>NW_027251897.1:0-600000 GCF_044704955.1 Pristiophorus japonicus
CTCCCCCTCCCCCGATGCCCCGCCCAGGATCACTCCCTCCTCCCCCTCCCCCAATGCCCCGCCCAGGATCACTCTCCATCTCCCTCCCACCCATGCCGCAGCCAAATCCCTTCCCCCTCCACTTTCCCCCTTTTGCCTATTTTGGGTCTGCGAATTTTTGGACTTCAGACTCATTTCCAAACACACTACGAACGCATACATGACAATAATTTTGTTCTGATGGTCCCTAATACATGTAGAGGTATCGCATCGCCTTGGCTGCTTTCGTTCTGACATCTTGCTCGTGATCTGACAGCAAGGCAATAATCTGCTCACAAATCTGAGCTGCAGACTGTGATGTGTAATAATGTCGTGGGGCATTGTACATGAGGAAAGCGAGGAATGTCAATGCGTTCCCTCTGACCGCAGGAAGCACATTCCTTAGGAAGGCGGCACAGCTCCTTATGTACAAGGGGATCTGGTTGTCCAAGTCTTTGGCAATGTGCCTGGAGATGTTGCTTAAATAGTTCTCATAATCCAGGGTGGTCTCCTCCGAGGAAAGTTCTTGGAACATCTTGGATATGTTTGCTGACTCCATTACTGGAGCGTAGGAATTCAGCACGGATTTGCAGACGTTGGTGACTTCAATGCTCTCAGCGTTGAGATGTAGCAGCAAGCGGATCAAGGTGGACTTGATGTGCTCCATATGTGGAGGGTTCATTTCCACACTCCCAAATCCTATAAGCTTGCCAAGAACGTTAAACGCCGCAGCTCTCATTGTCTCATGCTGATCTTTCAAGTAAGGCTGAACTGCCAGTGCCACATCACCAAGAATGGGATTTGTATAATCCTTCTGGAGCTGACCCAGAACTTTGCACATGCTCGACATTGCCTCAACTGCAATGAGATTCTCGGGTTTGGACTTCTGGTCAATCACAGATAACATTGTGGACAACAGTTTGGTGCATTATGTGTCTATCCGTTGAGAAGCTCCAATTGCAGCATTTCCCAAACCTTGTACAGCAAGCCATTGGACAATTGCGGACTCATCAAGCAAACATCGAAACACACTCTCCAAAAGGGTATCCATCAGCAACAAGTCCCACACCACGGAATGATTTAAAAGCTCCCCAAAGAAGGCATCTATTGTGATCCTCTGACTCTCTCATTTGTTGACAAGGCAAGGAGTGAGTTGCTCCACAATGCTATTCAGATGCGGGGCAGCACACGCGGTCAATGTGCTTGCCAGCAGTGTAACCCCCTCATGGTGCTTTCTTGGGCTCAGGATGAGATCCCAACCTCCCATTTCTCTCATGATGCGATCATCTCCCTTTCCCTGTGACAGGACAGCTCGAAGAATCTCAGCTGAGTAATGGCAAGCGTCGGCATAATTCAGTCTTAGAGCAGGGCCGAAGGTGTTCCCAGCCTTTGGAATTGTCAGAAAGTTGGTCGGAAAGCGAACCCAGACACTGAAGCTGAGATGAATCAGAAGGGTGCTGACTAACTGGGAGTAGAGAATGTTTATCACGTGCCCTGAGTCAGGCTCACATACCACATCACGAAGAGCACAGAGGACAGCGAAAGACTGCTGAGTTGCTGAATCTTTTGTATCTGTGACATGGCAATATCTGCCGTCATCATACAATGATTTGATGTTGTTCAGTAAGAATTTGGCCGGTGCTAATGCATTACGTGTCAAGAGGGATCGCCATATGTCACAAATATATCCATCAAATGGAATGGGGTAAGTGAGGAGAGCGGACAAAACTGCTGGCAGATGGTGTGAGGCCAGAATGGAGATTGAATGCGTTACTGCATTTCTCACCCGCGGCTCAGTAATTGAACGCAAGTGACGGCTCAATACTTTGATTGTTCCCCAAACGTCTGCAAGGGTGGTTACACGTGTTGTAATGAGGACATTTGTCACAATAGAAGCTGTGCAGGAAATGTTCCCGTGCTTGTCTGTCAGCCCTTTAAAGACCGTTAAGAGTAGAGTGTTCAACTGCTCATGGGCTATGCACTTGGATAAAACGTTACCGACAGCAGTGCAGGTTTCAAAGAGGGCCTGACTGGTAAATTGCTTCAATCCGCCTTTGATGGCTTTCAGATGCTCCACTTCCTGATGACCCACTGGAAAGCCTTCAAGGTGTAACTGGATATGCAGCAATCCATACAAGCTTTTAATGGCTGCCTCCCTTACAACATGCGATGGATCTGCACATTGAAGCCCCACACATCCAATAATCCTCACCAAGTTATGGGATGGCACCTTATTGCTAACTTGCAGTTTCTCCAGTTAAAATGTCACCAGCTGCAAAGTGCTCTCCATTGCCTTTTCTCGCTCATGGTCCCGTGTGGATTGGATCTCAGTCTCCATGGTTTTAAATACAGAATGAAGCCCATCAGGAGACAGATCCAAAAGTAAGCATTGCTTCAGGAGACCCTGCACCGAGGCCATTGTGTCGGTGTGAAGCTTCTGTCTCTCTGCCATGTCCATGTTTGTACTTTGGTCGGCAGTGCTGCTCTCCCAATCTGGCAAACTGAAGACACGATTCAAACAGATGCTAATCAGCTCAGTCTCACTGCTCAGTGAAGGCTGCAGTTTGATGAGGGCTGCACAGGCGTCCATGGCAGACTTTCGAACCCAAGTGCTCAATATCTCCTTTGGTTCGGCAGTGATCAGCTCCTGCATGCAGCTCAGCAATTCTGCCTTTCTGCTCAGAGTGTAGGGTGGGTGTTCTTCGCTGGGCTGGAGAGCTTTGGCCAACAGTGTCACAGTGTTTGTCAAACTTAATTTCAGTGTCAAGTCCTTCACCTTGGATTTCAGTCCAAACATCTTGGTGTTGAAAAGAGCCAACACATTGTGCAGAATGTCGGTCTCGATTCTGGGCAGAATGAGGTCCCGAGGACAACGTGACATAATCTGCCCATAGCATAAAATGAGCGTGCTTTTAACTTTCATTATGTGATTGTCAACCTGGTGAAAGGGACTTGATATGCACACACGATTGAACTCCATGAAAGCCTTCAGTGTGGTGAGCGTGGTATCTAAGTGTGTTACAGCACAGTCACCAATTCCAGCGGCTACCCTGTCTCTCTCGAAATCTTCATTGTGCTCAACACTCTGAAGCATCTGATGAAGACTTTTACTGACGATGTCTTTGTCTTGGGCCAGTCGGAGCACTCTCCCTAAACACTTGTACAGAAAAGCCCTCTCTGTTGGATACAGGCGATAGGTGTGAATGCAGTGGCTCATTTCTGCAATGAGCTGGGTAATCCACACCTTATCCGCGATTGCCTCCAGAGTCTGGGACACAACACCCAACAGTTTCTCTTCCCACTCATTCTGGAGATTGGGCTTCTCTGAATTCGCCTCCAGAAAGTACATAACATTGGGAATTCCTCGTCCCATACTCTCACTGTTGCTGGGTGGATGTCCATTGCCAGGAGATATAGTAAGCCCAGAGCAGGAACACCTCTGCCTTTTCCATGGCACAGAGAAGAAGACACAATCAATAGCCGCGTCAGCAGTGTACGAGGCTCAGGAAGATTTGGATAGTCCTCGTAATTAAGAACAAATTGTGTATTGCTGGCCATCAGTCTCTTTATTCCAACGCAATATGAGGAACCACAGACTATTGTAAAGGCTTCAGTGTACTTTACTGTGATCACAAACTCCAGTCGGTAGGACCAGAGGACATCGCCAATCGGTAAAGTTCCCACCATCAATTTCAGCAATCCTTCGCACTGTCTCCTTAAATCCTTATCCGTAACCACGGCCGCCATTACGCTGCAGAACTCCTCTTCACTTCCAGTACTCTCCTCGTTCTCCTCGGTGGGCAGAGCACACTGTTGGATGATAAATTCCACCAGCTGCTTTCCTCGCTCTCGCTCCAAGTAATTGTGACTGGCCATGGTGTATATTACCTGGGCAAGGATTCCCTTCACATGTTACTCCCAGTTAAAAGTGATCGTCGCACACAATTCAGAATCTGATCCTTCTGACTCTCCATGTTTGAAGGGACAGTATCGAGAAGGTACTTCAGCACGGCCAGTGCCCCGAGTTGAATTTGCTCATTGTCAATTGCAAGTTGCATCCAAAGGATCTCTAGTATCTGGCTTGTAAATGCCGGAGCTAGAACTCTGAAGCAGCAAACGATTTCATTTAGCTGCTTCTCAGAAAAGGTGTTTTGGGGTTGTTCCATCACAATGCAGATCTGCTCATGGAAAGTGATCAGCAGAATCTGCAGTTGTGTCACGAGTACGTCACTGTTCCTCTCGATGGCAGTGCGCAGGACACTGCACAGACACCAAGTGACAGAAACATGGGGAAAGGTTTCCTGGTACACCAAGAGAAGGGTTGGAATTAAGCTGGGGACCTCCTTGTCCAGTTTGTCATTGGGTAGTAGCGGATTATTGGGCGACTGTCTCTAGTATTGCTCTGCTCACCTTGGGCTCTTTCATGGGCAGCCAGGAATTCAAAAGCAGATTGTAAGCCGCAGAAATCTCATGAAAGAACATCTTCTTCTCAAGTTTAGGTTTTCTGGTCCCCTCTGGGTTTGACAGGTACATTTGAATGCTCTCACTAAAAAGCCCCAATGAAACACAGAGAGTCCACTTCATTTCCCCATCAGTTACTCCATGCAGTGTGGGGAGCATGTTTCTCAAGACAGGCTTGAGCCGAGGTACCAAGCAATGCACGTTTGCTCTACACAGCCTTGCCAGTGTCAGCACCATGTAGAAATATGCTTGGGTCCATGGTTGGCACCCCGACTCGATGTGCTTGAAACTTTCAATGGGAAACCTGGCACCCAGACTAACCAGGAGGCAACTTGTCGCTTCCGGATGGTCAACATGCTCTGATCTGATCATTTTCATCAAAGCCAAGTTGCTCAGTTCTTTAGCCAGCCATGTGTGTAAGTGTCCAAGGTTATCCTTTATTACCAACGTCATCGCCGTTAGTAAGGCCCAACGTGGGGCCGGCCGCAACTTGTTTTTGGTCAGATACTTATGGCAGTACGTAAGGACGTATTTATGATTGATCCTTCCCAGCTCTTGCAGTGACTCAGTTAATCTCATTGGAACAAAGTCATCTTCATCAGAAAACAGACTGATAATCATGGCCATCGAACACTTTATTCTGTTTGTCACCATTTTGCTGGAATTCAATCACTTCTCTTGTTTCACACAATATGTCCTAGTGATAAACAGACTTGTAACAACACAGAGCTCTATGCTTTTACTCACCGATTATCACCAGTATTGCTGCTGTTATGTTGTCGATTTGATATTTCGACCTTTATTTGTCTCGACCCAAACACGGGCTCTTTCTCTCCTGTGAATGGAACTTCTCACACACAGAGATGTCCGTCCTATGCAGACCTTTCTTTGTAGATTCATAATTCGATGGTCTTGAATTAATTTAATGCTTTAAATCTTTTGGTTGATTGCTTTGAAAAAAATTCTTTGAAAAACTCTCTCCCTCCTTCTCCTCCTGGTCAAACACAAAGTTTAACTGCTGGATGACCAGGCAGCCGACAGCTTTATGTGGAAAAGGCACCGTGTCATTATTTCCTGCTTTTGTGAAGTCACGAATTTCATTGTGACGTCTTGTGACTCGAGCTGTCACATGACCAGCCAGGTGATGACCTCACTGGTGAGGGTGAGCTCACAATTGATTGAGTCGTGTATCTATGGGTTGATTGTTAAACTGCTTTTACAATGATTGTTCAGAAAGCTAATGATCAATAATATGATTGAAGTGTAGAATGTATCAATGTGTGTTGCTGACAGGGTGCACGGACCCTCCATGCCTCAGATTCCCATTATGAGCTCCCAACGGGTGAAGCTTAACACTGGGAGTCTGAGCCTGTAATATCTCCCTTACACAGCACCATTGCCGGGGTTCAGCTCCAAGCATTAACCATGGGCTATATGGATTGCAGTCAGGTGTACCAGTTATACCAGGGTTTCAATTCTTTCTACGAGCGACTGTTGGCCACGCTGCCCACCTGCAGCATCAGAAATGGTTGTGACCCCATCAGAATGGACTAATAGTGTAAGGGTGAGCCCCAGGGCACGCACAGCAATGTTTGCTCATCTCTGGCCTTATTTCTGCAACTGTGCTTGAGGTAGATTCATAAGAACATAAGAACATAAGAAATAGGAGCAGGAATCGGCCATACGTCCTCTCAAGCCTGCTCCGCCATTTAATCCGATCATGGCTGATCCGATCATGGACTCAAGCTCACTTCCCTGCCCACTCCCCATAACTCTTTAGTCCCTTATCGGTTAAGAGAATGTCTATCTTTGTCTTAAATTTATTCAATGACTCAACTTCCACAGCTCTCTGAGGCAGCGAATTCCACAGAATTACAAACCTCAGAGAAAAGAAATTCCTCCTCATCTCAGTTTTAAATGGGCGGCTCCTTATTCTAAGATTATGCCCCCTAGATCTAGTCTCTCTCATCAGTGGAAACATCCTCTCTGCATCCACCTTGTCAAGCCCCCTCATAATCTTATATGTTTCGATAAGATCACCTCTTATTCTTATTAATTCCAATGAATAGAGGCACAACCAACTCAACTTTTCCCCATAAGACAACCCCCTCATCTCCAGAATCAACCTTGTGAACTTTCTCTGAACTGCCTCCAAAGCAAGTATATCCTTTCTTAAAAATGGAAACCAAAACTGCACGCAGTATTCCAGGTGTGGCCTCACCAAAACCCTGATAAACTGCAGCAAAACTTCACTGCTTTTATACACCATCCCCTTTGCAATAAAGGCCAAGATTCCATTGGCCTTCCTGATCACTTGCTTTACCTGCGTACAAACCTTTTGTGTTTCTTGCACAAGTACCCCCAGGTCCCGCTGTACTGCAGCAATTTGAAATTTTTCTCTATTTAAATAATAACTTGCTCTTTGATTTTTTTTTTCTGCCAAAGTGCAGAACCTCACACTTTCCAACATTACACTCCATCTGCCAAATTTTTGCCCACGCACTTAGCCTAACTATGTCATTTTGCAGGCTTTTTGTGTCCTCCTCACACATTTCTTTTCCTCCCATCTTTTTATCGTCAGCAAACTTGGCTATGTTACACTCGATACCTTCTTCCAAGTCATTAATATAGATTGTAAATAGTTGGGGTCCCAGTACTGATCCCTGCGGCACTCCCCAAGTTACTGATTGCCAACCCGAGAATGAACCATTTATCCCGACTCTCTGCTTTCTGTTAGTTAGCCAATCCTCTATCCATGCATATATATTACTCCCAAACCCCTGAACTTTTATCTTGTACAGTAACAGTTTATGTGGCACCTTGTCAAATGCCTTCTGCAAGTCCAAATACACCAAATGGACTTCAACATTTTCCCAACCACAGATATTGGCTAACTGGTCTATAGTTTCCTGCTTTTTGTCTGCCTCGCTTTTTTAAATAGGGTCATTACATTTGCACTTCTCCAATCAGCTGGGACCTTCCCAGAATCCTGGGCATGTTGGTAAATTACAACCAATGCATCATCTATCCCTGCCTTTACTTCTCTTAAGACCCTAGGATGCAGACTCTCCACTGTGATGGATGTCGTGCACGAGTTCAATATGATGCACTCGAACCACTTCGAGTATGCATCTACTACGATCAGGAACATTTTCTCCATGAACGTGCCCGCATAGTCTACGTGAATGCGTGACGATGGCCTGGTGGGCCAAGGCCATGGGCTGAGTGGAGCCTCCTGTGGAAAGTATTTTTATCTAAGCTGATACCATACGGTATTTGTGTGCCTTTTGATTAAAATGGAGTACTGGCCCTTCCAGAACTTTCTGCATTTTAGCAGTCAGCTTGCATAAACAGCTAAACCTGCTGTGAGATGGCTGATGGCCATCAGACAGCTAGGAGACAAGTCATGCTGAGACAAGTAACCCCCATGGTGCTCTCCTATTGTCTACACTACAGGAGTTCCATGTCACACCACCCTTATCTTCTTGCCATTATCTCTTTCCGAGACCTCATCCATTTGATGCAAACAGATAAACAGACCAGGAAATTGAAACAATCCTGACACAATACAAGACAGGTGATAGCCCATTACCTATGACTCATGGAGTAATGGCCGTTTGGCTTCCTGATTACCCTGACAAAAGGAAATATCTGTAAACCATGTCAGGACCAGGATATAGTAATTAACTCTTTATCTGTATTCACTGATTGTGAGACAGAGCAATACACAGGGAGAGGCCAGAACTTTGGTTTTACTGTATAAATATCTTGTTAAACTGAACCATTTCGGAGGTGTTCACTTAGCCCTTGACTGAGTGTGACCTACCACTTGCGAGCATGTAAATTAAAAAGGAAACTTCTACCGGAGCTGTAAGTGTCGGAGTCATTCTTTTCGGAGGTCGAGATTTCGACAGTTATTGGAGGTTCCACCGAGATGCACACTCTCTGTTCTGTGAGTAAAACGGATACAGGCATAGTTCCTCTCCAGTGAAAGGCTTCGGTGGCCAAACAAGGTGAGCCTTTGCTCACAAGAGATTTCTTCACTGTTGAATCGCAGATGTAATGTGTTGTCCACAGCTGAGGTACTGCATCTACAAGACTCGGCATTTAAAAGTTAAAGTTATTTTTTTATAACCAATTCTTTCTCAGCTTGCCAGCAGAAGAGAACAGGTTCTGGAAAAAACCTCGAGACAGCCCGGTGAAGGTTTCAGTAGGTAAGGGAGCGCTAGTCGATCGAAAAGGGTTCCAGGTTCTTATGTGAAAAGATTTTTACTGTTTTTAATTCGGAAGGGGTTCTTATGTGATAAGACTATTAAAAAAAAAGAAGCGCTAATCGATCGAAGGTTCTTATGTGATAAGATTTTTATTGTTTTTAATTCGGAAGGGGTTCTTATGTGTTAAGACTATAAAAAAAAGAGCGCAATCGATCAAAGAGTTTGGTTATAGAACCTTAAGTTTTATCAGTTTTTATTCGGATAAGTTAAGGACTCGGTCTGCAGTGGCGTACAACGCAGACTGAGAATTTGTTTAGAGGTTGTGATTTCTGTACTCGCGGGAATATTGTTTGTGGCCCTTGTATTACTGTTGGGTGCAATACCTTTGTGAGTTATTGCCATTAGAGAAACGGGAAGAGTCACTAGGGAAATTTGTGATTCGAAAAAAAAAAACACAAGGATTAATTAGGAAAAGAAACAGTAATTGATTGATCAACTACGGTTGGTTCGTGCCAACATATCCCACACACCCAGACTGAGCCCGAATTAAGAGCCTTTTCAGGCCACGTAACGGCCAGGAGAAGTGGGCGTAGAGAATCGGTTGGCCGAAAGGATTGTGAGATCAGAAACTGTGGAAAAATCTTAAATCATCCAGAATGGGGGCTGGAGCAAGTAAACCACCACCAAAATGGACCCCAGCCCATTTTATGCTCCAGAATTGTGGTCAATCTTCAATTGACCACCTAAGAGAATGGGTAAAATGGACTAAGGGTGAAATCAGGCCATTTCCACCCGATGGTTCATTCAATTTACAGAGAACAACCTGTCTAGAAGAATGCCTTATAGGCAGAGACCCAGGTAGAAGAGGGAAAAAAAAAGTGAATTGGTCAGCGTTTGGAGATTGGAAAAGGGAAGCTGAGGAACGACACGAGAAGAGCCTAACAGTTCGCAAGCAGTGTACTGGAGGGAGAAAGCAGGGGGATGAACGGGTAGAGCAGGTGAATCGCCCTCGACATAACAAACACCCATCCGTTATGGTTGCTAAAGAGACAAAGGCACACTCACCTAGGGCTCCTGAGGGTTGGGATCAGGATGAGGATGAGGACTGGGATGAGGATTGGACTCCCTACAGCCATCGACAACCGCCGTATGTTCCATCCCCGGGGGGTGCTCCAGGACAAGGAGGAGACGATCCTCGGGCCGGAGGACAGCGAAATGGGGTAACACCCGCTCCCAACAATACAGGTGCGGCTGCAGGAAATATAAGTCATTCACAAGGGAATCAATACCGTGACGGTCCTGCAGGGGGCACACGAAGTCTTACCCGTGGACCAGGGCCCGGTGCCCTGGAGCCATCATCATCTGCATACCCAGTAAGTCTTACCCGTGGACCAGGGCCCGGTGCCCAGGAGCCATCATCATCTGCATACCCAGTAAGTCTTACCCGTGGACCAGAGCCCGGTGTCCTGGAGCCATCATCATCTGCATACCCAGTAAGTCTTACCCGGGGACCAGGGCCCGGTGCCCTGGAGCCATCATCATCTGCATACCCAGTAAGTCTTACCCGGGGACCAGGGCCCGGTGCCCTGGAGCCATCATCATCTGCATACCCAGTAAGTCTTACCCGTGGACCAGGACCCGGTGCCCTGGAGCCATCATCATCTGCATACCCAGTAAGTCTTACCCGTGGACCAGAGCCCGGTGCCCTGGAGCCATCATCATCTGCATACCCAGTAAGTCTTTCCCGTGGACCAGGGCCCGGTGCCCTGGAGCCATCATCATCTGCATACCCAGTAAGTCTTACCCGTGGACCAGGGCCCGGTGCCCTGGAGCCATCATCATCTGCATACCAAGTAAGTCTTACCCGTGGACCAGGGCCCGGTGCCCTGGAGCCATCATCATCTGCATACCCAGTAAGTCTTACCCGTGGACCAGGGCCCGGTGCCCTGGAGCATTTCATCATCTGCATACCCAGTAAGTCTTACCCGTGGACCAGGACCCGGTGCCCTGGAGCCATCATCATCTGCATACCCAGTAAGTCTTACCCGTGGACCAGAGCCCGGTGCCCTGGAGCCATCATCATCTGCATACCCAGTAAGTCTTTCCCGTGGACCAGGGCCCGGTGCCCTGGAGACATCATCATCTGCATACCCAGTAAGTCTTACCCGTGGACCAGGGCCCGGTGCCCTGGAGTCATCATCATCTGCTTACCCAGTAAGTCTTACCCGTGGACCAGAGCCCGTTGCACTGGAGCCATCATCATCTGCTTACCCAGTAAGACTTTTTACCAGTCCACTCTCTGGGGGGGCTCCGGTCCCTATTTATCGACCATGGTCACCAAGTGAATTAAGAATAATTGTGGAAGGATTGGCAGACCACAAAACCAATATTGAAAAGGCCATAGACCAGTTAAAAGTAATCATCTTGTGCCACGAACCCAGTATATTAGATGGTCAAATCATACTGAAAGCATGGTTAAAGGACACAAAATTTGCCGAACATGAAATAAAATTCACAGATTTTAAAACCCATCGAGAGGCTCCGGATGCAGATCCCAGCACGAAGCCAGGAGAGGGGTTCTGGGGAAGATGTTGGGAAGCCTTACATTCGGTGTTCCCGAGGAAAACGAATTGGTCCAAAATGATTGAAACTACACAAAGAAAGGAGGAGAATGTTGAGGATTATGTAGAAAGAGTGCGAGAGATCATGAACCAATGTTCAGGCATGAAAATGGAGGAGGTAGAAGCTCCTATGATCAGCGCCGTGGTAAACGGGCTACGCCCCGAACTCAGAGATCCCTTTAAACTAGTTTGTCTCGGATGGCGACAGGAATCGCTAGCCAAGGTTGTATCTATGTTAAAGGACATACAAGAGCGAAATAGAGAATCTAGAAGCAAGGTCACCATGTTTGTCGGACAAGCAGCTCCAATAACACCCACCCCGGTGACACCATCCTACGCCCCCCCCCCCCAGGGTAGAGGAAGAGGGCGAGGCAGAGGAGGATATTACAGGGGAAGAGGGAGAGGAGGTGCAGGGCAGGAACAATATGATACCTGTCACAATTGTGGTCAGATTGGACACTGGGCTAGAACTTGCCGGGCAAAACAGCAACAACCAAATCATGATTGGACTCAACAGGCAGGTAATAGAGCACACCCTCTCCCTTCAGAACCCAACCCGTATGCGACCCAAGTCCAGGTACATGCTAGCCCTCAGACTAATTTCTCTGTGCAAGATCCATTTGGATCACAGAGTCAGAGGCAATTGGGCCAACCACCAAATTGCCCGTATAATGATCAATGACGCCCAATCCCAGACCCGAGTGCTGCGAACAAACAGCTACCCGTCGTTTCGTTAAATGCCATCGGAGAACCTGAAGTAGAAGTGCGAATACAATGAAAGGATGTCCCATTCCTCGTGGATACTGGTGCCACCTATTCGGTCCTTTCAAGGGAAGATACGAGGGGAATTCCCACTTCCACTAATCAAACCTCAGTGATTGGACGATCTGGACACGGACAGCAAATGTTTTTCTCCAACCCTATCAATGTACAATTAGAGGATTACGAAGATAATCATTCATTCCTACTGTCGAAGGAGGTTCCAGTGAATCTGTGTGGACGTGACCTGTTATGTAAAATGAATGCCACGATCCTCTGTTGCCCAGCTGGTATGGAGGTTCGAGTCCCCATAGATAAATGTGGCGCATATCCACTACTTCAACCCACAACTCCCATATTGTATGCCTGGAAAAATTTGGACTCCACACTAAGCAAAACCCTATCCTATTTGGTTGGTTCATATTGGTGTGTAACAAGGTTAATCACAGACTACCTCAAATCTCAAACCTTGGGAAATTGGTACGAAACATTACACTGCACAGCATATTGTGACAACACGGGATCAGACGCTACAGCACAAATCTTTTATCAACCATTCCTGCACCAGAAACATTAATTGATGATCGAAAAAATCTTGATCGGACCCGAAGGGATAGCGGCAGGGGTTGAATTATCCTCCCACAGTCAGAGCTTGTTTCGGGTTAAAGGGAGCGTTCCACACTGCACCCTTGCGGTTGCAGGCACACATAAACCCCAGGATTTAGGACGAATGGTTAAAAGAATGCAAGGATCCCCAGTACAAGAGGAATGGCACACACGTAATGGAACTTTGGGGCAACATGAAAGGGGGGGAGGCTATTCGGTCAAGTTGAATGGGAAAATATACTTCGATGCTGTCTTAGAAGAAAGGATGCTCTCAGCCACTAGCTTCCCAGTACGACAAAGCACAGCAGAGCTTCTTGCTAAAGTTCCAGAACAACTATGGTCTACACACGCTAATGAAGGAGGAAGGATGCTCACCGCACAACCCTATAAGGTAGCGATCAATTCAACCGCCCCGCTCCCCAAGAATCCTCAATACCCCTTGTCCCCAGCCGCAGAACAAGGTATTGAGCCAGTCATTAAGTCCCTGCTGGCCCAGGGAGTAATCGTTCCAACTAGAAGTCCATGTAACACACCGATCTTTCCGGTGCAGAAGCCCAATAGTGACAAATGGAGATTTGTCCAAGACCTACGAGCCGTGAATCATTCGGTATTCCCAACTTATCCAGTGGTTCCCAACCCGGCAATTATACTTGCCAGTATTCCGGCATCATCAACGTATTACACAGTAGTTGATCTGTGTTCAGCATTTTTCTCAATACCCATTCACCCAGAGTCCCAATTCCTGTTTTCCTTCACGTATAAAGGACGCCAATATACGTGGACAAGACTCCCGCAGGGATTTACCGAGAGCCCTACCATATTCTCACAATGCCTAAAGAGGGATCTGGAAGATGTAATATTACCAGCAGGTTCTACACTTGTGCAGTATGTTGACGACTTATTGCTCGCCTCACCCTCCAAATTGGCCTGCGAAACGGACTCCCTTGTGTTATTAAAAGCTCTGGCCTCGAAAGGACACAAGGTGTCAAAGGCAAAGTTACAATTTGTCTCAGAAAAGGTTCGGTATCTAGGGCACGAATTGGTCAGAGATACGAGACAATTGACACAAGACCGAGTAAAAGCAATCTGCTCTGCCCCACTACCAGTAACCAAGAGAGAAATGAAACACCTCCTCGGCATGACAGGATACTGCCGGCAATGGGTTACGAGTTATTCCGAGATCGTTAGACCACAGTTAGACATGTCCATGCCCGCACTACCAGAGAAGTTGATATGGAATGAGGTATCCCGGGATGCGTTTCAGAACCTTAAACAGTCCCTCACTTCAGCACCCGTCTTGGGATTACCAGATTACACTAAGCTATTCAGCTTATTTGTGCATCACAAGTCGGGTTTTGCACAATCTGTTTTGACTCAGTTACATGGGGACAGGCAGCGACCGGTAGCGTATTTCAGTACCCACTTAGACCCAGTGGCACGCGGACTACCAGGATGTCTTGCTTCATTGGCAGCAGCTTATTATGCTATGCAACAGGCTCAGACAATAACTCTAAACCATCAGACGATTTTGTATATCCCACACTCTGTCGAGATTTTACTTACTAAATGTGCCACCCAACACCTAACCTCCGCAAGAACCACTAAATACGAGGTCGAACTGTTATCAAATCCGAACCTTGTCATCAAAAGATGCACTACCTTAAATCCAGCCACTCTACTCCCCACGGAAGACGACGACAAACCCCATTCATGTGAAATGGTAACCGAATTAGTGACTAAACCACGTATCAATCTAACAGATGTACCAATGTGTAATCCCGATCTAGTGTACTATGTTGACGGATCAGCCTTACGAAATGATAGGGGCCAACCTAGAGCGGCTTATGCAATTGTAACTCAGTTTAATGTTGTCGAAACAGCCTCTCTTCCAGACTCCTTTTCAGCCCAACAAGCCGAATTGTTTGCGTTAACTAGAGCCTGTATTCTGGCTGAAGGACACACAGTTAATATCTACACTGACTCCAGGTATGCTTTTGGGGTATCCCATGACTATGGACAAATTTGGAAGATTCGCGAGTACCTGACTTCTTCAGGAACCCCTATCAAAAATGCAGAACAAGTGGAAAATCTCCTGTGAGCCATTCAATGCCCTTTGAAACTTGCCATTATCAAATGCCAAGCACATACAGGCCAGTCGAATGAGGTGGCACTTGGGAATGCCAGAGCTGATAATGCAGCTAAGTCAGCAGCTCTGTCGAAAGGGGGGATGCAGGTGTCATTGTTGCCACTAAGGAAAAATAATTGCTCAGACCCGCCACCCACTATTAATGACGTGCTGGCCTTTCAGACACAGGCCAGTACGGAGGAGGTGGTGACCTGGGCGAAGGATCAATGTTATAAAAATCCAGAAGGAATATGGGTTCACCATGACGGCCGCGTGGTGGCCCCTAGATCCTTACTTCCATGGATTGCCCGATGTGTTCATACATTCACACATGCAGGCAAAGGGGGATTGGCAGATTATATTTTGGCAACTTGGTATGCACCAGGTATTTCGGCAATTGCAAAACAAATCTGTGAAAATTGTGTTAGCTGTCAGACAATGAATCCGGGTAAGACGGAAAAAGTAGAATCTGCCTCCCACCCAAATCCAGTCGGGCCTTTTGTACATTTACAAATGGATTTTATTGAATTACCTATGTGTATGGGATTCAAGTATGTATTAGTTATTGTAGATATGTTCTCTAGATGGATTGAAGCCTTTCCATGTAAAAAGGCCGATGCCACTACTGTTGCTAAATGTTTGTTAAAAGAAATTGTACCGCGCTTCGGAATCCCTGCTTAGCTTTCCAGTGATAACGGGTCACATTTCATGGGAACTGTTATAAGAGAAATGTGTAAAGCTTTACAGATTAATCAACGTTTTCATTGCAGTTATCATCCACAATCAGCTGGACTTGTTGAAAGATATAATGGAATGCTTAAAAATAAGCTGGCAAAGCTATGCAATGATACTGGACTGAAATGGACAGAACTGCTGCCCTTAGCTTTGATGGTAATGCGATCTGCAACCAACAGAACAACAGGCCTGTCACCGCATGAGATAGTTATGGGACGTCCCCAACGACTACCTTTTACAGCACCATTTACTGCAAACCAGATGGACATCCACAAAATGGAGGAAAATATGTTGAATTATTGTATTGCACTAACCAAATGTATTTCCAGCTTTCATTCACAGATGAAGGAAGCCCAAGTCAAGCCAGCGGAAGGGAAGTGTCATAACCTGGAGCCAGGGGAATTCGTTTACATCAAGATTTTTAAAAGGAAAACCAGTCTACAGCCAAGATTCGAAGGACCATACCAGGTCTTGCTGGCGACCAATACTGCATTCAAGGTAAAGGAAAGAGCAACATGGATCCACGCATCCCATTGCAACGGGCACGCGACCAGGAGGAAGGGACGAAGGAATCAGAGGAACAGAAAAAGGAAGAATGAATAAGGAACTGTATGGACTATGGGGACTGATGGTGCTGGGCTTGACAGAGTTTTACTTCACATTATTGATTACACCAGGGGTACAGACCCGCCACCGAAGGGAATTGCACGTAAACGTATTTATGGCACTGAGTCATACGTATGCTCAAGAAAGAAACTTGTCGAGTTGTTGGATATGTTCCCATGTACCTGTCCACTCTAAGGGGGGTATTCCCCTGAGATCTGTCCCCTTTAACGAATCAGAAATGGTAGAATGGTTGACAGTGCAAAACAGGACAAAACTAACTAAGGGGCCAGAAACGAAGGAGCAAACAGAATGGAGGTCGGCAGGGTATAAACATACAGCCTTCCAGGGGTGGTACCAGCCCAATAATGATAATAACCATCAGCCTCCCTTCCTAAGCATTACTCCCAGAATAAGAAATCCTGAAGGTATAATATGCATAGTGAGTAATGAAACTAAAGGACCAGAAATGGAGAGACTGTACAAGATCAGAATGGATTGAGTTGACATTGTGAAGGACAAAATGGGGGAATGTGGAAAGTATTTTTATGTAAGCTGATACCATACGGTATTTGTGTGCCTTTTGATTAAAATGGAGTCCTGGCCCTTCCAGAACTTTCTGCATTTTAGCAGTCAGCTTGCATAAACAGCTAAACCTGCTGTGAGATGGCTGATGGCCATCAGACAGCGAGGAGACAAGTCATGCTGAGACAAGTAACCCCCATGGTGCTCTCCTATTGTCTACACTACAGGAGTTCCATGTCACCCCAACCTTATCTTCTTGCCATTAACTCTTTCCGAGACCTCATCCTTTTGATGCAAACAGATAAACTGACCAGGAAATTGAAACAATCCTGACACAATACAAGACAGGTGATAGCCCATTACCTATGACTCATGGAGTAATGGCCGTTTGGCTTCCTGATTTCCCTGACAAAAGGAAATATCTGTAAACCATGTCAGGACCAGGATATAGTAATTAACTCTTCATCTGTATTCACTGACTGTGAGACAGAGCAATACACAGGGAGAGGCCAGAACTTTGGTTTCACTGTATAAATATCTTGTTAAACTGAACCATTTCGGAGGTGTTCACTTCGCCCTTGACTGAGTGTGACCTACCCCTTGCGAGCAAGTAAATTAAAAAGGAAACTTCTACTGGAGCTGTAAGTGTCGGAGTCATTCTTTTCGGAGGTCGAGATTTCGACACTCCCTGGGGGCATTGCCCAGTTGGGCATACATCGTGCACTTGCAAACCCAGTGTTCCAGGTCTGAGTCAATCCCCGGCCACCATACATGTTACCGGGCAATGGCCTTCATTAACACGATGCCAGGCTGCTCGCAGTGGAGTTCCCTGATGGATGCTTCCCTTCCTTTCTGGGGCATGACTACCCAGCTGCCCCATAACAGGCAGTCGGCTTGAATGGAGAGCTCATCCATCCGTCTCTGAAACAGCCTGACTTCCTCGGGGCACGGCCTGTGTGCGGGCGCCCAATTCCCAGTCAGGACACATTTCTTTATCATGGATAGGAGGGGGTCCCTGTTGGTGCAGAGTTTGATCTGTCGTGCTGTGATGGGGGTGCCCGCAGTGTCAAAAGCCTCAATGGCCATGACCATCTCGGCGCTCTGCTCTGACGCCCCCACGGTGGTGGCCAGTGGGAGCCTGCTGAATGCATCAGCGCAATTTTCGGTGCCTGGCCGGTGCCGTATGGTGTAGTCATACGCAGCCATCGCTGTATGCGAGCTGACGCGTTAGCGTTGACAACCTTGGTGTCAGAAAACACGGATGTTAACGGCTTGTGATCCGTCTCTAGTTCGAACTGTCTGCCGAAAAGGCACTGGTGCATCTTTTTCACACCGTACACACACGTGAGTGCCTCCTCCTCGATCGTGCCATATCCATGCTCTGCCTGGGAGAGCGACACGGAGGTGTAAGCCATCGGTTGGAGTCGGCCGTCATCGTTACCCTGATGCAATAAACACCCAACTCCGTAGGATGATGCATCGCATGTTAAAACCAGTTTTTTTACAGAGCTCATGCTAAGTCAACAGTTTTTTGGAACACAACAGGTTCCTCGCCTTATTGAAAGCCCGTTCTTGACAATCCCCCCAAAACCATTCACAACCTTTATGGAGGAGCATGTGTAATGGCTCCAACAATGTGTTTAAGTTCAGCAGAAAGTTCCCAAAATAGTTCTAAATTCCCAGAAATGATCGCAACTCCGACGTGTTGCCGGGACTGGGCGCCCGGCGAATCGCCTCAGTTTTTGAATCAGTGGGCCGGATCCCTTCTGCGGCAACTCTCCTGCCCAGGAACTCGACCTCTGGGGCCAAAAACACACGCTTGGCCTTTTTCAGCCGCAAACCTACCCAATCCAATCGGCATAGCACCTCCTCCAGATTGCGGAGGTGTTCCTCTGTGTCTCAACCCATTTCAGGATGTCGTCTTGGAATACGACCGTTCCAGGGATGGACTTGAGCAAGCTTTCCATGTTTCGCTGAAAGATAGCCGCTGCCGAACGAATGCCAAACGGGCAACTGTTGTAGACAAATAATCCTTTGTGCGTTGTGATGGTGGTCAGAAGCTTGGAATTTTCCGCCAGTTCCTCAGTCATGTCGGCCGAAGTGAGGTCCAGCTTTGTGAACAGCTTTCCACCTGCCAGCGTGGCAAAGAAGTCCTCCGCTCTCGGAAGCAGGTATTGGTCTTGCAGCGACACTCGGTTGATGGTGGCTTTGTCGGCGCCACAAATCCTAACCGAGTCATCTGCTTTCAGGACGGAAACGATGGGACTTGCCCAGTCGCTGAATCCAATGGCCGAAATTATGCCCTCTCTGAGCAGCCTGTCCAGTTCACTTTCAATTTTCTCACGCATCACGTACGGCACCGCTCTGGCTTTGTGGTGCACTGGTCTGGCGTCCGGAGTGGTGCGTATCACTACTTTAGTGCCCTTGAACGTACCGACACCGGGTTAAAACAGTGACGCGAATTTTTGCAAGACCTGCGAGCATGAACTTCGTTCCACGGATGAAATGGCGTGCACATCCCCCCATTTCCAATACATCTCAGCTAGTCAACTCCTTACCAAAAGTGCGGGGCCATTTTCTGGAACAATCCAGAGTGGCAGCCAGTTCTGTAATGCATTATGCGTTACCATCAATTTTGCGCTGCCCAGCACTGGGATGATCTCTTTGGTGTTCGTCCGTAGCTGCGTTTCAATGCGTTCCAGTTTCGGCCTGCTAGCTCTGTGTGACCATAGTCTCTTAAACTGTTGGGCGCTCATGAGAGACTGGCTAGCTCCCGTATCCAGCTCCATGTGCACCGGGATGCCATTCAGTAAGATTTTCATCTTCATGGGTGGCGTTTTAGTGTATGAGCTGTGGACGTCAGCCACATGAACTCTTTGAACTTCCGCATACATGGTTGTTCCCCAGGCCTCATCCTGCATTGCAGACCCCTCGTCTGGTTCCTCTGTCTCGCAGACTAGCCTCGCTACTGCCTTTTTGCACATCCTGGCCAAGTGTCCACTGACATTACAAATCCTACATGTATAAAGCTGGAACCTGCAGCTTTTGGCAGTGTGTTATTGCTGTTAACAAAAGGACTATTCCCAGGCATTCCCCTCTGATGGTCCGTTTAGCTTTTCTAAGCACTCTGAATGGTCCCATCTGGGGATGCATTGTTCCTCGTGATGGCATGAATTGCCGATCCCCTTTCTATTGTCCCTGTTGTGGGCCCACCCTGGAGCTTGTTGCTTCCTGGGCAGTGTTAAATTTCCCTTGCCTGTCTGCCTGGGCGGTGTCGAATTGCCCTTGCCTGCCTGCGGTTCTGTGTTCTGGGTTCTGTATCACTTTACAACATTAACTTCCTGGTTCATCGCAACGTTAAAACCAGGGCTGCGTGCGTAAATTAGCTTGGTCTCCTCTTCCCCTGCCATAAAGGTCTGAGCTATCAACGCCATCCCTTCTAACGTCAGGTCCTTGGTCTTTATAAGCTTCCTGAAAATGCCAGCATGATTAATGCCCTCAATGTAAAAGTCCCTAAATATCTCCCCCCTGCAGGCATCGGAGAACTTACAGAGACTGGCCAAACGCCGCAGTTCCGCCACCAAGTCCGAGACGTTTTGACCCTCCAGACGCCGGTGAGAGTAGATCTGGTGCCAGGCCATGTGTCCACTACTTGCCGGCTTGAGATGCTCACTGATCAGCTGGCTGAGCTTTTCGAAAGACTTGTCCACTGGCTTTTGGGGTGCGAGCAGGTCTTTTATCAGCGCATACGTGTGTGCACCACAGCCGGTCAGTAGATGCGCCCTCCGCTTGTCAGCCACTGTCTCTTCCAGCCAGTCCTTTGTGACAAAGCTCTGCTGGAGTCTTTCCACAAAGTCGTCCCAGTCCTCACCCACAGAGTCGCGTTCCTCTGTGCCACCGGTGGCCATCCTCGTGGTTCGGTGATTCCCGTTTCTCGTCGCCACATGTAGTGTCTCTGCACCTTGTTACAAACTCCCACGAGGCATGGATATATTAGACACAGTCACTCTGTGACCTTCATTTTATTCCAAGGATCAAAGAGTGCTGACCCTGGATGGGACCTCGCTCATTGAATGTATTCAAATCACAGATAGATAGATTTTTAACCAATAAGGGAATTCAGGGTTATGGGGAGCGGGCAGGTAAGTGGAACTGAATCCACGGCCAGATCAGCCATGATCTTTTTAAATGGCGGAGCAGACTCAAGGGGCTAGATGGCCTACTCCAGTTCCTAATTTTTATGTTCTTATGTTCTTATCCTTTTTTAAATATGGAAACCAAAACTGTACTAAGTACTCCAGGTGTGGCCTCACCAATACCCTGTATAACTGTAGCAGGATTTCCCAGCTTTTTTATACCATTCCCTTTGCAATAAAGGCCAAGATTCCATTGGCTTTCCTGATCACTTGCTTGACCTGCAGATTAACCTTTTGTGTTTCTTGCACAAGTACCCCCAGACCCCGCTGTACTGCAGCACTTTGCATTCTCTCTCCATTTAAATAATAACCTGCTCTTTGTTTTTTTTCTGCCAAAGTGCATGACCCTACACTTTCCAACATTATACTCCATCTGTCAACTTTTTGCCCACTCACTTAGCTTGTCTATGTCTTTTTGCAGATTTTTTGTGTCCTCCTCACACGTTGCTTTTCCTCCCATCTTTGTATCATCAGCAAACTTGGCTATGTTACACTCGGTCCCTTCTTCCAAGTCCTTAATATAGATTGTAAATAGTTGGGGTCCCAGTACTGATCCCTGCGGCACACCACCTGTTACTGATTGCCAACCCGGAATAAACCATTTATCCCGACTCTCTGTTTTCTGTTTGGTAGCCAATCCTCTGTCCATGCTATTATATTATCCCCAACCCCGTGAACTTTTATCTTGTGCAGTAACCTTTTATGTGGCACTTTGTCAAATGCTTTCTGGAAGTCCAAATACACAACATCCAATGATTCCCCTTTATCCACCCTGTTCATTACATCCTCAAAGAACTCCAGCAAATTTGTCAATCATGACTTGCCCTTCATAAATCCATGCTGACTCTGCCTGACTGAATAATTTTTTTCCAAAAGCCGGAGGAGCAGTGACCGGAGGAGGTGTGAGCAGCGGCCTATAAAGGCCCAGCGGGAGTCCGGGGATCGGCGGCAGTCGGAGGAGCAGCGGCTGGAGGAGCAGCGAGCAGCGAGCTACAGCTGTTGCAAGGTCAAAAGTAAGAAAGAAGTCAAAAGTAATCAAAGGGTGACGTCACAGCCAAGAGGGTAAGTGATTGGCTGGTTGAGTGGTGAGTAGTTTTCTGTTTCTTTGATTTCATCTTGCTCTTAGCAGCAAGGAAACTTTGGAATTGTTGCCAAAGTAAGTACATCTAATGGTTAAGTCATCGCAGGAGAGCTCGGACACATGTCATGCTCCTCCTGTGCTACGTGGGAAGTCAGGGACGCTTCCAGTGTCCCTGATGACCACATGTGCAGCAAGTGTATCCATCTGCAGCTCCTGACAGGCCACATTGCGGCACTGGAGCTGCGCACGGATTCATCCGCAATGCTGAGGATGTCGTGAATTGAACACACCGCAGGTAAAGATTACTCAGGCAGAGAGGAAATGGGTAAACATCAGGAAGAGCAGTGGAAGGAAGACAGTGCAGGAGTCCACTGCGGTCATCCCCCTGCAAAACAGATACACCATCTTGGGTACTGTTGGAGGAGATGACTCATCAGGGGAAGGCAGCAGCAGCCAAGTCCATGGCACCATGGGTGGCTCTGCTGCACAGGAGGGCAGGAAAAAGATTGGGAGAGCTATTGTGATAGGGGATTCTATTGTCAGGGGAATAGATAGATGTTTCTGCGGCTGCAATCGAGACCCCAGAATGGTATGTTGCCTCCCTGGTGCAAAGGTCAAGAATGTCTCGGAGTGGCTGCAGCGCATTCTGCAGGGGGTGGGTGAATAGCCAGCTGTCGTGGTGTATATAGGTAGCAACGATATAGAGAAAAACGGGATGAGGTCCTACAATCTGAGTTTAGGAAGCTAGGAATTAAATTAAAAGGTAGTAATCTCAGAATTGCTACCAGTGCCACGAGCTAGTCAGAATAGGAAATGCAGGATAGCTCAGATGAATATATGGTTTGATGAGTAGTGCTGGAGGGTGGGATTAAAATTCCTGGGACATTGGAACCGGTTCTGGAGGAGATAGGACCAGTACAAATCGGGAGGTCTGCACCTGGTCAGGACCGGAACCAATGTCTAGGGGAATGTTTGCTAGTGCTGTTGGGGAGGGGTTAAACTAATATGGCAGGGGGATAGGAACCTATGCAGGGAGATAGAAAGAAGTAAAATGGGGCAGAAGCAAAAGATAGAAAGAAGAAAAGTAAAAGTGGAGGGCAGAGAAACACAAGGCAAAAATCAAAAAGGGCCACATTACAGCAAAATTCTAAAGGGACAAAGTGTATTAAAAAGACAAGCCTGAAGTCTCTGTGCCTCAATGCGAGGATTATTCGTAATAAGGTGGATGAATTCACTCAGAGGCAGCAATTCACGAATACGTTATAATTGGGATTCCAGAGACATGGCTCCAGAGTGACCAAGGCTGGGAACTCAACATCCTGAGGTATTCAACATTCAAGAAGGATAGACAGAAAGGAAAAGGAGGTCGGGGAACGATGCTGGTTAAAGAGGAAATTAACGCAATATTAAGGAAGGACATTAGCTTGGATGGTGTGGACTCTGTATGGATAGAGCTGCAGAATACCAAAGGGCAGAAAACATGAGTGGGAGTTGTGCACAGACCACCAAACAGTAGTAGTGAGTTTGGAGACAGTATCAAACAATAAATTATGGATGCGTGCAATAAAGATACAGCAGTTATCATGGCCGACTTTAATCTACATATAGATTGAGGTAACCAAACTGGTAGAAATACGGTGGATGAGGATTTCCTGGAGTGTATTAGGGATGGTTTTCTAGACCAATATATCGAGGAACCAATTTGAGGGCTGGCTATCGTAGACTCGGTGATGTGTAATGAAAAAGGACTAATTAGCAATCTTGTTGTGCAAGGCCCCTTGGAGAAGAGTGACCATAATATGGTAGAATTCTTTATTAAGATCGAGATTGAAACATTTAATTCAGAGACGAGGGACCTGAATTTAAGGAAAGGTAACTTTGATTGCATGAGATGTGAATTGGCTAGAATAGACTGGCAAATGAGACTTAAAAGGTTGACGCTGGATAGACAATGGCAAACATTTAAAGATCACATGGATGAACTTCAACAATTGTACATCCCTGTCTAGAGAAAAAATAAAACGGGGAAGGTGGCTCAACCGTGGCTAATAAGGGAAATTAGGGATCGTGTTAAATGCAAGGAAGAGGCCTATAAATTTGCCAGAAAAAGCAGCAAACCTGAGGACTGGAAGAAATTTAGAATTCAGTAGAGGAGGACAAAGGGTTTAATAAGGAGTGGGAAAATAGAGTATGAGAGGAAGTATGCTGGGAACATAAAAACTGACTGCGAAAGCTTCTATAGATATGTGAAGAGAAAAAGATTAGTGAAGACAAACGTCGGTCACTTGCAGTCAGAATCAGGCGAATTTATAATGGAGAACAAAGAAATGGCGGACCAGTTAAACAGATACTTTGGTTCTGTCTTCACGAAGGAAGACACAAATAACCTTCCTAATGTACTCAGGGAGCGAGGGTCCAGCGAGAAGGAGGAACTGAAGGAAATCTTTATTAGTCAGGAAATTGTGTTCAGGAAATTGTTGGGATTGAAGGCTGATAAATCCCAGGGCCAGATAGTCTGCATCCCAGAGTAGTTAAGGAAGTAACCATCGAAATAGTGGATGCATTGGTGATCATTTTCTAACAGTCGATCGACTCTGGATCAGTTCCTATGGACTAGAGGGTAGCTAATATAACACCACTTTTTTAAAAAGAAGGAAGAGAGAAAACGAGTAATTATCGACGGGTTAGCCTGACATCAGTAGTGGGGAAAATGCTGGAATCAATTATTATGGATGAAATAGCATAGCATTTGGAAAGCAGTGACAAAATCAGTTCAAGTGAGCATGGATTTAGGAAAGGGAAATCATGCTTGGCAAATCATCTAGAATTTTTTGAGGATGGAACAAGGAGAGTGGACAAGGGAAAACCAGTGGATGTAATGTATTTGGACTTTAAAAAGGCCTTTTACAAGGTCCCACACAAGAGATTAGTGTGCAAAATTAAAGCGCATGGTATTGGGGGTAATGTATTGACATGGATAGAGAACTGGTTGGCAGACAGGTAGCAGAGAGTCGGAATAAATAGGTCCTTCTCAGAATGACAGGAAGTGACTAGTGGGGTGCTGCAGGGCTCAGTGCTGGGACCTCAGCTATTTACAATATACATCAATGATTTCGATGAAGAAATTGAGTGTTATATCTCCAAGTTTGCAGGTGACTCTAAGCTGCGTGACGGTGTGAGCTGTGAGGAGGATGCTAAGAGGCAGAAGAGTGACTTGGAAAGGTTAGGTGAGTGGGCAAATACATGGCAGATGCACTATAATGTGGATAAATGTCATGTTATCCACTTTGGTGGCAAAAAAGTGAAAGCAGATTATTATCTGAATGGTGGCAGATTAGGAAAAGGGAAGGTGCAACGAGACCTGGGTGTCATGGTACATCAGTCATTGAAAGTTGGCATGCAGGGACAGCAGGCGGTGAAGAAGGCAAATGGCATGTTGGCCTTCACAGCTGGGGGATTTGAGTATTGGAGCAGGAAGGTCTTACTGCAGTTGTACAGGGCCTTGGTGAGACCTCACCTGGAATATTGTGTTCAGTTTTTGTCTCCTAACCTGAGGAAGGATGTTCTTGCTACTGAGAGAGTGCAGCGAAGGTTCACTAGACTGATTCCCTGGATGGCAGGACTGACATATGAGGAGAGACTGGATTGACTGGGCCTGTATTCACCGGAGTTTAGAAGAATGAGAGGGGATCTCAAAGAAACATATAAAATTCCAACGGGACTGGACAGGTTAAAGGCACGAAGAATGTGCCCGATGTTGGGGAAGTCCAGAACCAGGGGTCAGAGTCTCAGGGATAAGGGGTAAGCCATTTAGGACCGAGATGAGGAGAAACTTCTTCACTCAGAGAGTTGTTAACCTGTGGAATTCTCTGCCGCAGAGAATTGTTGATGCCAGTTCATTTGATATATTCCAGAGGGAATTAGCTGTGATCTTTATGGCAAAAGGGCTCAAGGGGTATGAAGAGAAAGTAGGAATGGGGTACTGAGATGAATGATCAGCCGTGATCTTATTGGAATGTAGAAACATAGCAGGAGTAGGCCATTCGGCCCTTCGAGCCTGCACCACCATTCAATGAGTTTATGGTTGAACATGCAACTTCAGGCCCCATTCCTGCTTTCCCGCCATACCCCTTGATCCCCCGAGTAGGAAGGGCTACGTCTAACTCCTTTTTGAATATATTTAGTGAATTGGACTCAACAACTTCCTGTGGTAAAGAATTCCACAGGTTCACCACTCTCTGGGTGAAGAAGTTTCTCTTCATCACGGTCCTAAATGGCTTACCCCTTATCCTAAGACTGTGAGCCCTGGTTCTGGACTGCCCCAACATTGGGAACATTCTTCCTGCATCTAACCTGTCTAAACCCACCAGAATGTTAAACGTTTCTATGAGATGCCCTCTCATTTGTCTGAACTCCAGTGAATCCAGTCTTTCTTGATATGTCAGTCCCGCCATCCTGGGAATCAGTCTGGTGAACCTTCGTTGCACTCCCTCAATAGCAAGAACGTCTTTCCTCAAGTTAGGAGACCAAAACTGTACACAATACTCCAGGTGTGGCCTCACCAAGGCCCTGTACAACTGTAGTAACACCTCCCTGCCCTATACTCAAATCCCCTTGCTATGATGGCCAACATGCCATTTGCTTTCTTAACCGCCTGCTGTACCTGCATGCCAAACTTCAATGACTGATGTACCATGGCACCCAGGTCTTGTTGCACCTCCCCTTTTCCTAATCTGTCACCATTCAGATAATAGTCTGTCTCGCTGTTTTTCAACCGAAGTGGATAACCTCACCTTTATTCACATTATACTTCATCTGCCATGCATTTGCCCACTCACCTAACCTATCCAAGTCACTCTGCAGCCTCATAACATACTCTTCGCAGCTCACACTGCCACCCAACTTAGTGTCATCTGCAAATTTGGAGACACTACATTTAGTCCCCTCGTCTAAATCATTAATGTACAATGTAAACAGCTAGGGCCCTTGTGGTACCCCACTCGTCACTGCCTGCCATTCTGAAAAGTACCCATTTACTCCTACTCTTTGCTCCCTGTCTGCCAACTAATTTTCAATCCACGTCAGCAGACTACCCCCAATCCCATGTGCATTAACTTTGCACACTAATCTCTTGTGTGGGACCTTGTCGAAAGTCTTCTGAAAGTCCAAATACACCACATCAACTGGTTCTCCCTTGTCCACTCTACTGGAAACATCCTCAACAAATTCCAGAAGATTTGTCAAGCATGATTTCCCTTTCACAAATCCATGCTGACTTGGACCTGTCATGTCACCTCTTTCCAAATGCGCTGCTATGACATCCTTAATAATTGATTCCATCAATTTCACCACGACTGATGTCTGGCTGACCGGTCTATAATTCCCTGCTTTCTCTCTCCCTCCTTTTTTAAAAAGTGGGGTTACATTGGCTATCCTCCACTCCATAGGAACTGATCCAGAATCTATGGAGTGTTGGAAAATGACTGTAAATGCATCCGCTATTTCCAAGGCCACCTCCTTAAGTACTCTGGGATGCAGACCATCAGGCCTGGGAATATAATCCCATCAGTTTCCCCAACACAATTTCCCGACTAATAAGGATTTCCCTCAGTCACTCCTTCTTACTAGAACCTCTGACCCCTTTTATATCCGGAAGATTGTTTGTGTCCTTCTTAGTGAATACCGAACCAAAGTACTTGTTCAATTGGTCTGCCATTTCTTTGTTCCCAGTTATGACTTCCCCTGATTCTGACTGCAGGGGACCGACGTTTGTCTTTACTAACCTTTTTTTCTTTACATATCTATAGAATCTTTTGCAGTCCATTTTAATGTTCCCTGCAAGCTTCCTCTCGTACTCTATTTTCCCTGCCCTAATCAAACCCTTTGTCCTCCTTTGCAAAGTTCCAAATGTATCCCAGTCCCCGGGTTCGCTGCTATTTCTGGCCAATTTGTATGCTACTTCCTTGGCTTTAATACTATCCCTGATTTCCGTTGATAGCCACGGTTGAGCAACTTTCCCTTTTTTATTTTTACACCAGACAGGGATGTACAATTGTTGCAGTTCATCCATGCGGTCTTCAAATGTCTGACATTGCCCATCCACTGTCAACCCCTTAACTATCATTCGCCAATCTATCCTAGCCAATTCATGCCTCACACCTTCAAAGTTACCCTTCTTTAATTTCTGGACCATGGTCTCTGAATTAACTGATTCATTCTCCGTGGTGGTGCGGCTCGAAGGGCCGAATGGCCTTCACCTGCACCTATTTATTTCTGCACGCAGAGTGTTGTGGGGGTCTGGAACTCACTGCCTGAAAGGGTGGTAGAGGCAGAAACACTCACCACATTTAATAAGTGCTTGGATGTGACCTGAAGTGCTGTAACCTGCAGGGTTATGGACCTCGATCTGGAAAGTGGGATTAGGCTGGATAGCCTCTTGTTGGCCGGCGTGGACACGATGGGCCGAACTGGCCTCCTTCCGTGCTGTAAACTTCTATGAATCTATGAACTCCTTCACAAAGAGTTGAGGTGCGTGTGGGGTGATTTGGGCACATCTTTACTCAAGTGACAACATTTCAAAGGTAACTCAAAGGCTGTGAAGCGCTTTGGGGCGTTATGAGCTCCTGACAGACGCTGCAGAAATGCAAGTGCTTCTTTGCAAAAGTTCGATGCAAATTCAAAATTCACGGCAAAAAAAGGGCTCGCCCTGGATCTCTCTCAAATTTCAAGTAACAACCCCAAAGTGAGAATCATACAACTAGACCAACGAGCCAGCTGCTTAGCAAATATGGATATAAAGGCCTTACGAAGTGCTATCTGTTAATAAACCTCCAGTCAAATCTTCTCAGATTATTAGAAACATTGCCAAAGGAAAAGCATGAGTTTTACCCGAGATCTCAAGGGATATCTTGGTGACTGCAATCAAGAGTTGCCACAACAAAGTAGCACAAATAGAACTTTGATGGGAAGAATGTATTCGCACTATCGTTGTGCTGTCTTGACACTGTAGAGGCTGCACGGAGATAAAGTGTAACCATTATTGACGCATTTTTAGTGTGTGTTGTTATTCTTGATCGGAGGAGCATATGAGACGGAATCAGTGACTTTGCCTTTTCGACATGTTTTCTGAAGTGCCGCACGGTCCCACTCCTGCAGTCAATGAGCTGTTGGGACGTTAATGTATCCATCATCGTCATCATCATAGGCGGTCCTCGAAACGAGGATGACTAGCTTCCACGCCGAAAAAGAATGAGTTCACAGGTGTTTCAATAAAGGACCCGAACTACAACCCAAAGGGTGGAAGATATCTGTGCGTGGATTTTTTTTAGTTGTGATGGCCGTTGCACCCCAGCCATCAAACGGGCTTTACAGAGCTTGGTCTTGGTCCAGTGGCAAGGGTCAAGCAGGTCGACTGGAGACCAGTTCTGCTGCACGGACCCAGTGCGCACACATATCGCAGTGTGGGCTGGCCCGTGCTGCCCCTGGGACCCTGGCCCTGAACTCATGCCTCCCCTGGGCCCTGATCACATCCCTCCACAGTCTCTCGCCGCTCCTTCGCCCCGATCTCGCCGCTCCTGCGGTACATGCCCACGCTCCAATCACCGACCTGGACCTTGATGACGTCACTCTTCGCTGCCGCCGCCCTCCTCCACCAGCTCGCGCTGCTCCCTGGAGTAGTCTCCCGGGACCTCCAAGCTGCTCCCAGGGCCGCTCGCCGTTCCTTTTATGGCCCCGACCTGCCGCTGGTGTTCTCCCGTTAGTGTATCCAGGCTGTGGTTTGCCACCCCGAGCGCAGCAGAGGGGTTTCTGCATTAGTTCTGGGTGGGGGCAGTATCTTTCCCCTTCTCTCTTCCTCTTGTCTCTATCCCTGTGCTTTTATTTCTGTATTTATTCCCCCTGTCTCAGTTTCTAGTGTTTAAAAGGGAACAAAAGATGAAATGGGTGTCATTGTGGAACAATTTCTCTCTCTCAAAGTTAGACGCACTACCGTTGCGTCATGAGGTCTAGGTAGTTAGCCGTTGATATTCAGGTTCAAATAAGAATATATATAAATATATCTACATGCATCATAACTGTTCCCTGGTGGTCGAGGGGTTAAGATCCGACGCACGAACCTAGTTTCAATTGTCGATCAATTCATTGCGTAAAAATAATTGAGTTCTGTGAGACGATTAATAATTGCTGTAATCACCATGAATACCAATACTTTCTGTGATAGACCGATCTTACAGACAATCTGGCTTCTCCTGCCCTTTGCCGGGCACGTGTTCCGGGTTTAATTTTGTAAACTGGGCGAGTTCGCTGATCGCGGGGAGACGGTAGGAGCCTCTGTGGCCCCACGGTGGCTGGGTGATCCGTGACATTTCTGTAAAGGGCAGTGGAGGAGAAGGATTGAGAACTTTCAGTGTGGGACAGAAGTTGTTTCAGGTGAGCCAACACATTCCTGATCAGCACAGAGAGAGCTCACTGGTCAGCTCCCCTCTGTTGTGCCAGCTGTGCCAGAGGTTTCTGTCGTGTAGTGGTTATCACATTTGCTTTATACGTGAAAAGTGTCTGACCTGCTGAGATTTCCAGCATTTGCTGTTTTTATTTGCTATTTATTCTCCTGGCAAAAGTGATCCCTTATTCCTGAAGTGCTCTTTATTTCACTTCAATTGATAGATAACTTTCAGTGAGAGAAAACGGATTCACCGGGTACATTTCGCTTGTGACGCCAACGTGATATCCGCTACACTGCAGCCCATCAAAGGGCGAGAAATCACTGAATATAAAGGATGAGCTCACAAATATCAGGGGCAGTGCAGTCTGGTCAACGTCAAACTCTCCTTTCTTATTCAGCAGAGGCATGAACGGGAGTCAGACGCCACAAAGTTTAATTACAGACACAAATGCAACAACACTTCCAAATCTTTTCACTGTAAAATTCTTAAACTTTATTTGAAATCCTACTGCGTTGAATCTGAAAATGAGCACCATGGGCTTTTATCTTCCCGACTGATTCTATTTTCTGTGCATGGTCGGAATAACCGGTGCTGTTAAATTTGACAAAAGTTGCCCCAGATTCCTGATGTCATCGGCAATGAAGATTTTGAACCAGATCCTAAAATACAGTCTGTAAAATGGGTCAACATGCAGAAGAACATAAGAACATAAGAAATGGGAGCAGGAGTCGGCCATACGCCCCTCGAGCCTGCTCCGCCATTTAATACGATTATGGTCGATGCGATCATGGACTCAGGTCCACTTTCCTGCCCGCTCCCCAAAGCACAGGACAAATGATTGAAGTATCGACTGTCCCTCAGTTAGCATTTCTTTCATTGTGCAAAAGAAGGTGATGGGTTAATTCATGATGCTTTCCCATGAAAGCAACACAAAAGTTTAAGAAAAAAGCATACAGTGACTGGGAGGTGAGCGCTGCATCTGACACCAGGTGGGAATGGGCGGAGATTTTAAAGCTCCTAGCATTGTGACACCTTCATGTAGACGAACATCTGAGTCTTATGATGTAGACCTCGTGGCGCAATGGTAGCGTGACTGATTTCAGTTCCGAAGGTAGCGTGTTTAAATCACATCAGGGTTACTGTACTTTTAGATATTGTTCTTCCACAATTAATATATTCTTTGCTGTTTGGCATTAACCAGACCCTTGCTCCAAGGTTTGTCTCACTGTTTCCCCGGTGTCAGACAGAGATATGCCTGCTGCCCTCATTTATTTCATGTGACAGGATACAAAAGTTCAAAATCAACCTGCAGATGGCAATATACAGCATTAAATAGTCAGGATGGCCGAGCGGTCTCAGGTGCTGTGTTCAGGTTGCAGTCTTCTCTCGAGGTCTGTGTTTAAATCTGACATTTCTTATTTTTAATCATTAAGTGAAACCCATTATTTGACACCACGATCAACTCCTTCAAAGTGGGATTCAGCAGTTCACCTGCTCGCTTAACATTTCCGTCTGAGCGGGTGCTGAAAGTGGAGAGGTTTCCGCAGTGTAGCGGTTAACACGTTCGCCTCACATGCAAAAGCTCACCGGGTGTGAATATTTTCTGGAGCTATCTCCTCATGCATGCTCAGGGGCGAGTTTGTTCTCCTGTGAAAGGTCATAAGGTCATAAACATGTAAGGATTAGGGGCCGGAGTAGGACATTCGGCCCCTCGAGCCTGGTCCACCATTCAAGAAGATCCTGGCAGTTCCTTGACAGCAAGTTTAAACATCTGGGGCGGAGCCAACAGGCGCCTGGCTGCAATCAACGACAAAACGTCTATTTGGTAGAAGCCCCGTGAGATCAATCGGTCGAGCATGAGAATCTTAATCTCGAATTTGGGGGTTCGAGCCCCACGTTTACTGTTAAAGAATGTCCCATTTTGCACAGTGTGTTTTTAGTGTCTGGTTCAAAATGTTCATTGCTGGTAACATCAACAGGAGACTGGAAAAACAGTGAGAAAGACTTGAGAGCAAAGGTCTGGTTATTGTGAAACACCCAAGGAAATATAAATTCAAGAAACATAGAAAACATAGAAAATAGGTGCAGAGGTAGGCCATTCGGCCCTTTGAGCCTGCACCGCCATTCAATGAGTTCATGGCTGAACATGCAACTTCAATACCACATTCCTGCTTTCTCACCATAGCCCTTGATCCCCCTAGTCTGAAGGACTACATCTAACTCCTTTTTGACAAGAATAACCTCGAAAAGAAATGTGACCCCGACACCCAGGAAGAAGTGTTAAGGCAGAAGATTAAATGCTGCATTCCTTTGTTCAAAAAATTCCTTTCACAAACATTTCTCTGACCGTAAGTGCACAAAACAAAAATGTTCCTTTCAAAGTCATTAAACTTCCGAATTTCCGCGCCCCACGAATCTCCTGAATCAGATGCCTCTAGTTTTGCCGACTCAATCCATGGCCCTTTGCAATGTTCTGCTTCCACCCACACGATGAAATGTGCCACTAACTTATAGAATCATGGAATGGTTACAGCACGGAAGGCCATTCGGCCCGTCGAGCCCATGCCGACTCTCAGCGAGTCCCACTCCCCCGCCCTTTCCCTGTAGCCCTGCAATTGCTTTTCCTTCAGACACTGATCCAGCTCCCGTTTCAAAGATAAGATTGAGTCTGCCTCCACCATCCTTTCAAGCCGTGCATTCCAGATCCTAACCACTCTCTGCTAAATGGCCACCTCCTGTTCCTATGTGTAAAGTCTGGGAAACACTCGATCAATTCCTGCCACACTCACAGCCTTCCTAAATATAGCACCGTCTTTCTATTCTCGTAAAACCAGGTCCTGAAGTATAGGCCAGCTGTGTCGGTTAAAGCACTGGTTATGTTCCGAACATTGCTGTAGTGTTTCCGTAATGTCGTGGTTATTAGATTCACCTCACACGCGAAATGTCCCTGGTTCAAAACTGCGCGGAAACATTTTGAAAACATGTTCAATTAAATATTTGAAGAAATGGATTTATTCATAATAGTGTTTCAATATGAACAAAAAACAATGTCCCACAACCTTGATAAATTTTCTGATATCTCTGTTCAGTTCTGTATGCACTCAAACTGAATGCTCATAAAAGTATTGGAGTGGGAACTCACTGGATAACAGCACAGCTGGCAATGTTTATGGAATATATTCGCGCGGCCAAAACACACAATGACAACCTGGAATCGTGCAGCACCGAATCCATGGGGAAAAACAGTTAAATGCTTCGTCTTTGGGTGGGCTCGAACCACCAACCTTTCGGTTAACAGCCGAACGCGCTAACCCATTGCATCACAGAGACTGACGTAATTACACGCTGCAAGACAGCCCAAACCAGGGTGTCAGTCAGTTAAAGCTTCAGATTGCTCTGACCGAGATGGAACTTATCCACTCTCTTTGTACTTTTCCCAAGTAAAGGGTGGGACATTCATTGTGGATGTGTGGAAGCAGTCTGGTCCCGCACACTGCAGACACTTCCATGTCACCGCCAACCAGCTCTCCCACAACCGGTGTGATCTACCTTCCAGTCTTCCGGTGCCTTGTCTGTGACGAAGTATTCTGATTGTCCCGAAGCCGGTATTAGGTATTAATTCCTTTTCAGCTCCTGACTGCGGACAGTTCAATTCACCGTTTCTTTGCTTGGTGAAATTTCAAAGATTGAAAGCGACGCACATCAACCCCAAACCTCGTCACCTACTCGCTAACTCGACAAAACTTTGCATTTTCTTTCCATGCCAAGCATTTTACATGAATACATTGCAATGCCAACGCACCTTTTACCTGGCAAGACTGAAGTACAAGCTGTGATGAACAGTGTGAAACAGAAACAGCTACTTGAAAAACCATAGCCTCGATGGCATCTGTGTGAATTGCTCTGCATCGATAATTAGCAGAGAGCAAAGAGAGGAAACTGATGGTGTGGATGAGAAAAGGCCGAGCCAAAGTGTACTGTTGGAGATGATTTTGTTGTTTTTGAGAATTGTTTCAAATATTTTACCATGGTTGGTTCCATAGTGTAATGGTGAGCACTCTGGGATCTGAGTTCAAATCTCGGTGGAACCTGATTCCTTGTTGTCCCAGCTGCTGAAAATGTGGGACAAACAAGGGAAAGACATCTGGTGCTGGTGGGCAGTTTTGTTGCCTTTGTCATTGATGCTTGATCTACAAGGCTAGTTATCAAATCGTGTGCTCAACCGTCAGTTACCTGTTACAAAATGTTGTAAACGGCTGTCTTGCTCTTTTTGCTTCGTTGCTTTTAACCTCGAATTACCCGCACACATTCCGTTGTAGTAAAGGCAGGATCGGGTCTTTTATTTAAACATTCATACCAAACAAACCAATTATAAAAGTTACTGAGAACACTTCACAAAGGCAGCTTGCTTCGATTTCCGTGGCTGCTTGAGACACACACCTTCCGAATGTCCAGTGTCTCTGGTGTCTGCGTGTGTGAGTCTTATCTTAATACTCTTATTTCTTTACATTTAGACAATCACAGCTAACGGCTTTGTGAATTGTTTAAGACACAGACTTAATATTGCTTGTTTAACCTACAGATGTCATTAAATAGTAACAAAGGTACAATCAAATATTTAACATACAGACAATGACCAGTTACTCATTTCAATGGCTGAAGGCACCACATTGTCTAACAGTCTCTTTCCATCCAAACTTCAATTTCCTGTTTTTTAATTCAAACTTCAGACTGCGTGCTGAAGCAAAGAGTTCAGCAATGCGGGATTGTGCTCCCACATTCCCACACTTCTTCTCCTCGCCTCTCTGCAGGTCTTATCTGGGTAACATACATTTGCATGCTGGTTCGAACTCATTCAACAGCATTGTCCAGTTGTTGTCCTTGTTTTCCAACACGACATCCACAGTAAATCAAAATGACCAGCACGATCAGCTGAACCAGCACCAGCATAAGGACAGTGTGTATCATTGTGTTCATCACACCTGTTGCCGTCGGGCTCCATCCCAACAATGACTCCCACCAGCTTACATGTTCAATCTGCACCAAAGTTGTGTGCACGTTCTCGATTTCCGCAGTGTGATGGTTAATGTCCACAACGATTGCTTGATTTAAACTCTGCAGCTGTTGAAATGTTGTATTCCATTTCCGTATTTCCTTCTTCCAAATAGCAGCACGCTTCGGGTCAAAGTAGGGTTCCTGTAGATTCAGATTCTCAGGATGCCATTTTAAAGTCCGTTGGTCTGTGATCACCATATCCATTTTTACTTAAAAGTCAATTTTCAATTTTTTGATGTTTCCAACTGAATTCCATGCTGTTTTCATTCAGAAATGTAAACTCACAATCGGTGTCTTCGACTAAGTCTGTTACCCTCTGCACAGGTTTTAACAATTTCCTCTGCTTTGTGGGAGAAGTGTAACAACATACAGTAAAGGATGACGGAAATGCTGAATGGTCAGTCGAGAGACCCAGTCCTTCTCTCAGTTCACCCTTTGGAACTGCTGTCATTTACTCTCTCGACATTTGCAACAATCCAACTTCTATTTCACATCCTTTAAGATCATGTTTGTAACTCCCACATTTGAGCTTTTCACTGAACATCTCATCAGTTCTGAGACAGCCCATTCCTGCAGACACTTTAAATGTTTCTGAACAAGCTTCTCCCACTGCTTTCATCTCTGACTGTTCAGTAACTGTTCCTCGTGTATCTGGGGTGTTGGGGAACTGTCTCTGAAGAGGGGAATCCCCTTCCTCCAGGAGCACCTTCATTTGTCCGGCTGACCCTGTGTCCATTTCCCGCTGCCCTTCCACACAAGCCTCGATAAGGGTATGGCCACCCCTATACTGAAGTAAGGGTCCTAAAGGAACGACATGTGTGGTTGAGGCGCGGCATCCCTATAGGGATCATCCCTCACCTGCGGAATCTACCCCCGACCTCAGCAACTGAACCGAGCTTTCATTCCTGTCTGTGTCTCCAGCTTCTCTTTCCTGATTCTTAAACTTTTCTTTTAACTTTTCTAATTCTTTAGCCAGTCTATCCCTGTCCTCTATCAACTGACGGCCACCACCTGGTCCTGCTGCTTTTATGTGACTCCTCGCGGGATTCATCTACTCAGGCCATTCTGCCTTCCATCGCTGTAACCCCTGTCTCACTTCCATGACTGAAATTCCTGCAGCTCCCTGATACAAGCTTTCTACCCTTGCCAACCATTTATCAAAACGTGCTTCCCCACCCCAGGCATCTACTTCCAGAACTACTGATGGGGGTAGGAGAGTCAAAATGATCTCTCTATGTGTACCATCCCCGTAATGACTGATATCAATCCAATGACTTCCCAAACTTTTACACAACTGGAATATACGTTCCCCAGCTTCCCTGGGTCCTTCCCCTGTTAATAATGCAAGCCGCTTTATTAACTGTGGCCCGAGTGAGTAACAAAGATTGCAGCTATTATTCTACCAAGCATGAAACCTGGAAGTTGTTTCAAAACCTACTACCTTTCCCTGGTGATTCCCTCAAGCTCACAGAACCATGTGAACCCTCGGTTTCTCTGATATGTCCCAGACTGCCACCATCCCAGAATATTACATCACCACTGGGCAAAGTTATTAAGATCCTGAAGAGATGCAGGTCACACTTCACGAAGGATAGCTCTAATGTCCTGTAACTGTACCCCTCATCGCTCATACCAGGTAGCCCCAAAACCACTTAAGATCGTGTTCCCTTCACGAGCTCCATAGGGAGCAGAGGAATCATGATCCTGCTCTGGCCTTGTCCACTCGAGCGTGCTTCCCCCACTCTCCACATTACCGGAAGGTCGTGCGTAATGTTGTGGGGTGTTAAGCGTTTGAGTAACCGAAGAGGCATTTAAGTGCTCCGCCTCCGATCCTAACGTTGCCACGTGAACCACACGGGTTCGAGGCTCCGAAGTCAGAGAAGACAAAGGAGCTGTGGCTGGGAACGGTGGGCATTCTCCCTGTCCTTTAAATCCCTTTTCAACTCTCAGACCCGGGGAATCCTCCGAATACCACCCAGCATTATCAATTGCTGTCTCCGCTGGTCAACCGAATTCCACCATCTGCTGCAGCTTAGATATTCCTTTCTCTAGATCTTGATTACGCTTCTGTTCATCAGCAATATGCTGATTCAGCGTCAGAACAGTCCTGGCTGCCCCGAGTGCCTGAAATCACCAATTCTCTACTTCTTTACTCACTGCTGTTCGCTGCTCTCTGAGTTCTGAGACTTCCCTATCTCGAGCCTCAGCCTCTTCTCCTAACGTTTGAATCCCCAGCATGAGACACTGCAACACGAACGCTTTTCTCTTTTTATCACTTTTTAACCCAAACACTTTAATCTTTTTTAACTGGACACTCTCCACTAAGGACTGCCGTGTCTCTCTCCATCCTCCTGTCATTGTTTCCTGTCTTATCCCATAAGTTCCCCCTTTCAACTCAATCCACTCATTAAGAAATGACTGGACTTCAACTGGAATATCCCCTGAGCCTCCTATTAGTAACTGAAGATCCCTTTAATCACGACAACTAAGAGAATGCTCACCCCTCGAACTGATGTGTGGGAAACACTTCTTCCAACAACTCAGCCAACTTTCTGCTTCATGACGAGGTCTTCGAATGAGCTAACGAACTTTCGAAAATCACGTCGGGGTCACCAAAATGTTGTAAACGGCTGTCTTGCTCTTTTCACTTCGTTGTTTTTAACGTCGAATTACCCGCACACACTCTGTTGTAGGAAAGGCAGGATCGGGACTTTTAGTTAATCATTCATACTCAGCAAACCAAGTATGAAAGTTACTGAGAGCACTTCACAAAGGCAGCTTGCTTCGATTTCCGTGGCTGCTTGAGACACACACCTTCCAAATGTCAAATGTCTCTGATGTCTGTGTCTCTACAGTCCATAAAAGTCATCTTTATACTGAAAAAGCCTTTGAACTTTTATTCTTTGCATTTAGACAATCCAGACGAACTGCTTTCTGAATCGTTTAACAGACAGACTTAATATTGCTTGTTAAACCTACAGATCTCATTATATATTAACAAGTTTAAACTCAAATACAGAACATACAGACATCGTCAAATCGTTTAGTCCTGAATTTCCATTATTCCCACCGTAACAAGGTACTCAAATATATAACATCCAGACAATGACCAGTTACTCATCTCACTGGCTGAAGGCACCACATTGTCTAACAGTCTCTTTTCTATCCAAACTTCAATCTTCCTGTTTTTTAATCCAAACTTCAGACTGCGTGCTGAAGCAAAGAGTTCAGCAATGCGGGACTGTGCTCCCACAGAGCACAGGATTTGACAACGAGACTTGTCGATCAAGCATCAATGATAAAGGCAATAAAATTGTCCACCAGCACCAGGTGTCTTTTACTTGTTTGTCCCAAATTTTCAGCAGCTGGGACAACAAGAATTGAGGTTCCACTGAGATTTGAACTCAGATTGCTGGATTCAAAGTCCAGAGTGCTCACCATTACACCATGGAACCAACCACACCACCATCTTTGAAAAAATTCTCAAAAACAACAAAATCATCGCCACCATTACACTTTGGCTCGGCCTATTCTCATGTCTCGCATCAGTTTCCCTTATTTACGCTCTGCTAATTATCGGCGCAGAGCAATTCACACAGGTACCGTCGAGGCTATGGTTTCTCAAGTAGTTGTTTCTGTTTCACACTGTTCATCACAGCTTGTACTTCAGTCTTGCCAGGTAAAAAATGCATTGGCATTGCAATGCATTCATGTAAAATGCTTGGCATGAAAAGAAAACGTTTTGTCGAGTGCGAAGGTTCACCAGACTGATTCCCGGGATGGCAGGACCGACATATGAGGAGAGACTGGATCGACTGTGCCTTTATTCACTGGCGTTTAGAAAGATGAGATGGGATCTCATAGAAACATATAAAATTCTGATGTGACTGGACAGGTTAGATGCAGGAAGAATGTTCCCAATGTTGGGGAAGTCCAGAACAATGGAACACAGTTTAAGCCATTTAGGACCAAGATGAGGAGAACCTTCTTCACTCAGAGAGTTGTTAACCTGTGCAATTCACTACTGCAGAGAGTTTTTGATGACAGTTCGTTGGATATATTCAAGAGGGAGTTAGATGTGGCCCTTACGGCTAAAGGGATCAAGGGGTATGGAGACAAAGCAGGAAATGGGTACTGAGGTGAATGATCAGCCATGATCTTATTGAGTGAGGTGCAGGCTCGAAGGGTCGAATGGCCTTCCCCTGCAAGTATTTTCTGTGTTTCTTTGTTTCTATGCAGTGCCTGCATTTCAAACAGCTTTGCTTTTATTGATCCTGCGGAATGCATATTGCACAGATAATCTCAGCACACATTGTGCAGACAAAGGCGCATTCGACGACAAAGTGATTTGTCCTCCGCTGATTTGTAGCAAATAACTGACGGTTGAACACACGATTTGACAACTCGACTTGCAGATCAAGCATTAATGACAAAGGCAACAAAACTGCCCACCAGCACCAGGTGTCTTTCACTTGTTTGTCCCAAATTCTCAGCAGCTGGGACAACAAGCATTCAGGTTCAAATGAGATTTGAACTCAGATCATTAAATTTAGAGTCCAGAGTGCTCACCATTACACCATGGCAACAACCATGACAAAATTTTTGAAACATTTCTCAAAAAGAACAAAACCATCTGCAACATTACAATTTGGCTCGGCCTTTTCTCTTCCATCGTGTCAGTTTTCCCTCTTTACGCTCTGCTAATTATCGATGCAGAGCAATTCACACAGGTGCCGTCGAGGCTATGGGTTCTCAAGTAGCTGTTTCTGTTTCACACTGTTCATCACAGCTTGTACTTCAGTCTTGCCTGGTTAAAAGTGCATTGGCATTGCAATGCATTAATGTAAAATGCTTGGCATGAAAAGAAAATGCAAATTTTTTCGAGTACAAAACATGCAGTGTCTGCATTTCAAAAGCGTTGCTTTTATTCATCCTGCTGAATGCATATTGCACAGATAATCTCAGCGCACATTGTGCAGGTGAAGGCAGCATTAGATTTCACAACTAGACCAAGCAACACTGACAAAGGCAACAAAACTGCCCACCAGAACCAAGTGTCTTTCACTTGTTTGTCCCACATTTTAAGCAGCTGGGACAGCAAGAATTGAGGTTCCACCACAATTTGAACTCAGATCACTGGTTTACTGAGTCCAGAATGCTCACCATTACACCATGGAACCAATCATGCCAAAGTTTTTGAAACATCGAAACATAGAAACATAGAAAATAGGTGCAGGAGTAGGATGGCAAAAATTCGTGGGACAACCTCCCCTGTGTTTGGACTCATTGGAAAGGAAATTTAATTTGGAACTATCAACTAGAAAGTTTGGGATCCTAACTGGAAGGAACTACGAGTTTTAATCGAATTTGGGATTTTACAAGGCAGATTGGGTCCGTGTGGAAAGGGCTGAGAACTAAAGGATCGTTCAAAGAAACCAGTTTGGGTATTGAAGCTGTCTGGGATATTGAAGCTGAACAAATTGTCTGGGGAATTGTGTAAACTCGAAAACCCATCTCCCCGGGAGACATTAACATAGCAACAATCAACCCAGAGATTGCCAGCCATCACTCAGAGCAGGAAACCCATCCAGCGTATACATAATGACAATGGCCCATCCAGCCCGCATGGAAAATCCAGGCCGAGGCTGACATTGCAAATACCAAAAATCTAATTTTCCCGATCAAGAAACAAATTCAAAAGATCGACACATCCGAGCCAGGTTACCATTAATGGGCCCACCAAAATATAACAAAGAGATATCAAGCCCGCCAAAATTAAAATCAAAGAATCGGGACTCATTTGGCGCGCAGATTAGAACAGCTCCCAAAGTATAACTGGGGCCCTGTTTTTTAACGAAAGAAGGAGAAGGGGAACGAGGGAAAAAGAAGAGAGACCACTGCAGCAGTTTGTAATAAGCCTTCCAGAGAGCTTGCTACACAGCCTCCTATGCAGGTCTTCTGAGCTCCAACATCTTCAGCCTCGACAATACTCCTGGACCACACTGCCCTGCTACCGAGGGAGAAGAAAGAACATTATCACAGCAGAGAAAGCAGTGCCCAGTAACTTCCGACATAATCATCGCGGAAGCAACTGATCACAGCCAACGTGGTAACATCGAAAACACCGCGACCAACAAATTCTAAGATAAACAGTCCTCAAGAAGAAACCAAAGATTCGAAAGTTTCCCTTCTACAATCTGTTGCTCGATACCAACAGGTGAAACATTACCCAAAAGAACTTTAAAACCAATTGCTGACAGAAGAAAGTGGGTACTCACCCATAAATCCAATACGCGCCCTACCGCATCAGCGGACACCACCCAACTGAAGACTATGCAGCAAGAAGTCTTTCACAACATTCAGGGTATGGCAAGCAGAACTTGCAGAGTCCAGTGAAACCAAAATTGCGAACCACTGCCAACTGACAATAAGAGGATTGGTGAGCATAATCCCTGTTTGCCCGAGAGTTTGACCTAGCCAGAGTTAGGCATTGGGATGTGGGAGGAGTATTATTATTCTGTAACCCCATGAATGTTTGGTAAAGTGTTTTTTTATTCTAGTAATTACAAGCTTGACATTGTACATTCTTACCCTTGTTAAAATCGAGGTTCTTTGCACCAAAACTAGTTGTCTCTTGTTCTTTGTCACATCGCCAAATAAATCTAAAGTCTAGAACCCAGGCTGTGCGAGCGATTCAATCCGCTCAGAAGGTCAGAGGTGAACCTGATCCCACACACCACCCCCGAGAGAATGGCGACTGCGGCAGGACTTTGGTGTAAAGGATGTGATGCAGAGATTGCTGTTTTGGAGGAAAGAACCAAGATGACAGAAAGGATTTCCTCCGATGTGTATAAGAAAGTGAATGTCACTCATCAATGCTTGAAACTATCATTAAGGAAGAAATAGCGGGACATCTAGATAGCAAGAGTGCAATCAAGCAGACGCAGCATGGATTCATGAAGGGGAAATCATGTTTAACTAATTTACTGGAATTCTTTGAGGATATGATGAGCATGGTGGATAGATGTGGTGTATTTAGATTTCCAAAAGGCATTTGATAAGGTGCCACACAAAGGTTACTGCAGAAGATAAAGGTACGTGGAGTCAGAGGAAATGTATTAGCATGGATAGAGAATTGGCTGGCTAACAGAAAGGAGAGAGTCGGGATAAATGGGTCCTTTTCGGGTTGGAAATCGGTGGTTAGTGATGTGCCACAGGGATCGGTGCTGGGACCACAACTGTGCACAATATACATAGATGACCTGGAGGAGGGAACAGAGTGTAGTGGAACAAAATTTGCAGATGACACAAAGATTACTGGGAAGAAAGCGGGTTGTGTAGAGGACACAGAGAGGCTGCAAAGAGATTTAGATAGGTTAAGCGAATGGGCTAAGGTTTGGCAGATGGAATACAATGTCGGAAAATGTGAGGTCATCCACCTTGGGAAAAAAAACTGTAAAAGGGAATATTATTTGAATGGGGAGAAATTACAATATGCTGTGGTGCAGAGGGACCTGGGGGTCCTTGTTCATGAATCCCAAAAAGTTCGTTTGCAGGTGCAGCAGGTAATCAGGAAGGCGAATGGAATGTTGGCCTTCATTGCGAGAGGGATGAAGTACAAAAGCAGGGAGGTCCTACTGCAACTGTATAGGGTATTGGTAAGGCTGCACTTGGAGTACTGCGCGCAGTTTTGGTCTCCTTACTACAGGAAGGATATACTAGTTTTGGAAGGGGTACAGAGTCGATTCACTTGGCTGATTCCGGAGATGAGCGGGTTACATTATGATTTATAGATTGAATAGACTGAGTCTTTTCTCGTTGGAGGTCAGAAGGATGAGGGGTGATCTTCTAGAAACATTTAAAATCATGAAAGGGATAGACAAGATAGAGGCAGAGAGATTGTTTCCACTGGTCGGGGAGACTAGAACTAGGGGGCACAGCCAATTTAAAAGCGAGTTGAGAAGGAATTTATTCTCCCAGAGGCTTGTGAATCTATGGAATTCTCTGCGCAAGGAAGCAGTTGAGGCTAGCTAATTGAATGTATTCAAGTCACAGATAGATATATTTTTAACCAATAAGAGAATTAAGGGTTACGGGGAGCGGGCGGATAAGTGGAGCTGAGACCACGGCCAGATCAGCCATGATCTTGTTGAATGGCGGAGCAGGCTCGAGGGGTTAGATGGCCTAATCCTGTTCCTAATTCTTATGTTCTTATTTAATGGGTGCTTGGTCTGTTGCGCGCTGAGCATCCAGGATATCTGCGGCCCTGGACACCCAGCATGGACCATAAGGAATCAGTAGAAAAGGCAATTTGGTTAGCCTGCCTGCAGCGACAGGTCCAACTCCGAGATAAGAACATCGAGTCACTGCAGGCGGAACGATGTGAATGTGCAGAAACATCACATGACAGGGCTATGGCAGAAGAAAGGTGTAGGGAGAACTCCGTAAGCTAAAACATGGAAAGACACAGCGAATGGAAAGGTTCAAAAACAGCCAGAACTATTTACAGTGTCAGGTTACCGAGGCTAAGAATAATGAAAAGATACTGTGGGAGGAAAACACTCGCCTCACCCTTCAAGTAAAAGAGTTGGAGGAGAAGTTAAGAGACGTACAGCAGCTTATAAAGTAGCCAGCACTATTGAGTCAGGAGACCACGGTCCCTGCCAGCAACAAATCAAAAGTTTAACCCTTGCTCTGTCCAAGACAAAAGGCATGGTATTCCTAATAAACCCGTGTACGGCCCGGGTAAACCTGGAAGAGAAGGAGGAAACTGTTCAACCACCACCTGTGGTGCCGGTGACTATACCGGTTCGGCAGCAGGAGGGGTGAACGAGTTGTGGGGCGGACAGGGATAGTGGACCACCACCACCTGTGGCACCGAGTTTCAGCTTGGCTTGGCAGCAGAGAGGAGGGGCAGCTGAGCCAGAACAGGAAAGGCCAGAACCAAGGCCAATGTGCCCGGTCCGGCAACAAACGTTTGGCCCGCCCACCGGTGCTGGGGTTCTGGGGCCCCTGGAAAGTCAGTTTTGGTTCCCCACACGACCCAACAGCTTAGGGCTATGATAAGTCACCTGGGAAAGCTCACCACAAAGGGGGACACCTCGGTCCACTTTATGGAAGTGGAACAGGCAGGGGATATTAACGCGTGTGATGATGCTGAGATAGCAAAGATGCACCTCCTCTCACTGGACAGCAAGCTGTACAGGTTCCTCTCTGCCGAGAGCAAAAGGGGGCAGAGGACATGTGCTGCTGTCTAGGAAGATATTCGAGAAGCCATGGGCTGTAATGACGGGAGTCCCTTCTCCAGACTCATGGAAGAGTAGCGCAGGGAAGAGTTCTCCTGCCCCTGCCCAAAAGACCAAGACTGAGAAGCCAGCCCCTCCCCACCCGTTTGATACATTTCTGACTGCGCTGCGAACAATGCTGGATGGCTCTGGGAGGGTAGCCACTGCCACCGGTACCGAAATCCCATCTGCCCCATCCCAGCCAAAACAGTGACTAGAACAGACTCAGCCTGTCCACCCGTGTTCCCTCGAGTACGATGCGTGGGGGAAACCGACCGTTCAGATGGAGGTGGAAAAGGTGAAAGGGACTGACCTGCTGGATACCGGTGCATCAAGCACCCTTGTCTATGTAAATAACCCCGCCGCCTCACCTCTGTCTAGCGGGGTCCACTAGAGCTTGGTGGATTTCACAGGCACCGAGAAGGTTGGCTCTTTCTCCATTCCGTTCTCTATTCGTTTCTGAACACTCCACACCAAATGGACTTGTGTCCTGATGAAGTGGGAACAGGAAGGGAGAGGGATCCTGGGGGCTGACTTCATTCGAGGCCATGGGATCCTCGTGGATTTAAGAAACCACTGTCTTTCGGGGTCAGTATGTATGGGACAGGAGAGTGATGTGATGGTTATCCCAGAAAAATGGGGAAAAGGGACGGTGTGTACCATGAAGCCAAGGAGTGTTACAACCTTGAATCACTGGTCAGTAACACTCCAATGGAGAACCAAGAGTATGTAAGGGCAAAACTTGCAGCTTTTGCCACTCACAAACATGACTGTGGGAGGATAAACGGGGTCGAGGTTAGCATAGATGGTGACCCTATGACCTGTCCGTAGAAACAGTATAACTTCCCCAGGGAGGTGGAGGCAGACATGGAAACAGCCTTGGGTTCTTTAGTGAAACAGGGGTATTGAGACCAATAGCTACCCATGTGAACTCTCCGTTGTGGCCGGTTAAGAAACAGGACAACACCTGGAGAGCCACGGTGGATTATCGAGTACTCAACCGTAACATCCACGCCTGTGCACCCACTGTTGCTGCTGTCGTCGACCTCATTGGACGTATCCCAGCCTCCGCGACCACCTTCACGGTGCTGGATATTTCCAACGGGTTCTGGTCCATACCTTTAAGAAGAGAAGATCAGTACAAGTTTGCTTTTACCTTTAAAGGACAGCAATACACTTGGAACTGTCTCCCTCAGGGCTTCCACAACAGCCCCAGTATTTTCTATCAATGTATGGCCAACTGTTTAAAGAGCCTCAGCAGACCCCAGCAGCTGGTACAGTATGTGGACGACCTGCTCCTATTCACCAATGAGGGGGAGGAGCATGGTCCACTGCTGGCTGAACTGCTGGAGCTGCTGAAAGAAGAAGGGTTTAAAGTGAATCCCACAAAAGCACAGATCGGTCTGAAGGAAGTAAAATTCCTGGGACTGGCTGTGCGCGCTGGGGAAAGGGCCATTGACAAAGCTAGAAGGGAAGCAGTGCAGAAGTTACCAGCTCCCGACACAGTGACAGGAGTAAGATCTTTCCTCGGGCTAACCGGGTACAGCAGAGATTTCATTGAGGATTGTGCAGCCACAGCAGCCCCTCTGCTCCGACTCCTCCACAAGGGAGTGGAGTAGTAATGGGACGAAGGTTGCGAGGCAGCATTTATCCAACTCAATAAAGACCTGCAGACCGTGCCAGCTCTCGGGGCTATTGATGGGGGTGAAGAGTTTTCCTGGAGGTAGCAGCCAGTGGGGACAGCCTGAGTGCAGTACTGCTCCAAGAGCGGCACGGCCGGCTGAGGCCAGTGGTCTACTCCTCCAGGATACTTACGGATGTGGAGAAGGGATACTCCAACTTTGAGAGGCACATCCTAGCCACTCACTGGGCTGTGAAAAGATCACTGATTTTCACAGGGGATCCCCTATCACACTCCTTACCCACCATACGCCCATCAAAATGCTCCTGGACGGGAGGATCAAGGACGGGACAGAGAGCAGTGCCCGCATTGCTCGCTGGAACCTAATCTTCTCCCAGATGGACTTAAGGGGTAAGAGTCTCTGCGAGCCAAGACTCGCAGCCAACATGATCTATCCAGGGACCGCCCACCGGTGTTCAATAGAAGGGGTATGGGAAATTAGCATAGGTGTTCGGGCTGGGTTACATCCCACAAGCCGAGAGATCTTTGTGGACGGTTCAAGAACGGATTTGCAGGTGAACGACTCACAAGCTGTGGAGTTTATGACGCAGAGGCAGGCATTGCCCTGGTGATTAAACTCCCCAGTACTATGAGTGCCCAGCACGCTGAACTGTCTGCGGTGGTGTATGTAGTCACACACCCCGAAGAATTCCCCTCCCGACACACGATTTTCTCGGACAGTATGTTTACATGCAATTCGTGTCTGGAGTACTTGGCTATCTGGTCCCGTCGCGGATACACATCTGCAGACAGGAGACCCCTGGCAATTAAGCCCCGACTGGAAAAGATCATGACAGCCGAGGGGAAGGAAGGGAAGATCTATATACATAAAGTGAAGGCACATTCCACCACTGAACCCTGGAGCGAGGGAAACCAGCAGGCTGACATGTTTGCCAAGCAAGGTGCGCGCACGCGCAAGCTCTAGGATCCGTAAAACCCAGGCCCTATCGCAACAGTCAGGGGCAGTATTGGGATGACAGGGAGGGCAGGGGTAGCATTGTCCCCGGACCTAAAAACGGTTCAGATCCAAGACCCCGTCCCTAAAACTGTTCTGAACACGCTAGAAAAAGGGGAAAGCGTAGACAGCCTGTACAGAAGAAATGCGTTTAACTGGGGAGCAGTGAGTAGTTCCCCAACAACAGCGGAGAGAATTCCTCCAGCTGGCCCACGAGGGTCCAGGAGCAGGACACCACTTGGCAATGGGTGGTACAGGCAGGATGGTGGCCAGGACTCAGGGAAGACGTCCGCGAGTTCTGTGCCAGCTGTCTGGTGTGCGCTGCCAACAACCCCGACGCCCAGAAAAGGAAGGTGTCTATGGGACATATCAGGAGGGCAGTGGGATCCTGGCAGTCGATCCAGGTCGATTACATTGGGCCCCGACCCACCGCCCAGGGAGATTACCAGCACTGTCGAGTGTTGGTGGATGTATTCACCAAATGGGTGGAAGCCTTCCCATGCCGAACAGCCACTGCCCTGAGAACAGCCAGGATCCTGGTCAGGGAGGTGTTCTCCCGATGGGGACTACCCCAGTACGTGGATTCCGACCAGGGGAGCCACTTCACCAGGCAGGTGATGCAGGAGACCATTAAGGTGCTCAGCATCAAAGGGAAATGGCATTTCGCCCACAACCCGCAGTCATCCGGGCCTGTGGAGTGTTTAAACCGCAACATCAAAGAAAGGCTGCGAAAAGAGACAGGGGACTCAACTAAGAGGTGGGTAGAGGTCCGACCACTGGTCCTCATAGGGATCCGGGCCAGCCAGTCAAAGATCACGGGGTACTCCCCGTATGAGCTCATGACCGGCAGAGCCAGGCGAACCCCCACCCATGTGTTAGCCCCGGTACTCACGGAAGGTCAGCTTAGGGAAGCGAGCCGGGACGGCTTTGTCAGGAACCTGTTTGAACACATTAAACAGATTCACTGGCAGGCTGCTGACAAAATGGGAAAACAACATCGGCGCAACTGACTGCAGCTAGAACCCCAGAAACACCATGAATGGGAGATAGGGGACCAGGTTTTGATATGGAACTACGCTCGAGTAGGGGTTTATGAGGCACTGTACATGGGGCCGTACCACATTGTCGACAAGGCAAGCCCCCTGGTCTGTGCCGTGAAAATGCCTCGCCGTACAAAGTGGTTCCACATAAACCAGTGCAAACTTTTCAACCCCGGGACAGCAGCTAAACGTAAGGGACAGCCAGGAACAGGGAACCGTGCTCAAGGCAGGGACCCTCAGCCAGCAGCCCCCGACTGTGGAAATCCCACAGAGGACGTGGCAGACCCACAGACTGTACCCAGAGGGGCGATGGACTGAGTTACTGGAGGAGCTATCCCCCCAATCATTTGGGACATGGACGCACCCCCAGGGGTCAAAACCCTGAGAAGGACTCTCCGCACGCCACGGCCTAAGGCACCGTGGTCACCAGCGCCCCAATTTAAGTGGTTCAGCCCCGGGAGAGGGACCTGCCGTGAAAGGGTACCTAAGATCAGGGACCAGCCTGCGAGCAGGGACACCCAGCCGGTAGCCTCGGGAACGAGGGACCCCCAGAAGAGATAGTGATGGACCAGCCACTAATTGGGGGTCCCCAGCCCACGGCCCTCAACCAGGCAGAACCCCCAGGGGACAAAATGAACCAGGCAGCCACCCCAAAGGAGCGGTGTGCTGTATCACCGGAGGGGACATTCCCCAATAGTGTGGGACTCAGACCCACCTCCGGTCAGGACACTCCAGGTCCTGCGGTACAGTCCGACCTACTACCGGCCCCGCTGGAAACACAGAGGCCAGGGAATAAAAGAGAAGGACAGGAATTAACCTGGCCACCCGGAGATGGGTGGCAGATGTACATAAATAATACGATATGTGTTAAGGTATGTTTAGTAAGAATCTAGTGTCGTGTAGTTTATGCGTGTAATGATTTCAGGGCACCACAACCGAAAATAAACCACACGTCTGGAAGGTGTGAAACGAGTAGAATAGGATCAGGATGTTTATATGAATATAGAAGTTAAGAGTTTCAGCCGACAGCCGGTGACTAAATAGTGAAATATGTGTTGGGGAAAGGAAAAGACTCCAACTTGTCAGCAGTAAAAGAGGCACTACAAGATCGATAACAACATGAACAGCGTGCTGTTCCTGCTCGCACTGATAAGGATGAGCAGCGACAGCTGAGGAGACGTGGAAGAATCCTCCATTTATGGTCTCAGGAGAGAGAGCACCGATCGTGACTGCAGCGGGTGGCACCCCGGGTGTGGAAGGGCTCACCGTGTACGCCCACGAGGGAAGGTGGCCAGGGTGGATGGGGTCTCATTCCACCCACTACTCCAGCCAGGAAGGGTTTACCTCTGGGGAGGCCTCCGTTCCATGCCCCAGGATACGGGTCGTTGCTGCGTGGGTCAGTGTCACGGAGGGAAAACGTGTCTGTTTGACTTGTAAAGGAAAGATTCCCCTGGGTAGATGGTGCTGGCTCAGGAAGCTGCGCAAGGATGTGGGGGATCAGCACTCTGACTGGGAAAGACTCGGGAATGACACATACCGTGCCATCACGGGGACACGGGGAGGAGTTAAGGTGTGTTAGAACAAGTGGTGGGAGTCTGAACAGGGAATTTACGTCTGCAAGTGGTGGTCAGAGGAGATCTGTCCTGCAGGCATATCAATCGCCTTTGCCAGGCAATGTCAAGGTGAGGGGGAAGGGATGGGATGGGATTCCAGCCTACACGGGTGTGTAGTCCCCCACTCCCTACTCCCAATTAACACCCCGCCAGTGAGAACAATAATAGAAAGGTGTCCGACCACCACCAAGTGACTTGGGAACGGATTAGTATTGGTACCAATCGAAAAGGTGTTATACCAGGGGCTACATTATGCAGTAGCTTCAGTTATTTTAAACTTTACCGAGGTGCATATACCTGACTAATGCCCGAAGGAAACAGAGCAGCTATACCAGGCCCTACTCAGAGAAATGTTCAAGAACTTTTATGAGTTAGAATTTGAGAATGTAGACAAAACAGATATATACATCCGATACGCTAGGGAAACCATGGGCACGGGAAGACCTAGAAGGGGCACCTTGAACGACATTTTAACTGCATATCATGCAGGATCCGATGTGATAAATAGCCTGGACGATATAGAACTACACATGCAGATAAATGGTCTAAAGAACCAACTGAGAAACATCATGAAATAAGAAAACACAGGAGAAGGCTCAGAGCTACACGAGGACCAGGCTATGATGATCCATTGAAAGGAAATCGTGGCTGAGCTGGAACAACATGCACAGACAGGGAATGCACTCATACGGGAGGATAGGAATGCTTCTGACCAGGTTGCACAGAACGAGGTGTGTGTGCTGTACGGGGCATGGTTGTTGGGCGAGGGCCGCAACAACCTGGAGGATTTAAAACAAGGTTTAGTCCCCTACTGGATCAGTAACAAGCACCTTGCAGCCCTCCACCCGTACAGTAACTCACTAAGCCCGTGCCAGCTCGGCCTAGCTTCTGAAACTTACCCTGTCCCAGTCGATCGCGATGTTCTAATCACACCATCATGGGGATAGTACTAAGGATGTCGGTCTTGTGTGGGACAGCCCTTCAACACTGTCTACAGGGTGGAGAACATTGGAGTCATTCAAGGAGGTGCACATGTTCATTTGACAGCAGTCCCACCCTATGTCATAAAGTGGGAACACGCTGCGACGGGTACTGACCTCTCCGGGTGCAAACATAATACTGTGTCCCCAGCACTTGAACACCTATTCTAAACCACAGTGTGGGTTTAAAGCTGCTGGTGCACAGTCTATCAACTGTACCATGGAGGTAATGGCACAAAACCATGTCCCTCCACAGGGAGCATACATCGGGGGTGGGACAGATTGTGTCACCACCAGTGCGCCCCACTACCAACATGGACACTTCTGGTGTCCGGTCAGTGACAGCAGGTTTTGCTTTAAACCCGAGGCAGAAGTTCAAGTGTCCCAGGAACGGATTGTCCCCATTCCTGAGCCCTCCACTGTTCACCTCACTGAGGGAGAAAACATCACAAACCTGCAGGATTATGTTGTACATTTGGCGATGAAATTCCCCCACTACCCGAACAACTTACTGCTCTGCTAGCAGCTGTAGTAATCTCACAAAAACATTTCGATTCTCGAGAACAGAAAACAATTGAGATAGGGAGAAAGATTCTAGAGATCACAATTCCACCTTGGTGGGACATTTTCAGAAATACAGAAGTTCCTGCCGGGATCAGAATAGCTTCCCACTTTTTGGTTGTCTGTCAACTCACGATTATTCTCTACTTATGGTGTCTCACTTGTTGAGTGAAACGCAGAGGCCGTCAGGTCAGGCACCAAAGGTGCTGTTCGCTCCCTGGCCAAACTTGGGATCGCACAGGGAGGAGTAACACCATACTACCATGAACTCATCCTTTTTTGGCGTGGAAGCAAGTCATCCTCATTTCGAGGGACCGCCTATGATGATGATGATGATGGATACATTAACGTCCCGACAGCTCATTGACTGCAGGAGTGGGACCGTGTGGCGCTTCGGAAGACATGTCAAAAAGAAAAAAGTCACTGATTCCGTCTCATGTGCTCCTCCAATCAGGAATAGCAACAAACTAAAAATCCTTAATAATGGTTACATCTTATCTGCGAATAAACGACATAGTTCGCTTGTTGGTCTAGAGGTATGATTTTCGCTTCGGGGTTGCTATTTGAAATATGCGAGAAGTCCCGGGTTCAAATCCCGGACAAGCCCTCATTTTGCCGCGAATTTTGAATTTGCATCGAACTTTTGCAAAGAAGGACTTGCATTTCTGCAGCGTCTGTCAGGAACTCATGATGCCCCAAAGTGCTTTACAGTCGTTGAGTTGCCTTTGAAATGTTGTCACGTGAGGAAAGATGTGCCCAAGTCACCTCACACGCACCTCAACTTTTTGTGAAGGAGATCATAGAATCATAGAAGTTTACAGCACGGAAGGAGGCCATTTCGGCCCATTGTGTCCGCGCCGGCCAACAAGAGGCTATCCAGCCTAATCCCACTTTCCAGCTCTAGGTCCATAACCCTGCAGGTGCACATCCAAGCACTTTTAAAATGTGGTGAGGGTTTTTGCCTCTACCACCCTTTCAGGCAGTGAGTTCCAGACCCCCACAACCCTCTGCGTGAAGAAATTTCCCCTCTAAACTTTCTACCAATTACTTTAAATTTATGCCTCCTTGTTGATGATCCATCTGCTAAGGGAAATAGTTTTTTCAATCCACTATATCTAGGCCCCTCATAATTTTATACACCTCAATGAAGTCTCCCCTCAGGCTCTGTTCCATGGAAAACAAACCCAGCCTATCCAATCTGTCCTCATGGCTAAGATTCTCCACTCCCGGCAACAGACTCGTAAATCTCCTCTGTATCCTCTTCATTGCAATCATGTCCTTCCTGTAATATGGCGACCAGAACTGCACGCAGTACTCCAGCAGTGGCCAAACCGGCCCCACCGACCACATCTCTTGTATACTTTTACTCAGATAATAAAGGCAAGCATTCCATATTCCTTCTTAACCACCTTATCGACCCGGCCTGCTACTTTCAGGTATCTGTGGACATGCACTGCCTGGATTCTGGGGAGGACCCAGCAGATTGGAAAACTGCAAATGTAATGCCCCTATTTAAAAAAGGAGCAAGACAAAAAGCAGGAAACTATAGACCAGTTAGCCTAACGTCTGTGGTTGGGAAAATGTTGGCGTCCATTATTAAAAAAGCAGTAGCAGGACATAGAAACATAGATACGTAGAAAATAGGTGCAGAAGAAGGCCATTCGGCCCTTCGACCTTGCACCACCGTTCAATAAGATCATGGCTGATCATTCAGCTCAGTACCCCTTTCCAGCTTTCTATCCATACCTCTTGATCCCTTTAGCCTTAAGGGCCACATCTAACTCCCTCTTGAATATATCTAACGAACTGGCATCAACAACTCTCTGTGGCAAAGAATTCCACAGGTTAACAACTCTCTGAGTGAAGAAGTTTCTCCACATCTCGGTCCTAAATGGCTTCCCCCTTATCCCTTAGACTCTGACCTCTGGTTCTGGACTTCCCCAAACATCGGGAACATTCTTCCTGCCTCTAACCTGCCCAGTACCGTCAGAATTTTATATGTTTCTATGACATCCCCTCTCATTCTTCTAAACTCCAGTGAATGCAGGCCCAGTCGATCCAGTCTCTCCTCATATGTCAATCCTGCCATCACGTGAATAAGTCTGGTGAACCTTCGCCGCACTCCCTCAATAGCAAGAACATCCTTCCTCAGATTAGGAGACCAAAACTGATACACAATATTCCAGGCGACGCCTCACCAAGGCCCTTTAAATCTGCAGTAAGACCTCCCTGCTCCAATACTCAAATTCCCCAGCTATGAAGGCCAACATGCCATGTGTCTTCTTCACCGCCTGCTGTACCTGCATGCCAACTTTCAATGATTGATGTACCATGACACCCAGGTCACGTTGCACCTCCCCTTTTCCTAATCTGTCACCATTCAGTTAATATTCTGCCTTCACGTTTTTGCCACCAAAGTGGATAACCTCACATTTATCTACACGATACTGCATCTGCCATGTATTTGCCCACTTACCGAACCTGTGCAAGTCACCCTACAGCCTATTAGCATCCTCCTCACAGCTCACACCGCCACCCAGCTTAGAGTCACCTGCAAACTTGGAGATATTACAATCAATTCCGTTGATTCCATCTAAATCGTTGATGTATATTGTAAATAGCTGGTGTCCCGACACTGAGTCCAGTGGCATCCCAGTAGTCACTGCCTGCGATACTGAGAAGGACCCATTTATCCCTGCTCCCTGCTACCTGTCTGCCAACCAGTTCTCTACCCACGTCAATACATTACCCCCAATACCATATGCTTTAATTTTGCAAACTAATCTCTTGTGTGGGACCTTGTCAAAAGCCTTTTGAATGTTCAAACACATTACATCCACTGGTTTTCCCTTGTCCACTCTGCTAGTTGCATCCTAAAAAAAATCTCGAAGATTTGTCAAGCATGATTTCCCTTTCATAAATCCTTGCTGACTTGGACAGATCTTGTCACTGCTTTCCAAATATGCTGCTATTTCATCTTTAATAATTTATTCCAGCATTTTCCCCACTACTGATGTCAGGCTAATCGGTCTATAATTATACATTTTCTCTCTCCCTCCTTTTTCAAAAAGTGTTGTTACATTAGTTCCCCTCCAGTCCTTAGGAACTGATCCAGAGTCGATAGACTGTTGGTAAAATTATCACCAATGCATCCACTATTTCTAGGGCTACTTCCTTAAATACTCTGGGATGCAGACTATCCGGCGGTGTGGATTTATTGGCCTTCAATCCCATCAATTTGCCGAACACAATTTCCTGACTAATAAAGATTTCCTTCAGTTCCTAGTTCTCGCTAGACCCTCGGTTTCCAAGTATTTCCGCAAGGTTATATGTATCTTCCTTCGTCAAAACAGAACTAAAGTATTTGTTCAATTGGTCTACAATTTCTTTGTTCCCCATTATAATTTCACCTGATTCTGACTGCAAGTGACCTACGTTTGTCTTCACTAATCTTTTTCTCTCACATATCTGCAGAAGCTTTTGCAGTCAGTTTTTATGTTCCCTGCAAACTTCCTTTAATACTCTATTTTTCCGCTCCTAATTAAACCCTTTGTCCTCCTCGACTGATTTCTAAATTTCTCCCAGTCCTCAGGTTTGCTGCTTTTTCTGGCCAATTTATCTGCCTCTCCTTGGAATTAACACTATCCCTAATTTCCCTTCTTATCCACGGTTGAGCCACATTCCCCGTTTCATTTTTTTCTCCAGACAGGGATGTACAATTGTTGAAGTTCATCCATATGATCTTTAAATGTTTGCCATTGCCTATCCACCGTCAACCCTTTAAGTCTCATTTGCCAGTCTATTCTAGCCAATTCACATTTCATACCATTGAAGTTACCTTTCCTCAAGTTCAGGATTCTCGTCTCTGAATTAACTGTGCCACTCTCCATCTTAATAAAGAATTGTACCATATTGTGGTCACTCTTCCCCAAGAGGTCTCGCACAACAAGATTGCTATTAGTCCTTTCTCATTCCACATCACCGAGTCTAGGATAGCCAGCCCTCTAGTTGGTTCCTCGACATATTGGTCAAGAAAACCATTCCTAATACACTCCAGGAAATCCTCCTCCACTGTATTTAGAAACATAGAAACATAGAAAATAGGTGCAGGAGCAGGCCATTCGGACCTTCTAGCCAGCACCAACATTCAATGAGTTCATGGCTGAACATGCACCTTCAGTACCCCATTCCTGCTTTCTCAACATACCCCTTGATTCCCCTAGTAGTAAGGACTTCATCTAACTCATTTTTGAATATATTTAGTGAATTGGCCTCAACAACTTTCTGTGGTAGAGAATTCCACAGGTTCCCCACTCTCTGGGTGAAGAAATTCCTCCTCATCTCGGTCCTAAATGGATTACCCCTTATCCTTAGACTGTGTCCCCTGGTTCTGGACTTCCCTAACATTGGGAACATTCTTCCTGCATCTAACCTGTCTAACCCCGTCAGAATTTTAAACGTTTCTATGAGGTCCCCTCTCATTCTTCTGAACTCCAGTGAATACAAGCCCAGTTGATCCAGTCTTTCTTGATCGGTCAGATCCGCCATCCCGGGAATCAGTCTGGTGAACCTTCGCTGCACTCCCTCAATAGCAAGAATGTCCTTCCTCAGGTTAGGAGACCAAAATTGTACACAATACTCCAGGTGTGGCCTCACCAGGGCCCTGTACAGCTGTAGCAACACCTCCCTGCCCCTGTACTCAAATCCCCTCGCTATGAAGGCCAACATGCCATTTGCTTTCTTAACCGCCTGCTGTACCTGCATGCCAACCTTCAATGACTGATGTACCATGACACCCAGGTCTCGTTGCACCTCCCCTTTTCCTAATCTGTCACCATTCAGATAATAGTCTGTCTCTCTGTTTTTACCACCAAAGTGGATAACCTCACATTTATCCATATTATACTTCTTCTGCCATGCATTTGCCCACTCACCTAACCTATCCAAGTCGCTCTGCAGCCTTATAGCATCCTCCTCGCAGCTCACACTGCCACCCAACTTAGTGCCATCCGCAAATTTGGAGATACTACATTTAATCCCCTCGTCTAAATCATTAATATACAGTGTAAACAGCTGGGGCTCCAGCACAGAACCTTGCGGTACCCCACCAGTTACCTCCTGCCATTCTGAAACGTCCCCATTTACTCCTACTCTTTGCTTCCTGTCTGACAACCAGTTCTCAATTCATGTCAGCACACTACCCCCAATCCCATGTGCTTTAACTTTGCACATTAATCTCTTGTGTGGGACCTTGTCCAAAGCCTTCTGAAAGTCCAAATATACCACTACAACTGGTTCTCCCTTGTCCACTCTACTGGAAACATCCTCAAAAAATTCCAGAAGATTTGTCAAGCATGATTTCCCTTTCACAAATCCATGCTGACTTGGACCTATCATATCACCTCTTTCCAAATGCACTGCTATGACATCCTTAATAATTGATTGCATCATTTTACCCACTTCCGATGTCAGGCTGACCGGTCTATAATTCCCTGTTTTTTCTCTCCCTCCTTTTTTAAAAAGTGGGGTTGCATTGGCTACCCTCCACTCGATAGGAACTTATCCAGAGTAAATGGAATATTGTAAAATGACTGTTAATGCATCCACTATTTCCAAGGCCACCTCCTTAAGTACTCTGGGATGCAGTCCATCAGGCCCTGGGGATATATCGGCCTTCAATCCCATCAATTTCCCCAACACAATTTCCCGACTAATATGGCTTTCCCTCAGTTCGTCCTCCTTACTAGATCCTCCGACCCCTTTTATATCCGGAAGGTTGTTTGTGTCCTCCTCAGTGAATACCAAACCAAAGTACTTGTTCAATTGGTCTGCTATTTCTTTGTTCCCCGTTATGACTTCCCCTGATTCTGACTGCAGAGGACCTACGTTTGTTTTTACTAACCTTTTTCTCTTTACATATCGATAGCAACTTTTGCAATCCGTCTTAATGTTCCCTGCAAGCTTCTTCTCGTACTCCATTTTCCCTGCCCTAATCAAATCCTTTGTCCTCCTCTGCTGAGTTCTAAATATCTCCCAGTCCCCAGGTTCGCTGCTATTTCTGGCCAATTTGTATGCCACTTCCTGGGCTTTAATACTATCCCTGATTTCCCTTGATAGCCAAGGTTGAGCCACCTTCCCTTTTTTATTTTCACGCCAGACAGGCATGTACAATTGTTGTAGTTCATCCATGCGGTCTCTAAATGCCTGCCATTGCCCATCCACAGCCAACCCCTTCAGTATCATTCGCCAATCTATCCTCGCCAATTCACGCCTCATACGTTCAAAGTTACCCTTCTCTAAGTTCTGGACCATGGTCTCTGAATTAACTGTTTCATTCTCCATCCTAATGCAGAATTCAACCATATTATGGTCACTCTTCCCCAAGGGGTCTCGCACAACGAGATTGCGCGTTCCTGACATGGTTTAAAGGCAGCTCTTAAAGGGGAGGGGCACTTTGTCTGCAGGAAACTATCTGTGGACAATGGCAGATGCTACAAAGGCTGCACCCCCTCAGGCCGCACCCCCTCCATCCCCCCCCATCACCCCACCACACCTACCCCCACAACCAGTTTTCGGACACTGCTTGGGAAGTTTCGGCAGGAGGAGGGGCATCTTCTATTCACTAGCCCGCATGAAGACTTCAAGCGTGGGTGCGCAGAAGTGGCAGAGCATATCAGAGCATATTGCCTGTCGGGCATGGCTGCAATGCAGGAAGAAGTTCAATGACCTTATAGGGATGGCTAAGATAAGTCTCCTAACTCGTGTCTATCATTACTCTCTGATTAGCATTGCACTACTTGTTGCCCCAGGCACTCACTACCCTTCCCTCCCTCGATTGCCAGCACATTCCTACAATCACTGCAGCACACTTCACCCCACCTTCTTCAGCTACTATTGCAGCGTTGGCTACTTGCTTTACCGTCCTACACCTCTGACACCTTGCACACACCAACAACACTATTCTGCATTCGCTTGCACATCCGCAAACATGTCGCTACTCTAACACTGAGGCACTTTCTTCTTGCAGGGCAAGCTTGGACACAATAACACGGAGCAGGTGGCCAGAGGAGGAGGCCGCACTTCACCCAGTGTGCTGTCCCCACTTGAAGAGCAAGTGATGGACATCGCGGGCCGCGGGCTTGTCAAGAGCGTGTCGTCTGCCGAGGCTGGAGGGCAAATCTTCCTCTCCTTCCCCTTTTCACTTAAATCTCACCCTCACACACTGTGCATGACAAATTGCTGCTGCTTTCTAAAGCCACTCATTTGTCTCTGCTTACCCATCCTGCTAAATCATAACTCTTGTCCCCTTATTACATTCCAGGTCCAGAAGATGCACACAGCCCTCAGGACGGCGAGGAAGAAAGAAGTGAGGGCAGCACTGCTGAACAGGAAGCATCACTCGACCACGTGCAGCTTAGAGGGTAGATTACAGATGCACGCAGCACCAAGGTGCATGAGCATAACTGGGCGATGGGATGTCCCAGGAAGCAGTTGGCGGTGGGGGAGCCCACATCCTAGCCCTGTTGCACTGGGTACAGATGAAAACATCGCGGGGCCACCATACACAAGAAGGCTGATGTCAGCCTATGTCGACCTTCTAAGCGCGCTGGGCTGCCTGGCAGACAGCTTGCACATAATGTCGGAGAGCTTGGCGGTGTCCAGCTCCAACTTGTGTGCTGTCTTCGCGCATGGCAGTCAAATATGGAGAGAATGGTGAGTTCTATGAGCAGTGCAGGGGGCCCTCCCACAGTGATGGAGCCTGTGGTGACAGCTCCCACTGCTCTGATAGCAGCTTAGACTGCAGCCACTTTGATTCTGGGCTCCAGCATCTCCTCTGGCTTACACAACCTGAAGGAAAGTGTTGTTAGGGGCTTTGAGAACCTCCCAGCACACCTGAAGTGGGACAATATGTCACACTGGACACATAATCAGACATGGATAAAGGGTTAAATGTGAACGTACAAAAGCCAGGGTAGCAACAGCTTCGACACTGCTGAAGCAGCAGTACAGCTATGAGTTATGTCAAGGTTGCAGTGGCAAAATTGAAAGCGACACACATCAACCCCAAACCTCGTCACCTACTCGCTAACCGCTACACGCTGCTCCCGTGAGATGGAAGCCCAGTTGCTGTTTCAAGCTTGAATGCATGTACAAGCAGAACTCATTCAAAGAAAGCCCAAGTCCCTGAGGCACCTGATTATTTGCACCAAACTCCTTTGTAAAGAGTTGAGGTTCGTGTGGGGTGATTTGGGCACATCTTTCCCCACACTACAGCACTTCAAACATAACTCAACGGCTGTAAAGCGCTTTGGGGCGTCATGAGTTCCTGAAAGGCACTGCAGAAATGCAAGTCTTCCTTTGCAAAATTTCTATGCAATTTCAAAACTCGCCGGCAAAATAATGGACTCGTCCAGGATTGGAACCCAGGACTTCTCACAAATTTCATTTAACTTCGACTCATCTAAAGTCACACCTTTTGATCAATGAACCAACTGCTTGACAATCATAATGGTAATGTATAGCCATTATAAAAGCAAGTTTTTGTGTGTGGCTACTCTTGATTAGAGAAGCACGTGAGACCAAATCTGTGATTTTGCTTTTTCGACGTGTCTTCTGAAGCGCCGCACGATCCCACTCCGACAGTCAATGAGCTGTTGGGACGTTAGTGTATCCAGGCTGTGGGTGGCCACCCCGAGCGCAGCAGAGGAGTTTCTGCATTAGTTCTGGGTGGGGACAGTATTTCCCCTTCTTTCTTCCTCTTGTCTGTATCACTGTGCTTTTATTTCTCTATTTATTCCCCCTGTCTCAGTTTCTAGTGTTTAAAAGGGAATAAAAGATGAAATGGGTGTCACTGTGGAACAATTTCTCTCACTCAAAGTTAGATTCACGACCGTTGTGCCATGAGGTCTAGACAGCTTGCCGTTGACATACAGGTTCATATATAAATATATATTTGTATATTGATACAAATTATCAAAGCTGTTCCCTGGTTGAGTGGTTAAGATCCCGAGCATTAACCCTTTCCATTCTCAATCAGTTCATCGCAGAACCATAATTGAGGTGTGTGAGAGGATTAATGATTGCTGTAATCGCCGTTAATAACCCCACTACAATCTGTTACAGAATGAGCTTACACACTCTTCCGCTTCTCCTGCCCTTTGCCGGACACATGTCCCGGGTTTAATTTTACAAACTTGGCGAGTTCGCTGATCGCTGGGAGATGGTAGGAGCCTCTGTGGCCCCACTGTGAGGATGTGGAAGTGAACACGTGATATTTCTGTAAAGGGCAGCAGAGGAGAAGGATTGAGAACTTTCAGTGTGGGACAGAAGTTGTTTCAGGTGAGCCAACACATTCCTGATCCTCCTTTCTTCTTAGGTAATCCCGGAGTCGAGGATGACTTGCTTCCACATTAAAAATCAGTGGTGATCAGCACAGAGGGAGCTCACTGGTCAGCTCCCGTCTGTTGAGGTCACTGTGCCAGAGGTTTCCCGAGTGTCGCGGTTATCACGTTTGCTTCACACATGCAAGGATGCCGGGCGAGAACATTGTGTTGAAATTTCCTATAGGGGAACAATCGGAGGCGAGTCTTGTCTCCTGGCAAATGCTAACTGACCTCCTGAGATTTCCAGCATTTGCTGTTTTTATTTGCATTTATTCTCCTAGCAAAAGGGCTCCCTTATTCCTTAATTGCCCTTTATTTCACCAGTAAATAGATAACTTTTATCGAGAGAAAATGGATCCACCAGGGAACTTTGGCGTGTCGGAATAACCGGTGCTGTCAAATTTGACAAAAGTTGCACCAGATTCCTGGTGTCGCCAGCGATGAGGATTTTGAACCAGACTCCTAAAACACAGTGTGTAAAATGGGATATGGTTGAACACTTAACATGCAAAGCACAGAACAAATGATTGAAGTATCGACTGTCCCTCAGTCAGCATTTCTTTCATTGTACAAAAGAAGATGACGGGTTAATTAATGATGCTTTCCCGTGAAAACAACACAAAAGTTAGACAAAAAACATACGGTGACTGGCAGGTGAGCGCTTCTTCTGACACCTGGTGGGAATGAGCAGGGATTTTGAAGCCCCTTGTATTGCAGAATCTTCATATAGACGAACATCTCAAGCTGCCTGTGTAGACCTTGTGGCGCAACGGTAGCGCGTCTGACTCCAGATCAGAAGGTTGTGTGTTCAAATCACGTCGAGGTCACTGCTCTTTTGGGTAATCCCGGAATTAATATTTTCTTTGCTGTTTGGCAATAACCAGACCCTTGCTCCAAGTCTGTCTCATTGTTTCCCCGGTGTCAGTCAGAGAAACACCTGTTGCCCTCAATTATTTCTTGTGACAAGACACAAAAGTTCAAAATCAACCTGCAGGTGGCCATACACAGCACTGGATAGTCAGGACAGCCGAGCAGTCTAAGCTGTTGTGTTCAGTCTGCTCTGAAAGTGTGGGTTTGAATCCCACTTCTAGCACCTTTTATTTTTATTCATTAAGCAAAACTCATTTGCTTGGCACAACGATCAGCTCCTAAAAAGTGGGATTCTGCAGTTCACCTGCTCGCTCAGCATCTCCGTCTGACCTGGTGCTGAAGGTGGAGATGTTTCCGCAGTGTGGCCGTTCACACGTTCACTTTACTGTCATGTATCTCACACTACTCTACAGTTCTAAGTCGTTTTGAACATCTCTTTCAGCCAGGTGTGGGTACCTTCAAAGGGGCTAAAGTTAAAATCTACATCACACATGATGCCAGACCGGTCCATCACAAGGCTAGAGCTGTGCCTTATGTAATGAGCGAAAAGATTGAACACGAACTGGACCTGCGGGAAGGCATTATCTCATCCGTGGAATTTAGCGACTGGTCAAGTCCCATCATCCCCGTCATAAAGCCTGATGGATCCGTACAAATCTGTGGGGATTACAAGTCTACCATAAACAGAGTCTCCCTTTAGGACCAATATCCGCTGCCCAGAGCAGAGGACCTATTTGCCACGTTGGCTGGAGGAAAACTTTTCTCGAAACTAGATCTTACATCTGCGTATATGACGCAAGAACTGACCGAAGAGTCTCAGCTACTCACCACCATCAACACACATCGAGGCCTTTTTATGTACAATCGATGCCCATTCGGCATCAGGTCGGCAGCTGCTATATTCCAGCGCAACATGGAGAGTCTGCTCAAGTCCATCCTGGGGACGGTTGTGTTTCAAGATGACATACTCATCAGGGGCAGGGACACCGAACTCCCATCTCCGCAATTTGTAGGAAGTACTAAGTCGATTGGATCGAGTAGGCCTAAGAGTTAAGAAATCCAAGTGTCTGTTTCTCGCGCCTGAGGTTGAATTTTTGGGCAGAAGGATTGCCGCTGATGGAATCTGCCCAACAGAATCAAAAACCGAAGCAATTTGTCTGGCACCCAGGCCCTGGAATATCTCGGAACTGCCTGCCTTTCTCGGGCTATTCAATTACTTTGGGAACTTTATGCAGAACATGAGCACGCTGCTGGAGCCTCTCAACATGCTACTCAGAAAGGGGTGCGATTGGTTATGGAGGGACGCCCAAGAACGCGCCTTCAATAAAGAACTCAATCTTCTATGTTCCAACAGTGTTTTAGCATTTTTTGACCCAGGTAAAAAGTTAGTTCTTACATGTGATGCGTCAGCGTACAGGGTCGGGTGCGTTTTACAGCACGTCAATGATGCGGGTAAATTACAACCTATTGCTTCTGCCTCCAGGTCACTTTCGCGGGCGGCGTGCGGGTACGATATGGTTGAGAAGGAGGAGTTCGCGTGCGTGTACGATGTCAAAAAGATGCACCAATACCTTTTCGTGGCCAAGTTCGGGTTAGAAACCAACCACAAGCCCCTCACGTCCCTGCTATCTGAGTGCAAGGCAATAAACGCCAAAGCCTCGGCACGCATTCAGCGGTGGGCACTCATGCTGGTGTCTTACGACTACACAATAAGGCACAGACCAGGCACAGACAACTGTGCCGATGCGCTTAGCAGGCTACCACTGGCGACCACAGAAGGTTCGGACGAACAGGACTGTGAGATGGTCATGGCAATCAGTGCCTTTGAATCCACAGGTTCGCCCATGATGTCACAGCAAATCAGAGCCTGGACGAAAGATGCGTTTTAACTGGTGACTGGGCAGAGACCCGCGATGCCTGCCCCGAGGAGATCAAACCTTTCCATAGGCGCAGGCATGAACTATCACTACAGGCAGACTGCCTGATGTGGGGCAGCCGAGTAGTTATGCCCTTGCGAGGCTGAGAGGCGTTTGTCTGGGAGCTCCACCGCGAGCACCCGGGGATCGTCCTAATGAAGGCCACAGCCAGATCCCACGTCTGGTGTCCTAGCATTGACGCAGACTTGGAGCTCTGCATCCGTCGGTGCACCATTTGTGCCCAACTCAGTAATGCCCCCAGGGAGGCTCCCCTCAGCCCCTGGCCCTGGCTCACAAAAACCGTGGTCGCGGGTGCATGCACACTATGCGGGCCCATTCATGGGCAAAATGTTCCTCGTAGCCGTTGATGCATTTTCAAAATTGATCGAGTTCACCATTTTAAACTCGAGCACTACCTCGACCACTGTGGAGAGCCTGAGAACCAGGTTTGCAATGCACGAAATTCCTGACATATTGGTCAGTGATAATAGTCCATGCTTCACTAGCGCAGAATTTCAAGAATTTATAGTTGACCACGGCATAAATCACGTTTAGACGGCACCGTTAAAGCCGGCCTCCAATGGCCAGGCAGAGCAAGCAGTGCAGATCATTAAACAAGGCATGCTCAGAATCCAAGGTCCCACGCTGCAGAGCCGCCTGTCGCGACTGCTGCTGGCATACAGATCTCGTCCACATTCGTTGACTGGGGTTCCCCCCGCGCAACTATTGATGAAATGAACCTTAAAGACCAGGCTCTCGTTAATCCTCCGAGACATGCATGAAATTGTTGAGGCTAAGCGCCGTAAGCTAACTGAGTACCATGAACTAAATTTGAGGGGGAGGTGGAATGAGATAGGGGACAAAGTGCTTGTGCTAAACTATGGCAGGTGTCCCAAATGACGTACAGGGACAGTAACAGGCAATAAAAGGAAACAGGCTACTGGTTATACAATCGCCAAACCTGTCGGAGGCATGTAGACCAAGTAAAAAGTAGATTCACCAACAATACTGCAGGACGATTGGCAGACTACAGTATAGAACTCACACCACACCTGGTGGACAGACAGGTGGAACAACCTGAGGAAAGGGCAATCTCAACAGACAGCCCAGGCGACATACCAGCAATCACACTGAAAGAAAAACAGGCACCAAGGCAAACAACTGAACCACAACTAAGACGCTCCACGCGAGAGCGTAGACCAGCTGAGAGTCTGAATCTATAAAGACAATAAGACCTTGGGGAGTTTGATGTCATGTATCTCACACTACTGTACATAACTGTATCTTACCATGCTATACATGACTGTAACTAGATATGACCTGCAACCACAAGCATACGTTACCACCAGGGGTGCACTTGCAGGAAACACTGCATTACTGTTCCACACAGGTATATAAAGGCAGGTCTCAGGCAAGTGTGGCACATGAGAGCTGTGAAATAAAGGTGCAGGTCCAGAGTGACCTTGACTTCAGCATGTGCCTCGTCTGAGTCTGTACTGCAGGGTCAGGACTTAACACTTACAAACGAAAGCTCACCGGGTGGGAATATTTTCTGGAGCTTTCTCCTCATGCATGTTCAGAGACGAGTTTGTTCTCCTGTGAAAGGTTATAAGATCATAAACATGTAAGGATTCGGAGCCGGAGTAGGCCTTTCGGCCCCTCGAGCCTGGTCCACCATTCAAGAGGATCCTGTCAGTTTCTCGACAGCAAGTTTAAACATCTGGGGCGGAGCCAACAGGCGCCTGGCTGCAATCAGCGACAAAAACGTGCATTTGGCAGAAGCCCGGCTCGGTCAATCGGTCGAGCATGAGAATCTTAATCTTGAATTCAGGGGTGCGAGCCCCACATTAATTGTAAAAACATGTCCCATTTTACACACTGTGCTTTAGGGATCTGATTCAAAATGTTCATTGCTGGTAACATCAACAAGAGACTGGGGAAACAGTGCGACTGACTTCAGAGCAAGGGTCTGGTTATTGTGAAACAGCAAATGAAATATAAATTCTGGAAGAATGACATCGAAAAGAAATGTGACCCCGACACACAGAAAGAAGTGTTAAGGCAGAAGATTAAATGCTGCATTCCTCTGTGCAAAAAATTCCTTTCACAAACATTTCTCTGACCAAAACTGCACAAAACAAAAATGTTCCTTTCAAATTCATTAAACTCCCAAATTTCCACAGCCCCCGAATCTCCTGAATCAGATGCTTCTTGTTTTGCCGACTCAATCCATGTCCCTTTGCAATGTTCTGCTTCCACCCACACAATGAAATGTGCCACTAACTTATAGAATCATGGAATGGTTACAGCACGGAATGCCATTCGGCCCGTCGAGCCCGTGCCGACTCTCAGTGAGTCCCACTCCCCCGCCCTTTCCCCTGAGCCCTGCAATTGTTTTTCCTTCAGACACTTATCCAACTCCTGTTTGAAAGATAAGATTGAGTCTGCCTCCAGTACATTCCAGATCCTAACCACTCACTGCTAAATAGCCAGCTCCTGTTTCTATGTGTAAAGTCTGGGAAACACTGGATCAATTCCTACCACACTCACAGCCTTCCTAAATATAGCACCGTCTTTCTATTCTCGTAAAACCAGCTCCTGGAGTATAGTCCAGCTGTGTAGGTTAAAGCTCTGGTTATGTTCCTAACATTACTTCAAATGCAGTGTTTCCGTAATGTAGTGGTTGTCACATTTGCCTCACACGCAAAAAGTTCCTGGTTCAAAATTGGGTGGAAACGTTTTGAAAACTTGCTCAATTAAATATTGGAAAAAATGGATTGATTCATATTCGTGGTTCAATATTAACAAAACACAATGTCCCACAACCTTGTAAAATTTTCTGATATCACTGTACAGTTCTGTATACACTCAAACTCTACACTTGAACTGAATGCTCATAAAAGTATTGGAGTGGGAACTCACTGGATAACAGCACAGCTGGTAATGTTTGCGGAATATGTTTGTGCAGTCAAAACGCACAATGACAAACTGGAACCGCGCGGCACAGAATCCTCGGGGAAAACACAGTTAAAAACTTCGCCTCTGGGTGGGCTTTAACCACCAACTTTTAGGTTAATAGCCCAACGCGCTAAACCATTGCGTCACAGAGACTGACGCAAGTGCACACTGCACGACATCCAAAACCAGGGTGTCAGTCAGTTGTACTTTTCCCAAATAAAGGGTGGACATTCAGTGTGGATGTATGGAAGCAGTCTGGTCCCGCACACTGCAGACACTTCCATGTCACTGCCAACCAGCTCTTCCACAACCGGTGTGATCTACCTTACAGCCTTCCGGTGCCTTGTCTGTGAAGAAGTATTCTGATTGTCCCGAAGACGGTATTCGGTTTTAATTCCTTTTCTGCTCCCGACTGCAGATATTCCTGTGAATAAACGCGAACAAAGTGCTTACAGGGTCAGTTCGATTGACCGTTTCTTTGCTTGGTGAAATTTCAAAGATTGAAAGCAACGCACATCAACCCCAGAAAATGCTGGAAACACTCAGCAGGTCGGGCATTATCTGTGGAGGTGGGGAAGTGGGAATAATCGATGGGTTTGTTTGCGGCTTTAATCTGCTGCTGGAAAGTGAGGCAGCGCTGCAGGATGCTTCTTTTCGAGGTGTAAGAAGAGGTTTCCGTCGTGTAACGGTTATCACGTTCGCCACACATGTGAAATATCCTCGGTTTGAGCATGGACAGAAACATTGTTTTGGAGAATATTTTTCTGTGGAATACATTTTTTAAAAGTAGCCCCAGGTTCCTTGTATCATGAGCGATGGGCATTTTAACTCACTCTCCTAAAATACAGTGTGTGTAAAATCAGACAGGGGATAAAACTTCATCAATGATTAAAGTTCCTTAACTCATTAAAGTTCAGTTCTTGAAGTTTCCATCAATTCATTTCATAAACATAATTGAAGTGTGTGAGAGAATTAATAATGGGCTTTAATCGTTAAGGACCCCATTACTTTATGTTATAGACCCAGGTTACACACTCTCTTGCTTCTGAAAGAGTTGAGGTCCATGTGGGGGTGATTCGGGCACATCTTTCCCCACATTACAAGTGTGTCAGGAAATCAACCATCCAAAGCCCTTTCATGAACCACAGGGGTTCCCGCAATTGTCTGGTCTCAAAGCGGTTTTAGTCCTTGTCAATATCTCTTGTCCATTTCCCGATGTTTCCCGATTCTGTCGGTCTCCCTGGCTCTCTTCAATCTGTGTGTGGCCACCTACAGATTGGATTTCAATGAATACCTGTGTTTGTGTTTTCAATAACAACAGAAAATGTTACTTATATATTTCTTATGTTCTCTCCAAATCCTCGATATCCTTCCTAAATTGTGGTGCCCAGAACTGTAAACAGGATCCAACTGAGGCCAAAGCAGGGATTTATAAAGCTTTGGTGTAAGTTCCTCACCGGTGTAATCTATTTCACGTTATGAAGCCAAGGGCCCTGTATTCTTTTTTAGTAACCTTATCAAATTGTCTACCCACCTTCAAATATTGCTGTGTGTAAATCTCTCGGTCACTCTGTTTCTGCATCCGCTTTAAAACAACACCATTTAGTTGAAGTTTCCACAGATCACCACCGTGTGTTTCCCAGACCTTACACTGAGGGACACAGGAACAGGACGAGGCCATTTAGCCCCTCGAGCCTGTTCCACCATTCCGTGAGATCATGGCTGATCTGATCTTGGCCTCAGCTCCACTTCCCTACCATCTCCGCCTAACCCTTGACTCCCATATCGTTCAAAAATCTGTCTACCTCCACCTTAAATATATTCAATGACCGAGCCTTCACAGCTCTCAGGGGTAGAAATACAAAGATTCACGCCCCTCTGAGGGAAGAAATTCCTCCTCATCCCCATTTTAAATGGGCAACCCCTTATTCTGAAACTATGTCCCCTCGTTCTAGATTCCCCCACGAGGGGAAACATCTTCTCTGCATCTACCCTGTCCAGCCCCCTCAGAATCTTACACATTTCAAAGATATCATCTCTCACTCTGCTAATCTCCAATAGGTAGATCCCAACTTGTTCAACCATTCTTCATAAGACAACCTTGTGAACCTTCTGTGAAATGCCCCCAATGTAAGTTTATCCCTCCTGAAATGAGGAGAGCAAAACTGTACGCAGTACTCCAGGTGTGGTTTCACCTGTGCTCTGCACAGTTGGAGCAGGACTTCCGTACTTTTATATTCCAACCCACTTGAAATAAAGGCCAACTTTCCATTTGCCTTCCTAATTACTTGCTGTATCTGCATGCTAAATCTTTGTGATCAGGAAGGCCAATGGTATCTTGGCCTTTATTGCAAAGGGGATGGAGTATAAAAGCAGGGAAGTCCTGCGACAGCTGTATAACGTATTGGTGAGGCCACACCTGGAATACTGCATGCAGTTTTGTTTTCCATATTTACGAAAGGCTATACTTGCTTTGGAGGCAGTTCAGAGAAGGTTCACTAGTTTGATTCTGGAGATGAGGGGGTTGACTTATGAGGAAAGTTTGAGTCGGTTGGGCCTCAACTCATTGGAATTCAGAAGAATGAGAGGTGATCTTATCGAAACGTGTAAGATTATGAGGGGGCTTGAGAAGGTGGATGCAGAGAGGATGTTTCCACTGATGGGGAGACTAGAACTAGAGGGCATGATCTTAGAATAAGTGGCCAGCCATTTAAAACTGAGATGAGGAGAAATTTCTTCTCTCAGAGGGTTGTAAAACTGTGGAATTCCCTGCCTCAGTGAGCTGTGGAAGCTGGGACATTGAATAAATTTAAGAGAGAAATATACAGCTTTTTAAATGATAAAGGGATAAGGGGTTATGGGGAGCGGGCAGTGAAGTAGAGCTGAGTCCATGATCGGATAAGCCATGATCTTATTGAATGGCGGAGCAGGCTCGAGGGGCCGTAGGGCCTACTCCAGCTCCTATTTCTTATGTTCTTCTGTAAGAGGACTCCCAGATCCCTCTGCTCCACAGCATTTTGTAATCTCTCCCCATTTAAGTAATTATTAGCTTTTTTTGTTTTACCAACCAAAGTGGATAATCTCATATTTCCCACAGTATACTGCAGCTGCCAATTTTTTCCTCAATCACTGACTCTATCTATATCGCTTTGCAGATTGTTTGCGTCCTCCTCACAACTTGCTTTCCCACCATATCTTTGTCTCAGCAGCAAATTTGTCCACATTACAAACATGCAGAGCGCAGAACAAATTATTTTGCACCCTGGCGATGTTTTCTCATTGCCTTTGAAGGCGTATATCGCAGATTACCAGAATGAAACCGTACATTTAAGATTTATACTATGAGGGAAAATTGCACCTTATTTTATTAGTTCGAGGTGTTTCATTAATTGGGTGACATGCTGTATTTGTTTGAGGTGCTGTGGAAAAATGGATCCTTACTCATTGCTGACTCTAAGTTAGAACAAATGAGTGTTCGACAGTAAAATGAGCACTGCACTTTAATTGGGAATTACATATCCAGAGTTATAGTAGGCAGCCGCATACCACAGTGAAGTAGAGCAGACCCGAGAGACTCAGCTAACATTTGGAAAGTAATCACTGAATTAACACAGAAGAGTGCAAAACATTCATCAGAACAATATACAATCTATACAATGAGTCTGATTGTGTTTGAAGGAACACGGCCATTGGAGAGAGAGCATCGTTTCCAATTACATTATATAATAAGTCTGATCAACATTTTCCAGTTTTGGGACGTTTAGCTTCAATTTCGGAATTTTGCATTGAAACATATTCTATGTCATGAGGGACTCAAATCAGCGGCCGTAATGTGTTTGTTCAAACAACTGAAACTAATTTCAACTCTGTTGCATCTTGACTGTCCCAGTGGGGAGCCCACAGGATATAATTGAAAGGCTCCGGGAATATTTCAGAGTTTAATTCAGAGAGATTGCCCAAAACACGAAGAGGCAGCATCGCTTAACGCAGAAAATGCCTGATACATCCTTACTACACAGTATAAATACACACGAGGCCCATGCTTGAGAGAAGGTCAGTCTGTGACCTGTCCTTTATTCCTTCGCACTCAAGTGATGAAGGTAGGTGGAGCTTCCACTTTTATACCTGAAGGTCCAAGTTAGGAGTATCTCCCACCTCGTGGTCAGTGTTCTCACGGTGTACAACTTAGGTCAGTTTATACATGGGTTACAATGCTGGTTGAATACATGACATCACCTCCTACCCCAAAGTCTTATTGGGATCACAGGTTGAGTCTCTCTAGTGGTTTACGCTCCCTTGTAGAGCGCCTGAGTTGGGGCTCCAGTTGTTGGGCGTTGGCCTGAGTGTCTGCTGTTTGCAGTGCTCAGGCCTGTCCGGACTGCACACAGTGACTGGGCTCTCCTCCCTTTGGTTCCGGTGTTCGGTCACCTGTGGTGGAGTGAACTCTATATCGTTCTCTTCCCCTGCTTCTTCTATGGGGTTGCTGAACCTCCTTTTTGTTTGATCCTTCATGTTTGCGGCAGATTTGTCCATTGGTAAGTTTAACTACCAGAAACCTATTTCCCTCTTTGGCAACCACAGTGCCTGCGAGCCATTTGGGCCCTGCAGCGTAGTTGAGGACAAAAACAGGATAATTTACATCAATACATCATGCGCTCGCATTCCTGTCATGGTAGTAATATTGTGACTGGCGCCTGCTCTCGACAATTTATTTCATGGTGGGGTGTATAAAAGATAATCGTGTTTTGAGCGTCCTTTTCATTAGTAGCTCTGCGGGTGGAACCCCTGTGAGCGAGTGTGGTCGGGATATATAGGCCAACAGGAGGCGTGATAAGCGGATTTGTAGGGAACCCCCTTGGAATCTGAGCATCCCCTGCTTGATTATCTGCACTGCTCGTTCTGCCTGGCTGTTTGAGGCCGGCTTGAACAGTGCCGTTCTAACATGGTTAATTCCATTCCCTGCCATGAAGTCCTGGAATTCAGTGCTTGTGAAGCACGTCCATTGTCACTGACCAAGATGTCCGCTAGAACTGTGGGCGGCGAACATTGCCCGTAGACCTTCTAGCGTGGCAGAGGATGTGCTTGAATTTAAAATGTCACACTCGATCCATTTGGAGTCGGCGTCTACTACAACCAAATACATTTTCCCCATGAAAGGACCTGCGTCGTCCACATGGATGCGTGACCAAGGCTTGGCCAAAGGCTAAGGGGGGCTTCCCTGGGCGCATGGCACAGCTGGGCACATGTGTTGCACCTGCGAACACAAAGTTCCAGATCTGCGTCTATCCCTGGCCACCAAACATGTGACCTGGCAATTGCCTTCATCGTGACAATGCACGGGTGCCCATTGTGGAGTTCTCTGATGAACACCTCTCTGCCCATCTGGGGCATGACCACGCGGTTTCCCCACAGTAGGCAATCGGCTTGAATCGAGAGTTCATCCCTGCCCCTGTCAAATGGTTTAAATTCCTCAGTGCATGCCCTGTACGCGGCTGCCCAGTCCCCATTCAGGACACATTTCTTGACTAGAGACAATAGCGGGTCTCTATTTGTCCAGACTTTAATCTGACGGGCTGCCACTGGTGAGCCTTCGCTTCCGAAAGCTTCAACAGCCATGACCATCTCAGCACCATGCTCGGTAGCCCCCTCAGTGGTGGCTAGTGGGAGCCTGCTGAGTGCATCGGCGCAGTTTTCAGTGCACCGTCTGTACCGAATTGTGTAGTCATATGCAGCTAACGTGAGTGCCCACCTCTGTATGCGGACCGATAAGTTTGCATTTATAGCCTTGTTGTCGGCCAAAAGGGACGTTAGGGGTTTGTGGTCTGTCTCCAGCTCAAATTTCCTGCCAAACAGGTACTGGTGCATTTTCTTTACCACATATACACATGCGAGCGCCTCCTTTTCTACCATCCCGTAGCCCCTTTCTGCCTGGGACAGACTTCTGGAGGCATAAGCTACCGGCTGTAACTGACCCTTGGCATTGACATGCTGCAACACACACCCGACACCATAGGACGACAGATCGCACGTTAACACAAGTTTCTTACATGGGTCATATAGCGTTAAAAGATTGTTGGAACATAACAAATTGCGTGCTCTATTAGAAGCCCTTTCCTGGCTGTCCCCCCAGACCCATTCACGACCTTTGCATAGGAGCACGTGCAGCGGCTCCAGCAGCGTGCTCAATTTGGGAAGAAAGTTGCCAAAATAATTCAGGAGCCCCAGGAACGAACGCAGTTCCGTCTGTTACCGGGTCTGGGTGCTCTCTGGATCGCTTCCGTCTTGGATGCAGTTGGGCTGATCCCGTCTGCTGCTACCCTCATCCCCAGGAATTCTACCTCTGGAGCTCGGAAGACGCACTTCGCAGTTTTCAGGCGCAGACCTACCCGGTTCAGTCTGCGCAGCACCTCCTCCAGGTTGTGGAGTTGTTCTTCAGTATCGTAACCCGTAATGAGGATGTCGTCCTGAAAAACCACCGTCCCTGGAATCGACTTGAGGAGGTTTTCCATATTTCGTTGGAAGAGCGCGGCGACCGAGCGAATCCCGAACGGACATCTGTTGTACCTAAACAACCCCTTGTTTGTCGTGATAGTGGTCAGCTTATTCGACTCACTCGTCAGCCCCTGGGTCATGTAAGCTGAGGTCAGGTCAAATTTTGAAAAAGGTTTGCCACCGGATAGCGTCGCAAAGAGCTCCTCAAATCTCGGTAGTGGTTACTGGTCTTAGAGTGACACCCGATTGATGGTGGCCTTGTAATCGCCACATATCCTGACTGACCCATCCGCCTTGAGCACCGGCACAATCGGGCTCGCCCAGTCACTGAATTCGACTGGCGAGATGATGCCTTCCCTCAGGAGGCGGTCCAATTCGCCTTCTATCTTTTTCCGCATCACGTACGGCACCACTCTGGCCTTGTGGTGTACTGGTCTGGCGTCCAGGTTTATGTGAATCACTACCTTGGCCCCCATGAAAGTGCCAATGCCGGGTTGAAATAATGAGTCAAATTGGTTCAGGACCTGTGAGCATGATACTCGCTCCACAGAGGAAATTGCATTGACATCGCCCTATTTCTAGTTCATGACAGCAAGCCAACTCCTCCCCAGTAGTGCGGGACTGTCCCATGGGACAATCCAGAATGGCAACCTGTTCTCTGAATCTTTGTGTGTCACGACTACCGTGGCGCTGCCTTGCACCGGAATGATCTCCTTGGTGTAAGTCCGTAGCTGTGCGTCAATCGGCGATAATTTTGGCCTCCTGGCCTTGGATGCCCACAACTTTTTGAACTGTTTGATACCCATCAGGGACTGGCTGGAACTCGTGTCTAACTCCATTGTTACTGGGATGCCATTGAGGAGCACTTTCATCATTATTGGTGGCGTCCTGGTGTATGAAATGTATATGTGCTCCACATGAAATCGCTGAACCTCAGCTTCCAGCGATTTCCCCCAGTGTCCATTTCTGCAATTTCTGCAGGCATTTTGCTCATCTCTGCAAACTCCGGCTGAATGTATGCCTCCATGCCTCCAGCATGAGTTACGGTTTGAAACAAAAGGTCCCTTGCCAGTCGATCGTCCCTGACTGCCCCTGTTATTGTCCTTGAGTGCACCATTAACAGGTGTTGATGGCCCCAGTACTGGCCGCATTGTCACTTGCAATGGCGTGAATCGCTGTTTAGCTTGCCACTGTCTCTGTCGAACTCCCCCTCTGGGTTCGACTACATGTTGGGGCATGCCTGACTGCCCTTGTCTGCCTGGAGAACTGTGTGCTGCTTTAACAATGTTGAATCTCTGTCCCAACCATTCCTTAACACAGTAACTCTCGTCGATACTGCTAGCGGCAATGCTCACGTGGTTTAAATCCCAGTTTCTTGTCGCCATTGATACGTCCTTACTTCACAGTATAAATGCACACAAGGCCTATGCTTGAGAGAAGGTCAGTCTGTGACCTGTCCTTTATTCCATAGCACTCAAGTGATGAAGGTGGGTGGAGCTTCCCCTTTTATACCTGAAGTTCCAGGTTTGGAGTGTCTCCCACCTAGTGGTCAGTGTTCTCACGGCGTACAACTTAGGTCAGTTTATACATGGGTTACAATGCTGGTTGAATACATGAAAATGCCTGCGACATTTTCCATCATTGATAAAATATTCTACGTGATCCTTGCAGTCACTGCTCTTCCTGGTCAGTGATTATAGTCATTGACGTTGTGTAACTCTGTGTGTGATCCATATTTGGCCTTGTTCTGTATCTGACAATGTAGTGATGACCATTAAATGATAGGGGCAGCGACATAATTTCAATAAATCAGAAGTCCACATTAGCCAAAGTCCCACTGCTCATTTCTGCCGTTCCTTTAACAGAAACAGCAACTCTGTACTCTGCAGACACGCAAATGATGAAATTATTGCTGTTGTTGGAACACTTTGTATACTTGCACCTGCCCCCGCCACTAAAAGCTCTCTAAAGTGTGTTTCTTACTGGGATTCGCTGTCACAATAGAGTTCTGAGAACTGAGAGGCACTGGGCAGACTGCAATATCTGACCGGACTGAATCTGTATTACTGGGACTATCTGTCATTGTACAACTGTATTGAGTGTCGTTCATTGACTGGGGTCGAACACCTGACCATAGTGGCCATGTAATTACTGGAATTCTTTGAGGATACAACGAGCATGGTGGATAGAGGTGTACCGATGGATGTGGTGTATTTAGATTTCCAAAAGGCATTCGATAACGTGCCACACAAAACGTTACTGCAGAAGATAAAGGTACGCGGAGTCAGAGGAAATGTATTAGCATGGATAGAGAATTGGCTGGCGAACAGAAAGCAGAGAGTCAGGATAAATGGGTCCTTTTCCGGTTGGAAATCAGTGGTTAGTGGTGTGCCACAGGGATCAGTGCTGAGACCACAACTGTTTACAATATGCATCGATGAACAAGAAGAGGGGACAGAGTGTAGTGCAACAAAATTTGCAGATGACACTAAGATTAGTGGGAAAGCGGGTTGTGTAGAGGACTCAGAGAGGCTGCAAGGAGATTTGGATAGGTTAAGCGAAAGGGCTAAGGTTTGGCAGATGGAATACAATGTCGGAAAGTGTGAGGTCATCCACCATGGGGAAAAAAAACAGTAAAAGGGAATATTATTTGAATGGGGAGAAATTACAACATGCTGTGGTGCAGAGGGACCTGGGGGTCCTTGTGCATGAATCCCAAAAGGTTAGTTTGCAGGTGCAGCAGGTAATCAGGAAGGCGAATGGAATGTTGGCCTTCATTGCGAGAGGGATGGAGTACAAAAGCAGGGAGGTCTTGCTGCAACTGTATAAGGTATTAGTAAGGCCGCACCTGGAGTACTGCGTGCAGTTTTGGTCACCTTACTTAAGGAAGGGGTACAGAGACGATTCACTGAGCTGATTCCAGAAATGAGGGGGTTACCTTATGATGATTGATTGAGTAGACTGGGTCTTTACTCGTTGGAGTTCAGAAGGATGAGGGGTTATCTTATAGAAACATTTAAAATAATGAAAGGGATAGACAAGATAGAGGCAGAGAGGTTGTTTCCACTGGTAGGGGAGATTAGAACTAGGGGGCACGGCCTCAAAATACGGAGGAGCCAATTTAAAACCAAGTTGAGAAATAATTTCTTCTCCCAGAGGGTTGTGAATCTGTGGAATTCTCTGCCCAAGGAAGCAGTTGAGGCTAGCTCATTGAATGTTTTCAAGTCAAAGATAGATAGCTTTTTAACCAATAAGGGAATTAAGGGTTACGGGAAGAGGGCGGGTAAGTGGAGCTGAGTCCACGACCAGATCAGCCATGATCTTATTGAATGGCGGAGCAGGCTCGAGGGGCTAGATGGCCTACTCCTGTTCCTAATTCTTATGTTCTTATGTTCTTTTCACACGGCGATGAGAATTGTACAGTGTACTGCAATTGTGGTCCAAAGAAAGTTTGATACCAGTTCAACAGAACTTCACTACTTTTCAACACTATCCATCTTGAATTAACCCTTGGTGCTCCATTTTCATTTTATGGATGTATAACCCGCATCACGACCTTTTCTGTTTATTTGTATTTCTACTCTGAGATCCCTTTGCTCCTCGACCTCACTTAGATTTTTATTCTCACGTAGTATTTGACCTTATCTTTCTTACCAAAGTATATGACCTCACTCTGTCTGTGTTGGATTGAATTTGCCAATTCAATGTCCAGTCTACAAGATTATTAATGTCTTGTTGTAGTTTGTTGCATTCCTCCTCAATAATGTCTATCAGCCCCACCCCAATTTGGCCTCATCTGAAAGTGTAGAAATTGTTTTTTTGATTCCAAAGTCTAAATGGACAACTTAAATTGAGAACAGCATTGGTCCCACACTGATCCTCATGGGAGCCCACTTTACACCTTCTGCACTCAGAATAACAGTCCTTTACTTCTGCTTTCTGTCTTGGGGTCAGCTCGCTATACATTCCACGACTTGTCCCCTAACACCGCAAGCTCTGACCTTATTCATTATTCTAATATGTGGTAACTCATCAAAGACTTTTTGGAAATTTAAGTATATTCTATCGACCATATTACCCTGGTCTACTCTCCCTGTTACTTCTTCAATGAAATCAAAGAAGTTGGTCAAGCAAGACTTTTGCTTTTGAATCCACGCTGATTATACATAATTATATTTTTGGTTTATAGATATTCTTCTATTCTCTACTTTAGAAGGGATTCCATTATTTTCCTACCACCGAAGTTCCACTAACTGGTCTATAGTTCCCCGGACATGTTCTATCTTCCATCTCAAATATAAGTATTACGTTAGCTATCCGCCATTCCTCTGACACTACACATTTTTCAAACTAATCATTAAATATTTGTAATAGTGCTCCTGCTATCTCTTCGCTGAATTATTTTAAAGTATATGGATGTAATCCATCCAGACCAGGGGTTCAATCCTCCTTTCATTTGGTTTGTTCATTTAATATTTCTCCTCTTTACTTATTGCAGTTATATAATTTCCCATACATTATTCCACCGTCATGTCCATCTGCCCTGTGTCCCTGGTAAATACAGAAGCAAAGTAATTATTTCATATTTTATGTAATTTTTCCATCGCTTCATGTGATTTAATATTGTCCATCGATTTGTGGCCCTATTCCCATCCGACATTCTTTTTTAAATGAATGTGCCTGTAGAAAGTTAGATGAGCGATTATGTTATCGGCCACCTAATAGTGGGAAGGATAAAGAGGTGTAAATTTAGGTAAAATGCAGAAAGATTCAAGATCTATCGTGATAATGTGGGACTTCAACGTAAACTGGGAAAATAACCATGCAAAGGGAAAATGCAGGGGAGGATTTCCTGAAATCTGTATTAGAACTTTCTCCATCAGTATGTTTCCAGCATGATGGGGAAGAAAGCAGTTCTGGATCTCGGAAATGGATTAAGTAGAGCATGTTTCTGTGGAGGAGCATTGAGGAAACAGTAATCACAATATTATTAGCTTTAGAGTAGTTATGGTAAAGGAGAAGGTATAATCATGTGTGAAAATACCCAACTGCAGGAGGACTAATTTTTTGAGTTGAAAGAGATCCGGCCCAGGTAGATTGAAACCAAAGATGTATCGGTAAAACAGTAAATGCACATTGGGAGACATTCAAAAAGGAGATAGATCGGGTAACGACTAGACACGTTTTCATGCAGGGTGCAGAAAAACCATGATAGCTAGCTACAGCTCGGTGGATGAATGAAGATCAACTAAAACACAAAAACGGAAGCTTGTGATAAACTTCAGGCTCATATTTCAGTAGAGAACCAAGCAGAATACAGAATGTACAGAGAAGGACTATCAAAGGAGGAGGAAGTAGAATCAGCAGAAAAACAGGATATTCGCCCATAGTACTTATCTGAGGAAGGAAACACTTGCCTTAGAGGTGGTGCAACAGAGATTCAACAGATTGATTCCTGGGATGAGAGGGCTGTCCTATGATGAGAGATTGTGTAGAATATGCCGATTCTCTCTTGGGTTTCGAAGAATCGGAGGTGATCTCGTTGAAACGGACAATATTCTGAAGGGGATTGACAGGGTAGATGTTGAGAAGCCTGGCTAGCTCAGTCGGTAGAGCATGAGACTCTTAATCTCAGGTTTGTGGGTTTTAGCCCCATGTTAGTCGGTTACTGTTCCTTAAAATTTATGTTGCTTTCACGGGAAAACATCATTAATGAACACATTATCTTCTTTTGCACAATGAAAGAAATACGAACTGAGGGAGAGTTGATAATTTAATCATCTGTTCTGTGCTCTGCATAAGAACACAAGAGCCAGGAGCAGGAGTCGGCCATTTGGCCCTTCGAGCCTGCCTTCTTTTACACTGAAACAAATTATAACCGTGAGTTTAAATTAGCAGTGCGAGATATTTACAGGGCACCTTTCAATGCTTCACAAACCCATTCCTTTCGCTGCAGCCACCCGGGATCGTTTCCCGGTTTGGGAAGTCTATTTGATATCAGCGCTTGCAATTGAAGTGGAGCAATTTTATTCCGTCAGATGGATGTCCCAAAGCACTTCAGAGTGGTGTCAAAACAAATAAGTTTGCAATTTAAAACACTGAATGTCAGGAGTGGGATTTGAACCCACGTCTCCAGAGGAGACTGCGACCTGAACGCAGCGCCTCAGACCGCTCGGCCATCCTGACTGTTCGATGCTTCAGTTACAAGTTATTACTCAGGAAAGTTTCGGACCGGGCGCTTGTTCAGTGTTGCTGGAAGGCCCAGTGATCGGCATATCCTCTCCCCCGGGGTTTTCCTGAGCCTGTCTTCGGTGCACGAGGAGGTTTGGCCCGGGTTGGAGGTAGCTTACATCCCAGGGATGGACAATAACACTCTGAGCTCTGGAACTGGGGAAGAGCGAATAATTAATGAGCTGTTTGTGGGTTTCAAATGCAACTTAGATCTGATGGTCTAAACCAATAGTGTTGTTTCACAGAATGAAAGAACTGCGAACAAGGACAATCGAAATTACAATAACTGAACTTTAATAATGAGTGAAACTTTAACCCTTGATGAAGTTTTATCCCCGATCTGATTTTACACACTCTGTATTTGAGTAGATTAGTTTTAAAATGTTCATTGCTCATGCGACAATGTTCCCTGGACTGCTTTTGTTCAATTTTATTGCAGACAAGATTTTGCTTCACAAATAATGTTTCCGCACAGGCTCGAAACAGAGACTTTTCGCGTGTGAGGCAAACATGATAACCGCTACACTACGGAAATTGCTGCTTAGCTCAGTGCCCATAGAGAAGTGTTCAGCAACAAGCTGAAATTCTCAATCCCTCTCTCTGCAAAAAGTTCCTTTCACAAATATTTCTCTGACCGGAACTGCACCAAACAACAATGTTCTCCTTTCAAAGTCATTAAACACCCCAATTGCCACATCTGCAATGTTAAGGACAAGGACTGAAAGCGCTTTGCGATCAGAAAATTGCCGGAAACCCCTGTGGCTAATGACACGACTTTTGATGGTTGATTTCCGTACACACCTTGTGTTATGTATTTAACCTTTGGCCACCTGTATCACACCACCACCAGAGGGCCGACCTGTTGGAGTGCCAAGGGTTCCCAGCATCCATTGGTATATATAAGCACGCTGGAGTCTTATTAAAGGAGCTAATGTCACACTAACTCATTGTTCTTTATTATGAGCGTATCAATTGGCGACGAGACAACGAACAACCACGCGAAAATGCAAGTAACAGTTGGTATAACTTGATAACAGCACAGCTGGCAATGATTGCGGAATATATTCGTGCAGCCAAAACGCACAATTACAACCTGGAACTGCACGGCACCGAATCCTCAGGGAAAAACAATTAAAGGCTTTGTCCCTGAATGGGCTACGATCCACCAACCTTGCAGTTAATAGCTGAACGCCCGAATTCATTGCACCAAAGAGACTGATAGATGCACATATTGCAAGACATTCTTGTGATATCTTCACAGAGCACAGCACACACAGCTTCCTAACATGCAGGCTGCTCTCTCGCAACTCTCCGGAAAGAGCCTGATCTGTTTAATGATTAACTGTACAGTTGCAGTACACAATACGTCCACTTCCACAGTGTGGCGCTACAAGCATTACAAGCTTACAGACATTACAATCCCAAACCAGGGTGTCAGTCAGTTAAAGCTTCAGATTGCTCTGACCAGGATGAAACTTGTTCACTCTCAGTTGTACGTTTCCCAAATAAAGGCTGGGACATTCATTGTGGATGTGTGGAAGCAGTCTGGTCCCGCACCACTGCAGACACTTCCATGTCACCACCAACCAGCTCTCCCAAACCGGTGTGATCTACCTTCCAGCCTTCCGGAGCCTTGTCTGTGACGAAGTATTCTGACTGTCCCGAAGCCGGTATCCTTTGTCATCAATAGGGTTTTAAGTTGTTTCGGTAATTTTTACCAGCTGGACAGTCGAGGCACAAATTGTAGAGTGGAACACTTGCGTGGACCCCGGTTTTCTAGTGGTTGATTTTCCTGGTTGGGTCCGTCGGTCGCGGTGGTCCGGTTGATGCCTGTTACCAAGTCAGTTGGTATTGATGTTCCACTGATTGGTTTTTTGAAGTTCTTTTATCTGATGTCGTCATGTCTCTTCCTGTGTTTTCTTGCCGTGTGCTCTCGATCTTGATCTAGTTGTTCCAAAGTAATGGTCAGAAAAATAGGTTGCTCTTGGTACGATAGGCCCCCAGTTATACTCTGAGAGGCTGCTTAATCTTCGTGCCAAATCTAACGTTTCTTTTGTTTAAGTTTTGCTGCCCATTGATTTAAGTGGTCTTCTTTGTATAAGTTTTGGCGGACTAGATAACTGAGACTTGATTAAATGTTTTAATCTGGTGTTGATAGACTTTTGGACGGCGATACTCCTTCTTTATGAACTGATGAACTCTTGTCCATTGTAATAGCACTGCTTTGGCTTCGGGAAGTCTGAGCTGAGCCAGATATTTCTATACATGTTGAAAAGGTGTTGGAATATGGATGTGATATTTGGGTCGTGTGGGTAAGGTGGATAATATTTCTTCCGTGGTCGATTGTTTAAATGCTAATGTTTTCTGGGAGCCTGACTATGGTTGAAGAGCTCCCCAGACAAACTGATTAGCTACAAGATCCAAACTCTAAATCCCACCCCTCTGTCACTGCAGCTTTTCCCCACAGGCCCAAACATGTATTTTAAAATCCCAAACTTGATGAAGAATTGAAGATTTCTTCCATATGCTTTTTAGAATCCCAAACTTAATGTTTACTTGTCCCAAATCGAATTACCTTTTCAGTGAGTCCAAACACTGGGGGGTTTCCACGAATTTTGGAATCTACATAGGCAGTCCCTCGGAATCGAGGAAGACTTGCTTCCACTCCGAAAATGAGTTCTTTGATGGCTGAACATTCCAATACTAGAGCCACAGATCCTATCACAGGTGGGACAGATAGTCGTTGAGGGAAGGGATGGGAGGGACAGGTTTGCCGAACGCTCTTTCTGCTGTCTACACTTGATTCCTGCATGCACTCGGCGATGAGACTCGAGGTGCTCAGCGCCCTCTCGGATGCACTTACTCCACTTAGGGTGGTCTTGGGTCAGGGACTCCTGAGTGTCAGTGGGGATGTTGCACTTTATCAGGGAGGCTTTGATTGTGTCCTTGTAGAGTTTCTGCTGCCCACCTTTGGCTCGTTTGCCATGACGGAGCTCCGAGTAGAGCACTTGCTTTGGGAGTCTCTTGTCTGGCATGAGGACAATGTGGCCTGCCCAGCGGAGCTGATCGAGTGTGGTCAGTGCTTCAAAGCTGGGGATGTTAGCCTGAATAAGGTCGTTGATGTTGGTGCGTCTGTCCTCCCAGGGGATTTGTTGGATCTTGCGGAGACATCGTTGGTGATATTTCTTCAGCAACTTGAGGTGTCTACTGTACATGGTCCATGTCTCTGAGCCTTACAGGAGGGCAGGTATTACTACAGCCCTGTAGACTATGAGCTTGGTGGCAGTTTTGAGGGCCTGGTCTTCAAACACTCTTTTACTCAAGCGGCCGAAGGCTGCACTTGCGCATGGAGGACGTGTTGAATCTCGTCTTCGATGCCTGCTCTTGTTGATAGGAGGCTCCTGAGATATGGGAAGTGGTCCATGGTGTCCAGGGCCGCGCCGTGGATCTTGATGACTGAGGGGCAGTGCTGTCCGCTGAGGACAGGCTGGTGGAGGACCTTTGTCTTACGGATGTTTAACGTAAGGCCCATGCTTTCATAGGCCTCAGTAAATACGTCGAAGATGTCCTGGAGTTCAGACTCTGTATGTGCGCGGACGCAGGCCTTGGTGAGGCCACACCTGGAATATTGTGTACAGTTTTGGTCTCCTAATCAGAGGAAGAACGTTCTTGCTATTGAAGGATTGCAGCGAAGGTTCACCAGACTGATTCCCGGGAGGGCAGGACTGACATGTAAAGAAAGACTGGATCAACTAGACTTATATTCACTGGAATTTAGAAGAATGAGAGGGGATTACATGGAAACATAAAATTCTGACGTGATTGGACAGGTTAGTGGCAGAAAGTATGTTCCCGATGTTGGGGAAGTCCAGAACCAGGGGTCACAGTCTAAGTAAAAGGGGTAAGCCATTTAGGACCGAGATGAGGAGAAACTTCTTCACTCAGAGAATTCTGAACCTGTGGAATTCTCTACCACAGAAAGTTGTTGAGGCCAGTTCATTAGATATATTCAAAAGGGAATTAAATGTGGCCATTACAGCTAAAGGTATCAAGGGTACGGAGAGAAAGCAGGAAAGGGGTACTGAGGTGCATGATCAACCATGATCATATTGAATGGTGGTGCAGGATCGAAGGGCCGAAATGCCTAATCCTGCACCTGTTTTCTATGTTTCTATGTTTCTATGTTTCTATGCAAAGCACAGAAAAAAATGGTTGAAGTATCGACTCTGCCTCAGTTCGCATTTCTTTCATTGTGCAAAAGAAGGTGACGGGTTAATTAATGATGCAATCCCGTGAAAGCAACACAAAAGTTGAACAAAAAAACATACGGTGACTGGCAGGTGAGCGCTGCTTCTGACACCCGGTGGGAATGGGCGGGGATTTTAAAGCCCCTTGTATTGTGAAACCTTCAGACAGTCAAACATTTCCGATGTGCTGTATCATCCTCGTGGCGCAACGGTAGCGCGTCTGACTCCAGATCACGTCGAGGTCACTGTTCTTCAGTGTAATTCGGGAATTAATATTTTCTTTGCTGTTTGGCAAGAACCAGACCCTTGCTCCAAGGTCTGTCTCACTGGTTCCCCGGTGTCAGACAGAGATACGCCTGCTGCCCTCATTTATTTCATGTGACAGGACACAAAAGTTCAAAATCAACCTGCAGGTGGCCACCTACAGCATTAAATAGTCAGGATGGCCGAGCGGTCTCCGGAGCTGTGGTCAGTTTGTAGTTTTTTTTCTGGAAGCGTGGGTTCAAATCCCACTTCTTCATTCTTGTCATTGAGCAAAACTCATTGTTTGACACCACGACCAACTCCTAAAAAGTGGGATTCAGCAGTTCACCTGCTCGCTTCACATTTCTGTCTGACCAGGTGCTGAAAGTGGAGATGATTCCGCAGTATAGCGGTTAACACGTTCGCCTCACACGCGATAGCTCACCGGGTGGGAATATTTTCTGGAACTTTCTCCTCCTGCTCAGAGGCGAGTTTGTTCTCCTGTGAAAGGTCATAAGAAATTAAACATGTAAGGATTAGTGGCCGGAGTAGGCCATTCAACCCTCTAGTCTGGTCCACCATTCAAGAAGATCCTGGCAGTTCATCGACAGCAAGTTTAAACATCTGGGGCGGAGCCAACAGGCACCTGGCTGTAATCAACGACAAAAAGGTCTTTTTTGCAGAAGCCCAGCAAACTCAGTCAGGAGATCATGAGATTCTAAAACGAGCCCCACGTTGGGTGATTATTTTTCATAGAATTATATAATCAGAAGTTTACAGCATGGAAGGAGGCCATTTCGGCCCATTGTGACCGTGCCGGCCAAAACAGGCTCTCCAGCCTAATCCCACTTTCCAGCACCAGGTCCATAACCCTGCAGGTTACTTCACTTCAGGTGCACATCCAAGCACTTTTTAAATGTGGTGAGGGTTTCTGCCTCTACCACCCTTTCAAGCAGTGAGTTCCAGACCCCCACAACCCTCTGCATGAAGAATGTTCCCCTCAAATCCCCCCTACACCTTCTACCAAGACTTTAAATTTATGCCCCATGGTTGTTGACACCTCTGCTAAGGGAAATGGGCCCATTCTATCCAATATATCACGGCCCCTCATAATTGTATACACTTCAATGATGCCTCCCCTCAGCCCACTTTGTTCCAAGAAAAACAACTCCAGCCTATCCAATCTGTCCTCATAGCTAAGATTCTCCACTCCGATAACATCCTCGAAATCTCCTCTGTAAGTCTCAAAGTGCAATCACAGTCTTCTTCCTGTAAAGCGGTGACGAGAACTGCACGCAGTACTCCAGCTGTGGCCTAACCAGTGTTTTATATTCAAGCATAACCCACCTGCTCTCTTATTCTGTGCCTCGGCTAAAAAAGGCCAGCATTCTGTATGTCTTCTTAACCAGCTAATCCACCTTGCCTGCTACCGTAAGGGATCTGTAGACATGCACTCCCAGGTCGCTTTGTTCCTCTACAATTCTCATTGTCCTACCATTTAATGTTTAATCTCTTTCTATTGTGTCTGTAAGCACTCAAGTAATGACTCCATGAGGCAAGGTATTGCACTTGAACTGTGGTGACCTTAGTCCATTATTGCAGTTCATGAGTGAGGGCACAGTGTGGTGAGCTCCGTTTTATACCTGGTTACCTGTCGTGTACCGGTGATCCCGAGGTCTCCACCAGTTGCACCCTCTGGTGGTACAGGCATCGTATATACAGTGTGAAGATACATCCAGTTGTCTTATGTAACTGTACATTGAGTGTACAGGGAGTATACTTATATTATACAGACACAACATCACTCTCCCCTTAGTCTTGTGCCACTGGCCTTTTCATTGTGTGCTCTGGCCCGAGACTTGAGTGCCCAAAGCCCTTGCACCTTGTCAATGCTTTGGCTTGGTTCTCTCCATGTTGACCCCCAAGTCCTTATTGCCACGACATTGGGAAATGGTCAGCAATGGATGGTTGGAGGTTGCAGTGGGGGTTGTGTGGGTTCTGGGTGTGATCCATGTGTGTCCATGGCTACATACATCCATTCCCCCGCCCCATACATAGACCCTGTGTGTGGCTCAACATCTGCATGTGCAGACCTGTACGGACAGAAAGAACAAAAAAACATCGGATTAGTTACATCACTGTTTGGGTTCTGCAGTAGTGAATCAAGTACATTTTACAGGTAAGGTACATACGTGGTGTCACAGTCTTGCCCCTGGGTTGTGTAGGTGCAGGTGGGTGAGGACACTAGTTCCAGAGTAACCAGACTGTGTCCAGGTTGTCTGATGGCGGCGCTGTGTCCCCTGCCAGCTGGGTGGGCTCAGATCGCTCACCTGGCTGAGTCTCAGAGCCTTTGCCGTTGCCTCGTGGTCGGCAGAGCCACAGGAGTGTGTGGCCTCCCTGTCCACCTTTGAAGGCTGCGGTGTCTCCCTGCTGCTCTTCAGCGATAGTGGGAGCCTGGTCATCCCAGGTCCTGTTGGGAGGTCAGGAGGGCGCTATCCGCTCGCTCCCAGTACTGGCCCTGGTGGCCAGAGAGGTGGAGCCAAACGGGGGCAGGGTACCGGTAGTGGTGCCATTGAATTCCGCTGATCACTGGCCCTGCAGCTGGTATGCTCCCTCTGTGTGTGGCCACACTCCCTGGGGTATCACATTGGTCCAGGAGGGGCAGGCTACATGGTCGCTGGACCTGGGTGCTGACGGGAGGTTGCCCTTGGTTTTGTCGGCATGCTTGTAAATCGCAGCATCGCACGTCATCACTTCGTTTACTCTCACAATACATTGGTTCTGATCGCAAGTGCCCGACTTATCATGATTAGTTACATTTACAAACTTGAAATTGTCAGTTACATCTTTTACATATGTATCACCATCATCGTTGTATAAAAATAGAAACATAGAAACATAGAAACATAGAAAATAGGTGCAGGAGCAGGCCATTCGACCCTTCTAGCCTGCAACGCCATTCAATGAGTTCATGGCTGAACATGCAAATTCAGTACCCCCTTCCTGTTTTTTCGCCATACCCCTTGATCCCCTAGTAGTAAGGACTTCATCTTATCCCTTTTGAATATATTTAGTGAATTGGCCTCAACTACTTTCTGTGGTAGAGAATTCCACAGGTTCACCACTCTGTGGGTGAAGAAGTATCTCCTCATCTCGGTCCTAAATGTCTTACCCCTTATCCTTAGCCTGTGACCCCTGATTCTGGACTTCCCCAACATTGGGAACATTCTTCCTGCATCCAACTTGTCTAAACCCATCAGAAGTTTAAACGTTTCTATGAGATTCCCTCTCATTCTTCTGAACTCCAATGAATACCAGCCCAGTTGATCCAGTCTTGCTTGATAGGTCAGTCCCACCATCCCGGGAATCAGTCAGGTGAACCTTCGCTGCACTCCCTCAATAGCAAGAATGTCCTTCCTCAAGTTAGGAGACCAAAACTGTACACAATACTCCAGGTGTGGCCTCACCTAGGCCCTGGACAACTGTAGCAACACCTCCCTGCCCCTGTACTCAAATACCCTCACTCTGAAGGCCAACATGCCATTTGCTTTCTTAACCGCCTGCAGTACCTGCATGCCAACCTTCAATGACTGATGTACCTTGACACCCAGGTCTCGTTGCACCGCCCCTTTTCCTAATCTGTCACCATTCAGATAATAGTCTGTCTCTGTTTTTACCACCAAAGTGGATAACCTCACATTTATCCACATTATACTTCATCTGCCATGCATTTGCCCACTCAAGAGTGGAACTGTCCCTTTAATTGTGATGGGTTGCCGGTCCCCTTTTTGAGGGTCTTGCAAACTTTACCCCAATCCGGTTCGCCGCTCGGCATCACGTGTTGCTCCCTTTTGGTCTGCCTGCCACCATCTTGACTTCAGGCGCTTCACCTCGTGGTTTGGACGCCATCTTCTTTCTCTCCATGGGGTACGCTGCGGTGATCCTTTTCTCCACAGGTTCTGCCACGGAAGCCGGGAAGTTATCTTCTGCGTGAATTTTCTTCTCTGGAGTCCTGCCACTGGAGCCTGGAAGGTGAGGTCTGGTTGTTTGGGCTGGATCATCTCGCCGTTGGGTTGAGCGGTCTGTGTCTTCGCCTCACAGTCGAGTTGGGCGGTTGGTTTTTCAGGTGTTGTGCTGGATACAACTTCGGGGCCGTGGAGGTCGTCGATCGCTGGAGGTTGGAGATTTTCCCAGCTCCAAGTGATCTTTTTCATCCACCTTCTTCCTAATAGCTTTGGAAAATCCCCAGCAATGATCCACAAAGGTAACCTGTACATCGCACCGCCATGGGACACCTGGACATCCACGCTGCCAACGACTGGGATGTATCGTTTGTGTAGGTAAGCAGTTTCACTTCGATTGGATTCTCCCCGAGTTTCTCAAAGGCCACCTGATTCATCACTGACTGGCTCGTCCCTGTGTCGACCTGCATCGTGACTGGAACATAGTTGATTTCAACTTCCATTTTCAACGGGGAACTCTCGGTGGTGCAGGTAAACACTCCGTAGACCTCATCGTCGCTGGACTCCGGATGATCGGCCAACTCTTCATCGACTCGGTGAGTACGATTTCTCTTGCATATTCGCTGGAGGTGGCCCTTCATGTTACAGCCTTTGCAAGTACAGTCTTTATAGCGGCACTGGTGGGCCCTGTGATTTCCTCCACAGCGCCAGCATGGGGTTGGCCGGTTGGCCCCATGTGGTGGACTCAGGATTGCGGGACTCAGGGTTCTCTTCTCTCTTCCCTGAGAGAGACTGGTCGCAGCAGCCCTGCCTCTAAAAGGCACCAGTCGGTTCACAGCACTTGCCAGGTTAGAGTCCTGGGGGTGAGACATCCACTTGGAGATGCAGGCCGAGATCATGAATGCCTGGCTCACGTTAATTGCCTTCTGTAGGGTGACCGTGGTGTGTGCAGAGAGCAGCCTGTGGAGAAGGCCCTCGTGGCCGATTCCAATAACAAAGATGTCCCTTAGTGCTTTGGTGAGGTGATCGCTAAAATCACATGGTGCAGCCAATCGTCTCAGGTTTGCAGCATATTTTTTGCGATTTCTTGGCCGTCGGGCCACCGGTGGGTATAGAACTGGTGTCCAGCTGTGAGGATGCTCTCTTTAGGTTTGAACTGTTCCTGTATCAGCGTTATGAGCTCCACATATGTTGTTGTCGTCTCTGGGTCTAGCAAATCCCTGACAAGGCCATAGACGGTGGGCCCACAACTGCTGAGCAGGATAGCTCAGCACTTATCAGCCAGCGAGGTCGGGTCGTCTCCCGCCAGGTCGTTCGCAATAAAGAAGTGTTCAAGCCTTTCCACAAAGGCCTCCCAATCTTCCCCATCGGCGAATTGTTCAAACGTGCCAAGGTTAGCCATTGCCGCGTGGAAATTCGTATTCTCGTCACCAGTTATTGTGTTTGTAAGCACTCTAGTAATGACTCCATGAGGTAAGGTATTGTACTTGAACTGTGGTGACCTTAGTCCATTAGTCAGGGAAAGCATTTTTACAGAGCAAGTTGTCACAAATAATTCAAGTCTGTGAGAGACTGTGACAATAATTGTTTCAATCATCATTATTCCACCCACATGCTTTGCACACTGAAGGAAATACAAATATGTTTACTGAGCGACGGCCGAATTTTAATAACTTTTTATACAACTGTAGATTCAGCAGAAAAAAAGGTTATTCGGCCCATATTACCTAATATATAGCCCATAGTATAAGAGTAAGGAAATCTTGCTACAATTGTACAGGGCCTTGGTGAGACCACACCTGGACTACTGCGCACAGTTTTGGTCTCCTTATCTGAGGAAGGACACACTTGCCTTGGAGGTGGTAGAACAGAGGTTCACCAGATTGATTCCTGGGATGAGAGGACTGTCCTATGGTGAGAGATTGTGTAGAATATGCCGATACTCTCTGGAGTTTAGAAGAATGAGAGGTGATCTCATTGAAACGGACAATATTTTGAAGGGGATTGACAGGGTAGATGTTGAGCAGCCCGGCGAGTTCAGTCGGGAGAGCATGAGATTCATAATCTCAGTGTCGTGGGTTCGAGTTGGGCGAATTATTTTCCTTAAACTTTATGTTGCTTTCACGGGAAAACCTCTTTAATGAACCCATGATCTTCTTTGCACAATAAAAGGAATGCGAACTGAGGGAGAGTTGATAATTTAATCATTTGTTCTGTGATCTGCATAAGAACACAAGAACCAGGAGCAGGAGTCTACCATTTGGCCCTTCGAGCCTGCCTTCTTTTGCACCGAAACAAATTATAACCGTGTTTTTAAATTAGCAGTGCTAGATATTTAGAGGGCACCTTCACAAACCAGGAATCGATCCCAGGTGGCTGTCGCGAAAGGAACGTGCTACAGCCACCTGGGATCGATTCCTGGTTTGTGAAGTAAATTTGATATCACCGTTTGTAATTGAAGTGGAGTAATTTTATGAAGTTAGATGGATGTCCCAAAGCACTTTAGAGTGGTGTCAAAACAAATGATTTTGAAATTAAACACAATGAATGGTCGGAGTGGGATTTAAACCCATGCCTCCAGAGAAGACTGTGACCTGCGCAGTGCCTTCGACCGCTCGGCCATCCTAACTGTTGGATGTATTTGTTACAAATTATTACTCAAAAGTTTCAGACCGGGCACTTGTTCAGTGCAGCTGGAAGTCCCAGTGACCGGGATATCCTCTTCCCTGGGGTTTTCCTCAGCCTGTGCTCGGTGTACAAGGAGCTTTGGCCCAGGCCTGAGGTAGTTTGCATCATGCATCAATGTACACTGGAATGCTTTTGTTCAATTTTATTGCAGACATGTTTTTGTTTCAACAACAATGTTTCTGTCCGTGATCAGGCTGCGGAAGTTTCGCATGTGAGGCGAACGTGATCACCACTGAACTTCGCAAGCTGCTGCTTAGCTCAGTGCCCAGAGAGAAGTGTTCAGCAACAAGCTGAAATGCTCAATCCCTCTCTCTGCAAAAAGTTCCTTTCACAAACATTTCTCTGACCGGAGCTGCACAAAACAACAATGTTCTCCTTTCAAAGTCAAAAACTCCAGAATTTCCACGTCTGCAATTTTCTGGACAAGGACAAGGACTGAAAGCGCTTTGTGATCAGAAAATTGCCGGAACCTCTATGGTTTATGACAGGGCATTTGATGATTGATTTCCGTACACACCTTGGGATTCAGGAGAACCGATTTCGTGGTTTGAAGTTCGAGGTAAACCCATGGGGCGGAGCCAACAGTCGCCTGTCAGCACACAGCGACAGGAACATGCAACTTTAGCAGGCTCGGCTATCAACGGCATTATCATCGCCGAATCCCAAACCATCAACATCCTTGGGGTCACCATTGACCAGAAACTTAACTGGACCAGTCACTTAAATACTGTGGCAACAAGAGCAGGTCAGAGGCTGGGTATTCTGCGGTGAGTGTCTCAACTCCTGACTCCCCAAAGCCTTTCCACCATCTCAAGGCACAAGTCAGGAGTCTGATGGAATACTCTCCACTTGCCTGGATGAGTGCGGTTCCAACAATACTCGAGAAGCTCGACACCATCCAGGAAAAAGCAGCCCACTTATTGGGCACCCCATCCACCACCTCCAACATTCACTCCCTCCACCATCGGCGCACCATGGCTGCAGTGTGTACCATCTACAAGATGCACTGCAGCAACTCACCAAGGCTTCTTCAGCAGCTATTCCCAAATCCGCGACCTCTGCCGCCTAGAAGGACAAGGGCAGCAGGCGCATGGGAACACCATCACCTCCATTCTCGGGGGAGAGGGTGAACAGCCAGAGATCGTGGTCCATATCAGGACCAATGACATGGGTAGCAAGAGAGATGTGGTCCTGCAGGCAGAGTTTAGGTAGCTAGGAGAGAGATTAAAAAGCTGGACCTCAAAGGTAGTAATCTCCGGATTACACTCGGTGCCACGAGTGAGTGAGTACAGAAATAGTAGGATAGAGCAGGTGAATACGTGGCTGGAGAGATCGTGCAGACAGGAGGGCTTTAGTTTCCTGAGGCATCGGGACCACCTCTGGGCGAGGTGGGACCTGTACAAGCCGGACAATTTGCACCTAAACAGAGCCGGGACCAATATCCTCGCGGGATGGTTTGCTCGTGCTGTTGGGGAGGGTTTAAACTAGTTTGGCAGTGGGATGGGAACCTGAGAATAGATTCAGTAGGGAGGGAAGTAATGCTGGAATTATAAAGCAAAAATAAAGAAAGTGAGTTTGAAAGAGAGAGGAAACAAGCAGGTAAAAAGGGTAAATAAACAAATTGAAAGACACTGTTGTGGGAAGGCAAAGGCACCTGCTGAATATATAAATGTATGTATGTTTAAAATGTTAGCCAAATATAAAATCGCTGCCAGGGGGCTTATCAAAGCATGATGGGGACTCGGTAAGCTAAGTTAGCTAAAACTGCTGACTGAGCGCTGACCCTGCAGAGCCTGGTACCAGGAATGTCTTGAATCAACAACTTGAGGCGGTACCTAGTACGGAATGTCGTCAAGTCAGTGACCCCCAGATGGGGTGCCTAGCAACCACGGAGATAAGGAGCTAGGCACCGGTGGAACAAATGATTAACGAAGATAAGGGAGGTCTGGAAAACATCACACGGATATGAATCAGCCCCCAACTGTCATGAACTGATCATGCAACCCCCTGATGTACCGGGGTTAATTCTATTGTCCCATTTAAACCTATATGTAATCTATAATCATTATGATTGTATTGTGTCCAGCCAAAGTGGGCTGAGTAACTATAATGAACGATTGTAAAACATATAAATATCGATTAATTTTTTTGTTCGGCGGAGTAGAGTGCCTGGAGTTGGACCAGAGGCTCTCTCCTTGCCGGCGTAATAAAGGCCGTTTTTGCGTTGGAACCGACCCCGAGTGTCGAGTGATTCTTCCATGAAAACATTTGCGCTGACAGTGGCGTCATGAACAGGATTTCGCGGAGTCGCGAGAAGTCCTTGGAAAAACCTGGGTGTGTATCAAAAATGTTTAATTATAAAGGGTGCGGAAGGTGGAGGCCGGTTGACCGACACGACGAGATGGTCTAATATGTCAAACGCCTAGCCTGAGCCTGAATTAAGAGGACTTTTATCCCACGTGACGGCCAGGAACTAAGTAGGCGTAGGGAACGCACTTAGACCGTGGGATCATGATACTGAGCGACATCTCCCGGACCCAGTCGTGTGATTTGAAAATAGACACCGGAGACCAGGCGGTGCACAGCGACCAAAGGAAACCAAACCTGTGAACAGGGTCAGACCGACAGACAAAACGGTGGTAGGTAGTCGTTAAGGAGGCGTGGAGCACTGCGGGATTTGCTTAAATGCTTTTTAAGAATTGTATAAGTTTGTGTAATTGCAGAACTTGTGACCTGACAGTAGCTAGGAGACGGTCTGCTACAAGTTACGCTAGGAAGAAAGTGGACCTCTGAGAGTCGATTCCTAACGGTTCTAGTCCTACCCAGGAATGCCCAATAAATCAGGTAATCTCGAGTGGGGACGAGAAGGGTCCCTTACCCACCACCTGGCGGAAAAACAAAAGAAACTAATTGAGAAGATGATTAAGTCAGGATGGAACCCCCAGGACCCGCCAGCAAATCAACGGGAATGGTGGGAGAAGGAAAGGAAAGATAAAGATGAGAAAGCCGTGGTCTTGATTCTTCAAGCCCACATAAAATTAACAGAGGAGGTTCATCAATATGTAAGAAATAAAAAATCCTGATAGTGATGATCTTAAGTGAAGTATGGATCCAAGAATAGAGCCAGCCAAACAGTAAACTTTGCTGAATGAAAAGAGACTTTTGTGAACGTCTGTCTAGGAATGAGATAAAGAATGGAGAAGGGAAGCTGTAATGTCTTTAAAAAAAGCCTGTGTCTCTGGAGGCTGCAGGCTGGGGAAGTATGCTCCCATTTTTCCTCTGTGTAAAACCTTGACGCAAAAGCTTTTAGCTCAGGAAAGAGATTTTTAAATTACAGATTGGCAGTACAATACTTGAATTGTGACTTTGAGATATTTCAGGTGATTCTCATTGATAAACATTTTGGTTGTATCGGAAAATCTTGGGTTTGGAAGCCTTTTTAATAAAAGTACACATACTGCGTCAGGAACTGAAGCTTAAAAAAGTTGTACTTTATGAGATATAGGACCACAAAATTGAAGTTACAGAGCAAAAGATTAGAGTTTTTGATCAGCTTCTAAAACGGAAGTTAGGCAAAAAAATCCAGTAACACCATATTTGACATTTTGTAATTCAACAATAAATACAAATTCTACAAAAGGGGAGCAGAAATTAGGATGGGAACAGTGAAGAGTTAATTTTGTTGTGAAGGTTTCAAGTACCACTGGTAAAGAAAAGGCACAACAAAATGCGATACATTTAAAACAAAAAGTTAAATCTGATCTCTTTTAAAAAATAAAACTAAAAGGTTTGGAAAAAAAGAAGTAACGTACTAAATAAGTGCTGAAAAAAAAGTGTTTGCGATGGAAAAATAAATAAAAGAGGTCAGAGGGTCTAGTAAGGAGGAGGAACTGAGGGAAATCCTTATTAGTCGGGAAATTGTGTTGGGGAAATTGATGGAATTGAAGGCCCATAAATCACAAGGGCCTGATGGACTGCATCCCAGAGTACTTAAGGAGGTAGCCTTGGAAATAGCGGATGCATTGACAGTCATTTTCCAACATTCCATTGACTCTGGATCAATCCCTATCGAGTGGAGTGTAGCCAATGTAACCCCACTTTTTAAAAAAGGAGGGAGAGAAAAAACAGGGAATTATAGACCGGTCAGCCTGACCTCAGTAGTGGGTAAAATGAAGGAATCAATTATTAAGGATGTCATAGCAGCGCATTTGGAAAGAGGTGACATGATAGGTCCAAGTCAGCATGGATTTGTGAAAGGGAAATCATGCTTGACAAATCTTCTGGAATTTTTTGAGGATGTTTCCAGTAGAATGGACAAGGGAGAACCAGTTAATGTGGTATATTTGGACTTTCAGAAGGCTTTCGACAAGGTCCCACACAAGAGATTAATGTGCAAAGTTAAAGCACATGGGATTGGGTGTAATGTGCTGACATGAATTGAGAACTGGTTTTCAGACAGGAAGCAAAGAGTAGGAGTAAATGGGCACTTTTCAGAATGGCAGGCAGTGATAGTGGGGTACCTCAAGGTTCTGTGCTGGGGCCCCAGTTGTTTACACTATACATTAATGATTTAGACGAGGAGATTAAATGTAGTATCTCCAAATTTGCGGATGACACTAAGTTGGGTGGCAGTGTGAGCTGCGAGGAGGATGCTATGAGGCTACAGAGTGATTTGGATAGGTTAGGTGAGTGGGCAAATGCATGGCAGATGAAGTATAATGTGGATAAATGTGAGGTTATCCACTTTGGTGGTAAAAACAGAGAGACAGACTATTATCTGAATGGTGACAGATTAGGAAAAGGAGAGGTGCAACGAGACCTGGGTGTCATGGTACATCAGTCATTGAAGGTTGGCATGCAGGTACAGAAGGTGGTTAAGAAAGCAAATGGAATGTTGGCCTTCATAGCGAGGGGATTTGAGTACGGGGGCAGGGAGGTGGTGCTGCAGTTGTACAGGGCCTTGGTGAGGCCACACCTGGAGTATTGTGTACAGTTTTGGTCTCCTAACTTGAGGAAGGACATTCTTGCTATTGAGGGAGTGCAGCGAAGGTTCACCAGACTGATTCCCGGGATGGCGGGACTGACCTATCAAGAAAGACTGGATCAACTGGGCTTGTATTCACTGGAGTTCAGAAGAATGAGAGGGGACCTCATAGAAACGTTTAAAATTCTGACGGGTTTAGACAGGTTAGATGCAGGAAGAATGGTCCCAATGTTGGGGAAGTCCAGAACCAGGGGTCACAGTCTAAGGATAAGGGGTAAGCCATTTAGGACCGAGAAGAGGAGAAACTTCTTCACCCAGAGAGTGGTGAACCTGTGGAATTCTCTACCACAGAAAGTTGTTGAGGCGAATTCACTAAATATATTCAAAAAGGAGTTAGATGAAGTCCTTACTATTCGGGGGTTCAAGGGGTATGGCGAGAAAGCAGGAAGGGGGTACTGAAGTTGCATGTTCAGCCATAAACTCATTGAATGGCAGTGCAGACTAGAAGGGCCGAATGGCCTACTGCTGCACCTATTTTTCTTTGTTTCTATGTTTCTATAACTTATTAAATACTAGTTGATATTGGCTGTGAAAAAGATATTGGTTTAATTGGGAAAAGGAAAAAAAAATTGGAGGAGGGAAAAGGCTCTCTCCATTGATAATGATTTAAATTACGAGAAAGTTTCACTGCAGTTTGAAAAGATTTCCAGAATAAACGTTATTAATCAAGAAAAGTCCCGAACAGTCTAAACAAGCAGGAGGCTTTTGAAAATAACAAGGAGAAAAGATCTAAGCTTTGCGAACTCAGCAGAGAGAGAAATAAAACACAAGATTTGCCCATTGAACGGGACTGTTAAAAAAAACCCGAAATGTTGGCATGTTAACAGCTTGTGTGAACATTGGATTTCAGTAAACAAAGTAGCTATTAAAAATGTGTGTTCTTATTTCAACAAAAATCTTTGGCAAGTACTTGAATTCGATGTTAAGCAAAAAAATTGGAGTTTAATATAAAATGCTGTCTTTCCCGATGAGTAGATTTTTATTGTGACCACTTTACGAATGATTTATGCTGTTTTAACGGATTCCTAATTTCTAAGCTAGTTCTGAAGGCACAAAGATTTGGATGATTACGCGAAGTCACGTAATGACATCAAGGCCTACTTACAAACCTGAAAAGGAGTTAACCCTTTCCACTGACAGCTGTTTTACACTGGATCTTACTAATTTGAATTTGTTACTAAAATAAAGAAGACTCACCTGACAGACAGTGGAAATGGTGGGATAGTCAGAATAAAAATAAAACAGAACTAGCTGGTCAAGAGTTAAAAGCGAAGATAAATAAGCTGGAAGAGATTTTAAAAAACAGGACCAGACGGATAGTGCAGTGTGCAGTCAAAGCACCATCACCTGTGGCAATCGAGCCAATGTATCCCACGGTGGGTCGGTGTAGTCCACAAACCCAACCTAACAGTAAAGCAGACTGCGATGTTTGGAGGAATAGAGGTGGCATTGGTGTTGATTAGAGTTTGGATAATATTTAGATGGGTCATCTTGCAGGCTCGAGCACAGCAGGCTCAAATACAAAACAGACTGCAGCCCAGATAGAGACATGAAGTGATCGAGGTGTTACGACTATAAAGAATATGGATAACCTAACCCTTACCTCCGATTCCACAGAGTGACCGCGACACAAGTAGACCAGAACCTAACACCTGGTGACGACCAGGCTATCTGTTTAAAATTTGCAGATAAAACCATCACCGCGATGGGACCGCAGCGGTGACTTCGACTCTGGGGACTCATGATATTGGGAACCTTGAGGCCCACACAAGCACTGGATAATACAGACGGACTACGAGAGATGCAGCACACGCAAGAAAGACACAACTGTATCAACTATAGGGTTTTGTTTACTTTGACTGACGAAATATGCATTCCAGCAGTCAAGGACTGGAGCAAGGACAAAACTTATTTTAACGCGTGGCTGCAATGAATCCGGATAAGAATAGAGTATGTGTGCGATGCTCCACGGGTACAAGGAGCAGTTGCATTAGACGAAGGGAGGCCGGGGGGACCCAATCAATGTACCTTTGGAATAATTTGCATGCCTCCTGCCCAGCCACAACCGTTAGTCACCCACAAAGAGGGGGTGGGACTGTGTGGATACTATGAGGAGGTAGAGGCTGCCGCAATATCGTTGTATGTATGCTTCTCACCCCCTCCGAGACCACGCCCCATAAGAACCACCACACTCCCCATGGAATTGTCATGTCCAACAATTACAAGGGGACCGGAAAATTGGATTGTGCTGTCCAATGAGGGTGAACTATTGTATGATAATGTCAAGCATGAAATTGTGCCTATCCTGACCAATATCTCAGGTATACAGATGCCGGAATATTGTACAGAACAGGCAAGAAATATATATAATGTATTAAGTAAAGTTGCAATGCAGCAGGCTGCCGATGCCATGGGTGCCAGTAGATTCCAAGGACAGGAGCCAGTTGATAGGACTAAGAGGGAAATAGTTCATGATGTTGCGACCGGTTTTAATGCTGGAACCTCCACAGTAAACTCACTGGACATACAAAGGCTAAATGAAAGGGTGGAGCAGCTTAAAGGGGTGATGAAGGGATTATTAGAACGGCAGATCAGACTCAGGAAGGTCAATCCGAACTTGGAAGAGAGGGTGCCGAAATCCAATTGGATGGCCTCTCGGTCCTGGAAGCTCAGACAAAAACAATCAATCACCTTTTAGACAGATCGAGAGAAGATACCGCAAAACTGAGACAGGGACAACTCTGTCACGCTTAAGGCCTATGGATGGTGGGACAGATACGGCACAACCACGATCATATCCAGACTGGATAGACAGCCCACATCTGGCTCAGTTGGCCAAACTGAAGGGGACACTGGGTAATTGCACTCTGAAGGGACTAACCAGAGTATGCCCAGTGATCCCAAACTGCCGAATGAGCAAAGCTGCCGGAGTGGTAATAGCCCTGATGATACCTATAGTCACACAAGACTCAGGACCGTTTCCCCTTTATCAACTGTAGAATATCGGGATCATACGGGAAAACACCTCCCTCCATTACTATCTGACCGCAGCCCCTGCTGTCCGCAGAGACAACACTCTCTACGGGATCTCCCTGACGGGATGCAACCAGACGGGTGACATTACGGTGTGCCCTCACCCGGTGGGACAGGGAGAACTAGTCGAATGTGGATTTAATCCAACCGATGGATGTGTATTGGAAATAGTACCTGCCCCCACACATTTTGCCAGAACAGGTTACGGGGGCAAAGGGAAACACTGTGTCTCTACCACGGCACATTCATATCGGTACAATGGCTTAAAAGCCAGATCTCGCAACCAAACCTTTGCTTCACAGCCCGACGACCTCACAATAGGACAAGCCCGCATTATCCAGGTTAGACACCGAGGCCCAAAATCATTAACGCCATCGATCAGCTCCACGATCACCTGCAGGATTATGACGAGCCAGAGCAGGCCCCTATCCCACATTTAGTTGCAGTATTAAGGGGACTAAGACTCAGATTGGCCAGTGTGTCAGACTCTACCACCAACTACAGACAAAGATTGAAATACTGGAGAAGGATACTGACCAAGAGTTACAAAACCAGAGTTGGTGGAGGAGGGTCTTGGACTGGGGCATGAACGTAAATATCCACCCCTGGATTGGAATAATATCACACATACTGGTAGGGATACAGCTGGTCTTAGTACCAACATGGAGAGTCATGGCCTGTCGATCCTGCAGGCATTATGCACGACAAAGGAGTATCAGAACAAGGGCTCAAGTAAATAAAGTGACTTGTCCAGCAGTGGGACAGGGGAATCTGAACTGTATCAATTTGATCTAAGCAACTGGGACTTCTGAACCACGTGACTGGCCAGCACGTTGTGACACAATGTACCGGGTGGTACATAAAAATATAAGTCGAGTAAAAAATAATGTTGTCGGTTAAAGGAGACTAGGATTAGTCCATTACCGAAAGGGGGGATTGTTGTAGGGCAAAGGCAAAGGCACCTGCTTAATATATGTATGCATATATGTATGTGTAAAATGGTAACGAGATACAAAATGGCTGCCAGGGATTCTGCAAAGCACTAGGGGAATTCAGCTAACAGTTAGCTTGGATACATTTTTGGGTAGCTGATGACACTGCAGTTCCATGTACAGGAACACTGGAAAGAGCGAGCTCAGCAGAACGTCCTTAATCAACAAACCACAGACAAGATGTCCCAGCAGAATACTGAACAAAGAAATTCCTGTGACTGTATAATGATAAGGAGGTTAGGTGCAGACAGACCCCAAGGACAGGAGAGATAAGGGGATCTGGAGAATCTCACGAGGCCATGAATAAGCCCCAGCTAAAACATGAGGTGATCACACAGTCCCCTGGTGCCTGGGGGCCAATTCCATTGTCCCAGTGGAATAGATTTGTAATTTATAGTCCTCATGATTGGATTGTGTCCAGCTGACATGGGCTAAGTAATTGTAATGAACTGTTGTAAAACATATAAATATCGATGAATTTCTTTGTTCGGTGGAGTGGAATGCCTGGAGTTGGAACAGAGGCTCTCTCCCGACCTGTGTAATAAAGGCCATTTTAGGATTGGAACCGACCCCGTATGTCGAGTTATTCTTCCAGAAAAAGATTTGTGCTAACATAACCCGTGCTGTACCAGCCCTGGGAGAGATTGATGGGAAAGTGTATTGGGAGCTTTACTCTGTATCTAACCCCGTGCTGTACCTGCCCTGGGAGAGATTGATGGGACAGTGTAGAGGGAGCTTCACTCTGTATCTAACCCCGTGCTGTACCAGCCCTGGGAGAGATTGATGGGACAGTGTAGAGGGAGCTTTACTCTGTATCTAACCCCGTGCTGGATCTGTCCTGGGAGAGATTGATGGGACAATGTAGAGGAAGCTTTATTCTGTGTCTAACGTGTACTGTACCTGCCCTGGGAGGCTTTGATGTGACTGTGTAGTGGTAGCATTACTCTGTATTTAACATTATTGTCCTTTTTAATCCACTTGTTTCACACCAAAACAAATCGTAACCACGATGTGAATTTAACGCCACGTGATTCTTTGAAATCATCTTTAAATGATTGGGTAAAACCACTCCTTATGCCACCGAAAAACAGCTTTGATTCCAGGTCTCGGCGATAAATTTTATAACACCATTTTTAAATTCAAAACCTCATTATATTGACGACACGCAGCCAACGTGCAAAAGTAAGAATTCTTTTAATCACCGTTAATTAGCCGATAACTTTCTTCAGAATGAAATAAATAATAATATCATTACTGAGGAACAGTGGTATCTTCAATCATTCATTTTCTCTTTACATGTGATGAAGTGTTATCCCTATCTCATTTACACGCTGTATGAGAATGGTTTAAAATTGTAAGTGTTTATGACTCAGTTCTAAAACCATTGATTGTGTGTGTGCCGATTCTTGATAGGAGGAGCACTTGAGACCGTAGTTCCAGTTCTTTCTATGTATCAACAGAATCAATTTCCACCAGCTTCTTTAAACCCAATAACATAATTTATTTCGAGTGGGCTGGATGGAGGAAGATGATCCATGTAAAAAATTGTTATCGTTTTACTTGAACTGAATGCTCATAAAATATTGGAGTGGGAACTAATTGGATAATAGCACAGCTGGCAACATTTGCGGAATAGATTCGTGCAACCAAAACGCACAATGACAAGCTGGGACTGTGCGGCACCGAATACCCGGGGAAAAACAGTTAAACACTTCGTCCCTGGGTGGGCTCGAACCACCAACCTTCCAGTTAACAGCCGAACGCGCTAACCCATTGCGCCACAGAGACTGATGGAAGGATAAAGTTCAAGGCATCCCAAACCAGGGTGTCAGACAGTTAAAGCTTCAGATTGCTCTGACCGGGATGGAACTTGTCCACTCTCAGTGGTACTTTTCACAAATAAATGGAGGGACATTCATTGTGGATGTGTGGAAGCAGTCTGGTCCCGCACACGGCAGACACTTCCATGTCACCGCCAACCAGCTCTCCCACAACCGGTGTGATCTACCTTCCAGCCCTCCAGTGCCTTGTCTGTGACAAAGTATTCTGATTGTCCCGAAGCCGGTGTTCGGTTTGAATTCATTTTCAGCTCCTGGCTGCGGATATTCCTGTGATTAAACAGGAACTAAATGCTAACAGGGACAGTTGGATTCACCGTTTCTTTGCTTGGTGAAATTTCAAAGATTGAAAGCGACACACATCAACCCCAAACCTCCCGTGAGATGGAAGCCCTGCTGCTGTTTCAAGCTTTAATGCGGGAACAAGCAGAAATTATTCAAAGAAAGTCCAAGTCCCTGAGACGCCTGATTATTTGCACCAAACTCCTTTGCAAAGATGTGAGGTTCATGTTTGGTGATCTGGGAACATCTTTTGCCTAACTACAACACTTCAAACATAACTCAACGGCCTTAAAGCGCTTTGGGGTGACATGGGTCCTGAAAGGCACTGCAGAAATGGAAGTCCTTCTTTCCAAAAGTTCGATGCAATTTCAAAATTTGCGAGCAATATCAGGGCTCCTCTGGGATCCCTCGTAAATTTCAATGAACAACTCCGAAGGGAGAATCATAGCCCGAGACCAAGGAGCCAACTGTTTGACAAACGTGAAGATAAGGTGCAACCATGATCAAAGCATTATTGTGTGTGTCGCTATTCAGAACATAAGAACTTAAGAACTAGGAGCAGTAGTAGGCCATATGGCCCCTCGAGCATGCTCCGCCATTTAATATGATCATGGCTGATCCGATCATGGACACATCCCTGCCACTTCCCCATAAGCCTTATTCCCTTATCAGTTAAGAAGCTATCTCTGTCTTAAATTTATTTAATGTCATGGCTTTCTCAGTTCTCTGAGGCAGTGAGTTCGGCAGATTTACAACCCTCTGAGAGAAGAAATTCCTCCTCATCACAGATTTAAATGGGCGGCCCTTTATTCTGAGATTATGCCCCCTAGTTCTAGTCTCCCCTATCAGTGGAACCATCCTCTCTGCATCCACCTTATCAAGCTCCCTCATTACCTTATACATTTCGATAAGATCACCTCTCATTCTTCTGAATTCCAATGAGTAGAGGCTCAACCTACTCAACATTTTCTCATAAGTCAACCACTCATCTCCGGAGTCAACCCAGTGAACCTTCTCTGAACTGCCTCCAAAGCAAGTATATCCTTTCGTAAATATTGTAAGTGTTTGTGATCCTCGCTCAATTGCCAGACGGACGGTTTGAATTGCCCCCACCTTACGAAAGTTCTAGATCTGGGAATTATTATTCAGAGTGTAAATTAAATGAGTCACGGAAAGGGATGCTTCGGTGATAAATGATAGTATATTTATTTGGTGTAACATACACTGGCTAAAACATGCACTGCTAAACGAAATGTCTCTGTGGAGAATAAAATCCCGATTACAAACAACATACATACAGTACAGAAATGAACCTAGTAACACGCAGTAATTCCCTGGTGGATTCTAACCCCACCCCTACCAATGAATTACCCTCCCCAGAATAGCCCTGAAAAGCGTCACTTCTGAGAAAACCCTGAGGCCTTACCCAGCTGGCCTGGGATATCTGGTTACTGGCTTGGGACACTCGCGAACATATTCACCACCACACGCAGCCCGTTTCCTTGCTCAGCTCAGCTGTGGGAAGTCACTGCCTGGTCTTCAGTCTCGGTGGCTTATTCTGCAGTACTGCGGCCCCTTCCTCTGGTACATCGATCGGTGGAGCGAGAGCAAGAGGGAGAGGGGGCTCTCTCTAGACATAAGTTACAAGCTGCAAGCTTCACACCAAGCTCCAAGCTAAAAATAAAGTGGAAAGGACCCTGTCTTTCTGGGAGTCTTGCTACCCCTATCTTTCCCGCCAATCTTTAAAACCCCCTTGTTTCTCAGCACGGGTACTTAGTCAGTGATGGGCCATCCCACCCATGCATTGGGCTGATGGCCCTTAGTCTGGGCATCTCTCTGAGCCTTTGTGTTGGGAAAGACCCAGCTCCTCCTTGGCTGGCCAGGCTGGTGGGTTCATTGTTCTGTGTCTCCTTCTGAGATGGAGGTGAGAAGTGCTTTTACAAATTAGAGTGGCTTTGTCAGTGGCCCCCCTTCCTAGCCAACAGCTCTTTTGTCAATGGATGACTGAGAGGTCTTTTGTCCCAGCGCACTGCCATGCGGTCTCTGGAGTTTTAACAAAACCAGCTTTTTCACATATCTGCGCAGGGTGTCCCCAGCACAGGGAAAATAGCCTCAGAAAAATAAAATCCACAAAATATTCTCGACTGAGTTCATTCTTTAAACAGAAACTTTGCGATCTCTTCATTCTGCTCTGCTAATTATCGATCTTGCCACGTAAAAAGTGCGTTGGCATTGCAATGCATTAATGTAAAATTAATGAAAAGAAAATGCAACGTTTTGTCGAGTGCAAAACATGCAGTGCCTGCATTTCAAAAAGCGTTGCTTTTATTCATCCTGCGGAATGCATATTGCACAGATAATCTCAGCACACATTGTGCAGGCAAAGGCAGCATTGGACAACAAAGTGATTTGTCCTCCGCTGATTTGTAGCAGATAACTGACGGTTGAGCACACCATTTGACAACTAGACTTGTAGATCATGCATCAATGAAAAAGGCAACAAAACTGCCCACCAGCACAAGGTGTCTTTCACTTGTTTGTACCAAATTTCCAGCAGCTGGGACAACAAGAATTTAGGTTTTACTGCGATTTGAACTCAGATCACTAGATTAAAGTCAATGGGCTCACCATTACACCATGGAACCAACTATGCCAAAACTTTTGAAACATACTTCGTCACAGACAAGTCACTGGAAGGCTGGAAAGTAGATCACACCGTTTGTGGGAGAGCTGGTTGGTGGTGACATGGAAGTGTTTGCAGTGTGCGGGAGCAGACTGCTTCCACACATCCACAATGAATGTCCCACCATTTAGTTGGGAAAAGTAGAACTGAGAGTAGATAAGTTCCATCCCGGTCGGAGCAATTTGAAGCTTTAACTGACTCACACGCTGGTTTTGCAGGTCTTGCAGTGTGTATCTGTGGCTCAATGGTTTAGCGCATTCGGCTGATAACTGAAAGGTGGGTAATCCAAACCCATCTCCGGGCGAAGCCTTTTAATGTTTTTCCCCGAGGATTCGGTGCCGCACAGTTCCGGGTTGTCATTGTGCATTTTGGCTGCACGAATATATTCCGCAAACATTGCAATCTTTGCTGTTATCCAGTGAGTTCCCACTCCAACACTTTTATGAGCATTCAGCACAAGTAAAATGACAACAATTTTTTTACATGGATCATATTCCTCCATCCAGTCCAATCAAAATAAATTATGTTATTGTGTTGAAAGGAACTGGTGAAAATTGATTCTATTGATACATATATCGAACTGGAACTTCGGTCTCAAGTGCTCCTCCTATCAAGAATAGACACACACACAATCAATGGTTTTACAACTGAGTCATAAACACTTACAATTTCTCATACAGCATGTAAATGAGATAGGGATAAAAATTCATCACATGTAAAGAGAAAATGAATGATTAAAGATACTACTGTCCCTCAGTAACTATATTATTATTTATTTCATCCTGAAAAGGTTATCGGTTATTTAACGGTGATTAAATGAATTCTTATTTTTTGAATTGAAAAAAGCTGTTACAAAAGTTACCGCCCTGACCTGGAATCGAAGCTTTTTTTCGGTGGTATAAGGAGTGGTTTTACCCAATCATTTAAAGGTGATTTCAAGGAATCACGTGGCGTTAAATTCAGATCACGGTTACGATGCGTTTCGGTGTGAAACAAGTGGATTGAAAAGGACAATAATGACACCAAGCATTACGATGCAGCGATGCAGCAATGCAGCGTTCCCTGGTGGTCCAGTGATTAGGATTCGGCGCTCTCACCACCGCGGCCCTGGGTCGATTTCTGGCCAGTGAAATTGCACTTCCATCAAAATTAAAACCTTATAAGAAAGAGTTGCATGCATCTAATGTGGTAAAAAAGATTCATTGATTTAAACATCATTAATTAATCCATTGTAGAACTTCAATCATTTATTTTGCCCTGAGGATGTGAGGAACTTTTATCCCGACCTCATTGTATTTTAGGAGCATGGTCCAGCCCCGGTATCTCCACCTGTGAAAGTAGGAAACTGCTAGAAATACACAACAGGACGGGTAGCCTTTGACAAACAATTAAACCCAGGTTACAGACTCTCTTCCTTCCCCTGCCCTTTGCGGGACACTTGTTCCCCTTTCATTTTATAGACTGACTGAGTTACTAACCGCGGGGAGAGAGTAGGTGCCTCCGTGGCCCCACTGTGCTAACATGGAAGATAACACGATGGGGATGTGGGGATGTGGGGTGGTGGGTGGGGATCAGTGACATTTTTGTGTAAAGGGCAGCGGAGGAGAAGGATTGACAGCTGTCAGTGAGGGACAGAAGTTGTTTAAGGTGAGCGAACACATTCCCGATCAGCACCGAAGGCATTCACTGGTCAGCTGCCCTCTGCTGTACTTCTGGTCAGAGCGGTTTCCGCAGTGGAGCCGTTATCACATTTGCTTTACACGCAAAATGATCCCGTGCAGGAAGATTATGTTTAAACTTGCTGTGGATGAACAGCCATGGGCGAGTTTATTCTCCTGTCAAAAGGGCGACAGTGGTTTCTCCCTTATTCTTTAATTGCTCTTTATTTCACTTCACTAAATAGATATATTTGAGTGAGAGAAATATTTCCAGAGTGTCGCACACTTCATCTTTTCTTCCCCATTAAACACGTAAAATGAGGCCGGGGAATAAATACAGAAAACAAAGCAGAGGGATACAGACAAGAGGAAGAGAGAAGGGGAAATATTGTCCCCACCCAGAACTAATGCAGAAACCCCTCTGCTGCGCTCGGGGTGGCCACCCACAGCCTGGATACACTAACGTCCCAACAACTCATTGACTGTCGGGGTTGGACTGTGCGATGCTTCAGAAGACAGGACGAAAAAGCAAAGTCACTGATTCAGTCCCATGTGCTTCTCTGACTGACACCGGGGAAACGGTGAGACAGATTTTGGAGCATAGGTCTGGTTATTGTGAAACAGCAAAGAAAATATTACGTCTGTAATTAAATTATTTAATGCGTGTCCTGCTCGTTTAGTGGTTAGGCATTCACAGAGGGAGCCCGAGTTCAGAAAGTAACTTTTTAATTCAAACTGTTTTCAAATAATTACATGCAATTAATTAAACTCTGTGGGAGGCGGGGTGATTAAAAGATCACCGATCGGAAAGGAATTGTCCGCGGGAAGCCTCCAACCAGAATTTTTGGGCTAATATTCCCACCCGAATTGTTTTGGAGACTTACAGTCAATACTTCGATAACTGAACTGTAATAATTTCAGGAGCATTCATCATAGACGATATTTTACACCCTATCTGACTTAACACACTCTGAATTTTTGAAATTGGTTTAAAATGTTTATTGCTCAGAAGACAAGGAACCTGGGGTACTTTTTTCAATTTATTTCACAGCAATTTTATTCTAAAATAATGTTTTTGTCCCGGCTCGAACCTGGGACCTTTCATGTCTGAGACAAACACAATGACCGCTACACTACAGAAACCACTGCTAAACTTAGTGGCCAGAGAGAAGTGTTAAGCCAGAAGGTGTAATTCTGAGTCCCTTTCAGTGAAAAAATCTTTTCACAAACATCTCTCTGACCGAAGCTGCACAAGTCAAAAATGTTCTTTTCAAAGTCGTCAAACTCCCAAATTAACGCACCCCCCGAATCTTCTGGATCAGAAAGCTCTAGTTGTGCCGACTCAATCCATAAATCTGACTTTACTCACCCTGTATTTTAGGAGATTGGTTTAAAATGTTCATTGCTCATAAGACATGGAACCTGGGGCTACTTTTGTTCAATGTATTTCACAGCAAATATATTCTAAAATAAATCACGCGCCCAAGCTCAAACCAGGGACATTTCATGTGGGAGGTGAACATGATAACGGCTACACGACGTAAACCTTTCCTGAACCCAGCCCCCGGTTCGTCATTTGTACCTCAATTAAACCCAATGAGATCGGAATAAAAGTTCCTCACATGCTCATGGCAAAATAAATGGGAAAAGATTTACAAAATAATTTATGTATTAATTAATGATGTTCAAGTCAATGATTCTTATTTTTCATACATGATTTGCATATAGATCTGTAAAATAAATGATCTCTTTTTTTTTATAAGGTTTTGAACTAAAAGTACAACTTCCGAGGGTGGGAATTGACCCCAGGACACAACGTTGAGAGCATTGACTCCTGACCACTCGACAACCAGGGACCGATATACCTTTTTATTGCTGCATCTTTATAGTTAATGACATTATTGTCATTTTCAGTTCACTTGATTCACACCGAAACAGATTGTAACTGTTGTGTATGCATGCCTGTTTACTGTGTGATGTCTGTAACACTGCTATGCTGCACTGAATGTACTCTTACACTGTACACTTCTGACCTACACCAGAGGATGCTGCTGCTTGAGACCGAAAGGTTACCTGCAATCCAGTATATAAAGGAGCTCACAGCTTGGTGTCCTCAATCGAGGAGCTTCAAATAAAGGACTACACGTCTACACAGTTTAAATATCATACCCTGCCTGATGGAGCCATTATTAAAGGTGCCGACAGTAAACGTGATCTGAAATTCACGCCACTTGAGATCACATTCAAATGATTCACTGAATCCACCCCTTGTACCACCGCAACACAAGTTCGATTCTTGGTCAGGGAGATAATATTTACAACACAGTTTTCAAACTAATAGCCCTATATAAATGTCAACATGCAGCAAATGTGAAAAAATGAAATCATTTAATCATGTTCAATTAACCGATAACTTTCTTTTGCAGAATTAAAGAAATGATAATATGGTGACTGAGGGATAGTGGTACATAACAACATAAGAACAGAAGAATTAGGAACAGGAGTCGGCCATCGAGCCCCTCGAGCCTGCTCCGCCATTCAACAAGATCATGGCTGATCTGGCCGTGGACTCAGCTCCACTTATCCGCCCGCTCCTCATAACCCTTAATTCCCTTATTGGTTAAAAATCTATCTATCTGTGACTTGAATACATTCAATGCGCTAGCCTCAACTGCTTCATTGGGCAGAGAATTCCACAGATTCACAACCCTCTGGGAGAACGAATTCTTTCTCAACTCGGTTTTAAATTGGCTCCCCCGTATTTTGAGTCTGTGCCCCCTAGTTCTAGTCTCCCCGACCAGTGGAAACAATCTCTCTGCATCTATTTTGTTATCCCTTTCAATATTTTAAATGTTTCTACAAGATCCTTCTGAACTCCAACGAGTAAAGACCCAGTCTACTCAATCTATCATCATAAGGTAACCCCCTCATCTCCGGAATCAGCCGAGTGAATCGTCTCGGTACCCCCTTCAAAGCTAGTATATCCTTCCTTAAGTAAGGTGACCAAACTGCATGCAGTACTCCAGGTGCAGCCTCACCAATACCTTATAAGTTGCAGCAGGACCTCCCTGCTTTTGTACTTCATGCCTCTTGCAATGAAGGCCAACATTCCATTCGCCTTCCTGATTACCTGTTGCACCTGCAAACTCACTTTTTGGGATTCATGCACAAGGACCGCCAGGTCCCTCTGCACCGCAGCATGTTGCAATTTCTCCCCATTCAAATAATATTCCCTTTTACTGTTTTTTTTCCCAAGGTGGATGACCTCACACTTTTCGACATTGTACTCCATCTGCCAAAATTTTGGCCCATTCATTTAACCTATCTAAATCTCTTTGCAGCCTCTCTGTGTCCTCTACACAACCTGCTTTCCCACTAATCTTTGTGTCATCTGCAAATTTTGTTGCACTGCACTCTGTCCCCTCTTCCAGGTCATCTATGTATATTGTAAACAGTTGTGGTCCCAGCACCAATCCCTGTGGCACACCACTAACCACCGATTTCCAACCTGAAAAGGGCCCATTTATCCCATCTCTCTGCTTTCTGTTAGCCAGCCAATTCTCTATCTATGCTAATATATTTCCACTGACTCCGCGTACCTTTATCTTCTGCAATAACCTTTTGTGTGGTACATTATAGAATGCCTTTTGAAAATCTAAATACACCACATCCATCGGTACACCTCGATCCAACTTGCTCGTTATATCCTCAAAGAATTCCTGTAAATTAGTTGAACATGATTTCCCCTTCATGAATCCATGCTGCGTCTGCTTGATTGCACTATTCCTATCTTGATGTCCTGCTATTTCTTCCTTCAAGATAGTTTCAAGCATTTTCCCTACTTCAGATGTTAAACTAACCAGCCGAGAGTTACCTGCCTTTTGTCTGCCGCCTTTTTTAAACAGAGGCGTTACATTAGCTGCTTTCCAATCCGCTGGTACCTCCCCAGAGTCCAGAGAATTTTGGTAGATTATAACGAATGCATCTGCTATAACATCCGCCATCTCTTTTACTACCCTGGCACTTCATCAGGACCAGGGGACTTGTCTACCTTGACTCCCATTAGCCTGTCCAGCACTACCCCCCGAGTGATAGTGATTGTTTCAAGGTCCTTTCTTCCCACATTCCTGTGACCAGCAATTTCTGGCATGGTTTATGTGTCTTCCATTGTGAAGACCGAAGCAAAATAACTGTTTAAGGTCTCAGTCATTTCCACATTTCCCATTATTAAATTCCCCTTCTCATCTTCTAAGGGACCAACATTTACTTTAGTCACTCTTTTCCGTTTTAGATATCAGTAAAAGCTTTAACTATTGCTTTTTATGCTTTGCACAAGTTTACCTTCTTAATCTATCTTTCCTTTCTTTATTGCTTGCTTCGTCATTCTTTGCTGTCGTTTAAAATTTTCCCATTCTTCTATTTTCCCACTAACCTTGTCCATCTTATACGCATTGGTTTTTAATTTGATACTCTCCTTTATTTCCTTGGTTATCCACGGCTGGTTATCCCTTCTCTTACCGCCCTTCTTTTTCACTTGAATATATTTTTGTTGAGCACTATGAAAGAGCTCCTTAAAAGTCCTCCACTGTTCCTCAATTGTGCCACCGTTTAGTCTGTGTTTCCAGTCTACTTCAGCCAACTCTGCCCTCATCCCACTGTAGTCCCCTTTGTTTAAGCATAGTATGCTCGTTTGAGACACTACTTTCTCACCCTCAATCTATATTACAAATTCAACCATATTGTGATCACTCATTCCGAGAGGATCTTTTACGAGCTTCAATCATTCATTTTCTCTTTCCATGTGATGAACTTTTATCCCTATCTCGTTTACACAATGTATTTTAGGAGAATGGTTTAAAATTTTAAGTGCTTATTGTCATGTATTCAACCAACATAGTAACCCATATATAATCTGACCTCAGTTGTACACTGTGAGAAAAATGACCACTAGGAGGTGAACTTGTGGGAGATACTCCGAACCTGGACCTTCAGGTATAAAAGGGGAAGCTCCACCCACTTTCATCACTTGAGTGCAAAGGAACAAAGGACAGGTCACAGACTGACCTTCTATCAAGCATGGGCCTCGTGTGCATTTATACTGTAGAGGATGGATGTATCAATGGCGACAAGAAATTGGGATTTTAACCATGTGAGCATGGCCGCTAGCAGAATAGACGAGAGATACTGTGTTAAGGAATGGTTTGGACAGAGAACCAACATTGTTGAAGCAGAACACAGTTCTCCAGGCAGACAAGGGCAATCGGGCATGCCCCAACATGTAGTCGAACCCAGAGGGGGAGTTCGACAGAGATAATGGCAAGCTGAACGGCGATTCACGCCATTGCAAGGGACAATGTGGCCAGTAATGGGGCCATCAACACTTGTTAATGGCACACTCAAGGACAGTCACAGGGGTTGTCAGGGACGATTGACTAGCAAGGGACCTTTTGTTTCCAACAACAGCTCATGTTGGAGGCATGGAGGCACAAACTCAGCCGGAGTTTGCAGAGATGAGCAAAATACCTACAGAAATTGCAGAAATGAACGCTGGGGGAAATCGCTGGAAGCTGAAGTTCAGTGAGTTCATGTCCAGCACGTATGCAGTTCATACACCAGGACGCCACCGATAATGATGAAAGTGCTCCTCAGTGGCATCCCAGTATCAATGGAGCTAGACACGGTGGCTAGCCAGTCCCTGATGGGTATCAAATAGTTTGAAAGGTTGTGGGCGTCCAAGGCCAATAGGGCCAAAATTATCACCGATTGACGCACAACTATGGACATACACCAAGGAGATCATTCCGGTGCTTGGCAGCGCCACGTTAATCGCGACCCACAAAGATTCGGAGAACAGGTTGCCACTCTGGGTTGTCCCGGGGGACGGTCCCGCACTACTGGGGAGGAGTTGGCTTGCTGTCATGAACTGGAAATGGGATAATGTCAATGCTATTTCCTCTGTGGAGCGAGTATCATGCTCACAGATCCTGCACAAATTTGACTCATTATTTCAACCCGGCATTGGCACTTTCATGGGGGCCAAGGAAGTGATTCACATGAACCCGGAAGCCAGGCCAGGACACCACAAGGCCAGAGCGGTTCCATACGTGATGCGGGAAAAGATAGAAGGTGAATTGAACCGCCTGCTGAGGGAAGGTATCATTTTGGCAATCGAATTCAGTGACTGGGCGAGCCCGATTGTACCGGTGTTCAAGGCGGATGGGTCGGTCAGGATATATGGTGATTATAAGGCCACCATCAATCGGGTGTCATTCCAAGACGAGTACCCGCTACCGAGAGCGGAGGACCTCTTTGCGATGCGATCCGGTGGCAAACCTTTTTCAAAATTGGAAGTGACCTCAGCTTACATGACCCAGGAGCTGGCGAGAGAGCTGAAGAAGCTGACCACCATCACGACACACAAGGGTTTGTTTGAGTACAACAGATGTCCGTTCGGGATTCGCTTGGCCGCCGCGATCTTCCAACGAAATATGGAAAGCCTCCTCAAGTCGATTCCAGGGATGGTGGTTTTTCATGACGACATCCTCATCACGGGTTACGATACTGAAGAACACCTCCACAACCTGGAGGAGGTGCTACGCAGACTGGACCGGGTAGGGCTGCGACTGAAAAAGGCGAAGTGCATCTTCCTAGCTGCAGAGGTAGAATTCCTGGGGATGAGGGTAGGAGTAGACGGGATGGGCCCTACTGCGTCCAAGACGGAAGCGATCCAGAGAGCACACAGACCCCGTAACACGACGGAGCTGCGTTTGTTCCTGGAGCTCCCCAACTATTTGGTAACTTTCTTCCCAAATTGAGCACGCTGCTAGAGCCGCTACACGTGCTCCTAAGCAAAGGTCGCGAATGGGTCTGGGAGGACAGCCAGGAAAGGGCGTTTCATAGAGCACACAATTTGTTATGTTCCAACAATCTGTTAACGCGATATGACCCATGTAAGAAACTTGTGTTAACGTGCGATGCGTCGTCCTATGGTGTCGGGTGTGTGTTGCAGCATGTCAATGCCAAGGGTCAGTTACAGCCGGTAGCTGAGGCCTCCAGAAGTCTGTCCCAGGCAGAAAGGGGCTACGGGATGATAGAAAAGGAGGCGCTCGCATATGTATATTCGGTAAAGAAAATGACTCAATACCTGTTTGGCAGGAAATTTGAGCTGGAGACAGATCACAAACCCCTAATCTCACCTTTGGCCGACAACAAGGCCATAAATGCAAACGCATCGGTCGCATACAGAGGTGGGCACTCACTTTAGCCACCAATGACTACACAATTCGGCACAGACCGGGCACTGAAAACTGCGCCGATGCACTCAGCAGGCTCCCACTGGCCACCACTGAGGGGGCTACCGAGCATGCTGCTGAGATGGTCATGGCTGTTGAAGCTTTCGGAAGCGAAGGCTCACCTGTGACAGCCCGTCAGATTAAAGTCTGGACAAATAGAGACCCGCTATTGTCTCTAGTCAAGAAATGTGTCCTGAATGGGGACTGGGCAGCCACGTACAGGGCATGCCCTGAGGAATTTAAATCATTTCAAAGGGGCAGGGATGAACGCTCGATTCAGGCTGATTGCCTACTGTGGGGAAACCACGTAGTCATGCCCCAGATGGGCAGAGAGACGTTCATCAGAGAACTCCACAATGAGCATCCGGGCATTGTCATGATGAAGGCAATTGCCAGGTCACACGTTTGGTGGCCAGGGATAGAGGCAGATCTGGAACTTTGTTTTCGCAGGTGCAACACGTGTGCCCAGCTGGGCAATGCGCCCAGGGAAGCCCCCCTTAGCCCCTGGCCATGGCCCGCCAAGCCTTGGTCACGCATCCATGATGACTACGCAGGTCCTTTCATCGGAAAAATGTTTTTAGTTGTCGTAGACGCCCACTCCAAATGGATCGAGTGTGACATTTTAAATTCAAGCATATCCTCTGCCACGGTAGACAGTCTACGGGCAATGTTCGCCACCCACGGTCTACCAGACATCTTGGTCAGCGACAATGGTCCCGGACTTCATGGCAGGCAATGGAATTAACCATGTCAGAAAGGCACCGTTCAAGCCAGCCTCAAAAGGCCTGGCAGAACGAAAAGTGCAGATAATCAAACAGGGGATGCTCAGAATCTAAGAGGGTTCCCAAAAAGCCAATTATCACGCCTCCTGTTGGCCAATAGATCCCGACCACACTCGCTCACAGGGTTTACACCCGTAGGGCTGTTGATGATAAGGACGCTCAAAACCCGTTATCCCTTATACACCCCACCATAAAATAAATTGTTGAGAGCAGACGCCAATCACAATATAACTACCATGACAGGAATGCGAGGGCACGATATATTGGTGTAAACGACCCTGTTTTGTCCACAACTACATTGCAGGGCCTAAATGGCTCGCAGGCACTGTGATTGCCAAAGAAGGCAATAGGATTCTGGTAGTTAAACTTACCAATGGACAAATCTGCCGCAAACACGTGGATCAAACAAAAAGGAGGTTCAGCAACCCCATAGAAGAAGCAGAGGAAGAACACGATATAGAGTTCACTCCAGCAGGTGACCGAACACCGGAACCGAAGGGAGGAGAGCCCAGTCACTATGGGCAGTCCGGATAGGCCCGAGGCACTGCAAACAGCAGACACACAGGCCAGCGCCCAACAACCGGAGCCCCAACTTAGGCGCTCTACAAGAGAGCGTAAACCACCAGAAAGACTCAACTTGTGATCCCAAAAAGACTTTGGGGTAGGAGGTGATGTCATGTATCCAACCAGCATTGTAACCCATGTATAAACTGACAAGTTGTACATTGTGAGAACAATGACCACTAGGTGGTGAACTTGTGGGAGACACTGCTAACCTGGACCTTCAGGTATAAAAGGGGAAGCTCAACTCACTTTCATCACTTGAATGCATAGGAATAAGGGACAGGTCACAGACTGACCTTCTCTCAAGCATGGGCCTCGTGTGCATTTATACTGTACATAAGGACGTATCACTTATGACTTCAGGAACCCGGTGCAACTTTTGTTAAAATTAACAGGACCGGCTATTTCACAGAAAAAATCTTCTCTGACATCATATTTTTAGATCATGCACTGGTCGATCATTCTTCGGTGCAAAGTGGATGAACTGACCCTTCCTCACATTGAACCCCAGTAATCACAGTTCAGGGGATATTTAATAGAGGTTTTCAGAATTATGGGTAAACTGCTTCCACGGGCAGGAGTGTCAGTAACCAGAGGACAAAGACAAGATAATTGGTAAAAGGAAAAATCCGGGGCGGGGGATGTAGGGTGAGGAGATGTATTTTTACCTGCTCCTGATCCTTACATGTTTATGATCTTATGACTTTTCACAAGAGAACAAACTCGTCCCTGAGCATGTATGAGGAGAAAGCTCCAGAAAATATTCAATATTCCCACCCGGTGAGCTTTCGCGTGTGAGGCAAACATGTTAACCGCGATACTGCGGAAACATCTCGACTTTCAGCACCAGGTCAGAGGGAAATGTTAAGCGAGCAGGTGAACTGCTGAATCCCACTTTTCAGGAGTTGGTCGTGGTGCCAAGCAAATGGGTTTTGCTTAATGACGATAATAAAGAAGTGGGACTCGAACCCACACTTCCAGAAAAAACTGCAAACTGAACACAGCACCTGAGACCGCTTGGCCATCCTGACTATTTCATGCTGTATGTGGCCATCTGCAGGTTGATTTTGAACTTTTGTGTCCTGTCACATGAAATAAATGAGGGCAGCAGGCGGATCTCTCTCTGACACCGGGGAAACAGTGAGACAGACCTTGGAGCAAGGGTCTGGTTGTTGCCAAACAGCAAAGAAAATATTAGTTCTGGACTTATCCAAAAGCAATGTGACCCCGACGTGAAATAATCCGGGGCTCAGTTTTGCCAGTATTTTCACAACTTAATGTTGCAATGTGAAACAATGCAGGAAATCAGTGGTGAAGATAAAATCACACGGTGCTCATTTTCAAATTCAACACAGTACGATTTGAAATAAAGTGAAAGAATTTTACATGAAAAGATTTAGAAGTGTTACTTGCATTTGCGTTTTGAATTAAACTTTGTGGCGTCTGACTCCCGTTCATGCCTCTGCTAAATAAGAAAGGAGGGTTTGACGTTGACCAGACTGCACTGCCCCTGATATTTGTGAGCTCATCCTTTATATTCAGTGGTTTCTCGCCCTTTGATGGGCTGCAGTGTAGCGGATATCACGTTGGCCTCACACGCGAAAGGTCGCCGGTGGATCCGTTTTCTCTCACTGAAAGTTATCTATTTATTGAAGTGAAATAAAGAGCAATTAAGGAATAAGGGAGCCCTTTTGCCAGGAGAATAAATAGCAAATAAAAACAGCAAATGCTGGAAATCTCAGCAGGTCAGGCAGCATTTGCCAGGAGACTAAACTTGCCTCCGATTCTTCATCCACTGTAAGTTTAGGGAAATTCCAACGTCCTGGGCCCGTACAAAGTTCCTACAGATTGCGGGATTTACGCATATCTTGCCCAGCAAATATCCTCAAAAACCTTGCAGCTTAAAAAGCAAGCGCATAGCGTAATTTTACAGGTGCAAGTGTTTAAAAACACTCATAACCACAATAAAATAAAATAAAATAAACACAATGTATTGTGAAAAACTCTGTCAACTAAGGTAAGTTTATTTTTAACCCGAATTACAAAGCTTAAAAAAAATTGGAACAATCTTGTTTTTTTCTAATGCGTTTATTAACTTTAATTTCAATTAATTTTAATTATGTGAGGTCTGTTTTTTATTATTTCTCAGTGTGTGTGTGTTTTTTGTTCTCATGAATAGCACTGAGAACTCGTAGGTACGCGAGTCACATTGCTATTAATGGGAAAGCTGTGGAATACGTACCTGATTGGCTGAGCAGTCACACGTGGGATCCCTCCGGACAGGAGCGTGCTTCGCAGCGCGGGAAGAGAAGGCCTCCACAGTGGAATCCACGATGCCTCCTAGACAACCAGGTAGATTCGTAAAACATCTCCGGTCAGAAGGGAATTGCCCGCGGGAAGCCTCCAACCGGAATTTTTGGGCCAATATTCCCACCCGGATTGTTTTGCAGACTTACAGTCGAGACTTCAAAAACTGAACTGGAATAATTTCAGGAGCTTTAATCATCGATGACATTTTACACCCTATCTGACTTAACACACTCTGTATTTTATGAGATTGGATTAAAATGTTCATTGCTCATTGACAAGGAACCTGGGGTACTTATGTTCAACTTATTTCACATTCTAAAATGATATTTCTGCCTGGGCTTGAACTGGGGACCTTTTGTGTATGAAAGACTAACATGATAACTGCTACACTATGGAAACCATTGCTTAACTGCTTGCCCAGAGAGAAGTGTTAAACCAGAAGGTGTAATTCTGAATCCCTTTCTGTGAAAAAATCATAACACAAACATTTCTCTGACCGAAGCTGCACAAGTCAAAAATGTGCCTTTCAAAGTCGTTAAACTCCCAACTTTCCGTGCCCCCCGAATCTTCTGAATCAGAAAGCCTCGATGTACCGATTCAATCCATAAATAAGAAATAAAAACAGAATTGCTGGAAATCTCAGCTGGCCAGACAGCATCAGTGTTTTTTCCAGGAGACTAAGCTCGCCTCCGATTGTTCATCCACAGCAAGTTTAAACATAATATAGAATCATGGAACGGTTGCAGCACGGAAGTAGGCCGTTCGGCCTGTCGAATCCGTGCCGACTCTCAGCTAGTCCCACTCCTCCGGCCTTTACCCGTACCCCTGAGATATTTTTCCTTCAGATACTTATCCAAATCCATTTTGAAAGATAAGATGAATTCGGCCTCTGCCACCCTTTCAGGCAGCACATTCCGGATCCGAACCACTCGCTGCCAAATGGCCTCCTCCTGTTCCAATGTTCCTGTGTATAAAGTCTGGAAAACACGAGATCATTTCCTGCCACTCTCACAGCCTTCCTAAATACAGCACCGTCATTCTATTCTCGTAAAACCAGCTCCTGTAGTATCGGCCAGCTGTGTTGGTTGGAGCTCTGGTTATGTTCCTGAGACAACATCTACCACTGTGTGTCTGTAGTGTCGTGGTTATCATGTTCCCCAAACACACCAAAGGTCCCCGCGTGGAATCATTTTGAAAACTTTAAAATGGACCGAATGGCCGACTCCTGTTCCTAATTCTTACGTTCTTATGATCTTATGTCCTTTCACTGGAGAACAATCTCTCCCCTGAACATTCTTGAGGAGAAAGTTCCAACAAAATATTTCTACCCGGTGAGCTTTCCCGCGTGTGAAACAAACGTGTTAAACGCTACACTGCGGACACATCTCCACTTGCAGCACCAGGTCAGACGGAAATGTAAAGCGAGCAGCTGAACTGCTGAATCCCACTTTTAAGGACTTTGTCGTGGTGTCAGAACAAATTCTGGGTGAGCCTCCATTTGCCGGCGAAGTTTGAACTTGCGGTTAGAACTTTTGCAAAGAATGACTTGCATTTTTACGTGGCCTTTCAACAACTCAGGATGTCCCCAAGTGATTTAAAGTCAATGAAGTACCGATGGAGCCTTGTAATGTGGGGAAAGATGTGCCCCAATCATCCCACACGCATCTGAACTCGTTCAGAAGCAGGCGAGTGTGTAGCCTGGGTCTATAACATAAAGTAATGGGCTCATTAACGATTAAAGCCCATTATTAATCCTCTCACACACCTCAGTTATGTTTATGCAATGCATCGATGGAAACTTCAACAACTGAACTTTACTGCGTTGAGGATCTTTAATCATTGATGAAGTTTTATCCCCTATCTGATTTTACACACACTGTATTTTAGGAGAGTGAGTTAAAATGCCCATCGCGCATGATACAAGGAACCTGGGGCGACTTTTTAAAATGTATCCCACAGAAAAATATTCGCTAAAATAATGTTTCTGTCCGTGCTCAAACCGAGGATATTTCACATGTGCGGCGAAGGTGATAACCGTTACACGACGGAAACCTCTGCTTACACCTCGAAAAAAAGCATCCTGCAGCGTTGCCTCACTTCCCAGCAGCAGATCAATGCGACAAACAAACCCATCGATTATTCCCACTTCCCCACCTCCACAGATACTGCCCGACCTGCTGAGTGTTTCCAGCATTTTCTGTTTTTACTGAATACACAAACACAGGTATTCGTTCAAAATCAAACGGGAGGTGGCCACACACAGATTAAACAGAGAAAGAGAGACAGACAGGATCGGGAAACACAGGGAAATTGGACGGAACCAACAGGCACCTCACCGACAGGGAATGTGATTTACATAATCCTTGCTAGCTCAGTAGATCCAACATGCGGCTCTTATTCTCAGGGTTGTGGGTTTGAGCCCCAGTTTGGGTGAATCATTATTGTTAAATTTTATGTCGCTTTCTCGGGCAAACTTCATTAATTAACCGATCAGCTTCTTTTGCACAGTGAAAGTAATGCTAACTGAGGGAAAGTCAATAATTGAATAATTGGTTCTGTGTTTTGCATGTTAACTGTTGAACCAGATCCCATTTTACACACTGTACTTCAGGCATCTGATTCAGAATGTTCATTGCAACATGAACGTGCCCCTGGGGAAACGGTGAGACAGGTTTTAGAGCAAGGGTCTGGTTATTGTGAAACAGCAAACACAATATCAATTCCGGAAGAACAACAGCTAAATTAACTGATTTGAACACGCAGCCTCCTGATCGGGAGTTAGAACCGTAACCGTTGCACCACGATGTCCAGATTCTGCAACAGTCCCAGTGGATCGGAAGGTAGAAAATGTAACATCGCTATTCAAGAAAGGAGGGAGAGAGAAAACCGGGAACTACAGGACAGTTAGTCTGACATCAGTCATCGGGAAAATGCTGTAATCCATTGTTAAGGAAGTGATGTCAGGGCACTTCGAAAATTATAACATGATTTGACAGAGTCAACATGGTTTTATGTAAATGTCATGGGCAGGTACAGAAAATAATCAAATAAGACTAATGTTAAGCTGGCCTTTATATCTAGTGAACTCGATCACCAGCAAGTGATCAGGAAGGCCAATGGAATGTTGGCCTTTATTGCAAACGGGATGGAGTATAAAAGCAGGGAAATCTTCCTCCAGTTATACAGGGTATTGGTGAGGTCACACCTGGAATACTGCATGCAGTTTTGTTTTCCATATTTACGAAAGGATATACTTGCTCTGGAGGCAGTTCAGAGAAGGTTCACTGGTCGATTCCAGAGTTGAGGGGGTTGACTTCTGAGGAGAGGTTGTTTAGATTGGGCCTCTACTAATTGGAATTCAGAAGAATGGGTCGTAATCTTATCCAAATGTATAAGATTATGAGGGGGCTCGACAAGGTGAGGATGTTTCCACTGGTGGGGGAGACCAGAACTAGATCTTAGAATTAGGGGTCGCCCATTTAAAACTGAGATGGGGAGAAATTTCTTCCCTCAGAGGGTTGTAAATCTACGGAATTCGCTGCCACAGAGAGCTGTGGAAGCTGGGACATTGAACATATTTAAGACAGAAATCGATAATTCCTTAAATGATAAGGGGATAAGGGGTTAAGGGGAGCGGGCGGGGAAGTGGAGCTGAGTCAATGATCAGATCAGCCATGATCATATTGAATGGCGGAGCAGGCTCGAGGGACGGTGTGGCCAACTCCTGCTCCTATTTCTCATGTTCGTACAACTGGAACACAAGGGGACAGATGTTGTGTGCAGCTGAACAAAGCCCTGGTTGGACCTCACTTGGGGGACTCTGTTCAGTTCTGGTACCGCACAGGCAGCATCTGCTTTTTTGCCAGGAGACGAAACTCGCCTCCGATTGTTCATCCACAGCAAGTTTAAATATAATGTTCCCGCCCTGGATAGAACCAGGAACTTTTCACATGTAAAGCAAACGTGATAACCGCGACACTACAGAAACGTCTGTTACGAGAAGCACAACAGAGGGGAGCTGAACAGTGAGCTCCCTCGGTGCTGATCGGGACCGATGCTGATGTGGAAGCAAGTCATCCTCGACTCCGGGGGACTGCCTCAGAAGAAAAGAGGAGGATCAGGAATGTTTTGGCTCACCTTAAACAACTTCTGTCCCACACTGAAAGCTCTCAATCCTTCTCCTCCGCTGCCCTTTGCAGAAATGTCACGTAATTACCACCCACCATGTTCACTTCCACATCCTCACAGTGGGCCACAGAGACTCCTGCCATCTCCCCGCGATCAGCGAACTCACCCAGTTTGTAAAGTTACACCCGGAACAAGTGTCCCGCAAAGGGCAGGAGAAGCCAGAGAGTATGTAAACTCAGCGTGTAACAGGAAGTAACGGGGTTATTAACGGTGATTACAGCAATTCATCATCATCATAGGCAATCCCTCGAAATCGAGGAAGACTTGCTTCCACTCTCAAAGTGAGTTCTCAGGTGACTGAACCGTCCAGTACAGGAATTACAGTCTCTGTCACAGGTTGGACAGAAATGTTGGGTGGGACTGGTTTGCCACACGCTCCTTCCGTTCCCTGTGAATGTGTTCTGCATGTTCTCGACGATGAGACTCGAGGTGCTCAGCACCCTCCAGATGCTCTTCCTCCACTTAGAGTGGTCTTTATCCAGGAACTCCCAGCTGTTGTTGGGGATGTTGCATTTTATGAAGTGGCTTTAAGGGTCCTTAAAACGTTTCCTCTGCTCACATGGGGCTCGCTTGCCGTGCAGGATTTCAGAGTATAGCGCTTGCTTTTGGAGTCTTGTGTCAGGCATGCGAACAATGTGGCCCGTCTAACGGAGCTGGTCGAGTGTGGTCAGTGCTTAAATGCTGGAGATGTTGGCCTGATTGACGATGCTAACGTTGGCGTGTCTGTCCTCCGAGGGGATTTGCAAGATTTTGCAGAAACATCATTGATGGTATTTTTTCAGCGACTTGAGGTGTCCACTGTATAAGGTCCATGTCTCTGAGCCATACAGGAGGACGGGTATCACTGCAGCCCTGTCGACCATGAGCTTAGTGGCAGATTTGAGGGCCTGGTCTTCGAACACTCTCTTCCTCAGGCGGCCGAAGGCTGCACTGGCGCACTGGAGGCAGTGTTGAACCTCGTCGTCGATGCCTGCCCTCGCTGATAATAGGCACCCGAGGTATGCAATTATTCATCCTCTCACAGACCTCAATTATTTTCATGTGATAAACTGATTGAGAATAGAAACAGGGTTAGTGCTCTGGATCTTAACCACTCGACCACCAAGGAAAAATTATGATAATTGTGTATATTATATATATGTATATATATCGATATTAATAGAATCATAGAATCAGAAAGTTTCAGCACAGAGTGAGGCCATTTCGGCCCATCGTGTACACGCCGGCCGACCAAGAGCTATCCAGCCGAATCCCACTTTCCAGCTCTCGGTCCAGAGCTCTGTAGGTTGCGGCACTTTAAATGCACATCCACGTATCTTTTAAATGTGGTGAGGGTCCCTCCCTCTACCACCCTTTCAGGCATTGAGGTCCAGACCCCCACCACCCTCTGGGTGATGAAATGTCCCCTCATATCCCGTCTAACCCTCCCCCAATTATTTTAAATCTATGCCTCCTGGTTGTTGACCCCTCTGCCAAGGGAAACAGGACCTTCCGATCCATTCTATCTGGGCCCCTCAATTTTATACACCTCAATCAGGTCTCCGCTCAGACGTCTCTATTGCAAAGAAAACAGATTCAGCATCTCCAAACTATCCTCATAGCCAAAATTCTCCAGACCAGGCAACATTCTAGTCAATCTCTTCTGCACCCTTTTCAGTGAAATCACATATTTCCTGTAATGTGGTGAACAGAACTGCACGTGTACTCCAGCTGTGGTGTAGCCAGTGTTTTGTACAGTTCAAGCATAACCTCCTTGCTCTTATATTCCATGCCTTGACTAATATAGGCAAGTATTCCATATGCCTTCTTAACCACATTAACTACCTGGTCTGCTACCTTCAGGGATCTGCGGACCTGCATTGCAAGGTCCCTTTGTTCCTCTACACTTTTCAGTGTCGTACCATTTAATGTGTATTCCCTTGCCATGTTAAACCTCCCCAAATGCATTACCTCACACTTATCCGGATTGAATTCCATTTGCCACAGTTCTGCCCAACTGACCAGTACATTGATCATCATCATCATAGGCGGTCCCTCGATGAGTTCACAGGTGTTTCGATGAAGGACCCGATGTTCCGGTCCTGAATCCAATTGAGGGGATGGAAGATGCCTTTGTGTGGATTTTTTTAACGTGGGGTGACCGTTGCACATCAGCCACCACACGGGCTTGACAGGGATGTGTCTTGGTCCAGTGGAAAGGGTTAACCAAGACGACAGGAGACCAGCTCTGCTGCATGGACCCAGTGCCCACACATATCGCAGTGTGGGCTGGGCCCGTGCTGCCCCTGGGCCCTCGGCTCTTCTGGGCCCCGTCCCCTCATCTGTCATACTCCTCCACGATCTGTCACCGCTCTTCCATCATAATAATTCACCGCATCTCGCCACAAACACTCGCCGCTCATCCGCCCCGACCTTCCCACTCCTCTGTACCTGGGGCCTGCCGATGTTCTTGCTCACGCTCCAAAATGACGACCAGGGTTAACATAAAACTGTTAACATATATGGAATAAATCTTGAAGCAACTCCCGGAATCCCTTATAAGATGTGATTATGGTTTGTTGATCCAGATTCCAGAATCCATGGAGAGATGTTACCCGTGGTATAAGGCGGTGTGGCTGGATTCCGATGGACTGCATGGATAGCTTACCAACTTCGCTTGTTGTTTTAGTATCATCGCGCTGGTCCCTCAGAGAACAGTGTGAAGTGGTGGGAGGATCAATGTGGCCAGGATTCGTGTCCTGGTCAATATCTATCCCTCAATCAACATCACAGAGACAGATGATCTGGTCATCATCACACTGCTGCCTATAGGAGCCTGCCGTGTACAAATTGGCGGCTGTGTCTCCCACACTACAAGAGTGACCGCACTTCAAAAAGTACTTCATTGGCTGCAAAGCGCCTTGAGACGTCCATTGATATCTTCCTGTAGTCCGCCACTTTCTTCTTCATTAGCAACCACTCAGCCTATTTTAGTGTCATCTGCAAACTTCTTACTCATACCCTCAACATTTCAGTCCAAGTCATTGATGTATACCACAAAAAGCAAGGGACCCAGCACTGAGCCCTGCGGAACCCCACTGGATCACAAAATCACCCATCAACCATTACGCTTTGATTCCTGCCTCTGAACAAATTTTGCACCCAACTTGCCACTTTGCCCTTGAATCCCATGGGCTTTTACATTCGTAACCAGTCTGCCAAGTGCGACCTTATCAAAAGCTTTGCTAAAGTGCATATACATTACATCATACCACTACCCTCATCAACCCTCCTGGTTACCTGCTCGAAAAATGCAATCAACTTAGTCAGACCTTCCCTTGACAAATTCATGTTGACTATCCTTGATTAATCCATGTCTTTCCAAATGAAGATTTATCCTGTCCCTCAGGATTTTTCCTAATAATTGTAAATGGTTCGGCTGGCCAGCCTGTATTTACTCAATCCCTTTCTCCCTTTTTAAACAAAGGTACAACGTTAGCAGTGCTCCAATCCTCTGGCCCTGCACCTGTAGCCAGTGAGGATTGGATAATGGTGGTCAGAGCCTCTGCTATTTCCTCTTTTGCTGCTCTTATCAGCCTGGATTACATTTCATCCGGGCCTGGGGATTTATCCACTTTCAAAGCTGCTAAGCCACCACTACTTCCTCTCTTATTATGTTTATTTCATCTAATATTTCACACTTCTCCACCCTCATTGCAAAGTCCACATCGCCCCTCTCTTTTGTGAAATCAGATGCAAAGTATTCATAAAGAATCCTACCCACGTCTTCCGCCTCCGCGTACAGATTCCCTTTATGGACTCTAATAGGCCCCACTCTTTATCGTATTATCATCGTGCTCTTAATGTATTTGTAAAACATCTTTGGGTTTTCCCAGATTTAATTGCCAACATTCTCTCATGCTCTCTCTTTGCTTTCCTGATATATTTTTTAATTGCACCTCTGCACCTCTAGAGTTTCTGCAGTATTAAGTTATCCGTATCTGTCATAAGCTTTCCTTTTTTTCGATAACTTTCCCTGTATGTCCCCTGACATCCCAGGAGCTCGAGATTTGTTAGTCCCACCTTTGTTTTAAGGGAACATACTTGCTCTGTACCCTAAGGATCTCCTCTTTGAATGCCTCCCACTGATCTGACACTGATTTACCAGCAAGTAGCCGTTCTCAGTCCACTTTGGCAAAATTCCATCTCAGCTCAGCAAAATTGGCTTTACCCAAATTGAGAACTTTTATTCCTGTTCCCCTTTGTCCTTTTCTATAACTACCCTAAACCTTACTGAGTATGATCACTCGCACCAAAATGCTCTCCCACTGATACCCCTTCTACCTGCCCCTCTTCGATCACAAGACCCAGTCCAGAACCGCCCCTCCCTTGATGGGCTTGTTACATACTGGATAAAGAAGTTCTCCTGAATGCATTTTAGGAATTCTCCACCATCTGTACCATTCACACTATCATTTTCCCAGTTAATATTCGGGTAGTTGAAATCCTCCACTATTACAGCTCTATAGGTTTGCACTTCTCAACATTCTGCCCATATTTTTTTTCTTATATCTCCCTCTAACTGCCTGGGGGTCTACAATGCACTCGCAGTAGTGTGGTCGCCCCTTTTTTGTTCTTTAATTCAACACACATGGCCTCGTTTGATGACCCCTCTCACACATCTTTCCTTTTCACAGCTGCAGGATCCGTCAATAATCTCTCACAACTCAACTGAAAGCAGCTGGAATGTGCAGCTTTGAGAGGGGCTTTCTGCACCGTCAGGGCTGGAAACTGTAGAGTTCGAATGTGTACCGAACTGTACAGACTATTCAGTAAATATAGCAGGACTGGGAGACATTGTGCTTTGTTAATACTTAACTTGAAATGCACATTATTCAATGCTTCTCATATTTAATTGAGTACGTTTTCATCTGGTTTTAAACGGGAACCTTTTGCGTGTTAAGCGAATATGATGATCACTACACTACGGAACCCACGCTTTCAAAGCAGACTGCAACCTGAATGCAGCAACTTAGACCGCTCGGCCATCCTGACTGCTCAATATTATGTGTGGCCACCTGCAGTTTGATTTTGAACTTTTGTGTCCTGTCACATGAAGTAAATGAGGACAGCAGGCGTATCTCTGCCTCACACCGGGGAAGCAGTGATTCAGACCTTGGAGCAAGGGTCTGGTTATTGCGAAACAGCAAAGAAAATATTAATTCTGGAATTACCCAAAAGGACAGGGAGCTCAACATGATTTAAACATGCAACTTACTGATCAAGAGGCAGACACACCACCGCTGCACCACGTGGCCTAAACACTGAGTCTGAGATGTTCGTCTATATGAAGGTTCTGCAATAAAAGGGGCTTTAAAATCCCCGCCCATTCCCACCGGGTGTCAGAAGCAGCGCTCAGCTGCCAGTCACCATATGTTTATTTGTTAAACTTTTGTGTTGCTTTCACTGGATAGCATCATTAATTAACCCATCACCTTCGTTTGCACAATGAAAGAAATGCTAACTGAGGGAGAGTTGATACTTTAATCAATAAATACAGCAAATGCTTGAAATTTAAGCAGGTCAGGAAGCATTTGCCAGGAGATACACCTCGCCTCCCATTGTTCATCCACAGCAAGTTTAAACATAATGCTCCCACTTGGGATCGAACCAGGGACCTTAGAGCAAACGTGACAACTGCTACACTGCGGAAACCTCTGGCAAAGCAGCCCCAACAGATGGGAGATGACCAGTGAGCTCCCTCTGTGCTGATCGGGAATGTGCTGGCTCACCTTAAACAATTTCTGTCCCACACTCAAAGCTCTCAATCCTTCTCCTCCGCTGCCTTTACAGAAATGTCACGGATCACCCAGCCACCGTGTTCACTTCCACATCCTCACAGTGGGATCACAGAGGCTCCTACCGTCTCCCCGTGATCAGCGAACTCACCCAGTTTGTAAAATTAAACCCCGAACACCTGTCCGGCAAAGGGAAGGAGAAGCGGCAGAGTGTGTAAGCTCGTTCTGTAACAGATAGTAGTTGGGTTATTAACGGCGATTACAGCAATCATTAATCCTCTCACACACCTCAATTATTTTTCTGCGATGAACTGATTGAGAATGGAAAGAAGTTTAATGCTCGAGATCTTAACCACTCGACCAGAGAACAGCTTCGATAATTTGTATAAATATAAAAATATATATTTATTTATGGACCTGAATATCAACGGCTCGCTGCCGGGGCCTCATGGCGCGACGGTCGTGCATCTAACTTGGACGAGAGAAATTGTTCCACAGTAACACCCATTTCATCTTTTGTTCCCTTTTAAACACTAGAAACTGAGACAGGGGAATAAATAGAGATCCAAAGCTCAACGATACAGACAAGAGGAAGAGAGAAGGGGAAATAGTGTCCCCACCCAGAACTAATGCAGAAACCCCTCTGCTGCGCTCGGGGTGGCCACCCACAGCCTGGATACACTAACGTCCCAACAGCTCATTGACTGTCGGAGTGGGACTGTGCGGCGCTTCAGAAGACAGGTCGAGAAAGCAAAGTCACTGAATCGATCTCATGTGCTCCTTCTGCCAAGAATAGCTACACACAAAAAATGCTTTTACAAAAATTACACCTTATCTCCAATTTTGTCAAAAAGTTAGCATGTTGGTCAAGGGATATGATTCTCGTTTCTGGCTTGTTAATTGAAATTTGCGAGAGATCCCGGCGAGCCCACTATTCTGCCGCCAATTTTGAAATGACATCGAACTTTTGCAAAGAAGGACTTGCATTTCTGCAACACCTTTCAGGAACTCATGATGCCCCAAAGCACTTTGCAGTCGTTGAGTTATGTTTGAAGTGCTGTCGTGTGGGGAAAGATGTGCCCAAATCACCCCACACGAACCTCAACTCTTTGCGAAGGAGTTCGGTGCAAATAATCAGGGACTTGGACTTTCTTTGAATGAATTCTGCTTGTACCTGTATTCAAGCTTGAAATAGCAACTCGGCTTCCAACTCACGGGAGCAGCGTGTAGCGGTTCCCGAGTAGTTGACGAGGTTTGGGGTTGATGTACGTCACTTTCAATCTTTGAAATTTCACCAAGCAAAGAAATGATGATTCCAACTGTCCCTGTAATCCTTTTGTTCAGGTTTAATCACAGGAATATCTGCAGTCAGGAGGTGAAAAGTAATTAAAACCGACGACTGGCTTTGGGACAATCAGTATACTTTGTCACAGACAAGGCACCGGAAGGCTGGAAGGTAGATCACACCAGTTGTGGGAGAGCTGGTTGGTGGTGACATGGAAGTGTCTGCAGTGTGCGGGACCAGACTGCTTCCATGCATCCACAATGAATTTCCCTCCCTTTATTTGGGAAAAGTACAACTGAGAGTGGACAAGTTCCATCCCGGTCGGAGCAATCTGAAGCTTTAACTGACTGACACCCTGGTTTGGGATGTCTTGCAGTTTGCATTTAAGTTAGTCTCTGTGGCGCAATGGGTGAGCGCATTCAGCTGTTAACCGAACGGTTGGTAGTTTGAGCCCACCAAGGGACGAAGCATTTAACTGTTTTCCCCGAGGATTCAGTGCCGCACAGTTCCAGGTTGTCATTGTGCGTTTTGGCTGCACGAATATATTCCGCAAACATTGCCAGCTGTGCTGTTATCCAGTGAGTTCCCACTCCAACACTTTTATGAACATTTAGTTCATGGAAAACGATAACAATTTTTTACATGGACCATGGTCCTCCATCCTGTCGACGAGAAATAAATTACGTTACTGGGTTTAAAGGAACTGGTGGAAATTGTCTGACCGATCGTTATGGCTTTGCGCAGATTCTGAGTTTCAACAGTCAACAGTTTGCGAAGAATTATCTCATGGCCAATGCCTAGCATGAAAATGTCTCTCAGTATTTGTTCTAGGAATCCCTCAAATTCGCAATGTCCTGCGAGGCACCTTAATTCGGCGACATAGCTCGCCACTTCCTGGCCCTCCGACCGTTGGCACGTGTAGAACCGATACCTCGCCATCAGATCGCTTTCTTTAGGATTTAGATGCTCGCAGACCAGCGTACACAATTCTTCATAGGATTTAGTTGTTGGTGTCACCAGAGCTAGAAGATTCTTCATGAGGCCATAGGTTGGTGCCCCACAGACGGTAAGGAGGATCGCCCTTCATTTGGCAGTGTTCTCGTCGCCTTCTAGCTCGTTGGCCACGAAGTATTGGTCGAGTATCTCCACAAAGGCTCCGCAATCGTCCACTTCTGAGAACTTCTCCAGGATACCAACTGTTCCTTGCATTTTTCCGTGGTTGTTCATTGTCTCGTCGCCAATTGATATGTTCATAATAAAGGATGAAAGTTAGTATTGTGAACACTGAGTAAGTGTGACCTTAGTTCCTTTAATAAGACTCCAGAGAACAGGTACCTCATGGGTGGCCTGCTTACATACCGTACTCCCAAGGGATACTGGGATCCCTTGGGACTCCGAAAGGTAGGCCCTCTGATGATGGGGTGCACAGGTTGTCAAGTGTTAAATACATAACACAAGATGTGAACAGAAATCAACCATCAAAAGCCCTGCCATTAACCGCAAAGGGTTTCCTGCAATTTTCTGATCGCAAAGCGCTTTCAGTCCTTGTCCTTAAAATTGCAGACGTGGAAATTGGGGAGTTTAATGACTTTGAAAGGAGGACATTGTTGCTTGGTGCCGTTCTGGTCAGAGAAATATTTGTGAAAGGAACTTTTTGCAGAGAGAGGGATTGAGCATTTCAGCTTGTTGCTGAACACTTCTCTCTGGGCACTGAGCTAAGCAGCAATTTCTGTCGTGTGAAGGTTATCACATTTCCTTCACACGTGCAAAGTTCCCGGTTCAAGCCTGCGCAGAAACATTATTTCTCAAACAAAAACTTGTCTGCAATAAAAACTGTTTTGGATAAATTGTTGAATGAGCAATGCACATTTAAAACCAGTCTCCTCGAATACAGAGTGTGTAAAATCAGATCGGGGATAAAACTTCATCAAGGATTAAAGTTTCATGAGTTATTAAAGTTCACTTTTTGAAGTTTTGACTGTCCCTGTCAGCATTTCATTAATTCCGTGAAACAACACGATCGGTTTACACCAGCGGATCGAAGCTGCATTTGAAACCCACAAACAACTCATTAATTATTCGCTCTTCCCCAGTTCCAGAGCTCAGAGGGTTATTGTCCATCCCTGGGATACAAGCTACCTCGGACCAGGACCAAAGCTCCCCGTACACCGAGCACAGGCTCAGTAAAACCCCGGGGGAGAGGTTGTCCCGGTCACTGGGCCGTCCAGCAGCCCTTAACAAGCGCCAGGTCTGAAACTTTCCAGTGTAATAACTTGTAACTGGAGCATCTAACAGTAAGGACGGCCGAGCGGTCTGAGGCACTGCTTTCATTATTTGATTAAATTATCAATTCTCCCTCAGTTCGCATTTTTATCATTGTGCAAAAGAAGATCATGTGTTCATTAATGATATTGACCCGCAAAAGCAACATAAAAGTTGAATGAAAAGTAATCGCCCAACGTGGGGCTCGAACCCACTACCCTAAGATTAAGAGTCTCATGCTCTACCGACTGAGCTAGCCGGGCTTCTCAACATTTGCTTTGTCAATCCCCTTCAGCATATTGTCCGTTTCAATGAGATCACCTCTCATTCTTCGAAATTCCAGAGAGTATCGGCATATTCTACACAATCTCTCACCAGAGGACAGTCCTCTCATCCTAGGAATCGATCTGGTAAACCTCCGTTGTACCACCTCCAAGGCAAGTGTATCCTTCCTCAGAAAAGGAGACCAAAACTGTGCGCAGTACTCCAGGTGTGGTCTCACCAGGGCCCTGTACAATTGGAGCAAGATTTCCTTACTCTTGCACTATGGGCGGAATATTAGGCGCTATGGTCCGAATATCCTGATTTTCTGCTGATTCTACGGTTGTATAAAAAGTTATTAAAATTCGACATTCACTCGGCAAACATATTTGTATTTCCTTCAGTGTGCAACACTGATGGATTGATTAATGATGATTGAAACAATTATTCAGCATTTCACAGACTTGAATTATATTTGTCAGCTTGCTCTGTAAAAATGCTTTCCCTGACCAGGAATCAAACCCAGACCACGTCATTGAGAAAACCAAATCCTAACCACTAGACTACCAGGGAACACTGCTTGCAGCCTCTGCGATAGCTTTAAATATAGTCAGCTTACAATCACAGCTGAGAATCGTGCGGCGACACGGCGTGCAACTGGATTTGCTGGGAGCAGCGTGGAGGCCCTTGGATAACCCTTGCCACTGGACCAAGACCTCGCTCTGTCAAGCTCGTGTGATGGCTGGGGTGCAACGGCCACCACACGTTAAAAAAATCCAGGCACAGGTATCTTCCACCCTTCAACACGCAGTTCGGGACCTGGAATATTCGGTCCATTATTGAAACACCTGTGAACTCATCCATTTTTGGCGTGGAAGCAAGTCATCCTCGCTTCGAGGGACTGCCTATGATGATGATGAACTGGATTTGCTGCAGTCCGCGGGCAGCAGGTGATGAAAGCGGGCGTGAGAGGGTGAGTGACAGGTGGGCACTGCTTCTGATGCTGTCTGACCCACGGTGGGAGTGGCCGGGGATTTTAAAGGCCTTTCATTGCACCAATGCAGGGTAAATGAAACTGTGTTTCAGGAACCTTCATGTATACAAACATGGGCACTCTGCACTGTAGACCTCGTGGTGCAACGGCCGTGTGTCTGACTCCAGATCAGAAGGCTGCGTGTTTATATCACGTCGCGGTCACTGTACCTTTCCATATTGTTCTTCCGGAATTGAGATTTTCTTTCCTGCATCACAATTTACTTTCCCATCCATCTTTGTACCATCAGCAAACTTGGCTCCATTACACTCGGTCCCTATATCCCTGGGATAGGGTAGGGAAGACACACCGGAGAAGTGTTAGCTTGTGGACCGGAGAAGTTGCAGCTGCTGGAGCTGTGCATTTTATCGGGGAGGGACGGGGGGAGAGCCCGCCGAGCGACTGGAGAAGCTGAGAAGCTGCTGTGATTTTCATCGCGTATGACACTGTTTAAAAATGGCAGAGTGCCAAGTTTTCTCTCCCTACTGCCCATGCGCGAAGGTGCCGGCAGTGTTTTCGGCGCAGGCATTTGGCTCCACCCCCCACTTCACCATCGACACCACGCCAGGACTCCGGGGACTGTTCACAACGGGCAGGATGGGGCGAGTTTTTCCCCGAGCCGTTTCCAGCGCGCAAAGTCGGTGCGCTTGAGGTCACTGCGCCGACAAAACTGCTTGGGGAAAATCTAGCTCTTAAAGAGTAAGGAGTACACTGAAGGAAATACAAATATGTTTGCCAAGCAACTGTCAAATTTTAATAACTTTTTATACAACCATCGAATCAGCAAAAAACAGGGCACTCGCCCCATAGTACCTAATATATAGCCCACAGTACAAGAGTAAAGAAGTCTTGCTACAATTGTACAGGGCCTTGGTGAGATGAGGAGAAACTTCTTCGCTCAGAGAGTTGTTAACCTGTGGAATTCTCTGTCGCAGAGTTGTTGATGCCAGTTTGTTAGATATATTCAAGAGGGAGTTACATGTGTCCCTTATAGTTAAAGGGATCAAGGGGTATGGAGAGAAAGCAGGAAAGGGGTACTGAGCTGAATGATCATCCATGATCTTATTGAATGGTGGTGCATGCTCTAAGGGCCGAATGGCCTACTCCTGCATCTATTTTCTATGTTTCGATGTTTCTCTGTCCTGCTACTGCTTCTTTAATAATGGACTCCAACATTTTCCCAACCACAGGTGTTAGACTAACTGGTCTATAGTTTCCTGCTTTTTGTCTGCCTCCTTTTTTAAATAGGGGCATTACATTTGCAGTTTTCCAATCTGCTGGGTCCTCCCTAGACTCCAGCGAGTGCATGTCCACAGATCCCTGAAAGTAGCAGGCCAGGTCGCTAAGGTGGTTGAGAAGAAATATGGAATGATTGCCTTTATTAACCGAGGCATCGAATACAAGAGATGGGGTCGGTGGGGCAGGTTAGGTCACAGCTGGGGTACTGCGTGCAGTTCTGGTCGCCATATTACAGGAAGGACATGATTGCACTGAAGATGGTGCAGACGAGATTTACGAGGATTTTGCCGGGAGTGGAGAATCTTCGCCATGAGGACAGATTAGAAAGGCTGGATTTGTTTTCCATGGAACAGAGACTGAGGGGAGACCTCATTGAGGTGCATAAAATAATGAGTGTCCGAGATATAGTAGATAGAAAGGACCTATTTCCCTTAGCAAGGGATCAACAACAAGGTGGCATAAATTTAAAGTAATTGGTCGAAAGTTTAGAGGGGATATTTCTTCACGCAGAGGGTTGTGGGGGTCCGGAACTCACTGCCTGAAAGGGTGGTAGAGGCAGAAACCCTCAACACATTTAAAAAGTGCTTGGATGTGCACCTGAAGTGTTGTAACCTGCAGGGTTATGGACCTAGAGCTGGAAAGTGGGATTAGGCTGGAGAGCCTCGAGTTGGCCGGCGCGGACACGATGGACCGAAATGGCCTCCTTCCGTGCTGTAAACTTCTTTGATTCTATGAACTCATTTGCAAAGAGTTGAGGTGCATGTGTAGTGATTTGGGCACATCTTTCCTCACATGACAACATTTCAAATGTACTTAACGGCTGCACAGCGCTTTGAGGTGTCATGAGTTACTGACAGACGCTGCAGAAATCCAACTCTTTCTTTGCAAAATTTCAATGCATCTCAAGGCTGGTCTGTGATTTGAAGCCAAGATCTTTCGGCAAATTTCAAGTAATAACCACTAAGCAAGAATCATACCCCTAGACCAACAAACCACCTGCTTAGCAAATGTGGAGATAAGATGTAACCATTATTGAAGCATTTTTAGTGTGTGTTGCTGTTCTTGATTGGAGGAGCACATGAGACGGAATCAGTGACATTGCCTTTTCGACATGTCTTCTGAAGCGCCGCACGGTCCCACTGCTGCAGTCAATGAGCTGTTGGGACGTTAATGTATCCATCATCATCATCATCATCGGTGGTCCCTCGAAACGAGGATGACTTGCTTCCACGCCGAAAAAGGATGAGTTCACAGGCGTTTCAATGAATGACCCGAACGACATCCCAAAGGGTGGAAGATGCCTGTGCGTGGATTTTTTAAATGTGTGGTGGCCGTTGCACCCCAGCCATCACACGGGCTTGACAGAGCGAGGTCTTGGTCCAGTGACAAGGGTTAAGCAAGACGACAGGCTACCAGCTCTGCTGCACGGACCGAATGCACACACATATCGCAGTGTGGGCTGGCCCGTGCTAACCCTGGGTCCCTGGCCCCAAACTCATGCCTCCGCTGGGCCCCGATCACGGCCCTCGACAGTCTCTCGCCGCTCCTTTGGCCCGATCTCGCCGGTCCTGCTGTATCTGCCCACGCTCCAATCACAGACCTGCATCTTGATGACGTAACTCTTCGCTGCCGCCGCCCTCCTGCACCAGCTCGCGCTGCTCCCTGGAGTAGTCTCCCGGGACCTCCAAGCTGCTCCCAGGGCCGCTCGCCGTTCCTTTTATGTCCCCGACCTGCCGCAGGTGTTCTCCCGTTAGTGTATCCAGGCTGCGGGTGGCCACCCCGAGCGCAGCAGAGGGGTTTCTGCATTAGTTCTGGGTGGGGACAGTATCTTTCCCCTTCTCTCTTCCTCTTGTCTATATCTCTGTGCTTTTATTTCTCTATTTATTCACCCTGTCTCAGTTTCTAGCGTTTTAAAGGGAACAAAAGATGAAATGGGTATCACTGTGGAACAACTTCTCTCACTCAAAGTTAGACGCATTACCGTTGCGCCATGAGTTCTAGGTAGCTAGCCGTTGATATTCAGGTTCACATATAAATATATATAAATATATCTATATGTATCATAACCGTTCCCTGATGGTCGAGGGGTTAAGATCCGGCGCACTAACCTGGTTTCAATTCTCGATCAATTCATCGCATAAAAATAATTGAGGTCTGTGAGACGATTAATAATTGCTGTAATCACCATGAATACCAATACTTTCTGCGATAGACCGAGCTTACAGACTATCTGGCTTCTCCTGCCCTTTGCCGGGCAAGTGTTCGGGGTTTAAGTTTGTAAACTGGAGAGTTCGCTGATCGCGGGGAGACGGTAGGAGCCTCTGTGGCCCCACTGTGAGGATGTGGAAGTGAACACGGTGGCTGGGTGATCCGTGACATTTCTGTAAAGGGCAGTGGAGGAGAAGGATTGAGAACTTTGAGTGTGGGACAGAAGTTTTTTAAGGTGAGCCAACACATTCCCGATCAGCACAGAGGGAGCTCACTGGTCAGCTCCCCTCTGTTGGGGCTGTTGTGCCAGAGATTTCTGCAGTGCAGTGGTTATCACATTTGCTTTATACGTGAAAAGTACCCGGTTTGATTCTGGGTAGAAACATTATGTTTAACTTGCTATAAGGGAACAATCGGAGGAGAGTTTAGTCTCCTGGAAAATGCTGCCTGATCTGCTGAGATTTCAAGCATTTGCAGTTTTTATTTGCTATTTATTCTCCTGGTAAAAAGGCTCCCTTATTACTGAATTGCTCTTTATTTAACCAATAAATAGATCAATTTCAGTGAGAGAAAACGGATCCACCGGGGACCTTTCGCATGTCAGGCCAACGTGATATCCACCACACTGCAGCCCATCAAAGGGCGAGAAACCACTGAATATAAAGGATGAGCTAACAAATATCAGGGGCAGTGCAGACTGGTCAACGTCAAACCCTCCATTCTTATTCAGCAGAGGCATGAACGGGAGTCAGATGCCACAAAGTTTAATTAAAGATACAAATACAAGTCAAACTTCCAAATCTTTTCACTGTAAAATTCTTTCACTTTATTTGAAATTCTACTGCGTTGAAGCTGAAAACGATCACCATGGGATTTTATCTTCGCTGCTGATTCTAATTTCTCTGCACGGAAGGAATAACCGGTGCTGTTAAATTTGACAAAAGTTGCCCCAGATTCCTGGTGACATCGGCAATACAGTGTGTAAAATGGGTTAACATGCTGAAGAACAGAAGAAAAAACAAATAGGAGCAGGAGTCGGTCATACGCCCCTCGAGCCTGCTCCGCCATTTAATACGATCATGGCCGATGTGATCATGGACTCAGGTCCACTTCCCTGCCCGCTCCGCAAAGCACAGGACAAATGATTGAAGTATCGACTGTCCCTCAGTTAATATTTCTTTCATTGTGCAAAGGAAGGTGACGGGTTAATTAATGATGCTTTTCCATGAACGCAACACCAAAGTTGAAGAAAAAAACATACGGTGACTGGCAGGTGAGCGTTGCTTCTGACGCCTGGTGGGAATGGGCGGGGAATTTCAAGCCCCTTGTTTTGTGAAAGCTTCATATGGAGGAACATCTCAAACACATTGTGTAGGCCTCGTTGCGTCTGACTCCAGATCAGAAGGTTGCATGTTCAAATCACGTCGGGGTCACTGTTCTTTCAGAATTAATATTTTCTTTGCTGTTTGGCAATAACCAGACCTTTGTTCCAAGGTCTGTCTCATTGTTTCCCCGGTGTCAGGCAGAGATATGCCTGCTGTCCTCATTTAATTCAGGTGACAGGACACAAAAGTTCAAAATCAACTTGCAGGTGGCCACACACACCGCCGAGCGGTCGAAGGTGCTGTGATTAGAGCGCAGTTTTCTCTGGAGGTGTGGGTTTAAATTCAAATTCTGACATTTCTTGCTTTTAATCATAAAGCGAAACTCATTGTTTGACACCACGACCAACTCCTTAAAACTGGGATTCAGCAGTTCACCTGCTCGCTTAACATTTCTTTCTGACCTGGTGCTGGAAGTGGAGATGTTTCCGCAGTGTCGCGGTTAACACGTTCGCCTCACACGCGAAAGCTCACCAGGCGGGAATATTTTCTGGAGCTTTCTCCTCATGCATGCTCAGGGGCGAGTTTGTTCTCCTGTGAAAAGTTCATAAGATGATAAGCATGTAAGAATTAGGGGCCGGAGTACGCCATTCGGCCCCTCGAGCCTGGTCCACCATTCAAGAAGATCCTGGTAGTTCCTCGACAGCAAGTTTAAACATCTGGGGCAGAGCCAACAGGCGCCTGTCTGCAATCAGTGAGAGAACGGTATGTTTGGCAGAAGCCTGGCGAGCTCATTCAGTGAAATATAAGATTTTTAATCTCAGGGTCGTGGTTTCGACACCAACATTGGACATTTACATTTTTCATAGAATTATAGAATGATAGAAGTTTGCAGCACATAAGGAGGCCATTTTGGCCCATCACTTCCATCCCGGCCAACAAGAGGCAATCCTACTTCATCCCACTTTCCAGCTCTGGGTCCATAACCCTGAAGGTTACGGCACTTCAGGTGCACATCCAAATACTTTTTACATGTGGTATCTGCCTCCGCCATTCTTTCAGGCAGCGAGTTCCTGACCGTCACAAACCTCTGCATGAAGAATTTTACCTTCAAATCCTCTTTAAACCTTCTACCAATTATTTTAAATATATGCCCCCTGGTTGTTGACCCCTCTGCTATCCACTATATCTCGGCCCCTCAAAATTTTATACATCTCAATGTTGTCTCCCCTCAGCCTCCTCTGTTCTAATGAAAACAAACCCAGCCGATCATAGCTAAAATTCTCCACGCCTGGCAACATCCTCGTAAATCTCCTCTGTACCCTCTCGTACAATCACATAATTCCTGTAATACGGTGACCAGAACTACACACAGTACTCCAGCTGTGGCCGAACCAGAGTTTTATACATTTCAAGCACAACCAACCTGCTCTTCTATCCCATGCCTCAGCCAAGAAAGGTAAGCATTCCGTGCGTCTTCTTACCCACCTTATCCAACTGGCCTGCTACCTTCAGGGATCTGTGGACATGCACTCCAAGGTCCCTTTGTTCTTTACACTTCTCAATGTCCGACCATTTAATGTGTGTTTCGTTACTTGTTTGCCCTCCCCAAATGCACAGCCTCACACTTCTCTGGATTAAATTAGTATCACCTGAAAACTTTTTAATCATACCTCCTATATTTAAGTTTAGATCATTGATGTTGCCACTAAAAGCCAAGGACCGAGCACTGAGCCCTGTGGAACCCCACTGGAACCATCCTTCCAGTCCCAAACACTCATCAAACATTACCGTTTGCTTCCTGCCTCTGAGCCAATTCAGGATCCAACTTGCCACTTTGCCATGGATCCCATGGGCTTTTACTTTCCTGACCAGTCTTCCATGTGGGAACTTGGCGAAAGCTTTGCTAAAATCCTTATACACTACATCTTACGCACTGCCCTCATCGATCCACTTGGTTACCTCCTCAAAAAAGTCAATCAAGTGAGTCAGACAAGACCTTCCCTGAACAAACCCATGCTGACTATCCGTGATTAACCCATGTCTTTCTAAATGCAGAAATTAAATCATTGATAAATTTTATCCTGCTTTCACGGGAAAACACCATTAATTAACCGATGATCTTTGTTGTGTGTGTATAAAATAAGTGTACACCCTGTACACTCAATGTACAGTTACATAAGACAACTGGATGTACCTTCACACTGTACAGACTGTGTTTGTACCACCAGATGGTGCAACTGGTGGAGACCTCGGGGTCACCTGTACACAACAGGTAACCAGGTATAAAAGGGAGCTCACAGAACTGTACCCTCACTCAGGAGCTGCAATAAGTGGACAAAGGTCACCACAGTTCAAGTACAATACCTTACCTCGTGGAGTCATTACTAGAGTGCTTACAAACACAATAACTGGTGACGAGAATACGAATTACCATGTGACAATGGCTAACCTTGGCACGTTTGAACAATTCGCCGATGGGGAAGATTGGGAGGCCTTTGTGGAAAGGCTCGAACACTTCTTTATTGCGAATGACGTGGGGGGAGACGACCCAATATCGCTGGCTGATAATTGCTGAGCTATCCTGCTCAGTAGTTGTGGGCCCACCGTCTATGGCCTTGTCAGGGACCTGCTAGGCCCAGAGAAGACAATAACATATGTGGAGCTCGTAACGCTGATACAGGAACAGCTCAAACCTACAGAGAGCATCCTCACAGCCAGACACCAGTTCTCTCCCCACCGGTGGATCCGAAGGCCAAGAAATCGCAAAATATGCTGCAGACCTGAGACGATTGGCTGCACCATGTGATTTTAGCGATCACCTCACCGAAGTACTAAGGGACATCTTTGTTACTGGAATCGGTCACGAGGACATTTTCCACAGGCTGCGGTCACCCTGCAGATGGCAATTAACGTGAGCCAGGCGTTCATGATCTCGGCCTGCGATTCCAAGTGGATGTCTCACCCCCAGGACTCCAACCCAGCAAGTACTGTGAACCAAAAGTTGCCTTTTCGAGGCAGGGCTTCTGCTAGCAGTCTCTCTCAGGGAAGAGAGAACAGAACACGGAGTCCCAGAATCCTGAGTCCGCCACATGGGGCCAACCGACCAACCCCATGCTGGCGCTGTGGAGGAAATCACAGGGCCCACCAGTGCCGCTATAAAGACTATACTTGCAAAGGCTGTAACATGAAGGGCCACCTCCAGCGAATATGCAAGAGAAATCGTACTCACCGAGTCGATGAAGAGTTGGCCGATCATCCGGAGTCCAGCGACGATGAGGTGTACGGAGTGTTTACCTGCACCACCGAGAGTTCTCCGTTGAAAATGGAAGTTAAAATCAATGATGTTCCAGTCACGATGGAGGTGGACACAGGGGCGAGCCAGTCACTGAAGAATCAGGCGGCCTTTGAGAATCTCTGGGACAATCCAATCGAACGACCTAAAATGATCCCGATCGAAGTGAAACTGCTCACCTACACAAATGATACATCCCAGTCGTTGGCTGCGTGGATGTCCAGGTGTCCCATGGCGGCGCGATGCACAGGTTACCTTTGTGGATCGTTGCTGGTGATTGGCCAAAGCTATTAGGAAGAAGATGGATGAAAAAGATCACTTGGAGCTGGGAAAAGCTCCAACATCCAGCGATCGACGTCCTCCATGGGCCCGAAGTTGGATCCAGCACAACACCTGAAAAACCAACCGCCCAACTCGACTGTGAGTCGACGACACAGACCGCTCAACCCAACGGCGAGATGATCCAGCCCAAACGACTCGACCTCACCTTCCAGGCTCCAGTGGCAGGACTCCAGAGGAAGAAAATTCACGCAGAAGATAACTTCCTGGCTTCCGTGGCAGAACCTGGGGACAAAAGGATCACCGCAGCCTACCTCATGGAGAGAAAGAAGATGGCGTCTGAACCACAAGGTGAAGGACCTGAAGTCAAGATGGCGGCAGCCAGACCACAAGGGAGCAACACGTGATGCCGAGCGGCGAACCGGATTGGGGTAAAGATTGCAAAACCCTCTTTAAGGAGACCGGCAAACCATCACAATTAAAGGGACAGTTCCACTCTTTATACAGCGATGATGGTGATACATATGTAAAAGATGTAACTGACAATTTCAAGTTTGTAAATGTAACTAATCATGATAATTCAGGCGATTGCGGTCAGAACCAAAGTATTGTGAGAGTCAACGAAGTGATGACGTGCGATGCTGGGATTTACAAGCATGCCGACAAAATCAAGTGCAACCTCCCGTCAGCACCCAGGTCCAGCGATCATGGAGCCAGCCTTCCGGGACCAATGTGATACCACACGGAGTGTGGCCACACACAGAGGGAGCATACCAGCTGCAGGGCCAGTAATCAGCGGACGGCAAAGGCACCATTACCGGTACCCTGCCCCCTCTCTGGCCACCAGGGCCAGTACTGGGAGCGAGCAGATAGCACCCTCCTGCCCTCCCAACGGGACCTGGGATGACCAGGCTCCAACTATCGCTGAAGAGCAGCAGGGAGACACTGCAGCCTTCAAAGGAGGACAGGGAGGCCACACTTTCCTGTGGCTCTGCCCATCACGAGGCAACGGCAAAGGCTCTGAGACTCAGCCAGGTGAGCGATCTGAGCCCACCCAGTTGGCAGGGGACACAGCTCTGTAATCAGACAACCTGGACACAGTCTGGTTACTCTGGAACTAGTGTCCTCACCCACCTGCACCTGCACAACCCAGGGGCAAGTCTGTGATACCACGGATGTACCTTACCTGTAAAATGTACTTGTTCCACTACTGTAGAACCCAAACAGTGATGTAACGAATCCGATGTTTTTTTGTTCTTTCTGTCTGTACAGGTCTGCACTTGCAGGTGTTGAGCCACACACATGTTCTATGTATGGGGGGGGGATGAATGGATGTATGTAGCAATGGACACACATGCATCACACCCAGAACCCACTTAACCCCCACTGCAACCTCCAACCATCCACTGCTGAACATTTCCCAATGTCGTGGCAATAAGGACTTGGGGGTCCACAGGGAGAGAACCAAGCCAACGCATTGACAAGGTGCAAGGGCTTTGCACCTCGGGCCAGAGCACACAATGCAAAGGCCAGTGGCACAAGATTAAGGGGAGAGTGATGTTGTGTATATATAATATAAGTATACTCCCTGTACACTCAATGTACAGTTACATAAGACTACTGGATGTACCTTCACACTGTATACACGATGCCTGTACCACCAGAGAGTGCAACTAGTGGAGACCTAGGGGTCACCTGTACACGACAGGTAACCAGGTATAAAACGGAGCTCACCATACTGTACCCTCACTCAGGAACTACAATAAATGGACTAAGGTCACCACAGTTCAAGTACAACACCTTGCCTCATGGAGTCATTACTTGAGTGCTTACAGACACAATAGAAAGAGATTGAACATTAAATTGTAGGACATTGAGAATTATAGACGAACAAAGCGACCTGGGAGTGCATGTCCACAGATCCCTTAAGGTAGCAGGCAAGGTGGATAAGCTGGTTAAGAAGACATACAGAATGCTGGCCTTTTTTAGCCGAGGCCTAGAATAAGAGAGCAGGTGGATTATGCTTGAATATAAAACACTGGTTAGGCCACAGCTGGAGTACTGCGTGCAGTTCTCGTCACCACTTTTCAGGAAGAAGACTGTGATTGCACTGGAGACTTACAGAGGAGATTTCGAGGATGTTATCGGGAGTGGAGAATCTTAGCTATGAGGACAGATTGGATAGGCTGGGTTTGTTTTTCTTGGAACAAAGTGGGCTGATGGGAGGCATCATTGAAGTGTATACAATTATGAGGGGCCTTGATATAGTGGACAGAATGGGCCCATTTCCCTTAGCAGAGGGGTCAACAACCATGGGGCATAAATTTTAAGTCATTGGTAGAAGGTGTAGGGGGGATTTGAGAGAAAATTTCTTCATGCAGAGTGTTGTGTGGGTCTGGAACTCACTGCCTGAAAGGGTGGGAGAGGCAGAAACGCTCACCACATTTAAAAAGTGCTTGGATGTGCACCTGAAGTGCCGTAACCTGCAGGGTTATGGGCCGAGAGCTGGAAAGTGGGATTAGGCTGGAGAGCCTGTTATTGGCCAGCACGGTCACGATGGGCCGAAATGGTCTCCTTCCATGCTGTAAACTTCTGATTATATAATTCTATGAAAAATAATCACCAAACGTGGGGCTCGCACCTCTGACCCTGAGATTTAGAATCTCATGATCTACTGACTGAGGTAGCTGGGCTTCTGCAAAATGCACCTTTTTGTCGTTGATTGCAGCCAGGCGCCTGTTGGCTCCGCCCCAGATATTTAAACTTGCTGTCGAGGAACTGCCAGGATCTTCTTGAATGGTGGACCAGGCTCGAGGGGCCGAATGGCCCAACTCCGGCCCCTAATCCTTACATGCTTATGATCTTACGACATTTCACAGGAGAACAAACTCGCCCCTGAGCATGCATGAGGAGAAATCTCCAGAAAATAATCCCGCCTGGTGAGCTTTCGCGTGTGAGGCGAACGTGTTAACCGCTACACTGCGGAAACATCTCCACTTTCAGCACCAGGTCAGACGGAAGTGTTCAGCGAGCAGGTGGACTGCAAAATCCCACTTTTAAGGCGTTGGTCGTGGTGTCAAACAATGAGTTTCACTTCATGATTAAAAACAGGAAGTGTCAGAAGTGTGATGTGAACCCACACCTCCAGAGAAGACTGCGACCTAAACACAGAAACTTGGACCGCTCGGCCATCCTGACTATTTAGAGCTATATGTGGCTAACGACAGGTTTATTTTGAACTTTTGTGTCCTGTCACATCAAATAAATGAGGGCAGCAGGTGTATCTCTGTCTGACACCGGGGAAACAGTGAGACAGACCTTGGAGCAAGGGTCTGGTTATTGCCAAGCAGCAAAGAAAATATTAATTCCCGAATTACCCTGAAGAACAGTGACCTCGACATGATCTGGGGTCAGACGCGCTACCGTTGCGCCACGAGGTCGATACAGCACATCGGGAATGTTTGACTATATGAAGGTTTCACAATACAAGGGGCTTTAAAATCCCCGCCCATTCCCACCGGGTGTCAGAAGCAGCGCTCACCTGCCAGTCACCGTATGTTTTTTTGTTCAACTTTTGTGTTGCTTTCACGGGATTGCATCATTAATTAACCCGTCACCTTCTTTTGCACAATGAAAGCAATGCTAACTGAGGCAGAGTCGATACTTCAACCACTTTTTTCTGTGCTTTGCATAGAAACATAGAAATATAAAAACATAGAAAACAGGTGCAGGAGTAGGCCATTCGGCCCTTCGAGCCTGCACCACCATTCAATATCATCATGACTGATCATTCACCTCAGTACCCCTTTCCTGCTTTCTCTCCATACCTTTGATACCTTTAGCCGTAATGGCCACATTTAACTCCCTTTTGAATATATCTAACGAACTGGCCGCAACAACTTTCTGTGGTAGAGAATTCCACAGGTTCAGAATTCTCTGAATGAAGAAGTTTCTCCTCATCTCAGTCCTAAATGGCTTACCCCTTGTCCTTAGACTGTGACCCCTGGTTCTGGACTTCCCCAATATCGGGAACATACTTCCTGCCTCTAACCTGTCCAATCCCATCAGACCAGTATATGTTTCTCTGCGATCCCTTCGCATTCTTCTAAATTCCAGTGAAGAAAATTCTAGTTGATCCAGTCTTTCTTTACATGTCAGTCCTGCCCTCCCGGGAATCAGTCTGGTGAACGTTCGCTGCACTCCCTCAATAGCAAGAATGTCCTTCCGCAGATTAGGAAACCAAAACTGCACACAATGTTCCAGGTGAGGCATCACCAAGGCCTGCGTCCGCGCACATACAGAGGCTGAATTCCAGGACATAGTCGACGTATTTACTGAGGCGTATGAAAGCATGGGCCTTACGCTAAACATCCGTAAGACAAAGGTCCTCCACCAGCCTGTCCTCACCGCACAGCACTGACCCCCAGTCATCAAGATCCACGGCGCGGCCCTGGACACCATGGACCAATTCCCATATCTCGGGAGCCTCCTATCAACAAGAGCAGGCATCGGCGACGAGATTCAACACGGCCTCCATGCGCCAGTGCAGCCTTCGGCCGCTTGAGGAAAAGAGTGTTTGAAGACCAGGCCCTCAAAACTGTCACCAGGCTCATGGTCTACAGCGCTGTAGTAATACCTGCCCTCCTGTAAGGCTCAGAGACATGGACCATGTACAGTTGACACCTCAAGTTGCTGAAGAAATATCACCAACGATGTCTCTGCAAGATCCTACAAATCCCCTGGGAGGACAGACGCACCAACATCAACGGCCTTATTCAGGCGAACATCCTCAGCTTTGAAGCACTGACCACACTCGATCAGCTCCGCTGGGCAGGCCACATAGTCCGCATGCCAGACACAAGACTCCCAAAGCAAGTGCTCTACTCGGAACTCCTTCATGGCAAACGAGCCAAAGTGGGCAGCAGAAATTCTACAAGGGCACACTCAAAGCCTCCCTGATAAAGTGCAACATCCCCACTGACACCCAGGAGTCCCTGACCCAAGACCACCCTATGTGTAGGAAGTGCATCCGAGAGGGCGCAGAGCACCTCGATTCTCAACACCGAGTGCATGCAGAAATCAAGTGCAGACAGCACTCGGCATACCTGTCCCACCCATCCCTTCCCTCAACGACTATATGTCCCACCTGTGATAGGGTCTGTGGCTCTAGTATTGGACTGTTCAGCCACCAAAGAACTCACTTTACGAGTGGAAGCAAGTCTTCCTCGATTCCGAGGGACTGCCAATGTAGATTCCAAAATGCATGGAAACCCCACAGTGTTTGGACTCACTGAAAAGGAAATTCGATTTAGGCCTATTAAACATAAAGTTTGGGATTCTAAAAAGCATATGGAAGAAATCTACAATTCTTAATCAAGTTTGGGATTTTAAAAGGCATGTTTGGGCCTGTGGGAAAAAGCTGTCGTGACAGAGGGGTAGGATTTAGAGTTTGGATATTGTAGCTAATCAGTTTGTCTGGGGGAGCTCTTTAACCATAGTCAGACCCCAAGAAAACATTAGCATTTAAACAATCGACCACGGAAGAAACATTATCCACCCCACCCACAGTACCCAACTATCACATCCATCTTCCAACACCTTTTCAACATGTATAGAAATATCTGGCTCAGCCCAGACTTCCCGAAGCCAAAGCAGTGCTATTACAATGGACAAGAGTTCATCAGTTCATAAATAAGGAGTATCACCATCCCAAAGTCTATCAACACCAGATTAAAACATTTAATCAAGTCTCAGTTAGCTAGTCCGCCAAAACTTATACAAAGAAGACCACTTAAATCAAAGGGCAGCAAAACTTAAACAAAAGAAACGTTAGATTTGGCACGAAGATTAAGCAGCCTCTCAGAGTATAAATGGGAGGCTATCGTACCAAGAGCAACCTATTTTTCTGACCATTACTTTGCAACAACAAGATCAAGATCGAGAGCACACGGTGAGAAAACACAGGAAGAGACATCACGACATCGGAGAAAAGAACTTCAAAAAACCAATCAGTGGAACATCAATACCAACTGACTTGGTAACAGGCATCAACCGGACCACCGCGACCGACGGACCCAACCAGGAAAATCAACCACTGGAAAACCGGGGTCCACGCAAGTTTTCCACTCTACAATTTGTGCCTCGACTGTCCAGCAGGTAAAAATTACCGAAACAACTTAAAACCCGATGATGACAAAGGATACCGGCTTCGGGACAATCAGAATACTTCGTCACAGACAAGGCACCGGAAGGCTGGAAGGCAGATCACACCGGTTGTGGGAGAGCTGGTTGGCGGTGATATGGAAGTGTCTGCAGTGTGCGGGACCAGACTGTTTCCACACATCCACAATGAATGTCCCACCCTTTATTTGGGAAAAGTACAACTGAGAGTGGACAAGTTCCATCCCGGTCAGAGCAATCTGAAGTTTTAACTGACTGACACCCGAGTTTGGGATTGCAATGTCTGTCAGCATGTAATGCTTGTAGCTCCACACTGTGGATGTGGACGTATTGTGTACTGCAACTGTATAGTTAATCATTGAACAGAACAGGCTCTTTCCGGAGTGTTCCGAGAGAGCAGCCTGCATGTTAGGAAGCTGTGTGTGCTGTGCTCTGTGAAGATGTCACAGGGATGTTTTGCAATATGTGCATCTATCAGTCTCTGTCGTGCAATGGATTAGTGCGTTCAGCTATTAACTGCAAGGTTGGTGGATCGTAGCCCATTCAGGTACAAAGCTTTTAATTGTTTTTCCCCGAGGATTCTGTGCCGTGCAGTTCCAGGTTGTCATTGTGCGTTTTGGCTGCACGAATATATTCCGCAATCATTGCCAGCTGTGCTGTTATCAAGTTATACCAACTGTTACTTGCATTTTCACGTGGTTGTTCATTGTCTCGTCGCCAATTGATACGCTCATAATAAAGAATGAAACTGAGTACTGTGAACAATGAGTAAGTGTGACATTAGCTCCTTTAATAAAACTCCAGAGTGCTTTTATACCATGCTGCCAAGGGATGCTGGAAGCGTAAAAGTTTCACTAATTATTAAAGTTCAGTTATTGAAATTCCGATTGTCCCTGTTCGCATTTCTTTCATTCTGCGAAACAACACTATCGGTTTATACCATCAGATCTAAGTTGCATTTGAAACCCACAAACAACTCATTAATTATTCGCTCTTCCCCAGTTCCAGAGCTCAGAGGGTTATTGTCCATCCCTGGGATGCAAACTACCTCGGACCCGGGGCAAAGCTCCTCGTGCACCGAGCACAGGCTCAAGTGAACCCCGGGGGAGAGGATATCCCGATCACTGGGCCTTCCAGCAACACTGAACAAGCGCCCGATCTGAAACTTTACTGAGTAATAACTTGTAACTGAAGCATCCAACAGTCAGGATGGCCGAAACTAAGGCGCTGCGTTCAGGTTGCAGTCTCCTCTGGCGGTGTGGATTCGAATCCCACTACTGACGTTCAGTGTTTTTAATTACAAACTCATTTGTTTTGACACCACTCTGAAGTGCTTTGGGACATCCATCAAACTTCATAAAATTACTCCACTTCAATGACAAATGGTGATGTCAAAGTTACTTCCCAAACCGGGAAACGATCCCGGGTGGCTGCAGCGAAAGGAATGGTTTTGTGGAGCATTGAAAGGTGCCCTCTAAATAATAGAAGATTTTGGGTTCATCAATGATGTTTTTCCGTGAAAGCAACATAAATTTTAAGGAACAGTAATCGACTACTTGGGGCTCAAACCCACGACCCTGAGATTAAGAATCTCATGCTCTACCGACTGAGCTAGCCAGGCTTGTCAACATCTACCCTATCAATCCCCTTCAGAATATTGTCCGTTTCAACGAGATCACCTCCCATTCTTCGAAACTCCAGAGAGAATCGGCATATTCTGCACAATCTCTCATCATCGGACAGCCCTCTCATCCCAGGAATCAATCTGTTGAACCTCTGTTGCACCATCTCCAAGGCAAGTATATCCTTCCTGAGATAAGTACTATGGGCGAATATCCTGTTTTTCTGCTGATTCTACGGTTGTATAAAAAGTTATTAAAATTCAACAATCGCTGGGCAAATATATTTGTATTTCCTTCAGTGTGCAATATGTGGGGGTGCATTAATGTTGATTGAAACAATTATTCAGTATTTCACCGACTTGAAATATTTTTTATCATCTTGCTCTGTAACAATGCTTTCCCTGACCGAAAATCAAACCCTGACCACAGCAATGAGAGCACCAAACCCTAACCACTAGACTACCAGGGAGCACTGTTTGCAGTTGCCCCATAGTACCGAATATATAGCCCACAGTACAAGAGTGAGGAAGTCTTGCTACAATTGTACAGGGCCCTGGTGAGACCACACCTGGAGTTCTGCACATAGTTTTGGTCTCCTTATCTGTGGACGGATATACCTGCCGGGGAGGCGGTACAAAAGAGGTTCACCAGATTGATTCCTGGGATGAGAGGATTGTATTAAGTTGAGAGATTGTGTAGAATGGGACTATACTCTCCGGTAGTTTAGAAGAATGAGAGGTGATCTCATTGAAACACACAATATTCTGAAGGGGATTGACAGGGTAGATGCTGAGAGGTTTTATCCTCCGGTCTGAAGTATCTCGAACCAGGGGGCACAGTCTAAGGTTAAGGGGTCGGTCATTTAAGACAGAGATGAGGAGGAATTTCTTCACTCAGAGGGTTATGAATCTGTGGAATTCTCTGCTCCACAGACCTGTGGATGCCGAGTCTCTGAATATATTCAAGGCTGCGTTAGATAGCTTTTTGGAGTCTCGGGGAATCAAGGGATCGGGAGGTCGAGCGGGAAAGTGGAGTTGAGATCGACGATCAGTCATGATCTTATTGAATGGTGGAGCAGGCTTGAGGGGCCGTATGGCCTACTGCTGCTCCGATTTCTTATGTTGTTATCTGTACTGGCTCTGTGAAAGAAATTTCCAATTAGTTCCATTCCCCAGCACCCTGCAAATGTTTCTTTTTCAACTATATTTCCCTTTGGAAAGTTAATATTAAATCTGCTTCCAAAAACCTGTCAGGCAGAAAAAGATTCACATTAATAATATACAGTCCCATTTTAAACAGTACTTTCCCTGCTTTGCATGTCATGCGTGGGCAAATGCATGGCAGATGAAGCATAATGTGGATAAATGTGAAGTTATCCACTTTGGTGGTAAAAACAAAGAGACAGACTATTATCTGAATGGTGACAGATTAGGAAAAGGGGAGGTGCAACGAGACCTGGGTGTCATGGTACATCCGTCATTGAAGGTTGGCATGCAGGTACAGCAGGCGGTTAAGAAAGCAAATGGCATGTTGGCCTTCAGGGCGAGGGGATTTGAGTAGAGGGGCAAGGAGGTGTTCCTACAGTTGTACAGGGCGTTGATGAGGCCGAACCTGGAGTATTGTGTACAGTTTTGGTCTCCTAACTTGAGGAAGGACATTCTTGCTATTGAGGGAGTGCAGTGAAGGTTCACCAGACTGATTCCCGGGATGGCTGGGAAAGACTGGATCAACTGGGCTTGTATTCACTGGAGTTCAGAAGAATGAGAGGGGATCTCATAGAAACGTTTAAAATTCTGACGGGGTTAGACAGGTTAGATGCAGGAAGAATGTTTCCAATGTTGAGGAAGTCCAGAACCAGGGGTCACAGTCGAAGGATAAGGGGTAAGCTATTTAGGACCGAGATGAGGAGAAACTTCTTCACCCAGACAGTGGTGAACCTGTTGAATTCTCTACCACAGAAAGTTGTTGAGGCCAATTCACTAAATATATTCAAAAACGAGTTAGTTGTAGTCCATACTACTCGGGGGATCAAGGGGTATGGCGAGAAAGCAGAAATGGGGTTCTGAAGTTGTATGTTCAGTCATGAACTCATTGAATGGCGGTGCAGGCTCAAAGGGCTGAATGGCCTACTCCTGCACCTATTTTCTATGTTTCTATGAATTATTATCTTGTCTCATTTTACACACTGCATTTTAGGACATTGCTTTAAAATGTTTGGTGCCTGTGACACCAGCCATTGTTAGATTTAGTCACACACCATCCTGACTTGGAAATATATCGGTCGTTCCTTCATCGTCACTGGGTTAAAAGTCTCGAACTCCCTCCCTAATAGCTCTGTGGGAGCACCTTCTCCACACGGACTGCAGCGGTTCAAGATGGTGGCTCACCACCACCTTCTCAAGGGCAATTAGGGTTGGGCAATAAATTCTGGCCTTGCCAGTGACACCCAGATCCTGTGAACTAATATAATAAAACACGATTTTAGGAGTCTGGTTCTAAATATTCTTTGCTGACGACACCAGGAATCTGGGGCAACTTTTGTCAAATTGGGCTCAAAACTGGAGCGGTAATTCCTACCGTGCAGAGAAAATAGAATCAGTATTAAAGATAAAATCACATGGTGGTCATTTTCAGAATCAACGCAGTAAGATTTGAAATAAAGTCAAAGAATTTCATAGTGAAAGGATTTGGAAATTAAATGTGACTTGTATTTCGCTCTTTAATTAAACGTTGTGGTGTCTGTCTGCCATTCATTTCTCTGTTGAATAAGGAAGGAGGGGTTTGACATTGACCAGACTGCACTGTTCCTGATATTTGTGGCTCATCATTTATAATGAGATGTTTCTTAACAATTGGTCAGTGCCCACTTTATCTCAGCCGTTGCTTCGCAGTACCAACTTGGTGAAAACTTTGAATTTGTCTTAATGCACTTGCTCCCTGGTGTTTTTGTTGTCATTTTCAATCCCCTTATTTCGCACTGAAACAAATTTTAACCGTGTTTTTAAATTAGCAGTGCGAGATTTTTGCAGGGAATATTTAAATGCTTCACAAAACCTTTCCAATTACTTCAGTTATCAGGGTTCTATTCCCAGTTAGGGAAGTAATTTTGCTACCACGAAGTGAAGTAATTTAATTCAATTACATAGATGACCCAAAGCATTTCAGACTGGTGTCAAAACAAATGAGTTGATAATTAGAAATAAGGAATGTCAGAAGTTGGACTTGAGTTTCTGGGATGGAGTATAAATAACGCTCTGTGCACTGGAACTGGGAAGGGTGAATAATGAATCAATTATTTCCGGGTTTGAAATGCGGCTTAGATCTGCTGGCATTAACCGACAGCATTGTTGAGCAGAATGAAAGAAATGCTAACATGATCACTGAGGGTCAGTCGAAACTTCAACAACTTCATTTTAATAATTTGTGAAACTTTAATCATTGAGGAATTTTAATTCCCTTTCTGATTTTACACACTCTGTATTTTAGGTGACTGGTTTTAAATGTTCATTGTTCATCATGGAATCAGAGAAGTTTACAGGACGGAAGGAGGCCATTGTCGCATGAGCAATGAACATTTAAAACCAGTTTTTGTTACAAAAATAACATTTTCATTTGGGCTCAACCCAAGGTGTGAGGCGAACATGATAACCGCTACACTACGGAAACTGCTGCTTAGTGCAGTACCCAGAGAGAAGTGGTCAGTGACAAGCTGAAATGCTGAAACCGTTTCTGCAAAAAATTCCTTTCACAAACATTTCTCTGACCGAAACTGCACAAAACAAAAATGCTTCTTTCAAATGTGCGAATTATTTTCGTTATACTTTTATTTTGCTTTCATTAGGTAACATAATTAATGATTTGATAATCTTCTTTTGCACAATGAAAGAAATGCTACCTGAGGGAAAGTCAATCCGTCAATAATTTGTGCTGTGCTCTGCATGTTTGTAATGTCGCCAAGTTTGCTGATGATACAAAGATAGGTGGGAAAGCAAGTTGTGAGGAGGACGCAAACAATCTGCAAAACGATATTGATAGGCTCAGTGGGTGGGCAGAAATTTGTCAGATGGAGTATAATGTGGGAAATATGAGGTTATCCACTGTGGCAGCAATAATAAAAAAGCAAATAATTATTTAAATGGGGAGAGATTACAAAATACTGCGGTGCAGAGGGAACTGGGGGTCCTTGTACATGAAACACAAAAGGTTAGTATGCAGGTACAGCAAGTAATTAGGAAGGCAAATGGAATGTTAGTCTTTATGACAAGGGGGGTGGAGTATAAAAGCAGGGAAATCCTGCTACAACTGTACAATTGTGAGACTACCAAGTGCAGAAGCTCTAAAGGAATATAAGAAGTGCAGCGGTGCAATTAAAAAATATAACAGGAAAGCAAAGAGAGAGCAAGAAAAATTGTTGACAAGTAAAATCAGGAAAAACACAAAAACAAAGACATTAAGTGTAACAGGATAACGAGAGAAAGTGTTGAGCCTATTAGAGACTACAAAGAAAATCTGTGTGTGAAGGCAGAAGACGTGGCTATGATTCTTAATCGATACTTTGCCTCTTTTTCACAAAAGAGAGGGGCTGTTGATGTAGCACTTCAAAGACCGGACCTTGTCCAGGTGAAATGTGCCCGCACTGTCTCAGTTGCTTTTCTACCGAGACCACCTCTGGTTCTTCCAATGTGTCGAGTCGAGTAGGTCTTAATTCAACATCAGCTCTTTATTTGTCCAGCATATGCACGATGTTTTATGAATATATTAAGAGCAAGACGATAACTCAAGAAAGGGTGGGGCCTATTAGATACCATGAGGGTAATCGGTGTGTGGAGGCGGAAGATGTGAAGATGGTTCTCAATGAATACTTTGCGTCTGTTTTCACAAAAGAGAGGGGCGATGCAGACACTACTATCGAGGAGAAGAAATGTGAAATATTAGATGAAATAAACATAGTGAGAGATGAGGTATGAAGGGGTTTAGCAGCTCTGAAACTGGATATCCCCAGGCCTGGATGAAATGCATCCCAGGCTGTTAAGTGAAGCAAAAGCGGAAATAGCAGAGGCTTTGACCATCGTTTTCCAATCCTCTCTAGCTTCAGGTGTGGTGCCAGAGGATTGGAGGGCAGCTAATGTTGTACCTTTGTTTAAGAAGGAAGAAAGGGATAGACCGAGTTATTACAGACCAGTCAGCCTAACCTCGGTGGTGGGTAAATTATTGGAAAAAACCTAAAGGACAGGATAAATCTTCACTTAGAAAGACACGGATTAATCAACGACAGTCAGTACAGATTTGTTAAGGGAAGGTTGTGTCTGACTAACTTGATTGAATTTTTTGGGGAGGTAACCAGGAGGGTCGATGAAGGCAAAGCTTATGATGTAGTGTATATGGATTGTAGCAAAGCTTTTGATAAGGTCCCACATGGCAGACTGGTCACAAAAGTAAAAGCCCATGGAATCCAGGGCAATGTGGCAAGTTGAATCCAAAACTGGCTCGGAGGCAGGTAGCAAAGGGTAATGGATGATGGGTGTTTTTGAGACTCGAAAGATGTTTCCAGTGGGGTTCCGCAGTGCTCAGTACTCGGAACCTTGCTTTTTGTGATTTACTTCAATGATCTACACTTAAATATAGGGGTTATGATTAAGAAGTTTGCAGTTGATACTAAAATCTGCTGTGTGGTTGATAATGAAGAAGAAAGCTGCAGAATGCAGGAGGAAATCAATCAACTGGTCAGGTGGGCAGAACAGTGGCAAATGTAATTTAATCCGGAGAAGTGTGAGGTCATGCATTTTGGGAGGGCTAACAAGGAAAGGGAATACACATTAAATGGCAGGACACTGAGAAGTGCAGAGGAACAAAGGGACATAAGAACACAAGAACATAAGAAATAGGTAGCAGGAGTCGGCCATAATGCCGCTCGAGATCATAATATGATCATGGCTGCTCCGATCATGGACTGGGTCAACTTACCTGCCTGCTCCACATAACCCCTTATTCCCTTATCGTTTAAGAAATTGTCTATATCTGTCTTAAATTTATTCAACGACCCAGCTTCCACAGCTCTCTGGGGCAGCGTATTCCACAGATTTACAACCCTCTGAGAGAAGAAATTTCTCCTCATCTCAGTTTTCAATGGGCGGCCCCTTATTCTAAGATCATGCCTCCTAGTTCAAGTTTCCCCGATCAGTGGAAACATCCTCTCTGCATCTATCTTGTCAAGCACCCTCATAATCTTATACGTTTCGATAAGGTCACCTCTCATTCTTCTGAATTCCAATGAGTAGAGGCCCAACCTACTCAACCATTCCTCATAAGTCAACCCCCTCATCTCCGGAATCAACCTAGTGAACCTTATCTGAACTGCCTCCAAAGCAAGTATATCCTTTCGTAAATATTGAAACCAAAACTGCACGCATTATTCCAGGTGTGGCCTCACCAATACCCTGTATAACTGCAGCAAGACTTCCCTGCTTTTATACTCCATCTCCTTTGCAATAAAGGCCAAGATTCCATTGGCTTTCCTGATCATAAATTTAATTTAAGACAGAGCTAGACAGTTTCTTAATTGATAAGGAAATAAGTGGTTATGGGGAGCGGGCAGGGAAGTGGACCTGAGCCCATGTTCGGATCAGCCATGATCGTATTAAATGGAGGAGCAGGCTCGAGGGGCCGTATCGCCTGCTCCTGCTCCTATTTCCGATGTTATGTTCTTATCATTTGCTGTACCTGCATACTAACCTTTTGTGTTTCATGCAAAATTACCCCAGGTCCCACTGTACTGCAGCACTTTGCAATCTTTCTCCACTTAAATAATAACTTGCTCTTTGATTTTATTTCTGCCAATGTTCATAACCTCACACTTTCCAACATTGTACTCCATCTGCCAAATGTTTGCCCACTCACAGAGCCTGTTTATGTCCTTTTGAAGATTTTTGGTATCCTCTTCACACATTGGTTTTCCTCCCATCTTTGTATCATCAGCATACTTGGCTATGTTACACTCGATCCTTTACCCAAGTCATTGATATAGTTGTTAATAGTTGGGGCCCCAGCATCGATCCCTGCGGCATCCAACTAATTACTGATTGTCAAACCGAGAATAAACCATTTATCCCAACTCTCTGTATTCTTTAGTTAGCATCTCCTCCATCCATGCTAATATATTACCCCCAATCCCGTGAACTTTTATCTTGTGCAGTAACCTTTTATGTGGCACCTTGTCAAAATGCTTTCTCGAAGTCAAAATACATCACATCCACGGGTTCCCCTTTATCCACCCTGTTCATTACATCCTCAAAGAATTAATAATTGCTGTAATCACCATGAATACCTATACATTCTGTGATAGACCGAGCTTACAGACTATCTGGCTTCTCCTGCCCTTTGCCGGGCACGTGTTCCGGGTTTAATTTTACAAACTGTGTGAGTTCGCTGATTGCGGGGAGACAGTCGGAGCCTCTGTGGCCCCACTGTGAGGATGTGGAAGTGAACACGGTGGCTGGGTGATCCGTGACATTTCTGTAAAGGGCAGTGGAGGAGAAGGATTGAGAACTTTCAGTGTGGGACAGAAGTTGTTTCAGGTGTGCCAACACATTCCTGATCAGCACAGAGGGAGCTCACTGGAAAACTCCCCTTTGTTGGGGTTGCTGTGCCAAACGTTTCTGTCGCACAGCGGTTATCACGTTTTCTTTACATGAGACAGGGCCCTGGTTCAATCCTGGCCACGAACTTTATGTTTAAACTTGCTATAGAGGAACAATCAGAAGCGAGTTTATTCTCCTGGCAAATGCTGCCTGATCTGCTGAGATTTCCAGCATTTGCTGTTTTTATTTTCTATTTATTCTCCTGGCAAAAGGGCTCCCTTATTCCTTCATTGCTCTTTATTTCACTTCAATAAATAGATAATTTTCAGTAGCGTAGTGGTTATCACGTTTGCTTTACGTGTGAAAGATCCCTGGTTCAATCCCAGGCGGAAACGTTATGTTTAAAGTTGCTCCAGTGGAACAATCTGAGGTGAGTTTCGTCTCCTGGCAAATGCTGCCTGACCTGCTGAGATTTTCAGCAATTGCTGTTTTTATTTGCTATTTATTCTCCCGGCAAAAGGGCTCCCTTATTCCTGAATTGCTCTTTATTTCACTTCAATAAATAGATAACTTTGAGTGAGAGAAAACGGATCCTCCGGGGACCTTTCGCGTGTGAGGCCAACGTGATATCCGTTACACTGCAGCCCATCAAAGGGCGAGAAACCACTGAATATAAAGGATGAGCTCACAAATATCAGGGGCAGTGCAGTCTGGTGAACGTCAAACCCTCCTTTCTTATTCAGCAGAGGCATGAACGGGAGTCAGACGTCACAAAGTTTAATTAAAGACACAAATATAAGTAACACTTCCAAATCTTTTCACTATAAAATTCTTTCACTTTATTTGAAACCCTACTGTGTTGAATCTGAAAATGAGCACCATGGGATTTTATCCTCACTACTGATTCTATTTTCTGTGCACTGAAGGAATAACCGATGCTGTTAAATTTGTCAAAAGTTGCCCCAGATTCCCGGTGTCATCAGCAATGAAGATTTTGAAACAATCCCCGACAAAAATTGTGTAAAACGGAATCTGGTTTAACAGTTAACATGCAAAACCCAGAAGAAATGATTGAAGTGTTGACTGTCTCTCAGTCAGCATTTCTTTCATTGTGCAAAAGATGGCATTGGGTTAAGTAATGATGCTTTCCCGTGAAATAAAAACAAAAGTTCAACAAAAAAACGGACGCTGACTGGCAAGTGAGCGCTGCTTCTGACTCCGAGTGGGAATGGGCATGGATTTTAAAGCCCTTATTTTAAGGAGCGTTCATATAGATAAACATCTCAAATTCGTTGTGTCGAGCTCGTGGTGCAACGGTAACACATCTCACTCAAGATGAGGACACTGCTATCGAAATCATATCAGGTTTCCTGACCATTGGGATAATTCCAGAATCAATATTTTCTTTACTGTGCCTTAATAACCAGACCCTTGCTCCAAGGTCTGTCTCACTGATTCCCCCTTGTCAGGCAGAGATACGCCTGCTGCCCTCATTTATTTCATGTGACAGGACACAAAAGTTCAAAATCAACCTGCAGGGAGCCAAACACAGCAGCACCTAGTCAGGATGGCTGAGCAGTCGAAGGTTCTGTGTTTGGATTGCAATTGCATGTGGAGGAGTGGGTTCAAATCCAATGTCTGACACTTTCTGCTGTTAATCATTAAGCAAAACTCATTGTTTGACACCTCGACCAACTCTTTAAAAGTGGCATTCTGCAGTTCACCTGCTCGCTTAACATTTCCGTCTGACCGGGTGCTGAAAGTGGAGATGTTTCCGCAGTGTACCGATGAATACGTTCACCTCACACGCGAAAGCTCACCGGGCGGCAATATTTCCTGTAGCTTTCTCCTCATGCATGCTCAGGGGCGAGTTTGTTCTCCTGTGAAAAGTCATAAGATGACAAGCATGTCAGGATTTGGAGCCGGAGTAGGCCATTCGGTCCCTCGAGCCTGGTCCACCATTCAAGAAGATCCTGGCAGTTCCTCGACAGCAAGTTTAAACATCTGGGGCGGAGCCAACATGCGACTGGCTGCAATCAGTGACAAAAACCGGCATTTGGCAGAAGCCCCGCTCGATCAATTGGGAGAGCATGAAACTCTTAATCTTAGGGTCGCGGGTTCGAGCCCCACGTTGGGGCTTTTTGTTAAATGTTATCCTGCATTCACCGGAAAACATCATTAATTAACCGATGATCTTCATTTGCATAATTAAAGAAATGCTAACTGAAGGAGAGTCAATAATTTAATAATTTTGGACAAACAAGTGAAAGACACCTGGTGCTGGTGGCAGTTTTGTTGCCTTTGTCATTGATGCTTGATCCACAAGTCTAGTTATCAAATCGTGTGCTCAACCGTCAGTTACCTGTTACAAATCAGCGGAGGAGAAATCAGTTTGTTGCTGCATTTACCTGCACAATGTGTGCTGAGATTATCTGTGCAATACGCATTCAGCAGGATGAATAAAAGCAACGCTTTTTGAAATGCAGGCACTGCATGTTTTGCACTCAACAATACGTTGCATTTTCTTTTCATTCCAAGTATTTTGCATGAATGCATTGCAATGCCAACACACTTTTTACCTGGCAAGACTGAAGTACAAGCTGTGATGAACAGTATGAAACAGAAACAGCTACTTGAGAACCCATAGCCTCGACGGTACCTGTGTGAATTGCTCTGCATCGAAAATTAGCAGAGCGTAAAGTGGGGAAACTGACGGTGTGGATGAGAAAAGGCCGAGCCAAAGTGTAATGTTGGAGATTATCTTGTTTTTGAGTAATGTTTCAAAGAATGTGGCATCGTTGGTTCCATGGTGTAATGGTGAGCACTCTGGACATGAATCCAGCGATCTGAGTTTAAATCTCGGTGGAAACGGAATGCTTCCTGTCGCAGCTGCTAAAAATTTGGGACAAACAAGTGAGAGACACCTGGTGCTGGTGGGCAGTTTTGTTGCTTTTGTCATTGATGCTTGATCTACAAGTCTAGTTGTCAAATCCTGTGCTCTGTGTTAGCACAGTCCCGCATTGCTGAACACTTTGCTTCAGCATGCAGTCTGAAGTTTGGAGTAAGTAACAGGAAGATTGAATTTTGGATGGTAAAGAGACTGTTAGACAATGTTGTGCCTTCCAGCCAGTGAGATGTAAAACTGGTCATTGTCTGGATGTTAAATATTTGAGTACCTTGTTACGGTGGGAGTATTGGAAACTCAGGACTAAACGATTTGATGATGTCTGTATGTTAAGTATTTGAGTGTAACCTTGTTACTATTTAATGACATCTGTAGGTTAAACAAGCAACATTAAGTCTGTCTGTTAAAAGATTCAGAAAGCAGTTAGTCAGGATTGTCTAAATGCAAAGAATAAGAGTTCAAAGGCTTTTTCAGTATAAAAATGAGACTTTTATGGACTGCAGAGACACAGACAACAGAGACACTGGACATTCGGAAGGTGTGTGTCTCAAGCAGCCAAGGAAATCGAAGCAAGCTGCCTTTGTGAAGTGTTCTGAGTAACTTTCATACTTGGTTTTTTTAGTATGAATGTTTAACTAAAAGACCGATCCTGCCTTTCCGACAACAGAGTGTGTGCGGGTAATTCGACGTTCAACGCAACGAAGCAGAAAGAGCAAGACAGCCGTTTATAAAATTTTGGTGAACCCGACGTGATTTTCAAAAGTTCGTTGGCTTATTCGAAGTCCCCGACATGAAGCAGAAAGTTGGCTGAGTTGTTGAAAGAAGTGTTTCCCACACATCAGTTCGAGGGGTGAGCATTCTCTTAGTTGTTGTGATTAAAGGGATCTTCAGTTAGTAATGGGAGGCTCAGGGGATATTTCAGTTGAGCTCCATTCATTTCTTAATGAATGGATTGAGTCGAAAGGGGGAACTTATGGGATAAGACAGGAAACAATGACAGGAGGATGGAGAGAGACACGGCAGTCCTTAGTGGAGAGTGTCCAGTTAAAAAAGATTAAAGTGTTTGGGTTAAAAAGTGATAAAAAGAGAAAAGCGTTAATGTTGCAGTGTCTCATGCTGGGGATTCAAACGTTAGGAGAAGAGGCTGAGGCTCGAGATAGGGAAGTCTCAGATCTCAGTGAACAGCTAACAGCAGTGAGTAAAGAAGTAGAGAATTGGTGATTTCAGGCACTCGGAGCAGCCAGGACTGTTCTGAAGCTGAATCAGCATCTTGCTGATGAACAGAAGTGTAATCAAGATCTAGAGAAAGGAATATCTAAGCTGCAGCAGATGGTGGTGTTAGGTTGCCCACGAAGACAACAATTGATAAAGCTGGGTGGTATTCGGAGGACTCCCCGCGTCTGAGAGTTGAAAAGGGGGTTAAGGGACAGGGAGAATGCCCACCATTCCCATCCGCAGCTCCTTTGTCTTCTCTGACTTCGGAGCCTCGAACCCGTGTGGTTCACGTGGCAACGTTAGGTACGGATGCGGAGCACTTAAATGCCTCTTCAGTTACTCAGACGCTGAACACCCCACAACATTACACACGACCTTCCGGTAATGTGGAGAGTGGGGGAAGCACGCTCGAGCGGACAAGGCGAGAGCAGGATCATGATTCCTCTACTCCCTGTGGAGCTCGTGAAGGGAACACGACCTTAAGTGGTTTGGGGGTTTCCTGGTACGAGCGAGGAGGGGTACAGTTACAGGACATGAGAGCTATCCTTCGTGAAGTGGGACCTGCACCCCTTCAGGATCTTAATAAGTTTGCCCAGTGGTGGTGTAATATTCTGGGATGGTGGCAGTCAGGGAACATATCAGAGAAACCGAGGGTTCACATTGTTCTGTGAGCTTTAGGGAATCACCGGGGAACGGGAGTAGGTTTTGAAACAACTTCCAGGTCTCATGCTTGGTAGAATAATAGCTGCAATCTTTGTTACTCACTCAGGGCCACAGTTAATAAAGCGGCTTGCATTATTACCAGGGGAAGGATCCTGAGAAGCGGTGGAACGTATATTCCAGTTGTGTAAAAGTTTGGGAAGTAATTGGATTGATATCAGTCATTATGGGAATAGTACACATAGAGAGATCATTTTGACTCTCCTACCTCCGTCAGTAGTTCTGGAAGTAGATGCCTGCGGTGGGGACGAACGTTTTGATAAATGGTTGGCAAGGGTAGAAAGCTTGTATCAGGGAGCTGCAGGAATTTCAGTCATGGAAGTGAGACAGGGGTTACAGCGATGGAAGACAGAAGGTCCTGAGTGGATGAATCCCGCGAGGAGTCACATAAAAGGAGCAGGACCAAGTGGTGGCCGTCAGTTGATAGAGGACAGGGATAGACTGGCTAAAGAATTAGAAAAGTTAAAAGAAAAGTTGAAGAATCAGGAAAGAGAAGCGAGAGTCACAGACAGGAATGATACCTCGGTTCAGTTTCTGAGGTCGGGGGTCGATTCCGCAGGTGAGGGAGGATCCCTATCGGGATGCCATGCCTCAACCAGACATGTCGTTCCTTTAGGACCCTTACTTCAGGATAGGGTTGGCCATACCTTTATCGAGGCTTGTGTGGAAGGGCAGCGGGAAATGGACACAGGGTCTGCCGGACAAATGAAGGTGCTCCTGGAGGAAGGGGATTCCCCTCTTCAGAGACAGTTCCCCAACACCCCAGATACACGAGGAGCAGTTACTGAACAGTCAGAGATGAAAGCAGTGGGAGAAGCTTGTTCAGAAACATTTAAAATTTCTGCAGGAATGGGCTGTCTCAGAACTGATGAGATGTTCAGTGAAAAGCTCAAATGTGGGAGTTACAAACATGATCTTTAAGGATGTGAAATCGAAGTTGTATCGTTGCAAATGTCGAGAGAGGAAATGACAGCAGTTCCGAAGGGTGAACTGAGAGAAGGACTGGGTCTCTCGACTGACTATTCAGCATTTCCGTCATCCTTTACTGTATGTTGTTACACTTCTCCCACAAAGCAGTGGAAATTGTTAAAACCTGTGCAGAGGGTAACATACTTAGTCGAAGACACCGATTGTGAGTTTATATTTCTAAATGTAAACAGCATGGAATTCAGTTGGAAACATCAAAAATTGAAAATTGACTTTTAAGTAACAATGGATATGGTGATCACAGACCAACGGACTTTAAAATGGCATCCTGAGAATCTGAATCTACAAGAACCCTACTTTGACCCGAAGTGTGCTGCTATTTGGAAGAAGGAAATACGGAAATGGAATACAACATTTCAACAGCTGCAGAGTTTGAATCAAGCAATCGTTGTGGACATTAACCATCACACTGCGGAAATCGAGAAGGTTCACACAACTTTGGACCTGATTGAACATGTAAGCTGGTGGGAGTCATTGTTGGGATGGAGCCCGATGGCAACAGGCGTGATGAACACAATGATACACCCTGTCCTTATGCTGGTGCTGGTTCAGCTGATCGTGCTGGTCATTTTTATTTACTGCGGATGTCGTGTTGGAAAACAAGGACGACAACTGGACAATGCTGTTGAACGAGCTCGAGCCACCATGCAAATGAATGTTACCTAGATAAGACCTGCAGAGAGGTGAGGAGAAGAAGTGGGTGAATGTGGGAGCACAGTCCCGCATTGCTGAACTCTTTGCTTCAGCACGTGGTCTGAAGTTTGAATTAAAAAACAGGAAGATTGAAGTTTGGATCGAAAGAGACTGTTAGACAATGTGGTGCCTTCAGCCATTGAAATGAGTAACTGGTCATTGTCTGTCTGTTAAATATTTGATTGTACCTTTGTTACTATTTAATGACATCTGTAGGTTCAACAAGCAATATTCAGTCTGTATGTTAAACAATTCACAAAGCAGTTAGCCGTGATTGTCTAAATGCAAAGAAATAAGAGTATAAAGATGAGACTCACACACGCAGACACCAGAGACACTGGACATTCGGAAGGTGTGTGTCTCAAGTAGCCACGGAAATCGAAGCAAGCTGCCTTTGTGAAGTGTTGTCAGTAACTTTAATACTTGGTTTTTTTGGTATGAATGTTTAAATAAAAGACCCGATCCTGCCTTTACTACAACTGAATGTGTGCGGGTAATTCGAGGTTAAAAGCAACGAAGCAAAAAGAGCAAGACAGCCGTTTACAACATTTTGTAACAGGTAACTGACGGTTGAGCACACGATTTGATAACTAGACTTAGAGACATAACATCAATGACAAAGGCAACAAAACTGCCCACCAGCACCAGGTGTCCGTCACTTGTTTGTCCCAAAATTTCAGCAGCTGGGACAACAAGGAATCAGGTTCCACCGAGATTTGAACTCAGATCCCAGAATGCTCACCATTACACTATGGAACCAACCATGGTAAAATATTTGAAACAATTCTCAAAAACAACAAAATCATCTCCAACAGTACACTTTGGCTCGGCCTTTTCTCATATACACCATCAGTTTCCTCTCTTTGCTCTCTGCTAATTATCGATGCAGAGCAATTCACACAGATGCCATCGAGGCAATGGTTTTTCAAGTAGCTGTTTCTGTTTCACACTGCTCATCACAGCTTGTACTTCAGTCTTGCCAGGTAAAAAGTGCGTTGGCATTGCAATGTATTCATGTAAAATGCTTGGCATGGAAAGAAAATGCAAACTTTTGTCAAGTTAGCGACGAGGTGACGAGGTTTGGGGTTGATGTGCGTCGCTTTCAATCTTTGAAATTTCACCAAGCAAAGAAACGGTGAATTGAACTGTTCCTGTTAGCATTGTGTTCGCGTTTAATCACAGCAATATCCGCAGTCAGGATCTGAAAAGGAATTAATACCTAATACCGGCTTCGGGACAATCAGAATACTTCGTCACAGACAAGGCACCGGAAGGCTGGAAGGTAGATCACACTGGTTGTGGGAGAGCTGGTTGGTGGTGACATGGAAGTGTCTGCAGTGTGCGGGACCAGACTGCTTCCACACATCCACAATGAATGTCCCATCCTTTATTTGGGAAAAGTACAACTGAGAGTGGACAAGTTCCATCCCGGTCAGAGCAATCTGAAGGTTTAACTGACTGACACCCTGGTTTGGGATGTCTTGCAGTGTGTAATTGCATCAGTCTCTGTGGCGCAATGGGTTAGCACGTTCGGCTGTTAACCGAAAGGTTGGTGGTTCGCGCCCACCCAGGGACGAAGTATTTAACTGTTTTTCCCGAGGATTCGGTGCTGCACGATTTCAGGTTGTCATTGTGCGTTTTGGCGACGCGAACATATTCCACAAACATTGCCAGCTGTGCTGTTATCCAGTGAGTTCCCACTCCAACACTTTTATGAGCATTCAGTTTGAGTGTATACAGAACTGAACAGAGATATCAGAAAATTTAACAAGGTTGTGGGACATTGTTTTTTGTTAATATTGAACCACGAATATGAATCAATCCATTTCTTCAAATATTTAATTGAACATGTTTTCAAAATGCTTCCGCGCAGTTTCGATCCAGGGACATTTCGCGTGTGAGGTGAATCTAATAACCACAACATTACGGAAACACTACAGCAATGTTCGGAACATAACCAGAGCTTTAACCTACACAGCTGGCCTATACTTCAGGAGCTGGTTTTATGAGAATAGAGTGACGGTGCTATAATTAGGAAGGCTGTGAGTGTGGCAGGAATTGATCGAGTGTTTCCCAGACATTACACATAGGAACAGGAGGTGGCCATTTCGCAGCGAGTGGTTAGGATCTGGAATGCACGGCTTGAAAGGATGGTGGAGGCAGACTCAATTTATCTTTCAAACGGGAGCTGGATCAGTGTCTGAAGGAACAACAATTGCAGGGCTACGGGGAAAGGGCGGGGGAGTGGGACTCGCTGAGAGTCGGCACGGGCTCGACGGGCCGAATGGCCTTCCGTGCTGTAACCATTCCATGATTCTATAAGTTAGTGGCACATTTCATAGTGTGGGTGGAAGCAGAACATTGCAAAGGGACATGGATTGAGTTGGCAAAACTAGAGGCATCTGATTCAGGAGATTCGGGGGGCGCGGAAATTCGGGAGTTTAATGATTTTAAAGGAACATTTTTGTTTTGTGCAGTTACGGTCAAAGAAATGTTTGTGAAAGGAATTTTTTGAACAGAGGAATGCAGCATTTAATCTTCTGCCTCAACACTTCTTCCTGGGTATCGGGGTCACATTTCTTTTCGATGTTATTCTTCTCAAAAAGGAGTTAGATGTCGTCCATGAGACTAGGGGGATCAAGGACTATGGCGAGAAAGCAGGAATGGGGTATTGAAGTTGATTGTTCAGCCATGAACTCATTGAATGGCGGTGCAGGCTCAAAGGGCCGAATGGCCGACCCCTGCACCTATTTTCTATGTTTTCTATGTTTCTTGAATTTATATTTCCTTTGGTGTTTCACAATAACCAGACCTTTGCTCTAAAGTCTTTCTCAGTGTTTTCCCAGTCTCCTGTTGATGTTACCAGCAATGAACATTTTGAACCAGACACCGAAAAACACACTGTGCAAAATGGGACATGCTTTAACAATTAACGTGGGGCTCGATCCCCCAAATTCGAGACTAAGATTCTCATGCTCGACCGATTGATCTCACGGGGCTTCTACCAAATAGACGTTTTTATCGTTGATTGCAGCCAGGCGCCTTTTGGCTCCGCCCCAGATGTTTAAACTTGCTGTCAAGGAACTGCCAGGATCTTCTTGAATGGTGGACCAGGCTCGAGGGGCCGAATGGCCTACTCCGGCCCCTAATCCTTACATGTTTATGACCTTATGACCTTTCACAGGAGAACAAACTCGGCCCTGAGCATGCATGAGGAGATAGCTCCAGAAAATATTCCCACCCGGTGAGCTTTCGCGTGTGAGGCGAACGTGTTAACCGCTACACTGCGGAAACATCGCCACTTTCAGCACCCGGCCAGACGGAAATGTTAAGCGAGCAGGTGAACTGCTGAATCCCACTTTGAAGGAGTTGATCGTGGTGTCAAACAATGAGTTTCACTTAATGATTAAAAATTAGAAATGTCAGATTTAAACACAGACCTCGAGAGAAGACTGCAACTTGAACACAGCACCTGAGACCGCTCGGCCATCCTGACAATTTAATGCTCTATGTGGTCATCTGCATGTTGATTTTGAACTTTTGTATCCTGTCACAAGAAATAAATGAGTGCAGCAGGTGTATCTCTGTCTGACGGGGAAACACTGAGACAAACCTTGGAGCAAGGGTCTGGTTATTGCCAAACAGCAAAGAATATATTAATTCTGGAAGAACAATATTTAAAAGTACAGTAACCCTGATGTGATTTAAACACGCTACATTCGGAACTGAAATCAGTCACGCTACCATTGCGCCACGAGGTCTACGTCATAAGACTCAGATGTTCGTCTATATGAAGGTGTCACAAAACAAGAAGCTTTAAAATCTCTTCCCATTCCCACCTTGTGTCAGAAGCAGCGCTCATCTCCCAGTCACTGTCTGTTTTTTTCTTAAACGTTTGTGTTGCTTTCACGGGAAAGCATCATTAATTAACCCCTCACCTTCTTTTGCACAATGAAAGAAATGCTAACTGAGGGACAGTCGATACTTCAATCATTTGTGCTGTGCTTTGGGGAGCGGGCAGGGAAGTGGACCGGAGTCCATGATCGGATCAGCCATGATCGTATTAAATGGCGGAGCAGGCTCGAGGCGCGTATGACCGACTCCTGCTCCAATTTCTTATGTTCTTCTGCATGTTGACCCATTTTACACACTGTATTCTAGGATCTGGTTCAAAATCTTCATTGCCAATGACATCAGGAATCTGGGGCAACTTTTTTCAAATTTAACCGCACCGGTTATTCCGACCATGCACAGAAAATAGAATCAGTAGTGAAGATAAAAGCCCATGGTGCTCATTTTCTTATTCAACACAGTAGGATTTCAAATAAAGTTGAAGAATTTTGCACTGAAAAGATTTGAGTGTTACTTGCATTTGCGTCTTTAATTAAACTTTGTGACGTCTGACTCCCATTCATGCCACTGCTGAATAAGAAAGGAGAGTTTGAAGTTGACCAGACTGCACTGCCCCTGATATTTGTGAGCTCATCCTTTATATTCAGTGGTTTCTCGCCTTTTGATGGGCTGCAGTGTAGCAGATATCACGTTGGACTCACACACGAAATGTCCCGGTGAATCCGTTTTCTCTCACTGATAGTTATCTATTTATTGATGTGAAATTAACAGCACTTAAGGAATAAGGGATCACTTTTGCCAGGAGAATAAATAGCAAATAAAAACAGCAAATGCTGGAAATCTCAGCAGGTCAGGCAGCCATTTGCCAGGAGACGAAACTCGCCTCTGATTGTTCCTCCATAGCAAGTTAAAACATAATGCTCCTTCCCGAGATCGAACCTCATACCTTTAATGTGTAATGCAAACGTGATAAGCACACGTGATAACCACTACACTACAGAAACAGCTGGCACAACAGCCCCAACAGAGGGGAGCTGACCAGTGAGCTCCCTCTGTGCTGATCAGGAATGTGTTGGCTCACCTGAAACAACTTCTGTCCCACACTGAAAGTTCTCAATCCTTCTCCTCCACTGCCCTTTACAGAAATGTCACGGATCACCCAGCCACCGTGTTCACTTCCACATCCTCACAGTGGGGCCACAGAGGCTCCTACCGTCTCCCCGTGGTCAGCGAACTCGCCCAGTTTACAAAATTAAACCCGGAACACGTGCCCGGCAAAGGGCAGGAGAAGCCAGATAGTCTGTAAGATCGGTCTTTCACAGAAAGTATTGGTATACATGGTGATTACAGCAATTATTAATCGTCTCACAGAACTCAATTATTTTTATGCGATGAACTGATCGACAATTGAAACCAGGTTACTGCGCCGGATCTTAACCCCTCGACCACCAGGGAACAGTTATGATACATGTAGATATATTTATATATATTCTTATTTGAACCTGAATATCAACAGCTAGCTACCGAGACCACATGGTGCAACGGTAGTGCGTCTAACCTTGAGTGAGATAAATTGATCCACAGTGACACCCATTTCATCTTTTGTTCCCTTTTAAACACGAGAAACTGAGACAGGGGGAATAAATAGAGAAACAAAAGCCTAGCGATATAGACAAGAGGAAGAGAGAAGGGGAATGATACTGTCCCAACCCAGAACTAATGCAGAAACCCATCTGCTGTGCCCGGGGTGGCAACCCACAGCCTGGATACACTAACGGAAGAACACCAGCGGCAGGTCGGGGCCAAAAAAGGAATGGCGAGCATCCCTGGGAGCAGCTTGCAGGTCCCGGGAGACGACTCCAGGGAGCAGCGCGAGCTGGTGCAGGAGGGCGGCGGCAGCGAAGAGTGATGTCATCAAGGTCCAGGTCGGTGATTGGAGCGTGGGCAGGTACAGCAGGAGCGGCGAGATCGGGGCGAAGGAGCGGCAAGAGACTGTAGAGGGACATGATCAGGGCCCAGGAGAGGCATGAGTTCGGGGCCAGGGGCCCAGGGTTAGCACGGGCCAGCCCACACTGCGATATGTGTGTGCACTAGGTCCGTGCAGCAGAACTGGTCTCCAGTCGACCTGCTTAACCCTTGCCACTGGACCAAGACCTCGCTCTGTCAAGCCCGTTTGATGGTGGGGGTGCAACGGCCATCACAACTAAAAAAAATTCACGCACAGATATCTTCCACCCTTCGGGTTGTAATTCGAGCCCTTCATTGAAACACCTGTGAACTCATCCTTTTTCGGCGTGGAAGCAAGTCATCCTCGTTTCAAGGGACCAACAATGATGATGATGATGATGGATACATTAACGTCCCAACAGCTCATTGACTGCAGGAGTGGGACCGTGCGGCACTTCAGAAAACATGTCGAAAAGGCAAAGTCACTTATTCCGTCTCATGTGCTCCTCCGATCAAGAATAACAACACACACTAAAAATGCTTCAATGATGGTTACACTTTATCTCCGTGCAGCCTCTACAGCCTAAAGACACCACAACGCTAGTGCGAATACATTCTTCCCATCAAAGTTCTATTTGTGCTACTTTGTTGTGGCAACTCTTGATTGCAGTCACCAAGATATCCCTTGAGATATAGGGTAAAACTCATGCTTTTCCTTTGGCAATGCTTTTAATAATCTGAGAAGATTTGACTGGAGGTTTATTAACAGATAACACTAGCTAAGGCCTTTATCTCCATATTTGCTTAGCAGTTGGCTCGTTGGTCTAGTTGTATGATTCTCACTTTGGGGTTGTTACTTGAAATTTGCGAGAGATCCCGGGCGAGCCCTTTTTTTGCCGTGAATTTTGAATTTGCATCGAACTTTTGCAAAGAAGGACTTGCATTTCTGCAGCGTCTGTCAGGAGCTCATAACGCCCCAAAGCGCTTTACAGCCGTTGAGTTACCTTTGAAATGTTGTCACGTGAGTAAAGATGTGCCCAAATCACCCCACACGCACCTCAACTCTTTGTGAAGGAGTTCATAGAATCATAGAAGTTTACAGCAAGGAAGGAGGCCAATTTGGCCCATCGTGTCCGCGTCGGCCAACAAGGGGCTATACAGCTGAATCCCACTTTCCAGCTCTTGGTCCATAACCCTGCAGGTTACAGCACTTCAGGTCACATCCAAGCACTTTTTAAATGTGGTGAGTGTTTCTGCCTCTACCACCATTTCAGGCAGTGAGTTCCAGACCCCCACAACCCTCTGCGTGCAGAAATAAATAGGTGCAGGCGAAGGCCATTCGGTCCTTCGAGCCGCACCACCACGGAGAATGAAACAGTTAATTCAGAGACCATGGTCCAGAACTCAAAGCAGGGTAACTTTGAAGGTATGAGGGTGAATTGTCGAGGATAGATTGGCGAATGATACTTAAGGGGTTGACAGTGGATTGGCAATGGCAGACATTTACAGACCGCATGGATGAACTGCAACAATTGTACATCCCTGTCTGGTGTAAAAATAAAAAAGGGAAGGTTGCTCAACCGTGGCTACCAACGGAAATCAGGGATAGTATTAAAGCCAAGGAAGTGGCATACAAATTGGCCAGAAATAGCAGCGAACCTGGAGACTGGGAGAAATTTGGAACTTAGCAAAGGAGGACAAAGGGTTGATTAGGGCAGGGAAAATAGTGTACGAGAGGAAGCTTGCAGGGAACATTAAAATGGACTGCAAATGCTTCTATAGATATGTAAAGAAAAAAAGGTTAGTAAAGACAAATGTCGGTCCCCTGCAGTCAGAATCAGGGGAAGTCATAACTGGGAACAAAGAAATGGCAGACCAATTGAACAAGTACTTTGGTTCGGTATTCACTGAGGAGGACACAAACAATCTTCCGGATATAAAAGGGGTCAGAGGTTCGAGTAAGAAGGAGGAACTGAGGGGAATCCTTATTAGTCGGGAAATTGTGTTGGGGAAACTGATGGGATTGAAGGCCGATATATCCCCAGGCCTGATGGTCTGCATCCCAGAGTACTTAAGGAGGTGGCCTTGGAAATGGCGGATGCATTGACAGTCATTTTCCAACACTCCATAGATTCTGGATCAGTTGCTATGGAGTGGAGGATAGCCAATGTAACCCCACTTTTTAAAAAAGGAGGGAGAGAGAAAGCAGGGAATTATAGACCGGTCAGCCTGACATCAGTAGTGGTGAAATTGATGGAATCAATTATTAAGGATGTCATAGCAGCGCATTTGGAAAGAGGTGACATGATTGGTCCAAGTCAGCATGTATTTGTGAAAGGGAAATCATGCTTGAAAAATCTTCTGGAATTTGTTGAGGATGTTTCCAGTAGAGTGGACAAGGGAGAACCAGTTGATGTGGTATATTTGGACTTTCAGAAGGCTTTCGACAAGGTCCCACACAAGAGATTAGTGAGCAAAGTTAGAGCACATGGGATTGGGGGTAGTGTGCTGACGTGGATTGAAAACTGGTTGGCAGACAGGAAGCAAAGAGTAGGAGTAAATGGGTACTTTTCAGAATGGCAGGCAGTGACTAGTGGGGCACCGCAAGGGCCCGAGCTGGGTACATTGTACATTAATGATTTAGACGAGGGGACTAAATGTAGTGTCTCCAAATTTGCAGATGACACTAAGTTGGGTGGCAGTGTGAGCTGCGAAGAGGATTCTATGAGGCTGCAGAGTGACTTGGATAGGTTAGGTGAGTGTGCAAATGCCTGGCAGATGAAGTTTAATGTGGATAAAGGTGAGGTTATCCACTTCGGTTGAAAAACAGAGAGACAGACTATTACCTGAATGGTGACAGATTCGGAAAAGGGGAGGTGCAACGAGACCTGGGTGTCATGGTACATCAGTCATTGAAGGTTGGCATGCAGGTACAGCAGGTGGTTAAAAAAGCAAATGGCATGTTGGCCATCATTGCGAGGTGATTTGAGTATAGTGGCAGGGAGGTGTTACTACAGTTGTACAGGGCCTTGGTGAGGCCACACCTGGAGTATTGTGTACAGTTTTGGTCTTCTAACTTGAGGAAGGACATTCTTGCTATTGGGGGAGTGCAGCGAAGGTTCACCAGACTGATTCCCGGGATGGCGGGACTGACATATCAAGAAAGACTGGATTCACTGGAGTTCAGACAAATGAGAGGGGATCTCATAGAAACGTTTAAAATTCTGGCGGGTTTAGACAGGTTAGATGCAGGAAGAATGTTCCCAATGTTGGGGAAGTCCAGGACCAGGGGTCACAGTCTAAGGAGAAGGGATAATCCATTTAGAACCGTGATGAGGAGAAACTTCTTCACCCAGAGATTGGTGAACCTGTGGAATTCTCTACCACAGAAAGTTGTTGAGGCCAATTCACTAAATATATTCAAAAAGGAGTTAGACGTAGCCCTTACTACTCGGGGGATTAAGGGGTATGGCGAGAAAGCAGGAATGGGGTACTGAAGTTGCATGTTCAACCATAAACTCATTGAATGGTGGTGCAGGCTCGAAGGGCCGAATGGCCTACTCCTGCACCTATTTTCTATGTTTTTACATTCCAATAAGATCATGGCTGATCATTCACCTCAGTACCCCTTTCCTACTTTCTCTCCATACCCCATGAGCTTTTTAGCCATAAAGGCCACAGCTAATTCCCTCTGGAATATATCAAATGAACTGGCATCAACAACTGTCTGCGGCAGACAATTCCACAGGTTAACAACTCTATGAGTGAAGAAGTTTCTCCTCATCTCGGTCCTAAATGGCTTACCCCTTATCCCTTAGGCTCTGACCCCTGGTTCTGGACTTCCCCAACATCGGGCACATTCTTCCTGCCTCTAACCTGTCCAGTCCCGTCAGAATTTTATATATTTCTTTGAGATCCCCTCTCATTCTTCTAAACTCCGGTGAATACAGGCCTGGTCAATCCAGTCTCTCCTCATATGTCAGTCCTGCCATCCAGGGAATCATTGTAGTGAACCTTCGCTGCACTCTCTCAGTCGCAAGAACATCTTTCCTCAGATTAGGAGACCAAAACGGAACACAATATTCCAGGTGAGGCCTCAGCAAGGCCCTGTACAACTGCAGTAAGACCTTCCTGCTCCAATACTCAAATCCCCCAGCTATGAAGGCCAACATGCCATTTGCCTTCTTCACCGCCTGCTATACCTGCATGCCAACTTTTAATGACTGATGTACCATGACACCCAGGTCTCGTTGCACCTCCCCTTTTTCTACTCTGCCGCCATTCAGATAATAATCTGCCTTCACGTTTTTGCCCCCGAAGTGGATAACATCACATTTATCCACATTATAGTGCATCTGCCATGTATTTGCCCACTCTCCGAACCATTCCAAGTCACTCTTCAGCCTCTTAGCATCCTCCTCACAGCTCACACCATCACGCAGCTTAGAGTCACCTGCAAACTTGGAGATATAACACTCAATTCCTTCATCGAAATCATTGATGTGTATTGTAAGTAGCTGGGGTCCCAGCACTGAGCCCTGCAGCACCCCACGAGTCACTTCCTGTCATTCTGAGAAGGACCCATTTATCCCTACTCTCTGCTACCTGTCTGCCAACCAGTTCTCTATCCATGTCAATACATTATCCCAATACCATGTACTTTAATTTTGCACACTAATCTCTTGTGTGGGACCTTGTCAAACGCCTTTTGAAAGTCCAAATACATTATATCCACTGGTTTTCCCTTGTCCATTCTCCTAGTTCCATCCTCAAAAAGTTCTAGAAGATTTGTCAAGCATGATTTCCCTTTCCTAAATCCATGCTCACTTGGACCGATCTTGTCACTGCTTTCCAAATGCTATGCTATTTCATCCATAATAATTGATTCCAGCATTTTCCCCACTACTGATGTCAGGCTAACTGGTCGATCATTACGCGTTTTCTCTCTTCCTTCTTTTTAAAAAAGTGGTGTTATATTAGCTACCCTCTAGTCCATAGGAACTGTTCCAGAGTCGATAGACTGTTCGAGAATGATCACCAATGCATCCACTATTTCAAGGGTTACTTCCATAACTACTCTGGGATGCAGACTATCTGGCCCTGGTATTTATCAGCCTTCAATCCCAACAATTTCCCGAACACAATTTCCTGACTAATAAAGAATTCCTTCAGTTCCTCCTTCTCGCTGGACCCTCGGTCCCTGAGTACATTAGGAAGGTTATTTGTGTCTTCCTTCGTGAAGACAGAACCAAAGTATCTGTTTAACTGGTCCGCCATTTCTTTGTTCTCCATTATAAATTCATCTGATTCTGACTGCAAGTGACCGACGTTTGTCTTCACTAATCGTTTTCTCTTCACATATCTATAGAAGCTTTCGCAGTCAGTTTTTATGTTCCCAGCAAGCTTCCTCTCATACTCTATTTTCCCACTCCTTATTAAACCCTTTGTCCTCCTCTACTGAATTCTAAATTTCTTCCAGTCCTCAAGTTTGCTGCTTTTTCTGGAAAATTTATCGGCCTCTTCCTTGCATTTAACACGATCCCTAATTTCCCTTATTAGCCACGGTTGGGCCACCTTCCCCGTTTTATTTTTTATCCAGACAGGAATGTACAATTGTTGAAGTTCATCCATGTGATCTTTAAATGTTTGCCATTGCCTATCCAGCGTCAACCTTTTAAGTCTCATTTGCCAGTCTATTCTAGCCAATTCACATCTCATGCAATCGAAGTTACCTTTCCTTAAGTTCAGGTCCCTAGTCTCTGAATTAAATGTTTCAATCTCCATCTTAATAAAGAATTCTACCATATTATGGTCACTCTTCTCCAAGGGGCCTCGCACAACAAGATTGCTAATTAGTCATTTTTCATTACACATCACCAAGTCCAGGATTGCCAGCCCTCAAGTTGGTTCCTCAACATATTGGTCTAGAAAAGCATCCCGAATACACTCCACGAAATCCTCCTCCACCGTATTTCTAAAAGTTTGGTTACCCCAATCTATATGTAAATTAAAGTCGCCCATGATAACTGCTGTATCTTTATTGCACGCATCCATAATTTCTTCTTTGATACTGTCCCCAAACTCACGACTACTGTTTGGTGGTCTGTGCACAACTCCCACTCGTGTTTTCTGCCCTTTGGAATTCCGCAGCTCTATCCATACAGAGTCCACACCATCCAAGCTAATGTCCTTCCTTAATATTGTGTTAATTTCCTCTTTAAAGAGCATCGTTCCCTGACCTCCTTTTCCTTTCTGTCTATCCTTCTTGAATGTTGAATACCTCAGGATGTTGAGTTCCCAGCCTTGGTCACCCTGGAGCCATGTCTCTGGAATCCCAATTGTAACATATTCGTGAATTGCTGCCTCTGAGAGAATTCATCCACCTTATTACGAATAATCCTCGCATTGAGACACAGAGACTTCAGGCTTGTCTTTTTAATACACTTTGTCCCTTTAGAACTTTGCTGTAATGTGGCCCTTTTTGATTTTTGCCTTGTGTTTCTCTACCCTCCACTTTTATTTTCTTCTTTCTACCTTTTGCTTCTGCCCCCATTTTACTTCTTTCTATCTCCCTGCATAGGTTCCCATCCCCCTGCCATATTAGGTTAACCCCTCCCCAACAGCACTAGCAAACATTCCCCTTGACATTGGTTCTGGTCCTGACCAGGTGCAGACCGTCCGGTTTGTAATGGTCCTACCTTCCCCAGAACCGGTTCCAATGCCCCAGGAATTTGAATCCCACCCTTCTGCACTACTCATCACACCATATATTCATCTGAGCTATCCTGCATTTCCTATTCTGACGAGCTCATGGCACTGGTAGCAATTCTGAGATTACTACCTTTTAATTGAATTCCTAGCTCCCTAAACTCAGCTTGTAGGACCTCATCCCGTTTTTTCCGATATCATTGGTACCATATACACCACGACAGCTGGCTATTCACCCTCCCCCTCCAGAATGCGCTGTAGCCACTCCGAGACATTCTTGACCTTTGCACTAGGGAGGCAACATACCATTCTGGAGTCTCGATTGCAGCCGCAGAAACATCTATCTATTCCCCTTACAATAGAATCCCCGGTCACTATAGTTCTCCCACTCGTTTTACTGCCCTCCTGTGCAGCAGAACCACCCCTGCTGCCATGCACTTGGCTGCTGCTGCCCTACCCTGATGAGTCATCTCCTCCAAGGTGGTGTATCTGTTTTGCAGGGGGATGACCGCAGGGGACTCTTGCACTGTCTTCCTTCCACTGCTCTTCCTGATGTTTACCCATTCACTCTCTGCCTGATTTATCTTTACCTATGGTGTGATCAACTCACTAACAATGCTGTTCACGACATGCTCAGCATTTCGGATGCTCCAGAGTGAATCCGTGTGCAGCTCCAGTGCCGCAATGTGGCCTGTCAGGAGCTGCAGATGGATACACTTGCAGCACATGTAGTCATCAGGGACACTGGAAGCGTCCCTGACTTCCCACATAGCACAGAAGGAGCATGACATGTGTCCGAGCTCTCCTGCTATGACTTAACCATTAGATTTAGATATTTGGCAACAATTCCAAAGTTTCCTTGCTGCTAAGAACAAGAAGAAATCAAAGAAACAGAAAACTACTCACCACTCAACCAGCCAATCACTTACCCTCTTGGCTGTGACGTCACCCTTTGATTACTTTTGACTTCTTTCTTACTTTTGACCCTCTGCCAGCTGTAGCTCGCTGCTCGCTGCTCCTCCAGCCGCTGCTCCTCCGACGGCCGTCGATCCCCGGAATCCCGCTGGGCCTTCATCGGCCGCTGCTCACACCTCCTCCGGTCAATGCTCCTCCGACTTTTGGAAAAAATAATTCAGTCAGGCAGCGTCTGCATGGATTCATGGAAGGGAAGTCATGTTTGACAAATTTGCTGGAAATCTTTGAGGGTGTAATGAACAGGGTGGATAAAGGGGAACCAGTGGATGTGGTGTATTTGGACTTCCAGAAGACATTTTGACAAGGTGCCACATAAAAGATTTCTGCACAAGATAAAAGTTCCCGGGGTTGGGGGTAATATATTAGCATGGAGAGAGGATTGGCTGACGAACAGAAAACAGAGAGTCGGAATAAATGGTTCATTCTCTGGTTGGCAATCAGTAACTAGTGGGGTGCTCCAGGGATCAGTGCTGGGACCCCAATCTTTCCAATCTATATTAACGACTTGGATGAAGGGACCGAGTGCAATGTAGCCAAGTTTGCTGATGATACAAAGATGGGAGGAAAAGCAATGTGTGGGGAGAACACAAAAAATCTGCAAAAAGACATAGCCAGGCTAAGTGAGTGGGGAAAAATTTGGCAGATGGTGTATAATGTTGGAAAGTGCAAGGTTTGCATTTTGGCAGAAAAAAATCAAAGAACAAGTTAGTATTTAAAAGGAGAAAAATTGCACCGTGCTGCAGTACAGCGGGTGCTGCGCGTACTTGTGCATGAAACACAAACGGTTAGTATGCAGGTACAGTAAGTAATCAGGAAGGCCAATGGAATCTTGGCCTTTATTGCAAAGGGGATGGAGTATAAAACAAAGAAATCTTGCTGCAGTTATACAGGGTATTGATGAGGCCAGACTTGGAACACTGCGTGCAGTTTTGGTTTCCATATTTAAGAAAGGATACAGATGCTTTGGAGGCAGTTCAGAGAAGGTTCACTAGGTTGATTCCGAAGATGAGGGGGCTAACTTATGAGAAAAGGTTGAGTAGGTTGTGCCTCTACTCATTGGAATTCAGAAGATTGAAAGGTGATCTTATGGAAACGTGTAAGATTATGAGGGGGCTTGACAAGGTGGATGCAGAGAGGATGTTTCTGCATACTAACCTTTTGTGTTTCATGTACAAGGACCCCCAGGCCCCTCTGCACCGCAGCATTTCGTAATCTCTCCACATTTAAATAATTATTTGCTTTTTTATTATTGCTACCACAGTGGATTTCCTCATATTTCCCACATTATACTCCATCTGACAAATTGCTGCCCACCCACTGAGCCTATCAATATCGTTTGCAGATTGTTTGCGTCCTCCTCACACCTTGCTTTCCCACCTATCTTTGTATCATCAGCAAACTTGGTGACATTACAAACATGAAGAGCACAGAACAAATTATTGACGGAGTGACTTTCCCTCAGTTAGTATTTCTTTCATTGTGCAAAAGAAAATTATCGATTCATTAATTATTTTATCCCATGAAAGCAAAATAAATGTTTAACGAAAATAAGTTGCACATTTGAAAGGAACATTATTGTTTTGTGCAGTTTCGATCAGAGAAATGTTTGTGAAAGGAATTATTTGCTAAAAAAGGAATTGAGCTTTTCAGCTTTTCACTGAACACTTCTCTCTGGGACTGGTTCTAAGTAGCAGTTACTGTAGTGTAGCGGTTATCATGTTTACCTCACATGTGATAAGTTCCCAGTTCAAGCATGGGTAAAAACATTATTTTTGTAACAAAAACTGGTTTTAAATGTTCATTGCTCATGCGATAATGGCCTCCTTCCATCCTGTAAACTTCTCTGATTCCATGATGAACATTTAAAACCAGTCTCCTAAAATACAGAGTGTGTAAAATCAGAAAGGGAATAAAACTTCCTCAATGATTAAAGTTTCACAAATTATTAAAATTAAGTTGTTGAAGTTTCGACTGTCCCTCAGTGATCATGTTAGCATTTCTTTCATTCTGCTAAACAATGCTATCGGTTAATACCAGCAGATCTAAGCCGTATTTCAAACCCGGAAACAATTCATTCATTATTCACCCTTCCCAGTTCCAGTGCACAGAGGGTTATTTATACTCCATCCCAGAAACTCAAGTCCAACTTCTGACATTCCTTATTTCTAATTACCAATTTATTTGTTTTGACACCAGTCTGAAGTGCTTTTTGGTCATCTATATAATTTAATTAAATTACTTCACTTTAATTAAAAACGGTGGTAGCAAAATTACTTTTCTAACTGTGAATCGAACCCTGGAAGCTGTAGTGATCAGAATGGTTTTGTGAAGCATTAAAAAATGGCCTCTAAAAATCTCAGACTGCTAATTTAAAATCACGATTACGATTTGTTTCAGTGTGAAAGAAGGGGATTGAAAATGACAACAAAAACACCAGAGAGCAACTGCATTAAGAGAAATTCAAACTTTTCACAAAGTTGGTACTACGAAGCAACGGCTGAGCTAAAGTTGGTACTGGTCATTGGGTAAGAAACATCTCATTATCACCGATGAGCTCAGAAATATCAGGAACAGTGCAGTCTGATCAACGTCAAACCCCTCCTTCCTAATTCAACAGAGACATGAACGGCAGACAGACGCCACAAAGTTTAATTAAAGACCAAAATACAAGTCACATTTAATTTCCAATAGCTTTCACGATAAAATTCTTTCACTTCATTTCAAATCTTACTGCGTTGATTCTGAAAATGAGCACCGTGTGATTTTATCTCTAATACTGATTTGATTTTCTGTGCACGGTAGGAATTACCGTTCGAGTTTTGGAGCACAATTTGACAAAATTTGCCCCAGATGCCTGGTGTTATCAGCAATTAATATTTTGAACCAGACTCCTAAAATAGTGTTTTTTTTATATTAGTTCACAGGACCTGGGTGTCACTGGCAAGGCCAGAATTTATTGCCCTAACCTAATTGCCCTTGAGAAGGTGATGGTTGTTGTGTATCTGTAAAGCATGCACTCCCATGTTCCGCCACCAGGGAATTCATCCACTGAAGTTCCAAGGGATCCCAGCATACCTTGGGAGCACTGTTAAATAAGCTGGCCCCCTAGGCCTGTTCCTCACTCTGGAGTGTCTTATTAAAGACTGAGGTCACTGTTACTTTAACCTCTCTGTGTGTAGCCTCATCTGTGTTAGGAACACAATAACTGGCGACGGGAATACGAATCCAATGCAAAGATGCAGCAAACTGTGGGCATCCTGGAGAAGTTCTCGGAGGGTGAGGACTGGGAAGCCTATGTCGAACGGCTAGACCAGTACTTTGTAGCCAACGAGCTGGATGGAGAAGGAAGCACTGCAAAAAGGAGAGCGGTCCTCCTGACATCTGCGGGGCACCGACCTACAGCCTTATGAAGAAACTTCTGGCTCCGGTGAAACCCACAGATAAGTCATATGAGGAACTGTGTATAGTGGTTCGGGAGCATCTTAACCCGAGGGAGAGCGTGCTGATGGAGCGGTATCGGTTCTACACGTGCCAGCGATCTGACGGACAGGAAGTGGCGAGCTCCGTCGCCGAGCTAATGCAACTTGCAGGACAATGTGAGTTTGATGGCTGCCCGGAGCAAATACTCAGAGACTTTTTTGTACTGGGCATTGGTCACAAGACCATTCTACGAAAAATTTTGACTGTAGAGACACCGACCCTCAGTCAGGCCATTGCGATAGTACAGGCGTTTATGTCCACCAGTGATAACACCAAACAAATCTCTCATCACACAAGTGCTAGCAATGTCCATAAATTAACTGGAACCGTTTTTGCGAGCAGAAATGTACAGGGCAGAACCCACGAGTTTGCAGCTGCCAGCAAGCCTCAGGTGACCCAGATGATTCAGAGTCCCCAACAAAGAATAAAGACAAGCAATTCACACCTTGTTGGCATTGTGGAAGCTTCCATTCAGCCTATTCATGATGCTGCAAAGGGTAGATTTGCCAGAGCTGTGGAACAATGGTGCACCTCCAATGAGCTTGCAAACGAGCTGCAAGCTCTGCAAAACCTGATAACCACCACGTCATAGAGGAATATCTGTCCATGGTGGATCAAAGCAATTTAGAGCCTTCGAGAGAGGAGGCAGATGCTGAAGTACACGGGGTGCACACATTTTCGACGAGATGTCCACCTATAATGCTTCACATAAAATTGAATGGCTTAGCCGTAGCCATGGAACTGGACACTGGCGCCAGCCAATCCATCATGAGTAAAAAGATGTTTGAGAGACTGTGGTGCAACACGGCATTCAGGCCAGCCCTGAGCCCCATCCACACGAAACTGAGAATGTACATCAAAGAGTTTATCACTCAGCACCATGGTCATGGTCACCTACGAGGGCAAGGTGCATGAACTGCCACTCTGGATTATCATGGGCGATAACCCGACAGTGCTTGGAAGGAGCTGGCTGGGCAAAATCCGCTGGAACTGGGATGACATCCGAGCTCTATCACATGTCGATGAGGCCTCATATACCCAGCTTCTCAACAAATTTCCTTCCCTTTTTGAGGCAGGCATTGGAAACTTTTCCAGGGCAAAGGTACGGATGCACTTGGCTCCAGAGGCACGACCCATTCACTACAAGGCGCGAGCAGTACCCCACATGATGAGGAAGAGAGTGGAAATCGAGCTGGACAGGCTGCAACGTGAGGGCATCATCTCCCCAGTGGAATTCAGCGAGTGGGTCAGCCCGATTGTTCCAGTACTCAAAAGTGAAGGCACAATCAGGATTTGCGGCGATTATAAAGTAACTATTAATCGTTTCTCACGACAGGACCAATACCCGCTACCTAAGGGAGACGACCTAATTGCGATGCTGGCAGGAGGAAAGACGTTCACCAAGCTCGACCTGACTTCGGTTTACATGACGCAGGAGCTGGAGGAGTCTTCTAAGGGCCTCACCTGCATCAACACGCACAAGGTACTGTTCATCTACAACAGATGCCCATTTGTAATTCGGTCAGCTGCAGCGATCTTCCAGAGAAACATGGAGAGCCTACTCAAGCCGGTACCACGCATAGTGGTCTTTCAGGACGATATATTGGTCACGGGTCGGAATACCATCGAGCACCTACAAAACCTGGAGGAGGTCCTCCAGCGACTGGATCGCGTCGGGCTGCCGCTGGAGAGGTTGAAATGCGTCTCCATGGCAACAGAAGTGGAGTTTTTGGGGAGAAAGATCGCAGCGGAAGGCATTCGGACAACAGAAGCCAAGACAGAGGCTATCAGGAACGTGCCCAGGCCACAGAACATCACGGAGCTGCGGTCGGTCCTGGGACTCCTCAACTAATTTGGTAAATTCCTACCGGGGTTAAGCACCCTTTTAGAGCCCCTGAATGTGGTATTGCGCAAAGGTGAGAACTGGGTATGGGGAAAAAAACAAGTAATTGCTTTTGAGCAAGCCAGAAACATTTCATGCTCCAACAAGCTGCTTGCATTGTATAACCGGTGTAAAAGACTTGTGCTAGCATGTGACGCGTCGTCGTACGGATTCGGGTGTGTACTACAACAAGCTAACGTTGCGGGGAAGTTTCAACCTGTCGCCTAAGCTTCCAGGAGCTTATCTAAGGCCGAGAGGGCCTACAGCATGATTGAGAAAGGGGCATTAGCGTGTGTGTTGGTGGTAAAGAAAATGCATTAGTACCTTTTTGGCCTCAAATTTGAGCTGGAAACCGATCACAAACCCCTCACATCCCTGTTCGCTGAAAACAAGGGGATAAATACTAATGCCTCAGCCCGCATACAAAGGTGGACACTCGCGCTATCAGCCTATAACTATACCATCCGCCACAGGCCAGGCACCAAGAACTGTGCGGATGCTCTCAGTCGGCTACTATTGCCCATCACAGGGGAGGAAATGGTGCAGCCTGCAAACTTGTTGATGGTGGCGTAGCCCGCAGACGTGTTGATGGTCATGGAAGCGTTTGGAAATGATAAATCACCTGTCACGGCCCGCCAGATTAGGTCTTGGACCAGCTAAGATGCTCTGCTGTCCCGAGTAAATAACTGTGTATTGCATGGGAGCTGGGCCATTATCCCTTTTGAAATGCAAGAGCTAATCAAGCCGTTCCAGCGGCGAAAGGACGAGCTGTCCATTCAGGCAGACTGCCTGTTGTGGGGTAACCACGTAGGGCTACCAAAAAAGGGCAGGGAGACGTTCATCTCGGATCTCCAGAGCACACACGCGGGTATAGTAATGATGAAAGCAATAGCCAGATCCCACGTGTGGTGGCCCGGTATCGACTCTGACTTCGAGTCCTGTGTACAGCAATGCAGTGTATGTGCTCAGTTGAACAATGCGCCCAGAGAGGCACCACGAAGTTTGTGGTCTTGGCCCTCCAGACCATGGTCGAGGATCCATGTCGACTATGCGGTACCGTTTCTCGGTAAAATGTTTCTGGTGGTGGTGGATGCTTTTTCAAAATGGATTGAAGGTAAAATAATGTCGGGAAGCACTGCCACTGCCACCATTGAAACGCTGAGGGCCATGTTTGCCACCCAGGGACTGCCTGACATACTGGTCAGTGACAACGTGCCATGTTTCACTCGTGCCGAATTTAACGAATTGATGACCTGCAATGAGATCAAATATGTCACCTCGGCCCCGTTTAAACCAGCCACCAATGCGCAGGCAGAGCGGGCAGTACAAACTATCAAACAGAGCCTTGAACAAGTCACAGAAGGCTCACTGCAATCCCGCCTGTCCCGAGTACTGCTCAGCTACCGCACGAGACCCCACTCTCTCACATGGGTGCCCCCGGCTGAGCTACTCATGAAAAGGACACTTAAAACCCGACTCTCGCTGGTTCACCCCAAGCTGCAAGATCAGGTCGCGAGCCGGCGGCAGCAACAAAATGTAAACGATGGTCGCGCCACTGTGTGACGGGAAATTGATCTGAATGACTCTGTGTATGTGCTAAACTATGGACATGGTCCCAAGTCGATCGCATGCACGGTGATAGCTAAAGAAGGGAATAGGATGTTTGTTGTCAAACTAGACAATGGACAAATTTGAGAAAGCATCTGGACCAAACGAGCCTGCGGTTCACAGACTGCCTTGAACAAACCACAGCAGACACCAGCTTTTTCGAGCCCACAACACACACACAAAGAATCAACGACACCACCCCAGACCATGAAATTGAACCAATCACGCCCAACTGCCCAGCAAGGGCAGGCTCACCCAGCAGCCCTGCCGAGCCAACAACACGCCAGCCCAGCAAGGGCACAGCCAACACACCATTTGTACTGAGGCAGTCCACCAGGGAAAGAAAGGCTCCCAACCGCCTCACCTTGTAAATAGTTTTCACTTTGACTTTGCGGTGTGGTGTTATGTTGTGTATCTGTAAAGCATGCAGTCCCATGTTCCACCACCAGAGAGTGCATCCCCTGAAGTCCCAAGGGATCCCAGCCGAAGGCCTGTTCCTCACTCTGGAATGTCTTATTAAAGATTGAGGTCACTGTTACTTTAACCTCCCTGATTGCAGCCTCATCAGTGTTAGGAACACAATAGTGGTGAGGCAGCATCTTGAACCGCTGCAGTCCGTGTGGTGAAGGCACTCCAACAGAGCTGTTCGGGAGGGAGTTCTAGGCTTTGAACCCAGTAACGATGAAGGAACGACCGATATAATTCCAAGTCACGATGGTGTGTGACTAAATCTAACAATGGCTGGTGTCACAGGCACCAAACATTTTAAAGCAATGTCCTAAAATGCAGTGTGTAAAATGAGAAGGGATAATAATTCATGATATGCAAAGCAGGGAAAGTATTGTTTCAAATGGGACTGTATAAAATTAACGTGAATATTTTTCTGCCTGACAGGTTTTTGGAAGCAGATTTAATGTTAACGTTCCAAAGGGAAATATAGTTGAAAAAGAAACATTTGCAGGGTGCTGGGGAATGGGACTAATTGGAAATTTCTTTCACAGAGTCAGCACAGGTAACAACATAAGAAATCGGAGCAGTCGTAGGCCATACGGCCCCTCAAGCCTGCTCCACCATTCAATAAGATCATGACTGATCGTCAATCTCAACTCCACTTTCCAGGTCGATCTCCCGATCCATTGATTGTCCGAGACTCCAAAAATCTATCTAACGCAGCCTTGAATATATTCAGAGACTCAGCATCCACGGGCCTGTGGGGCAGAGAATTCCACAGATTCATAACCCTCTGAATGAAGAAATTCCTCCTCATCTCTGTCTTAAATGGCCGACCCCTTAACCTGAGACTCTGCCCCCTGGTTCTCAACACTAGAGCCCGGGGGAAACAACCTCTCAGCATCTACCCTGTCAATCCCCTTCAGAATATTGTGTGTTTCAATGAGATCACCTCTCATTCTTCTAAACACCGGAGAGTATCGGCCCATTCTACACAATCTCTCAACTTAAGACAGTCCTCTCATCCCAGGAATCAATCTGGTGAACCTCTGTTGTACCACCTCCCAGGCAAGTGTATCCTTCCTCAGATAAGTAGACCAAAACTGTGCGCAGTACTCCAGGTGTGGTCTCACCAGGGCCCTGTACAATTGTAGCAAGACTTCCTTACTCTTGTACTATGGGCTATATATTAGGTACTATGGGGCGAGTGCCCGGTTTTTTGTTGATTCGATGGTTGTATAAAAAGTTATTAAAATTGACAGTTGCTCGGCAAACATATTTGTATTTCCTTCAGTGTACTCCTTACTCTTCAAGAGCTAGATTTTCCCCAAGCAGTTTTGTAGGCTCACTGACCTCAAGCGCACTGACTTTGCGCGCTGGAAACGGCTCGGGGAAAAAACTCGCCCCATCCTGGCCGCTGTGTACAGTCCCCGGAGTCCTGGCGTGGTATCGATGGTGAAGTGGGGGTCGGAGCCAAATGCCTGCGCCGAAAACACTGCCGGTACCTTCGCGCATGGGCAGTAGGGAGAGAAAACTTGGCACTCTGCCATTTTTAAACAGTGTCAAACCCAATGAAAAGCACAGCAGCTTCTCAGCTTCTCCGGTCGCTCGGCGGGCTCTCCCCCAGTCCCTCCCCGATAAAACGCACAGCTCCAGCAGCTGCAACTTCTCCGGTCCACAAGCTCACACTTCTCCGATGTGTCTTCCCTCCCCTATCCCAGGGATACAGGGACCGAGTGTAATGGAGCCAAGTTTGCTGATGATACAAAGATGGGTGGGAAAGTAAATTGTGACACAGCAAAGTAAATCTCAATTCCGGAAGAACAATATGGAAAAGTACAGTGACCCCGACGTGATATAAACACGCAGCCTTCTGATCTGGAGTCAGACACACGACCGTTACACCACGAGGTCTACAGTACAGAGTGCCCATGTTTGTATACATGAAGGTTCCTGAAACACAGTTTCATTGACCCTGCATTGGTGCAATGAAAGGGCTTTAAAATCCCCGGCCACTCGCAACGTGGGTCCGACAGCATCAGAAGCAGTGCCCACCTGTCACTCAAACTTTCACGCCCGCTTTCATCACCTGCTGCCCGCGGACTGCAGAAAATCCAGTTCATCATCATCATAGGCAGTCCCTCGAAGCGAGGATGACTTGCTTCCACGCCAAAAAAGGATGAGTTCACAGGTGTTTCAATGATGGACCTAATATTCCAGGTCCCGAACTGCATGTTGAAGGGTGGAAGATGCCTGTGCGTAGATTTTTTCAACATGTGGTGGCCTTCACACGGGCTTGACAGAGCGAGGTCTTGGTCCACTGCCAAGGGTTAACCAAGACGACTGGAGACCAGCTCTGCTGCACGGACTCAGTGCACACACATATCACAGTGTGGGCTGGCCCGTGCTGCCCCTCGGCACCTGGCCCTGAACTCACGCCGCCCCTGGGCCCTGATCACATCCCTCCACAGTCTCCTGCTGCTCCTGATGTACATGCCCACGCTCCAATCACCGACCTGGACTTTGATGACATCACTCTTCGCTATCGTTGCCCTCCTTCACCAGCTCGCGCTGTACCTTGCCGTGGTACACCACCACGCTGCACCCAGGCCGCCGCTCACCGCTCCTTTTATGGCCCCGACCTGCCGCTGGTGTTCTCACGCTGGTCGGGGCCTCCACGCTGCTCCCAGCAAATCCAGTTACACGCTGTGTCACCGCACAATTCTCTGCTGTGATTGTAAGCTGACTCTATTTCAAGCTATCGCAGAAGCTGCAAGCAGTGTTCCATGGTCGTCTAGTGGTTGGGATTTGGTGTTTTCACTGCCGTGGTCTGGGTTTGATTCCTGGTCAGCGAAAGCATTTTTACAGAGCAAATTGACAAAAATATTTCAAGTCTGTGAGAGACTGAATAATTGTTTCAAACATCATTAATCCACCCACATGTGTTGCACATTGAAGGAAATACAAATATGTTCGCTGAGCGACTGTCGAATTTTAATAACTTTTTATACAACCATAGAATCAGCAGAAAAACAGGATATTCGGCCCATAGTACCTAATATATAGCCCATAGTGCAAGAGTAAGGAAGTCTTGCTCCAATTGTACAGGGCCCTGGTGAGACCACACCTGGAGTATTGCGCACAGTTTTGGTCTCATTATCTGAGGAAGGATACACTTGCCTTGGAGGTGGTACAACGGAGGTTCACCAGATTGATTCCTGGGATGAGAGGACTGTCCTATGGTGAGAGATTGTGCAGAATATGCCAATACTCTCTGGAGTTTCGAAGAATGAGAGGTGATCTCATTGAAACGGACAATATTCTGAAGGGGATTTGCAGGGTGGCTTTTGAGAAGCCCGGCTAGCTCAGTCGGTAGAGCATGGGACTCTTAATCTCAGGGTCGTGGGTTCGAGCCCCACGTTGGGCGATTACTTTTCATTCAACATTTATATTGCTTTCGTGGGTAAATATCATTAATGAACCCATGATCTTCTTTTGCACAATTATAAAAATGTGAACTGAGGGAGAGTTGATAATTTAATCAAATAATGAAAGCAGCGCCTCAGACCGCAATGCCGTCCTTACAGTTAGATGTTCCAGATACAATTTATTACTCTGGAAAGTTTCAGACCGGGTGCTTGTTCAGTGTTGCTGGAAGGCCCAGTGACCGGGATATCCTCTCCCCCGGGGTTTTCCTGAGTCTGTGCTCGGTGCACGGGGAGCTTTGGCCCGGGTCTGAGGTAGCTTTCATCCCAGGGATGGACAATAACTCTCTGAGCTCTGGAACTGGGGAAAAGCGAATAATTAATGAGTTGTTTGTGGTTTCAAGTGCAGCTTAGATCTGCTGGTGTAAACCGATGGTGTTGTTTTACAGAATGAATGAAATGCTGACAGGGACAGTCAAAACTTCAAGAACTGAACTTTAATAATTCATGAAACTTTAATCCTTGAAGAAGTTTTATCCCCGATTGATTTTACACAATCTGTATTTGAGGAGACTGGTTTTAAATGTGCATTGCTCATGCAACAATGTATCCAAAACAGCTTTTATTCAATTTTATTGCAGACAAGTTTTTGCTTGAGAAATAATGTTTCTGCCCAGGCTTGAACCGGGAACATTTCACGTGTGAGGGAAATGTGATAACCACGACACGACAGAAACTGCTGCTGAGCTCAGTGCCCAGAGAGAAGTGTTCAGCAACAAGCTGAAATGCTCAATCCCTCTCTCTGCAAAAAGTTCCTTTCACAAACATTTCTCTGACCAGAACTGCACCGCTGAAATGCTCAATCCCTCTCTCTGCAAAAAGTTCCTTTCACAAACATTTCTCTGACCAGAACTGCACCACAAACAACAATGTTCTCCTTTCAAAGTCATTAAACTCCCCAATTTCCACGTCTGCAATTTTAAGGACAAGGACTGAAAGCGCTTTGCGATCAGAAAATTGCAGGAAACCCCTGTGATTAACGACAGGGCTTTTGATGGTTGATTTCTGTACACACCTTGTGTTATGTATTTAACCCTTGACAACCTGTACACACCACCACCAGAGGGCCGACCTGTCATAGTCCGAAGAGATCCCAGTGTCCTTTGGGAGCATGGTATACAAGCAGGCCACCCATGAAGTGCCGGCACTCTGGAGTCTTATTAAAGGAGCTAATGGCACACTTGCTCATTGTTCACAGTATTCAGTTTCATCCTTTATTATGAGCGTATCAATTGGCGACAAGACAATGAACAACCACGAAAAAATGCTAGGAACAGTTTATATCCTGGTGAAGTTCTCGGAAGTGGACGATTGCGAAGCCTTTGTGGAGAGACTCGACCAATAGTTCGTGGCCAACGAGCTGGAAGGGCACATGAACGCTGTCAAATGAAGGGCGATCCTCCTTACCGTCTGTGGGGCAGCAGCCTATGGCCTCATGAAGAATCTTCTAGCTCTGGTGACACGAACAACTAAATCTTATGAAGAATTGTGTATGCTGGTCCGCGAGCATCTAAATCCTAAAGAAAGAGTTCTGATGGCGAGGTATCGGTTCTACACGTGCCAATGATCGAGGGCCAGGAAGTGACGAGCTATGTCGTCGAATTAAGGCGCCTCGCAGGACATTGCGAATATGAGGGATTCCTAGAACAAATGCTGAGAGACTTTTTGTGCTTGGCATTGGCCATGAGGTAATCCTTCGCAAACTGTTGACTGTTGAAACTCAGAATCTGAGCAAAGCCATAACGATAGGTCAGACAATTTCCACCAGTTCCTTTAAACACAATAACGTAATTTATTTCTCATGGACTGGATGGAGGACCATGGTCCATGTAAAAAATTGTTATCGTTTTCCATGAACGAAATGGCAGTTCCTCGACAGCAAGTTTAAACATCTGGGGTGGAGTCAACAGGCGCCTGTCTGCAGTCAGTGAAAAAACGTTATATTTGGCAGAAGCCTGGCGAGCTCAGTCGGTGGAATATAAGACTTTTAATCTCAGGGTCGTGGTTTCGACACCCACATTGGACATTTACATTTTTCATAGAATTATAGAATGATGGAAGTTTGCAGCACATAAGGAGGCCATTTTGGCCAATCTCTTCCACCCCGGCCAACAAGAGGCGATCCAGCTTCATCCCACTTTCCAGCTCTGGGTCCATAACCCAGCAGGTTACGGCACTTCAGGTGCACATCCAAATACTTTTTACATGTGGTATCTGCCTCCGCCATTCTTCCAGGCAGTGAGTTCCTGACCCGCACAAACCTCTGCATGAAGACTTTTACCTTCAAATCCTCATTAAACCTTCTACCAATTACTTTAAATAGATGCCCCCTGATTGTTGACCCCTCTGCTATCCACTATATCTAGGCCCCTCATAATTTTATACATCTCAATGTTGTCTCCCCTCAGCCTCCTCTGTTCCAATGAAAACAAACCCAGCCGATCCAATCTGTCCTCATAGCTAAGATTCTCCACGCCTGGCAACATCCTCGTAAATCTCCTCTGTACCCTCTCGTACAATCACATAATTCCTGTAATACGGTGACCAGAACTACATGCAATACTCCAGCTGTGGCCGAACCAGTGTTTTATACATTTCAAACATAACCAACCCGCTCTTCTATCCCATGCCTCAGCCAATAAAGATAAGCATTCCATGCGCCTTCTTACCCACATTATCCAACTGGCCTGCTACCTTCAGTGATCTGGGGACATGCACTCCAAGGTCTATTTGTTCTTCCACACTTCTCAATGTCGGACCATTTAATGTGTGTTTCTTTCCTTGTTTGCCCTCCCCAAATGCACAGCCTCACACTACTCTGGATTAAATAAGTATCACCTGAAAACGTTTAATCATACCTCCTATATTTAAGTTTAGATCATTGATGTTGCCACTAAAAGCCAGGGACCGAGCACTGAGCCCTGTGGAACCCCACTGGAACCATCCTTCCAGTCCCAAACACTCCCATTAAACATTACCCTTTGCTTCCTGCCTCTGAGCCAACTTTGGATCCAACTTGCCACATTGCCCTGGATCCCATGGGCTTTTACTTTCATGACCAGTCTTCCATGTGGGAACTTGGCGAAAGCTTTGCAAAAATCCTTATACGCTACATCATACGCACTGCCCTCATCGATCCACTTGGTTACCTCCTCAAAAAATTCAATCAAATGAGTCAGACAAGACCTTCCCTGAACAAATCCATGCTGATTATCCGTGATTAACCCATGTCTTTCTAAATGCAGAAATTAAATCATTGATAAATTTTATCCTGCTTTCACGGGAAAACAACATTAATTAACCGATGTTCTTTGTTGTGTATGTATAAAATAAGTACACACCCTGTACACTCAATGTACAGTTACATAAGACCACTGGATGTATCTTCATACTGTACACACTGTGCTTGTACCACCAGAGGGTGCAGCTGGTGGAGACCTCGGGGTCACCTGTACACGACAGGTAACCAGGTATAAATGGAGCTCACAGTGCTGTACCCTCACTCAGGAGCTGCATTAAATTGACTAAGGTCACCACAGTTCAAGTACAATACCTTACCTCGTGGAGTCATTAATAGAATGCTTACAAACACAATAACTGGTGACGAGAATACGAATTTCCATGTGACAATGGCTAACCTTGGCACGTATGAACAATTCGCCAATGGGGAAGAGTGGGAGGCCTTTGTGGAAAGGCTCGAACACTTCTTTATTGCGAATGATGTGGGGGGAGACGACCCGACCTCACTGGCTGATAAGTGCAGAGCTATCCTGCTCAGCTGTTGTGGGCCCACCATCTGTGGCCTTGTCAGGGACCTGCTAGTCCCAGAGAAGACAATAACATATCTGGAGCTTGTAACGCTGGTACAGTAACAGCTCAAACCTATAGAGAGCATCCTCACAGCTGGACACCGGTTCTGTACCCACCGGTGGAGCCGAAGGCCAAGAAATCGCAAAATAGGCTGCAGACCTGAGACGATTGGCTGCACCATGTGATTTTAGCGATCACCTCACCGAAGCACTAAGGGACATCTTTGTTATTGGAATCGGCAACGAGGGCCTTCTAAACAGGCTGCTCTCTGCGGACACCACGGTCACCCTTCAGAAGGCAATTAACGTGAGCCAGGCATTCATGATCTCGGCCTGCAATTCCAAGTGGATGTCTCACCCCCAGGACTCTAACCCAGCAAGTACTGTGATCTGAAAGTTGCCTTTTAGAGGCAGGGCTGCTGCTAGCAGTCTCTCTCAGGGAAGAGAGAACAGAACCCCGAGTCCCAGAATCCTGAGTCCGCCACATGGAGCCAACCGGCCAACCCCATGCTGGTGCTGTGGAGGAAATCACAGGGCCCACCATAGCCGCTATAAAGACTATACTTGCAAAGGCCGTAACATGAAGGGCCACCTGCAGCAAATATGCAAGACAAATCATACTCACCGAGTCGATGAAGAGTTGGCTGATAATCCGCAGTCCAGCGACGATGAGGTGTACGGAGTGTTTACCTGCACCACCGAGAGTTCCCCAGTGAAAATGGAAGTTGAAGTCAACTATGTTCCAGTCACGATGGAGGTGGACACAGGGGCGAGCCAGTCACTGATGGATCAGGCGGCCTTTGAGAAACTCTGGGACAATCCAATCGAACGACCTAAAATGATTCCGATCGAAGTGAAACTGCTGACCGACACAAACGATACATCCCAGTCGTTGGCAGCGTGGATGTCCAGGTGTCCCATGGCGGCGAGATGCACAGATTACATTTGTGGATCGTTGCTGGGGATGGTCCAAAGCTATTAGGAAGAAGATGGATGAAAAAGATTACTTGGAGTTGGGAATAGCTCCAACCTCCAGCGATCGACATCCCTCATGGCCCCGAAGTTGGATCCAGCACAACCCTGAAAAACCAACCGCCCAACTCGACTGTGCAGCGATGACACAGACCGCTCAACCCAACGGCGAGATGATCCAGCCCAAACAACCAGACCTCACCTTCCAGGCTCCAGTGACAGGACTCCAGAGAAGAAAATTCACGCAGAAGGTAACTTCCTGGCTTCCGTGGCAGAACCTGGGGAGAAAAGGATCACCGCAGCCTACCTCATGGAGAGAAAGAAGATGGCGTCCGAACCACGAGGTGAAGGGCCTGAAATCAAAATGGCGGCAGCCAGACCACAAGGGAGCAACACGTGATGCCGAGCGGTGAACCGGATTGGGGTAAAGATTGAAAGACCCTCTTGAAGGAGACTGGCAACCCATCACAATTAAAGGGACAGTTCCACTCTTTATACAGCGATGATGGTGATACAAATGTAAAAGGTGTAACTGAAAATTTCAAGTTTGTAAATGTAACTAATCATGATAAGTCGGGCAATTGCGGTCAGAACCAAAGTATTGTGAGAGTAAACGAAGTGATGACGTGCGATGCTGGGATTTACAAGCATGCCGACAAAACCAAAGGCAACCGCCCGTCAGCACCCAGATCCCGCGACCATGTAGCCAGCCCTTCCGGGCCCAATGTGATACCCCAGGAAGTGTGACCACACACAGAGGGAGCATACCAGCTGCAGGGCCAGTCATCAGCGGACGGCAAAGGCACCACGATCGGTACCCTGCCCCATATCGGCTCTACCTCTCTGGCCACCAGGGCCCGTACTGGGAGCAAGCGGATAGCACCCTCCTGCCCTCCCAACGGAACGTAGGATGACCAGGCTCCCACTATCGCTGAAGAGCAGCAGGGAGACACCGCAGCCTTCAAAGGAGGACAGGGAGGCCACACACTCCTGTGGCTCTGCCCATCACTAGGCAACGGCAAAGGCTCTGACACTCAGCCAGGTGAGGGAGCTGAGCCCGCCCAGCTGGCAGGGGACACAGCGCCGCCATCAGACAACCTGGACACAGTCTGGTTACTCTGGAACTAGTGTCCTCACCCACCTGCACCGACACAACCCAGGGGCAAGACTGTGACACCACGTATGTACCTTACCTGTAAAATGTATTTGTTCCACTACTGCAGAACCGAAACAGTGATGTAACTAATCCGACGTTTTTTTGTTCTTTCTGTCTGTACAGGTCTGCACATGCAGGTGTTGAGCCACACACATGGTCTATGTATGGGGGGGGGGTCGGTGGGGGGGGGAATGGATGTATGTAGCCATGGATCACACACAGAACCCACTCAACCCCCACTGCAACCTCCAACCATCCACTGCTGAACATTTCCCAATGTCGTGGCAATAAGGACTTGGGGGTCCACAGGGAGAGAACCAAGCCAAAGCATAGACAAGGTGCAAGGACTTTGGGCACTCAAGTCTCGGGCCAGAGCACACAATGAAAAAGCCAGTGGCACAAGACTTAGGGGAGAATGATGTTGTGTCTGTATAATATAAGTATACTCCCTGTACACTCAATGTACAGTTACATAAGACTACTGGATGTACCTTCACACTGTATATACGATGCCTGTACCACCAGAGGGTGCAACTGGTGGAGACCTCGGGATCACCGGTACACGACAGGTAACCAGATATAAAACGGAGCTCACCATACTGTACCCTCACTCAGGAACTGCAATAAATGGACTAAGGTCACCACAGTTCAAGTACAATACCTTGCCTCATGGAGTCATTACTTGAGTGCTTACAGACCCAATAGAAAGAGATTAAAATTTAAATGGTAGGACATTGAGAATTGTAGACGAAAAAAGCGACCTGGGAGTGCATGTCCACAGATCCCTTAAGGTAGCAGGCAAGGTGGATTAGCTGGTTAAGAAGACATACAGAATGCTGGCCTTTATTAGCCGAGGCATAGAATAAGAGAGCAGGTGGATTATGCTTGAATACAAAACACTGGTTAGGCCATAGCTGGAGTACTGCGTGCAGTTCTCGTCACCACTTTACAGGAAGAAGACTGTGATTGCACTGGAGATTACAGAGGAGATTTCGAGGATGTTATCGGGAGTGGAGAATCTTAGCTATGAGGACAGATTGGATAGGCTGGGTTTGTTTTTCTTGGATAAAAGTGGGCTGATGGGAGGCATCATTGAAGTGTATACAATTATGAGGTGCCTTGATATAGTGGACAGAATGGGCCCATTTCCCTTAGCAGAGGGGTCAACAACCATGGGGCATAAATTTTAAGTCATTGGTAGAAGGTGCAGGGGGGATTTGAGGGGAACATTCTTCACGCAGAGGGTTGTGTGGGTCTGGAACTCACTGCCTGAAAGGGTGGGAGAGGCAGAAACGCTCACCACATTTAAAAAGTGCTTGGATGTGCACCTGAAGTGCCGTAACCTGCAGGGTTATGGACCGAGAGCTGGAAAGTGGGATTAGGCTGGAGAGCCTGTTATTGTCCGGCTCGGTCACGATGGGCCGAAATGGCCTCCTTCCGTGCTGTAAACTTCTGATTATATAACTCTATGAAAAATAATCACCCAACATGGGCTTGCACCTCTGACCCTGAGATTTAGTATCTCATGATCTACTGACTGAGTTAGCTGGGCTTCTGCAAAATGCAACTTTTTGTCGTTGATTACAGCTCCGCCCCAGATGTTTAAACTTGCTGTCAAGGAACTGCCAGGATCTTCTTGAATGGTGGACCAGGCTCGAGGGGAGGAATGGCCTACTCCGGCCCCTAATCCTTACATGCTTATGATCTTATGACATTTCACAGGAGAACAAACTCGCCCCTGAGCATGCATGAGGAGAACGCTCCAGAAAATAATCCCGCCTGGTGAGCTTTCACGTGTGAGGCGAACGTGTTAACGGTTACACTGCGGAAACATCTCCACTTTCAGCACCAGGTCAGACGGAAGTGTTAAGCGAGCAGGTGGACTGCAAAATCCCACTTTTAAGGAGTTGGTCGTGGTGTCAAACAATGAGTTTCGCTTAATGATTAAAAACAGGAAGTGTCAGAAGTGTGATGTGAACCCATACCTCCAGACGAGACTGCGACCTAAACACAGAACCTCGGACCGCTCGGCCATCCTGACTATTTATGGCTATATGTTGCCAACTACAGATTTATTTAGAACCTTTGTGTCCTGTCACATGAAATAAATGAGGGTAGCAGGCGTATCTCTGCCTGACACCGGGGAAACAGTGAGACAGACCTTGGAGCAAGGGTCTGGTTATTGCCAAACAGCAAAGAAAATATTAATTCCCGAATTATCCTGAAGAACAGTGACCTCGACGTGATCTGGGGTCAGACGCGCTACCGTTGCGCCACGAGGTCGATGCAGCACATCGAAATGTTTGACGAAATGAAGGTTTCACAATACAAGGGGCTTTAAAATCCCCGCCCATTCCCACCGGGTGACAGAAGCAGCGCTCACCTGCCAGTCACCGTATGTTTTATTGTTAAACTTTTGTGTTGCTTTCACGGGATTGCATCATTAATTAACCCGTCACCTTCTTTTGCACAATGAAATAAATGCTAACTGAGGCAGAGTCGATAATTCAACCATTTTTTTCTGTGCTTTGCATAGAAACATAGAAACATAAAAACATAGAAAACAGGTGCAGGAGTAGGCCATTCGGCCCTTCGAGCCTGCACCACCATTCAATGTGATCATGATTGATCATTCACCTCAGTCGCCCTTTCCTGCTTTCTCTCCATACCCTTGATACCTTTACCGTAATGGCCACATTTAACTCCCTTTTGAATATATCTAAACAACTGGCCTCAACAGCTTTCTGTGGTAGAGAATTCCACAGGTTAAGAATTCTCTGAGTGAAGAAGTTTCTCCTCATCTCGGTCCTAAATGGCTTACCCCTTGTCCTGAGTCTGTGACCCCTGGTTCTGGACTTCCCCAACATCGGGAACATACTTCCTGCCTCTAACCTGTCCAATCCCATCAGACCTGTATATGTTTCTCTGCAATCCCTTCTCATTCTTCTAAATACCAGTGAAGAGAAGTCTAGTTGATCCAGTCTTTCTTTACATGTCAGTCCTGCCCTCCCGGGAATCAGTCTGGTGAACCTTCGCTGCACTCCCTCAATAGCAAGAATGTCTTTCCTCAGATTAGGAGACCAAAACTGTACACAATATTCCAGGTGAGGCCTCACCAAGGCCTGCGTCCGCGCACATACAGAGGCTGAATTCCAGGACATAGTCGACGTATTTATTGAGGCGTATGAAAGCATGGGCCTTACGCTAAACATCCGTAAGACAAAGGTCCTCCACCAGCCTGTCCTCACCGCACAGCACTACCCCCCAGTCATCAAGATCCACGGCGCGGCCCTCGACACCATGGACCACTTCCCATATCTCGGGAGCCTACTATCAACAAGAGCAGGCATCGATGATGAAATTCAACACGGCCTCCATGCGCCAGTGCAGCCTTCGGCCGCCTGAGGAAAAGAGTGCTTGAAGACCAGGCCCTCAAAACTGCCACCAGGCTCATGGTCTACAGCGTTGTAGTAATACCTGCCCTCCTGTAAGGCTCAGAGACATGGACCATGTACAGTGGACACCTCAGGTTGCTGAAGAAATATCACCAACGATGTCTCCGCAAGATCCTACAAATCCCCTCAGAGGTCAGACGCACCAACATCAACAGCCTTATTCAGGCTAACATCCCCAGCTTTGAAGTACTGACCACACTCGATCAGCTCCGCTGAGCAAGCCACATAGTCCGCATGCCAGACACGAGACTCCCAAAGCAAGTGCTCTACTCGGAACTCCTTCATGGCAAACGAGCCAAAGTGGGCAGCAGAAACTCTACAAGGACACACTCAAATACTCCCTGATAAAGTGCAACATCCCCACTGACACCCAGGAGTCCCTGACCCAAGACAACCCAAAGTGGAGAAAGTGCATCCAAGAGGGCGCTGAGCACCTCGAGTCTCATCTCCGAGTGCATGTAGAAATCAAGTGTAGACAGCAGAAAGAGCGTTCGGCAAACCTGTCCCACCCATCCCTTCCCTCAACGACTATCTGTCCCACCTGTGATAGGCTCTGTGGCTCTAGTATTGGACTTTTCAGCCACCAAAGAACTCACTTTAGGAGTGGAAGCAAGTCTTCCTCGATTCCGAGGGACTGCCAATGTAGATTCCAAAATTCATGGAAACCCAGTGTTTGGACTCACTGAAAAGGAAATTCGATTTAGGACTATTAAGCATAAAGTTTGGGATTCTAAAAAGCATATGGAGGAAATCTACAATTCTTAACCAAGTTTGGGATTTTAAAGGCATGTTTGGGCCTGTGGGGAAAAGCTGCAGTGACAGAGGGGTGGGATTTAGAGTTTGGATATTGTAGCTAATCAGTTTGTCTGGGGGAGCTGTTTAACCATAGTCAGGCTCCCAGAAAATATTAGCATTAAAACAATTGACCACGGAAGAAACATTATCCACCCCACCCACAGGACCCAAATATCACATCCATATTCCAACACCTTTTCAACATGTATAGAAATATCTGGCTCAGCTCAGACTTCGCGAAGCCAAAGCAGTGCTATTACAATGGACAAGTGTTCATCAGTTCATAAATAAGGAGTATCACCATCCCAAAGTCGATCAACACCAGATTAAAACATTTAATCAAGTCTCAGTTAGCTAGTCCGCCAAAACTTATACAAAGAAGACCACTTAAATCAATGGGCAGCAAAACTTAAACAAAAGAAACGTTAGATTTGGCACGAAGATTAAGCAGCCTCTCAGAGTATAACTGGGAGCCTATCGTACCAAGAGCAACCTATTTTTCTGAACTTTGGAACAACAAGATCAAGATCGAGAGCAAACGGCGAGATAACACAGGAAGTATCCTCACGACATCAGAGAAAAGAACTTCAAAAAACCAATCAGTGGAGCATCAATATCAACTGACTTGGTAACAGGCATCAACTGGACCACCGCGACCGACGGACCCAACCAGGAAAATCAACCACTAGAAAACCGGGGTCCACACAAGTTTTCCACTCTACAATTTGTGCCTCGACTGTCCAGCAGGTAAAAATTACCGAAACAACTGAAAACCTTATTGATGACAAAGGATACCGGCTTCGGGACAATCAGAATACTTCGTCACAGACAAGGCACCGGAAGGCTGGAAGGTAGATCACACCGGTTGTGGGAGAGCTGGTTGCCGGTGACATGGAAGTGTCTGCAGTGTGCGGGACCAGACTGCTTCCACACATCCACAATGAATGTCCCACCCTTTATTTGGGAAAAGTACAACTGAGAGTGGACAAGTTCCATCCCGGTCAGAGCAATCTGAAGCTTTAACTGACTGACACCCTAGTTTGGGATTGCAATGTCTGTCAGCATGTAATGCTTGTAGCTCCACACTGTGGATGTGGACGTATTGTGTACTGCAACTGTATAGTTAATCATGAAACAGAACAGGCTCTTTCCGGAGAGTTCCGAGAGAGCAGCCTGCATGTTCGGAAGCTGTGTGTGTTGTGCTCTGTGAAGATATCACAGGGACGTCTTGCAATATATGCTATATCAGTCTCTGTGGTGCAATGGATTAGGGCGTTCAGCTATTAACTGCAAGGTTGGTGGATTGTAGCCCATTCAGGAACAAAGCCTTTAATTGTTTTTCCCTGAGGATTCGGTGCCGTACAGTTCCAAGTTGTCAGTGTGCGTTTTGGCTGCACGAATATATTCCGCAACCATTGCCAGCTGTGCTGTTATCAAGTTATACCAACTGTTACTTGCATTTTTGCGTGGTTGTTCGTTGTCTCGTCGCCAATTGATACGCTCATAATAAAGAATGAAACTGAGTACTGTGAACAATGAGTAAGTATGAAATTAGCTCCTTTAATAAGACTCCAGTGTGCTTATATATACAAATGGATGCTGGGAATCATTGGGACTCCAACAGGCAGGCCCTCTGGTGGTGGTGTGATACAGGTGGCCAAAGGTTAAATACATAACACAAGGTGTGCACGGAAATCAACCATCAAAAGTCCTGTCATTAGCCACAGGGGTTTCCGGCAATTTTCTGATCGCAAAGCGCTTTCAGTCCTTGTCCTTAACATTGCAGATGTGGAAATTGGGGAGTTTAATGACTTTGAAAGGAGAACATTGTTGTTTGGTGCAGTTCCGGTCAGAGAAATGTTTGTGAAAGGAACTTTTTGCAGAGAGAGGGATTGAGCATTTCAGCTTGTTGCTGAACACTGCAATCTGGGCACTGAGCTAAGCAGCAGTTTCCGTAGTGTAGCGGTTATCATGTTTGCCTCACACGCGAAAGGTCTCTGTTGCGAGCCTGGGCGGAAACATTATTTGTGAAGCAAAAACTTGTCTGCAATAAAATTGAACAAAAGCAGTCCAGGGTACATTGTCGCATGAGCAATGAACATTTTAAAACTAATCTACTCAAATACAGAATGTGTAAAATCAGATTGGGATAAAACTTCATCAAGGGTTAAAGTTTCACTCATTATTAAAGTTCAGTTATTGAAATTTCGATTGTCCCTGTTCGCATTTCTTTCATTCTGTGAAACAACACTATCGGTTAATACCATCAGATCTATGTTGCATTTGAAACCCACAAACAGCTCATTAATTATTCGCTCTTCCCCAGTTCCAGAGCTCAGAGTGTTATTGTCCATCCCTGGGATGTAAGCTACCTCCAACCCGGGCCAAACCTCCCCGTGCACCGATCAGAGGCTCAGGAAAACCCCGGGGGAGAGGATATCCCGATCACTGGGCCTTCCAGCAACACTGAACAAGCGCCCGGTCCGAAACTTTCCTGAGTAATAGCTTGTAAGTAAAGCATCACACAGTCAGGATGGCCGAGCGGTCTAAGGCGCTGCGTTCAGGTCGCAGTCTCCTCTGGAGGCGTGGGTTCAAATCCCACTCCTGACATTCAGTGTTTTAAATTGCAAACTCATTTGTTTTGACACCAGTCTGAAGTGCTTTGGGACATCCATCTGACGTAATAAAGTTACTCCACTTCAATTGCAAGCGGTGATATCAAATATCCTTCCCAAACCGGGAAACGATCCCGGGTGGCTGTAGCGAAAGGAATGGGTTTGTGAAGCATTGAAAGGTGCCCTGTAAATATCTCGCACTGCTAATTTAAACTCACGGTTATAATTTTTTTCAGTGCAAAAGAAGGCAGGCTCGAAGGGCCAAATGGCCGACTCCTGCTCCTGGTTCTTGTGTTCTTATGCAGAGCACAGAACAGATGATTAAATTATCAACTCTCCCTCAGTTCGTATTTCTTTCATTGTGCAAAAGAAGATAATGTGTTAATTAATGATGTTTTCCCGTGAAAGCAACATAAATTTTAAGGAACTGCAATTGACGAACATGGGGCTCAAACCCACGACCCTGAGATTAAGAGTCTCATGCTCTACCGACTGAGCTAGCAAGGCTTCTGAACATCTACCCTGTCAATCCCCTTCAGAATATTGTCCGTTTCAACGAGATCACCTCCGATTCTTCGAAACGCAAGAGAGAATCGGCATATTCTACACAATCTCTCATCATAGGACAGCCCTCTCATCCCAGGAATCAATCTGTTGAACCTCTGTTGCACCACCTGCAAGGCAAGTGTGTCCTTCCTCAGATAAGTACTAGGGGCGAATATCCTGTTTTTCTGCTGATTCTACTTCCTCCTCCTTTGATAGTCCTTCTCTGTACGTTCTGTATTCTGCTTGGTTCTCTGCTGAAATATGAGCCTGAAGTTTATCACAAGCTTCCGTTTTTGTGTTTTAGTTGATCTTCATTCATCCACCGAGCTGCAGCTAGCTATCATGCTATTTCTGCACCCTGCATGAGAACGTGTCTAGTCGTTATCCGATCGATCTCCTTTTTGAAAGTCTCCCAATGTGCATTTACTGTTTTACCGAGAAAACTTTGGTTTCAATCTACCTGGGCCGGATCCCTTTCAACTCAAAAAATTAGTCCTCCTACAGTTGGGTATTTTAACACATGATTATACCTTCTCCTTTTCCATAACTACTCTAAACCTAATGAGATTGTGATCACTGTTTCCTCAATGCTCCTCCACAGAAACATGCTCTACTTAATCCATTTCCGAGATCCAGAACTGCTTTCTTCCCCATCGTGCTGGAAACATACTGATGGAGAAAGTTCTAATGCAGATTTCAGGAAATCCTTCCCTGCATTTTCCCTTTGCATGGTTATTTTCCCAGTTTACGTTGAAGTCCCAAATTATCACGACAGACCTTGAATCTTTCTGCATTTTACCTAAATTTACACCTCTTTATCCTTCCCATTATTAGGTGGCCGATAACATAATCGCTCATCTAACTTTCTACAGGCACATTCATTTAAAAAAGAATGTCGGATGGGAATAGGGCCACATATCGATGGACAATATTAAATCACATGAAGCGATGGAAAAATGACATAAAATATGAAATAATTACTTTGCCTCTGTATTTACCAGGGACACAGGGCAGATGGACATGATGGTGGAATAATGTATGGGAAATTATATAACTGCAATAAGTAAAGAGGAGAAATATTAAATGAAAAACCAAATGAAAGGAGGATTAAACCCCTGGTCTGGATGGATTACATCCATACACTTTAAAATAATTCAGCGAAGAGATAGCAGGAGCACTATTACAAATATTTAATGATTAGTTTGAAAAATGTGTAGTGTCAGAGGAATGGCGGATAGCTAACGTAATACTTATATTTGAGATGGAAGATAGAACATGTCCGGGGAACTATAGACCAGTCAGTGGAACTTCGGTGGTAGGAAAATAATGGAATCCCTTCTAAAGTAGAGAATAGAAGAATATCTATAAACCAAAAATATAATTATGTATAATCAGCGTGGATTCAAAAGCAAAAGTCTTGCTTGACCAACTTCTTTGATTTCATTGAAGAAGTAACAGGGAGAGTAGACCAGGGTAATGTGGTCGATATAATATACTTAAATTTCCAAAAAGTCTTTGATGAGGTACCACATATTAGAATAATGAATAAGGTCAGAGCTTGCGGTGTTAGGAGACAAGTCGTGGAATGTATAGCGAGCTGACCCCAAGACAGAAAGCAGAAGTAAAGGACTGTTATTCTGAGTGCAGAAGGTGTAAAGTGGGCTCCCATGAGGATCAGTGTGGGACCAATGCTGTTCACAATTTAAATTGTCCATTTAGACTTTGGAATCAAAAAAACAATTTCTACACTTTCAGATGAGGCCAAATTGGGGTGGGGCTGATAGACATAATTGAGGAGGACTGCAACAAACTACAACAAGACATTAATAACCTTGTAGACTGGACATTGAATTGGCAAATTCAATCCAACACAGACAGAGTGAGGTCATGTACTTTGGTAAGAAAGATAAGGTCAAATACTACGTGAGAATAAGAATCTAAGTGAGGTCAAGGAGCAAAGGGATCTCAGAGTAGAAATACAAATAAACAGTAAAGGTCGTGATGCGGGTTATACATCCATAAAAAGAAAATGGAGCACCAAGGGTTAATTCAAGACGGATAGTGTTGAAAAGTAGTGAAGTTCTGTTGAACTGGTATCAAACTTTCTTTGGACCACACTTGCAGCACACTGTACAATTCTCATTGCCGTGTTATGAGAACATAAGAACATAAGAACATAAGAATGAGGAACAGTAGTAGGCCATCTAGCCCCTCGAGCCTGCTCCGCCATTCAATAAGATCATGGCTGATCTGGTCGTGGACTCAGCTCCACTTACCCGCCCTCTCCCCGTAACCCTTAATTCCCTTATTGGTTAAAAATCTATCTATCTTTGACTTGAAAACATTCAATGAGCCAGCCTCAACTGCTTCCTTGGGCAGAGAATTCCACAGATTCACAACCCTCTGGGAGAAGAAATTCTTTCTCAACTTGGTTTTAAATTGGCTCCTCCTTATTTTGAGGCCGTGCCCCCTCGTTCTAGTCTCCCCCACCAATGGAAACAACCTCTCTGCCTCTATCTTGTCTATCCCTTTCATGATTTTAAATGTTTCTATAAGATAACCCCTCATCCTTCTGAACTCCAAGGAGTAAAGACAAAGTCTACTCAATCTATCATCATAAGGTAACCCCCTCATTTCTGGAATCAGCCTAGTGAATCGTCTCTGTACCCCCTCCAAAGCTAGTATATCCTTCCGTAAGTAAGGTGACCAAAACTGCACGCAGTGCTCCAGGTGCGGCCTTACTAATACCTTATACAGTTGCAGCAAGACCACCCTGCTTTTGTACTCCATCCCTCTCGCAATGAAGGCCAACATTCCATTCGCCTTCCTGATTACCTGCTGCACCTGCAAACTAACCTTTTGGGATTCATGCACAAGGACCCCCAGGTCCCTCTGCACCACAGCATGTTGTAATTTCTCCCCATTCAAATAATATTCCCTTTTACTGTTTTTTTTCCCCAAGGTGGCTGACCTCACACTTTCCGACATTGTATTCCATCTGCCAAACCTTAGCCCATTCGCTTAACCTGTCCAAATCTCGTTGCAGCCTCTCTGAGTCCTCTACACAACCCGCTTTCCCACTAATCTTAGTGTCATCTGCATATTTTGTTGCACTACACTCTGTCCCCTCTTCTAGGTCATCTATTTATATTGTAAACAGTTGTGGTCCCAGCACTGATCCCTGTGGCACACCACTAACCACTGATTTCCAACCGGAAAAGGACACATTTATCCTGACTCTCTGCTTTCTGTTCGCCAGCCAATTCTCTATCCATGCTAATACATTTCCTCTGACTCCGCGTACCTTTATCTTCTGCAGTAACCTTTTGTGTGGCACGTTATCGAATGCCTTTTGGAAATCTAAATACACCACATCCATCGGTACACCTCTATCCACCATGCTCGTTGTATCCTCAAAGAATTCCAGTAATTACATGGCCTCTATGGTCAGATATTCGACCCCAGTCAATGAACGACACTCAATACAGTTGTACAATGACAGATAGTCCCAGTAATACAGATTCAGTCCGGTCAGATATTGCAGTCTGCCCAGTGCCTCTCAGTTCTCACAACTCTATTGTGACAGCGAATCCCAGTAAGGAACAAACTTTAGAGAGCTTTTAGTGCCGAGGGCAGGTGCAAGTATACAAAGTGTTCCAACAACAGCAATAACTTCATCATTTGCGTGTCTGCAGAGTACAGAGTTACGGTTTCTGTTAAAGGAACGGCATAAATGAGCAGTGGGAATTTGGCTAATGTGGACTTCCGATTTATTAAAATTATTTCACTGCCCCTATCATTTAATGGTCATCACGACATTGTCAGATACAGAACAAGGCCAAATATGGATCACACACAGAGTTACACAACGTCAATGACTATAATCACTGACCAGGAAGAGCAGTGACTGCAAGGATCACTTAGAATATTTTCACAATGATGGAAAATGTCGCAGGCATTGTCATGTATTCAACCAGCATTGTAACCCATGTATAAACTGACCTAAGTTGCACACCGTGAGAACACTGACCACTCGGTGGGAGACACTCCTAACCTAGACCTTCAGGTATAAAAGGGGAAGCTCCACCCACCTTCATCACTTGAGTGCTATGGAATAAAGGACAGTTCACAGACTGACCTTCTCTCAAGCATAGGCCTTGTGTGCATTTATACTTTGAAGTAAGGACCTATCAATGGCGACAAGAAACTGGGATTTAAACCACGCGAGCATGGCCACTAGCAGAACAGACGAGAGGTACTGTGTTAAGGAATGGTTGGGACAGAGATTCAACATTGTTAAAGCAGCACACAGTTCTCCAGGCAGACAAGGGCAGTCAGGCATGCCCCAACATGTAGTTGAACCCAGAGGGGGAGTTCGACAGAGACAATGGCAAGCTAAACAGTGATTCACGCCATTGCAAGGGACAATACGGCCAGTAATGGGGCCATCAACACCTGTTAATGGTGCACTCAAGAACAATAACAGGGGCAGTCAGGGACGATCGACTGGCAAGGGACCTTTTGTTTCAAACCGTAACTCATGCTGGAGGCGTGGAGGCATACATTCAGCCGGAGTTTGCAGAGATGAGCAAAATGCCTACAGAAATTGCAGAAATGGACACTGGAGGAAATCGCTGGAAGCTGAAGTTCAGCGAGTTCATGTGGAGCACGTATACAATTCATACACCAGGACGCCACCAATATTGATGAAAGTGCTCCTCAATGGCATCCCAGTATCAATGGAGTTAGACACGAGTGCCAGCCAGTCCCTGAAGGGTATCAAACAGTTCAAAAAGTTGTGGGCATCCAAGGCCAGGAGGCCAAAATTATCGCCGATTGACGCACAGTTACGGACTTACACCAAGGAGATCATTTCGGTGCAAGGCAGCGCCACGGAAGTCGTGAGCCACAAAGATTCAGAGAACAGGTTGCCACTCTGGATTGTCCCGGGGGACGGTCCCGGACTACTGTGGAGGAGTTGGCTTGCTGTCATGAACTGGAAATGGGGCGATGTCAATGCAATTTCCTCTGTGGAGCGAGTATCATGCTCACAGTTCCTGGACAAATTTGACTCATTATTTCAACCCGGCATTGGCACTTTCATGGGGGCCAAGGTAGTGATTCACATAAACCCGGACGCCAGACCAGTACACCACAAGGCCAGAGCGGTGCCGAACGTGATGCGGAAAAGGATAGAAGGCGAATTGGACTGCCTCCTGAGGGAAGGCATCATCTCGCCAGTCGAATTCAGTGACTGGGCGAGCCCGATTGTGCCGGTGCTCAAGGCGGATGGGTCGGTCAGGATATGTGGCGATTACAAGGCCACCATCAATCGGGTGTCACTCCAAGACCAGTGCCCACTACCGAGAGCGGAGGACCTCTTTGCGACGCTATCGGGTGGCAAACATTTTTCAAAATTGGACCTGACCTCAGCTTACATGACCCAGGAGCTGGCGAGTGAGTTGAAGAAGCTGACCACCATCACGACACACAAGGGGCTGTTTGAGCACAACAGATGTCAGTTCGGGATTCGCTCGGACGCAGCGATCTTCCAACGAAATATGGAAATCCTCCTCAAGTCGATTCCAGGGACGATGGTTTTTCAGGACGACATCCTCATTACGGGTTACGATACTGAAGAACACCTCCACAACCTGGAGGAGGTGCTACGCAGACTGGACCGAGTAGGTCTGCGCCTGAAAACTGCGAAGTGCGTCTTCCTAGCTCCAGAGGTAGAATTCCTGGGGATGAGGGTAGCAGCAGACGGGATCAGCCCAACTGCATCCAAGACGGAAGCGATCCAGAGAGCACCCAGACCCCGTAACACGACGGAACTGCGTTCGTTCCTGGGGCTCCTGAATTATTTTGTCAAATTTCTTCCCAAATTGAGCACGCTGCTGGAGCCGCTGCACGTGCTCCTATGCAAAGGTCGTGAATGGGTCTGGGGGGACAGCCAGGAAAGGGCTTTTAATAGAGCACGCAATTTGTTATGTTCCAACAATCTGTTAACGCCATATGACCCATGTAAGAAACTTGTGTTAACGTGCGATCTGTCGTCCTATGGTGTCGGGTGTGTGTTGAAGCATGTCAATGCCAAGGGTCAGTTACAGCCGGTAGCTTATGCCTCCAGAAGTCTGTCCCAGGCAGAAAGGGGCTACGGGATGGTAGAAAAGGAGGCGCTCGCATGTGTATATGTGGTAAATAAAATGCACCAGTACCTGTTTGGCAGAAAATTTGAGCTGGAGACAGATCACAAACCCCTAACGTCCCTTTTGGCCGACAACAAGGCCATAAATGCAAACGCATCGGCCCGCACACAGAGGTGGGCACTCACGTTAGCTGCCTATGACTTAACAATTTGGCACAGACCGGGCACTGAAAACTGCGCCGATGCACTCAGCAGGCTCCCACTAGCCACCACTGAGGGGGCTACCGAGCATGGTGCTGAGATGGTCATGGCTGTTGAAGCTTTCGGAAGCGATGGCTCACCAGTGACAGCCCGTCAGATTAAAGTCTGGACAAATAGAGACCCGCTATTGTCTCTAGTCAAGAAATGTGTCCTGAATGGGGACTTGGCAGCCACGTACAGGGCATGCCCTGAGGAATTTAAACCATTTCACAGGGGCAGGGATGAACTCTCGATTCAAGCCGATTGCCTACTGTGGGGAAACCGCGTAGTCATGCCCCAGATGGGCAGAGAGGTGTTCATCAGAGAACTCCACAATGGGCACCCGGGCATTGTCACGATGAAGGCAATTGCCAGGTCACACGTTTGGTGGCCAGGAATAGACGCAGATCTGGAACTTTGTGTTCGCAGGTGCAACACATGTGCCCAGCTGGGCCATGCGCCCAGGGAAGCCTCCCTTAGCCCCTGGCCAAGCCTTGGTCACGCATCCATATGGACTACGCAGGTCCTTTCATGGGGAAAATGCTTTTGGTTGTAGTGGACGCCTACTCCAAATGGATCTGAGAACACTGACCACTAGGTGGGAGATAATCCTAACCTGTACCTTCAGGTATAAAAGGGGAAGCTCCACCCACCTTCATCACTTGAGTGTGAAGAAATAAAGGACAGGTCACAGACTGACCTTCTCTCAAGCATGGGCCTCGTGTGTATTTATACTGTGTAGTAAGGACGTATCAGGCATTTTCTGTGTTAAGCGATGCTGCCTCTTCGTGCTTTAGGCAATCTCTCTGAATTAAACTCTGAAATATTCCCGGAGCCTTTCAATTATATCCTGTGGGCTCCCCACTGGGACAGTCAAGATGCAACAGAGTTGAAATTAGTTTCAGTTGTTTGAACAAACACATTACGGCCGCTGATTTGAGTCCCTCATGACATAGAATATGTTTACATGCAAAATTCCGAAATTGAAGCTAAACGTCCCAAAACTGGAAAATGTTGATCAGACTTATTTTATAATGTAATTGGAAACGATGCTCTCTCTCCAATGGCCGTGTTCCTTCAAACACAATAGACGCATTGTACACATTGTATATTGTTCTGATGAATGTTTTGCACTCTTCAGTGATTACTTTCCAAATGTTAGCTGAGTCTCTCGGGTCTGCTCTACTTCACTGCGGTATGCGGCTGCCTACTATAACTCTGGATATGTAATTCTCAATTAAAGTGCAGTACTCATTTTACTGTCGAACACTCATTTGTTCTAACTTAGAGTCAGCAATGAGTAAGGATCCATTTTTCCACAGCACCTCAAACAAATACAGCATTTCAATTCAATTAATGAAACACCTCGAACTAATACAATAAGATGCAATTTTCCCTCATAGTATAAATCTTAAATGTACGGTTTCATTCTGGATAATCTGCGATATACGACTTCAAAGGCAATGGGAAAACATCGCCAGGGTGCAAAATAATTTCTTCTGAGCTCTGCATGTTTGTAATGTGGACAAATTTGCTGCTGATACAAAGATATGGTGGGAAAGCAAGTTGGGAGGAGGACATAACAATCTGCAAAGCGATATAGATAGGGTCAGTGAGTGAGGAAAAAATTGGCAGCTGCAGTATAATGTGGGAAATATGAGGTTATTCACTTTGGTCGGTAAAACAAAAAAAGCTAATAATTACTTAAATGGGGAGAGATTACAAAATGCTGTGGAGCAGAGGGATCTGGGAGTCCTTTTACAGAAGAACATATGAAATAGGAGCAGGACTAGGCCATACGGCCCCTCGAGCCTGCTCCGCCATTCAATAAGATCATGGCTTATCCGATCAGGGACTCAGCTCCACTTCACTGCCCGCTCCCCATAACCCCTTATCCCCTTATCATTTAAAAAGCTGTCAATTTCTCTCTTAAATTTATTCAATGTCCCAGCTTCCACAGCTCACTGAGGCAGGGAATTCCACAGTTTTACAACCCTCTGAGAGAAGAAATTTCTTCTCATCTCAGTTTTAAATGGGTGGCCCCTTATTCTAAGATCATGCCCTCTAGTTCAAGTCTCCCCATCAGTGGAAACATCCTCTCTGCATCCACCTTCTCAAGCCCCCTCATAATCTTACACATTTCGATAAGATCACCTCTCATTCTTCTGAATTCCAATGAGTAGAGGCCCAACCTACTCAACCATTCCTTATAAGTCAACCCCCTCATCTCCAGAATCAAACTAGTGAACCTTCTCTGAACTGCCTCCAAAGCAAGTATAGCCTTTCGTAAATATGGAAAACAAAACTGCATGCAGTATTCCAGGTGTGGCCTCACCAATACTTAATACAGCTGTCGCAGGACTTCCCTGCTTTTATACTCCATCCCCTTTGCAATAAAGGCCAAGATACCATTGGCCTTCCTGATCACAAAAAGTTAGCATGCAGATACAGCAAGTAATTAGGAAGGCAAATGGAAAGTTGGCCTTTATTTCAAGGGGGATGGAATATAAAAGTACGGAAGACCTGCTACAACTGTACAGAGCACAGGTGAAACCACACCTGGAGTACTGCGTACAGTTTTGCTCTCCTCATTTCAGGAGGGATAAACTTACATAGGGGGCATTTCACAGAAGGTTCACAAGGTTGTCTTATGAAGAATGGTTGAACAGGTTGGGATCTACCTATTGGAGATTAGCAGAGTGAGAGATGATATCTTTGAAAGGTGTAAGATTCTGAGGGGCTAGACAGGGTAGATGCAGAGAGGATGTTTCCCCTCGTGGGGGAATCTAGAACGAGGGGACATAGTTTCAGAATAAGGGGTTGCCCATTTAAAATGGGGATGAGGAGGAATTTCTTCCCTCAGAGGGGCGTGAATCTTTGTATTTCTACCCCTGAGAGCTGTGAAGGCTCGGTCATTGAATATATTTAAGGTGGAGGTAGACAGATTTTTGAACGATATGGGAGTCAAGGGTTAGGCGGAGATGGTAGGGAAGTGGAGCTGAGGCCAAGATCAGATCAGCCATGATCTCACTGAATAGTGGAACAGGCTCGAGGGGCTAAATGGCCTCCTCCTGTTCCTATGTCCCTCTGTGTAAGGTCTGGGAAACACACGGTGGTCATCTTTGGAAACTTCAACTAAATGGTGTTGTTTTAAAGGGGATGCAGAAACAGAGTGACCGAGAGATTTACACACAGCAATATTTGAAGGTGGGTAGACAAGTTGATAAGGTTACTAATAAAGAATACAGGACCCTTGGCTTTATAACGTGAAATAGATTACACCGGTGAGGAACTTACACCAAAGCTTTATAAATCCCTGCTTAGGCCTCAGTTGGATCCTGTTTACAGTTCTGGGCACCACAATTTAGGAAGGATATCGAGGATTTGGAGAGAACATAAGAAATATATAACAAACATTTTCTGTTGTTATTGAAAACACAAACACAGGTATTCATTGAAATCCAATCTGTAGGTGGCCACACACAGATTGAAGAGAGCCAGGGAGACCGACAGAATCGGGAAACATCGGGAAATGGACAAGAGATATTGACAAGGACCAAAACCGCTTTGAGACCAGACAATTGCGGGAACCCCTGTGGTTAATGAAAGGGCTTTGGGTGGTTGATTTCCTGACACACTTGTAATGTGGGGAAAGATGTGCCCAAATCACCCCCATATGGACCTCAACTCTTTCAGAAGCAAGAGAGTGTGTAACCTGGGTCTATAACATAAAGTAATGGGGTCCTTAACGATTAATGCCCATTATTAATTCTCTCACACACTTCAATTATGTTTATGAAATGAATTGATGGAAACTTCAAGAACTGAACTTTAATGAGTTAAGGAACTTTAATCATTGATGAAGTTTTATCCCCTATCTGATTTTACACACACTGTATTTTAGGAGAGTGAGTTAAAATGCCCATCGCTCATGATACAAGGAACCTGGGGCTACTTTTAAAAAATGTATTCCACAGAAAAATATTCTCCAAAACAATGTTTCTGTCTGTGCTCAAACCGAGGATATTTCACATGTGTGGCGAACGTGATAACCGTTACACGACGGAAACCTCTGCTTGCACCTCGAAAAAAAGCATCCTGCAGCGCTGCCTCACTTCCCAGCAGCAGATCAAAGCCGCAAACAAACCAATCGATTATTCCCACTTCCCCACCTCCACAGATACTGCCCGACCTGCTGAGTGTTTCCAGCATTTTCTGGGGTTGATGTGCGTCGCTTTCAATCTTTGAAATTTCACCAAGCAAAGAAACGGTCAATCGAACTTTGTTCGCGTTTATTCACAGGAATATCTGCAGTCGGGAGCAGAAAAGGAATTAAAACCGAATACCGTCTTCGGGACAATCAGAATACTTCGTCACAGACAAGGCACCGGAAGGCTGGAAGGTAGTTTACACCGGTTGTGGGAGAGCTGGTTGGCAGTGACATGGAAGTGTCTGCAGTGTGCGGGACCAGACTGCTTCCATACATCCACACTGAATGTCCACCCTTTATTTGGGAAAAGTACAACTGAGAGTCGACAAGTTCCATCCTGGTCGGAGCAATCTGAAGGTTTAACTGACTGACAACCTGGTTTTGGATGTCGTGCAGTGAGCACTTGCGTCAGTCTCTGTGACGCAATGGTTTAGCGCGTTGGGCGATTAACCTAAAAGTTGGTGGTTCAAGCCCACCCAGAAGCGAAGTTTTTAACTGTGTTTTCCCTGAGGATTCGGTGCTGCACGGTTCCAGTTTGTCATTGCGCGTTTTGACTGCACAAACATATTCCGCAAACATTACCAGCTGTGCTCTTATCCAGTGAGTTCCCACTCCAATACTTTTATGAGCATTCAGTTCAAGTGTAGAGTTTGAGTGTATACAGAACTGTACAGTGATATCAGAAAATTTTACAAGGTTGTGGGACATTGTGTTTTGTTAATATTGAACCACGAATATGAATCAATCCATTTTTTCCAATATTTAATTGAGCAAGTTTTCAAAATGTTTCCACCCAATTTTGAACCAGGAACTTTTCGCGTGTGAGGCAAATGTGACAACCACTAAACTACGGAAACACTGCATTTGAAGTAATGTTAGGAACATAACCAGAGCTTTAACCTACACAGCTGGACTATACTTCAGGAGCTGGTTTTACGAGAATAGAAAGACGGTGCTATATTTAGGAAGGCTGTGAGTGTGGTAGGAATTGATCCAGTGTTTCCCAGACTTTACAAATAGGAACAGGAGCTGGCTATTTAGCAGCGAGTGGATAGGATCTGGAATGTACTGGAGGCAGACTTAATCTTATCTTTCAAACAGGAGTTGGATAAGTGTCTGAAGGAAAAACAATTGCAGGCCTCAGGGGAAAGAGCGGGGGAGTGGGACACGCTGAGAGTCGGCACGGGCTCGACGGGCCGAATGGCCTTCCGTGCTGTAACCATTCCATGATTCTATAAGTTAGTGGCACATTTCATAGTGTTGGTGGAAGCAGAACATTGCAAAGGGACATGGATTGAGTCGGCAAAACAAGATGCATCTGATTCAGGAGATTCGGAGGGCGTGGAAATTCGGGAGTTTAATGAATTTGAAAGGAACATTTTTGTTTTGTGCAGTTTTGGTCAGAGAAATGTTTGTGAAAGGAATTTTTTGCACAGAGGAATGCAGCATTTAATCTTCTGCCTTAACACTTCTTTCTGGGTGTCGGGGTCACATTTCTTTTCGATGTCATTCTTCCAGAATTGATATTTCATTTACTGTTTCACAATAACCAGACCCTTGCTCTAAAGTCAGTCGCACATTTCCCCCAGTCTCCTGTTGATGTTACCAGCAATGAACATTTTGAATCAGATCCCTAAAGCACAGTGTGTAAAATGGGACATGATTTACCAATTAACGTGGGGCTCGCACCCCTGAATCCACGATTAAGATTCTCATGCTCGACCGATTGACCTAGCCGGGCTTCTGCCAAATACACCTTTTTGTCGCTGATTGCAGCCAGGCGCCTGTTGGCTCCGCCCCAGATGTTTAAACTTGCTGTCGAGGAACTGACAGAATCCTCTTGAAAGGTGGACCAGATTCGAAGGGCCGAAAGGCCTACTCCGGCTCCGAATCCTTACATGTTTATGATCTTATAACCTTTCACAGGAGAACAAACTCGCCCCTGAGCAAGCATGAGGAGAAAGCTCCAGAAAATATTACCACCCGCTGAGCTTTCGCTTGTAAGTGTTAAGTCCTGACCCTGCAGTACAGACTCAGACGAGGCACATGCTGAAGTCAAGGTCACTCTGGACCTGCACCTTTATTTCACAGCTCTCAAGTGCCACACTTGCCTGAGACCTGCCTTTATATACCTGTGTAGAACAGGTATGCAGTGTCTCCTGCAAGTGCACCCCTGGTGGTAACGTATGCTTGTGGTTACAGGTCATATCTAGTTACAGTCATGTATAGCATGGTAAGATACAGTTATATACAGTAGTGTGAGATACATGACATCAAACTCCCCCAAGGTCTTATTGTCTTTATAGATTCAGACTCTCAGGTGGTCTACGCTCTCGCGTGGAGCGTCTTAGTTGTGGTTCAGTTGTTTGCCTTGGTGCCTGTTTTTATTTCAGTGTGATTGCTGGTATCTCGCCTGGGCTGTCTGTTGAGACTGCCCTTTCCTCAGGTTGTTCCCTCTGTCTGTCCACCAGGTGTGGTGTGAGTTCCATACTGTAGTCTGCCTCTCGTCCTGTAGTATTGTTGGTGAATCTACTTTTTACTTGGTCTAAATGCCTCCGACAGGTTTGGCGATTGTCCATTTGTACAACCAGTAGCCTGTTTCCTTCCTTGCCTGTTACTGTCCCTGTACGTCATTTGGGACACCTGCCATAGTTTAGCACAAGCACTTTGTCCCCTATCTCATTCCACCTCCCCCTCAAATTTAGGTCATGGTACTCAGTTAGCTTCCGGCGCTTAGCCTCAACAATTTCATGCATGTCTGGGAGGATTAACGAGAGCCTGGTCTTTAAGGTTCATTTCATCAATAGTTGCGCGGGGGGAACCCCAGTCAACGAATGGGGACGAGATCTGTATGCCAGCAGCAGTCGCGACAGGCGGCTCTGCAGCGTGGGACCTTGGATTCTGAGCATGCCTTGTTTAATGATCTGCACTGCTTGCTCCGCCTGGCCATTGGAGGCCGGCTTTAACGGTGCCGTCTTAACGTGATTTATGCCGTGGTCAACTATAAATTCTTGAAATTCTGCGCTAGTGAAGCACGGACCATTATCACTGACCAATATGTCAGGAATTCCGTGCATTGCAAACACGGTTCTCAGGCTCTCCACAGTGGTGGAGGTAGTGCTCGAGTTTAAAATGGTGAACTCGATCCATTTTGAAAATGCATCAACGGCTACGAGGAACATTTTGCCCATGAATGGGCCCGCATAGTCTACATGCACCTGCGACCACGGTTTTTGTGAGCCAGGGCCAGAGGCTTAGGGGGGCCTCCCTGGGGGCATTACTGAGTTGGGCACAAATGGTGCACCGACGGATGCAGAGCTCCAAGTCCGCGTCAGTGCTAGGCCACCAGACGTGGGATCTGGCTATGACCTTCATCATGACGATCCCCGGGTGCTCGCGGTGGAGCTCCCGGACAAACGCCTCGCACCCTCGCAAGGGCATAACTACTCGGCTGCCCCACATCAGGAAGTCTGCCTGTAGTGATAGTTCATGCCTGCGCCTATGGAAAGGTTTGATCTCCTCGGGGCAGTCATCGCGGGTCTCTGCCCTGTCACCAGTTAAACCGCATCTTTCGTCCAGGCTCTGATTTGGTGCGACATCATGGGCGAAGCTGTGGATTCAAAGGCACTGATTGCCATGACCATCTCACAGTCCTGTTCGTCCGAACATTCTGTCGTCGCCAGGGGTAGCCTGCTAAGCGCGTCGGCACAGTTGTCTGTGCCTGGTCTGTGCCTTATTGTATAGTCGTAAGACACCAGCATGAGTGCCCACCGCTGAATGCGTGCCGAGGCTTTGATCTTTATTGCCTTGCACTCCGATAGCAGGGACGTGAGGGGTTTGTGGTTGGTTTCTAACCCGAACTTGGCCACGAAAAGGTATTGGTGCATCTTTTTGACATCGTACACGCACGCGAGCTCCTCCTTCTCAACCATATCATACCCGCACGCCGCCCGCGAAAGTGACCTGGAGGCACAAGCAATGGGTTGTAATTTACCCGCATCATTGACATGCTGTAAAACGCACCCGACCCTGTACGCTGACGCATCACATGTAAGAACTAACTTTTTACCTGGGTCAAAAAAGGCTAAAACACTGTTGGAACATAGAAGATTGAGTTATTGAAGGCGCGTTCTTGGGCGTCCCCCCAAAACCAATCGCACCTCTTTCTGAGTAGCATGTGATGAGGCTCCAGCAGCGTGCTCAAGTTCTGCATAAAGTTCCCAAAGTAATTGAATAGCCCGAGAAAGGCAGGCAGTTCCGAGATATTCCAGGGCCTGGGTGCCAGACGAATTGCTTCGGTTTTTGATTCTGTTGGGCCGATTCCATCAGCGGCAATCCTTCTGCCCAAAAATTCAACCTCAGGCGCGAGAAACAGACACTTGGATTTCTTAACTCTTCGGCCTACTCGATCCAACCGACTTAGTACTTCCTGCAAATTGCGGAGATGGGAGTCGGTGTCCCTGCCCGTGATGAGTATGTCATCTTGAAACACAACCGTCCCCAGGAAGGACTTGAGCAGACTCTCCATGTTGCGCTGGAATATAGCAGCTGCCGACCTGATGCCGAATGGGCATTGATTGTACGTAAAAAGGCCTCGATGTGTGTTGATGGTGGTGAGTAGCTGAGACTCTTCGGTCAGTTCTTGCGTCATATACGCAAATGTAAGATCAAGTTTCGAGAAAAGTTTTCCTCCAGCCAACGTGGCAAATAGGTCCTCTGCTCTGGGCAGCGGGTATTGGTCCTGTAGGGAGACTCTGTTATGGTAGACTTGTAATCCCCACAGATTTGTACGGATCCATCAGGCTTTATGACGGGGAGGCTGGGACTTGACCAGTCGCTAAATTCCACGGATGAGATAATGCCTTCCCGCAGGTCCAGTTCGTGTTCAATCTTTTCCCTCATCACATAAGGCACAGCTCTAGCCTTGTGATGGACTGGTCTGCCATCCTGTGTGATGTAGATTTTAACTTTAGCCCCTTTGAAGGTACCCACACCTGGCTGAAAGAGATGTTCAAAACGACTTAGAACTGCAGAGTAGTGTGAGATACATGACAGTAAGGTGAACGTGTGAACGGCCACACTGCGGAAACATCTCCATCTTCAGCACCAGGTCAGACGGAGATGCTGAGCGAGCAGGTGAACTGCACGATCCCACTTTTTAGGAGCTGATCGTTGTGCCAAGCAAATTAGTTTTGCTTAATGACTAAAAATAAAAGGTGCCAGAAGTGGGATTCAAACCCACACTTTCAGAGCAGACTGAACACAACAGCTTAGACTGCTCGGCTGTCCTGACTATCCAGTGCTGTGTATGGCCACCTGCAGGTTGATTTTGAACTTTTGTGTCTTGTCACAAGAAATAAATGAGGGCAACAGGTGTTTCTCTGACTGACACCGGGGAAACAGTGAGACAGACCTTGGAGCAAGGGTCTGGTTATTGCCAAACAGCAAAGAAAATATTAATTCTGGGATTACCCAAAAGAGCAGTGACCTCGACGTGATTGGAACACGCAACCTTCTGATCTGGAGTCAGACGCATTACCGTTGCACCACGAGGCCGACACAGGGAGCTTGAGATGTTCGTCTATGTGAAGATTCCGCAATACAAGGGGCTTTAAAATCCCTGTCCATTCCCACCAGGTATCAGAGGAAGTGCTCACCTGCCAGTCACCGTATGTTTTTTGTTTAACTTTTGTGTTGTTTTCACGGGAAAGCATCATTAATTAACCCGTCATCTTCTTTTGTACAATGAAAGAAATGCTGACTGAGGGACAGTCGATACTTCAATCATTTGTTCTGTGCTTTGCATGTTATCTGTTCAACCATATCCCATTTTACACACTATGTTTTCGGAGTCTGGTTCAAAATCCTCATCGCTGGCGACACCAGGAATCAGGTGCAACTTTTGTCAAATTTAACAGCACCGGTTATTCCGACACGCCAAAGTTCCCTGGTGGATCCATTTTCTCTCGCTAAAAGTTATCTATTTATTGGTGAAATAAAGAGCAATTGAGGAATAAGGGAGCCCTTTTGCTAGGAGAATAAATAGCAAATGCTGGAAATTTCAGCAGGTCAGTTGGCATTTGCCAGGAGACAAGACTCGCCTCCGATTGTTCCCCTATAGGAAATTTCAACACAATGTTCTCGCCTGGCATCGAACCAGTGACCTTGCATGTGTAAAGCAAACGTGATAACCGCGACACTAGGTAAACCTCTGGCACAGTGATCTCAACAGAGGGGAGCTGACCAGTGAGCTCCCTCTGTGCTGATCACCACTGATTTTTAATGTGGAAGCAAGTCATCCTCGACTCCGGGATTACTTAAGAAGAGAGGAGGATCAGGAATGTGTTGGCTCACCTGAAACAACTTCTGTCCCACACTGAAAGTTCTCAATCCTTCTCCTCTGCTGCCCTTTACAGAAATGTCACGTGTTCACTTCCACATCCTCACAGTGGGGCCACAGAGGCTCCTACCGTCTCCCCGCGATCAGCAAACTCGCCCAGTTTGTAAAATTAAACCCGGTACATGTGTCCGGCAAAGGGCAGGAGAAGCGGGAGAGTGTGTAAGCTCATTCTGTAACAGATAGTAGTGGGGTTATTAACGGCGATTATAGCAATCATTAATCCTCTCACACACCTCAATTATGTTTCTGCAATGAACAGATTGAGAATGGAAAGGGTTAAAGCTCGGGATCTTAACCACTCAACCAGGGAACAGCTTCGATAATTTGTATCAATAAAAAATATATATTTATATATGAACCTGTATGTCAACGGCAAGCTGTCTAGACCTCATGCCACAACGGTCGTGAATCTAACTTTGAGCGAGAGAAATTATTCCACAGTGACGCCCATTTCATCTTTTATTCCCTTTTAAACACTAGAAACTGAGACAGGGGGAATAAATAGAGAAATAAAAGCACAATGATACAGACAAGAGGAAGAGAGAAGGGGAAATATTGTCCCCACCCAGAACTAATGCAGAAACCCCTCTGCTGCGCTCGGGGTGGCCTGGATACACTAACGTCCCAACAGCTCATTGACTGTCGGAGTGGGACCGTGCGGCGCTTCAGAAGACAGGTCGAAAAAGCAAAGTCACTGATTCGGTCTCACGTGCTTCTCTAATCAAGAGTAGCCACACACAAAAACTTGCTTTTATAATGGCTATACATTACCATTACCATCAAGCAGTTGGTTCATTGATCTAAAGGTGTGACTTTAGATGAGTCGAAGTTAAATGAAATTTGTGAGAAGTCCTGGGTTCCAATCCTGGACGAGTCCATTATTTTGCCGGCGAGTTTTGAAATTGCATAGAAATTTTGCAAAGGAAGACTTGCATTTCTGCAGTGCCTTTCAGGAACTCATGACTCCCCAAAGCGCTTTACAGCCCTTGAGTTATGTTTGAAGTGTTGTAGTGTGGGGAAAGATGTGCCCAAATCACCCCACACAAACCTCAACTCTTTACAAAGAAGTTTGGTGCAAATAATCAGGTGCCTCAGGGACTTGGACTTTCTTTGAATGAGTTCTGCTTGTACCTGCATTCAAGCTTGAAACAGCAACTGAGCTTCCATCTCACGGGAGCAGCGTGTCGCAGTTAGCGAGTAGGTGACGAGGTTTGGGATTGATGTGCGTCACTTTCAATCTTTGAAATTTCACCAAGCAAAGAAATGGTGAATCCAACTGTCCCTGCAAGCATTTAGTTCCCGTTTAATCACAGGAATATCCGCAGTCAGGAGCTGAAAAGGAATTAAAACCTAATAAGGCTTCGGGACAATCAGAATACTTTGTCACAGACAAGGCACCGGAAGGCTGGAAGGTAGATCACACCGGTTGCGGGAGAGCTGGTTGGTAGTGACATGGAAGTGTCTGCAGTGTGCGGGATCAGATTGCTTCCACGCATCCACAATGAATGTCCCACTCTTTATTTGGGAAAAGTGCAACTGAGAGTAGACAAGTTCCAACTGGTCGGAGCAATCTGAAGCTTTAACTGACGGACGCCCTGGTTTGGGATGTCTTGCAGTATACACTTGTGTCAGTCTCTGTGGCGCAATGGGTTAGCGTGTTCGGTTGTGAACCAAAAAGTTGGTGGTTTAAGCCCTCTCAGGGACTTCAACTGTTTTCCCCGAGGATACTGTGCCGCACAGTTCCAGGTTGTCATTGTGTGCTTTGGTGTCACGAATATATTCTGCAAACATTGCCAGCTGTGCTGTTATCCAGTGAGTTCCCACTCCAATACTTATATGAGCATTCAGTTCAAGTGTCGAGTTTGAGTGTACACAGAACTGAACATAGATATCAGAAAATTTAACAAGGCTGTGGGACATTGTGTTTTGTTAACATTGAAACATTAATATGAATAAATCCATTTTTTCTAATATTTAATTAAACGGGTTTTCTAAATGTTTCCGCCCAGTTTCGAACCAAAGATCATTCGCGGGTGAAGAAAATGTGACAACCACTACACTACGGAAACACTGCAATTGAAGTGATGTTAGGAACATAACCAGAGCTTTCACCTACACAGCTGGCCCACACTTCAGGAGCTGGTTTTATTAGAATAGAGTGATGGTGCTATATTTAGGAAGTCTGTGAGTGTGGCAGGAATTGATCTCGTGTTTCCCAGACTTTACACATAGGAACAGGAGATGACCATTTAGCAGCATGTGGTTAGGATCTGGAATGCACGGCTTGAAAGGGTGGTGGAGGCAGACTCAATCTTATCTTTCAAACGGGAGTTGGATCAGTGTCTGAAGGAAAAACAATTGCAGGGCAACGTTAAAAGGGCGGGGGAGTGGGACTCGCTGAGAGTCGGCACTGGCTCGACGGGCCGAATGGCCTTCCGTGCTGTAACCATTCCATGATTCTATAAGTTAGCGGAACATTTCATAGTGTGGGTGGAAGCAGAACATTGCAAAGGGACATGGATTGAGTCGGCAAAACTAGAGGCATCTGATTCAGGAGATTCTGGTGAAGCGGAAATTCGGGAGTTTAATGACTTTGCAACGAACATTTTTGTTTTGTGCAGCTTCGGTCAGAGAAATGTTTGTGAAAGGAATTTTTTGCAGAAAGGGATGCAGCATTTCATCTTCTGTCTTAACACTTCTTTCTGGGTGTCGGGTCACATTTCCTTTCGATGTTATTCTTCCAGAATGTATATTTTCTTTGGTGTGTCACAATAACCAGACCCTTGCTCTAAAGTCAGTCTCACTGTTTCCCCAGTCTCCTGTTGATGTTACCAGCAATGAACATTTTGAACCAGATCCCGAAAGCAGTGTGTAAAATGGTTTATGGTTTAAGAGTTAACTTGCAGAGCATAGGTAAATTATCCAATTATGGAATCTCCTTCAGTTAGAATTTCTTTATTTGTGCAAAAGAAGATCATCGGTTAATTAACGATGTATTCCCGTGAAAGCAACATAAAATATAGTTAAAAAGTAATCAACAAACTTGGTGTTCGAACCCGAGAATCTGAGATTAAAAATCTCACGCTGTATCAACTGAGCTCGCTGTGCTTCTGCTAAAGCAAACGTTATTGTCACTGATTGCAGACAGGCGCCTGTTGGCTCCGCCCCAGATGTTTAAACTTGATGTCGAAGAACTGCCAGGATCTTCTTGAATGGTGGACCAGGCTCGAGGGGCCGAATGGCCTACTCCAGCTCCTAATCCTTACATGTTTATGATCATATGACCTTTCACAGGAGAACAATCTCGCCCTGAGCATGTATGAGGAGATAGCTCCAGCAAATATTCCCACCCGGTGAGCTTTCGCGTGTGAGGCGAACGTGTTAACCGCTACACTGCGGAAACATCGCCACTTTCAGCACCCGGTCAGACGGAAATGTTAAGCGAGCAGGTGAACTGCTGAATCCCACTTTTATGGAGCTGGTCGTGGTGCCAAGCAAATGAGTTTTGCTTAATGACTAAAAATAAGAAAAGGGATTTGAAACCGCGCTTTAAGAGCAGACTGCAAACTGAACGCAGCACCTTCGACAGCTCGGCCATCCAGACTGTAAGTTCATTTAAATTTTGAACTTTTGTGTCTTGTTACATGAATTAAATGAGGGCATCTGGCATATCTGTGCCTGACACCGGGGAAATAGTGAGACAAACATTGGAGCAAGTGTCAGGTTATAGCCAAACAGCAAATAAGTTTGCAACTTTTGAAGAACAATGATCCGGACATGATTTGAATACACAGCCTTCTGATCGGGAGTCTGACACACTACCGTTGCACCACAAGGTCTACAGTGCAAATTGTCCATGTTTGGAAACATGAAGGTTCCTGAAACACAGTTTAATTTACCCTGCATTGGTGCAATGAAAGGGCTTTAAAATCCCCGGTTACTCCCAGCGTGGGTCAGACAGCATCAGAAGCAGTGCCCACCTGTCACTCACCCTCTCACGCCCGCTTTCATCACCTGCTGCCCGCGGACTGCAGCAAATCCAGTTCATCATCATCATAGGCAGTCCCTCGAAGAGAGGATGACTTGCTTCCTCGCCAAAAAAGGATGAGTTCACAGGTGTTTCAATATTCCAGGTCCTGAAATGTATGTTGAAGGGTGGAAGATGCCTGTGCATGGATTTTTTTAACGTGTGATGGCCGTTGCACTCCAGCCATCACACGGGCTTGACAGAGCGAGGTATTCGTCCAGTGGCAAGGGTTAAACAAGACGACTGGAGACCAGCTCTGCTGCACAGACCCAGTGTGTACACATATCGCAGTGTGGGCTGGCCCGTGCTGCCCCTGGGCCCCTGGCCCCGAACTCATGCCTCCGCTGGGCCCTGATCACGTCCCTCTACAGTCTCTCGCCGCTCCTTCGCCCCGATCTCGCCGCTCCTGCTGTATCTGCCCACGCTCCAATCACTGACCTGGACCTTGATGACGTCACTCTTCGCTGCCGCCGCCCTCCTGCACCAGCTCACGCTGCTCCCTGGAGCAGTCTCCCGGGACCTCCAAGCTGCTCCCAGGGCCGCTCGCCGTTCCTTTTATGGCCCCGACCTGCCGCTGGTGTTCTCCCGTTAGTGTATCCAGGCTGTGGGTGGCCACTCCGAGCGCAGCAGAGGGGTTTCTGCATTAGTTCTGGGTGGGGACAGTATCTTTCCCCTTCTCTCTTCCTCTTGTCTCTATCCCTGTGCTTTTATTTCTCTATTTATTCCCCCTGTCTCAGTTTCTAGTGTTTAAAAGGGAACAAAAGATGAAATGGGTTTCAATGCGGAACAATTTACTTCACTCAAAGTTAGATGCACTGCTGTTCGCCATGAGGTCAAGGTAGCTAGCCATTGATATTCAGGTTCTTATATACATATATATAAATATATCAACATCTATCATAACTGTTCCCTGGTGGTCGAGGGGTTAAGATCTGCCGCACTGACGTGGCAACGATACTCGATCAATTCATCGCATAAAAATAATTGAGTTCTGTGAGACGATTAATAATTGCTGTAAGCACCATGAATACCAATACTTTCTGCGATAGACCGAGCTTACAGACTATCTGGCTTCTCCCGCCCTTTGCCGGGCACGTGTTCTGGGTTTAATTTTACAAACTGGGTGAGTTCGATGATCTCGGGGAGACGGTAGGAGCATCTGTGGCCCCACTGTGAGGATGTGGAAGTGAACACGGTGGCTGGGTGATCCGTGACATTTCTGTAAAGGGCAGCGGAGGAGAAGGATTGAGAACTTTCAGTGTGGTTCAGAAGTTGTTTCAGGTGAGCCTCCTCATTCCCGATCAGCGCAGAGGGAGCTCAATGGTCAGCTCCCCTCTGTTGGGGCTGTTGTACCAGTGGTTTCTGTAGTGTAATGGTTATCATGTTTGCTTTACACGCAAAAGGTCCCTGCTTCAATCCCAAGCAGGAACATTTTGTTTAAACTTGCCAAATGGGAACAATCGGAGGCGAGTTGAGTCTCCTGGCAAATGCTGCCTGATTTGCTGAGATTTGCAGAATTTGCTGTATTTTTTTTGCTATTTATTCTCCTGGCAAATGGGTTCCCTTATTCCTGAAATGCTCTTTATTTAACCAATAAATAGATAACTTTGAGTGAGAGAAAACGGATCCACCGGGGACCTTTCGCGTGTGAGGCCAACGTGATATCCGCCACACTGCAGCCCATCAAAGGGCGAGAAACCACTGAATATAAAGGATGAGCTCACAAATATCAGGGGCAGTGCAGTCTGGTCAACGTCAAACCCTCCTTTCTTATTCAGCAGAGGCATGAACGGGAATCAGACGCCACAAAGTTTAATTAAAGACACAAATAAAAGTAACACTTCTAAATCTTTTCACTGTAAAATTATTTTACTTTATTTGAAATCCTGCTGCATTGAATCTGAAAATGAGCACCGTAGGATTTTATCTTCACTACTGATTCTATTTTCTGTGCACGGTCGGAATAACCGGTGCTGTTAAATTTGACAAAAGTTGCCCCAGATTCCTGATGTCATCGGCAATGAAGATTTTGAACCAGATCCTAAAATACAGTGAGTAAAATGGGTCAACATGCAGAAGAACATAAGAACATAAGAAATAGGAGCAGTAGTCGACCATACGCCCCTCGAGCCTGCTCCGACATTTAATACGATCATGGCCGATGCAATCATGGACTAAGGTCCACTTCCCTGCCCACTCCCCAAAACACAGCACAAATGATTGAAGTATCGACTCTCCCTCAGTTAGCATTTCTTTCATTGTGCAAAAGAAGGTGATGGGTTAATTAATGATGCTTTCCCGTGAAAACAATACAAAAGTTTAAGAAAAAAACATACGGTGACTGGCAGGTGAGCGCTGCTTCTGATACCTGGTGGGAATGGGCGGGGATTTTATAGCCCCTTGTATTGTGAAACCTTCATATTGCCGAACATCTCAGACTTCATGTGTGGACCTTGTCAGGCAAGGGTAGCATGCCTGACTCCAAATCGAAATGTTATGTGTTCTAATCATGTTGGGGTTGCAATTAATTTCAACATTGTTCTTCCAGAAAATATTTTCTTTGCTGTTTGGCAATAACCAGACCCTTGCTCCAAGGTCTGTCTCACTGTTTCCCCGGTGTCAGGCAGAGATACGCCTGCTGCCCTCATTTATTTCATGTGTCAGGACACAAAAGTTCAAAATCAACCTTCAGGTGGCCACATCTAGCATTGAATACTCAGGGTGGCGGAGTGGTTTAAAGTGCTGTGTTCAGATTGCAGTCTCCTCTGGAGATGCATGTTCGACTTTGACATTTCTTATTTTTAATCATTTAGTGAAACTCTTTGTTTGACACCACGACCAACTCCTTAAAAGTGGGATTCTGCAGTCCACCTGCTCGCTTCACATTTCTGTCTGACCAGGTGCGGAAAGTGGAGATGTTTCCACAGTGTCGCGCTTAACACGTTCACCTCACAAGCGAAAGCTCCCTGGCCGAGAATATTTTCTGTAGCTTTTTCCTCATACATGCTCAGGGGCGCATTCTGTCCTGAACACTGGAGCTAAAGTGCTGAGTTCATTGCCCATGTTGTTAGCAGCCTGCCAGTGAATCTGTTTAAGATGTTCAAACAGATTCCTGACAAAGCTGTCCCGGCTCGCTTCCCGGAGACACCGTGGTCACCAGTGCCCCAGTTTCAGTGGGTCAGCCCCGGGAGGTTGGCCATCCGTTAGAGAATACCCAAGATCAGGGATCAGTCTCCGGACAGGGATCCTCAGCCGGCAGCCTTCGGTGGTGAGGGACTCACAGGAGAGGTCGTGGTGGACCTGCCACTAACTGAGAGTCCCCAGCCTACAGCCCCCGGCTGTGCAGAACCCTCAGTTAATGAAATGAACTCAGCAGCCACACCTAAAGGGGAAGTGTGTTGTTGCCCCAGAGGGGCCATTCCCCCGATAATGTGGGACTCAGGCACACCTCCAGTCAGAACACTCTGGGTCCAGCGGTACAGACAGCCTTACCGCCGGTCACACAGGCAAACCAGAGGCTGAATAAGGGAAGGAGAAGAACAGGGATTAACTTTGCCTGTCGGAGACGGGTTGCAGATGTATATAATAGCACGATATGAGTTTAAGAATGTTGAAGAGTTCTAGTTTTAAATTAAGATTTTAGAAATTTCAGGTCACCACAACCTCACGAGGAATCCATGGGTAAAGAAGTAGTGAGAGGAATAAGATCGGTTATGAAGGAGTTGTGGCCGGCAGTTTAAGGGGTGGTTTTCATGGGGTCAGCTTTCCCTTCTGACCTTATATGAGTGGTTCCGAATCGCTCCCACACCCTTGGTTCTCGACACTGGAATTATGAAGGGACTGTAAAAGACTTGGACAGACAATCGGTTTCAAGGTAGGAAGAAGGTATGGCTTTATTGTGTTTATAAAGAAGTAAAAGGCACACCTTTAATAACACACACAGACCAATACACACTGAGGGGTACAACACATTGAATAAATTGTCAAATTACAGCCTGTGGGGAAAAGAATACAGCTTAAACTCTAAATGGAGTAAAGAGGAGAATGCAGATACATTTACACAAGTTATCCCAACCTCCCACCTCCCAATTCCCCTAACGAACTAAGTTATAGCTCTCAGGTTTCAGGGGCTATGCTCACCAATCCCTTTAGACAGTTGCCGGTGATTCGCGGTTTCGGGGTTCGCTGCACTTGGCCTTCTCGGCGAGCCGTACCCCGGACAGAGGAGAGGACTTCGGACTGCGTAGTCTTCGGTTGAGGTGCGTCCGTTGATGCGCTAAGTTGCGTTTTGGATGTATGGGGTAAGTACGCACTTTCTTTGGTTCGGAATAGTTTTAGTTAGTCCCTTTTGGTAATTTCTCCCCCGTTGGGTCGTTCAGAAGTAGATTGTAGAGTGATTGTCAATTTGGTTGCTGACAACCTTCCGTTTCGTGGGCCTCGTGCTCGGTCAGTTCTTGATGAGTTCTGGTAGTTTCCTTCACTGTTCCATTTCTTCACTGTAGAGGAAGCAGGCTGCTTGTGTCTGTGTCTGTGTTCCAGTCTATGTCCTTGTTCGAGTCAGTGCGAGTTCCAGTCTGTGTTCTGTTAGTTTTTCCTTGTAAAACTGGGGGATCGATATATCCCCCAAAAAAGGCTTTGTTATCCTCCATCAAATCTCTTGGGCTCTGTTTAAACTGTTCTGTCCATTGATTTTCAAATGCCTCCTTTGTCGGCAGTAACTCGATTAGGGTGTGAGAATGTGCTATCACTGGTTTTGCATTGTTTGAGAATTGTCCAGTTTCCTGACCATGATTTCCATTGTGCTTGATTAGGTAATTCGATTATCTCTTTGGGGGTGAATAGTTCCCCCCAGACAGTCTGGGATCCTTAATACATGAATTTGCTTCACAGAGTTTAGCCCCACCTTCTGTACTCGGTAACTCTTTTTCACAGCCAAAATGTTGTAGAATCTTAAAATTGATCTGCTCCTTTCCATAGATGTTTAGGGGATCTCAGGCTTCTGAAATTTAGGTCCATTTTGAATTCTCTTTCCTATGAGTCCAAACACTGTGGGGGGGGGGGGGGGGTCTCGATGAATGCATTCCCTTTTATCCCCTGCAGGCGTCGTCTGCCCCTTTAAACTCATTTTAAAAGCCCAGAAAGGGATTCTTCTCCTCTGCAGGGGAAAGGTAACAGGCATCTTTGCGAGATATTGATAAATTCTACATTCCCCCCCTGTGATACCATGTCATTTATGGTATCATCTTACAGGTGAGCAAAGTTCCTGGCTCCCAAGAAATAACCTTCCCTGTAAATTAACTAAACTAATACCAAAATATGCATTACACTTATGCAACATCACCACAGATACACACTTTTCCCTTTACAGGTACAAACTTTTTACGTTTACACCCTCCCAGCTTAGAGGGGGTTCCATCCCTACAATTGCATTTCAGCACAGTTACATTTCATTTCAATTACATTATATTCACCAGCATGTAGTCAACGTACAACCACATTACAGAAGGAAGAACATAGATTAAAATTAAACAACATCAATTGGTCTCCTGAGGTTTGTCCATCACCTGGTAATGTCTGGATCCTGCCCTTGAGAACTGCTCTCAGGCTGGCTGACACACAAGACAAACTCAAAACAATCACCTAAACATTACTGCAACATTACCCTCAATTCTAAACTAAACCTTAAAATGTAAAATGGTGCAGTCAGCTACCTTAGACTAAAAATTAGAGCTATGTACAGCCGCCACCCGTCTCAGGGTGGCCTGGTTAGTCCCTGTCAGGCCCATGCCTGGTGCGGTCTGATAGCCGCCTGGATGCTAGGGTTTCCCCGCAGCCGGTGAGCTGGAGACCCTTGTCTCTGGGACAGCTCGATGCTACTGCTCCTGTGAGACCCTCACCGCTAGAGGCGGCTGGCTGGGGGTCCCTACTCTGAGTGGCCTCTGTACTTCTGACCTTCGGCCTTTCCTGTCAGGCTGCCCTTCTCCTAGGGTAGAATCGCTGAGGCTCAGATGCCGGTGACCACGGTATCTTTGGCCGTGGTTTACGGAGGGTCCTTCTCAGGGCTTGGGTTACTGGGGGTGCGTCCGAATCCCAAACGATGGGTGGGATAGCCCCTCCAGTACTGCAATTCACCGTTCCTATAGGCACGGTTTCTGAGCCTGCCACATTCCCTGTGGGCCCTCCACCGTCGGGGGCGGCCAACGGAGGAACCCTGTCCTGAGGACAGTTCACCCCTCCCGGCTGCCCTCTGTGCTTGGCTGACCCTGGGTTGTACAGCTTGCACTGGTTGATGTGGAACAACTTAGTACAGCGGGGCAACTTTATGGCATAGACCATCGGGCTTGCCTTGTCGACAATGCTGTATGGCCCCATATATAATGCTTCACAAACCCCGACCCGAGCATGGTTCCTCACCATGACCTGGCCTCCTATCTCCCATTCGTGGTGTTTGCTGGGTTCTAGCAGCAATCGGTTACTCTGATGCTGTCTGCCCATGTTACTAGCAGCCTGCCAGTGAATCTGTTTGAGGTGTTCAAACAGGTTCCTGACAAACCAGTCCCAGTTCACCTCTCTGAGCTGACCTTCTGTGAGCACCGGGGCTAGGACATGGGTGGGGCTCCGCATGATCCGGCCAGTCATGAGCTCGCATGGGGAATACCCGGTGCTCTTTGACTTGCTGGCTCGGATCCCCATTAGGACCAACGGTAAGTCCTCCACCCACTTTTGGGGTGAGTCTCCTGTCTCCTTCCGCAGCCTTTCTTTAATGGTGTAGTTTAAAAGCTCCACATTACCCGATGACTGTAGATTGTGGGCAATGTGCCATTTCCCCTCAATGCCGAGCACGTTAAGGGTTGCCTGCAATAACTGCCCGGTGAAATGGCTCCCCTGGTCCGACTCCACATATTGTGGGAGTCCCCACCGGGAGAACACTTCCCTCACTAGAATCTTAGCTGACCCTATTGCGGTGGTTGTTCGGCAGTTGAAGGCTTCAATCCATTTTGAGAACACGTCCACCAGGACTAGGCAGTATTTGTAACCTCCCTGGGCGGTGGGTAGGGGCCCGATGTAGTCAATTTGGATTGACTGCCATGGTCCCTCTATCCTCCTGACGTGTCCTAGGGACACCTTCCTTTTCTGGGGGTCAGGGTTGTTCGCAGACACACCAAGCAGTTCGCACAGAACCCACGGACATCCTCCCTGAGACCCGGCCACCATCCTGCCTGTTCCACCCGTTGCCAGGTGGTCTCAGGCCTGGGGTGTCCCGCTCCTGGACCCTCAGGGGCCAGTTTTAGGAATTCCCTCTGGTGCTGCTGTGGCACGACCCATTGTCCCTCTTTAAACAGCAGGCCTTCCTTAACGGTAATGGCTGCTGTGCCGTACGGACCTTCTGCTCTCTCTCCTCTAGCTAGCGCGTTCAGGACAGCTTTCAGGACCGGGTCCTGTGCCTGAACTGTTTTTAAGTCCGGGGCCAAAGCTATCACTGTACTCTCTGCTGCCCTGTTCTTATTCTTGACCGCTGCTATGCGGCCGGTGTCATAGGGGTCCCAGAACTTTACCGTGCGGGCACCTTCTTTGGCCAGTTTGTCAGCCTGTTGGTTTCCCTCTGCACGGGGTTCGGTTTTAGAATGGTCCTTCACATTATGTATGTAGACCTTTCCTTCTTCCCCCACAACTGTCAATATTTTCTCCAGCAGGGGCTTGATTGCCAGGGGTCTCCCGTCAGCGGACATGTATCCGCGACGTGACCAGATAGCCAGGTACTCCGTACACGAATTGCAGGTGAACATACTGTCCGAGCAAATCGTGTACGGGGAAGGGAATTCCTCGGGGTGGGACACCACGTACATTACGGCGGACAGTTCAGCATGCTGGGCGCTCATGATGCTGCGGAGCTTGATTACCCAGGCAATACCTGACCTTGGGTCATAGGCTCCGCACTCAGTGAGTCGTTTGCCAGAAGATACCATGCTGGACCCGTCCACGTAGATGTCCCGGTCTGTAGGGTGAAAACCCGCCCGAAGGCCAATGTTTACTTCCCATACCCCTTCTACGGAGCACCTGTGGGCTTTCCCTGGGTAGATTAGGTTGGCTGCGAGCCTTGGCTCATGGTGGCCTTCTACTCTGAGGTCCATCTGGGAGAGGAGCAGGGTCCAGCGAGCAATGCGGGCACTGCTCACCGTCCCGTCCTTAATCCTCCCATCTAGGAGCATCTGAATAGGTGTGTGGTGGGTTAGGAGTGTTAGAGGAGACCCTCCCGTGAAGATCAAGGATCTTTTCACTGCCCAATGTGTGGCGAGGAGGTGTCTCTCACAGTTGGAGTACCCCTTCTCCACATCTGTGAGGATCCTGGAGGAGTAAACCACCGGTCTCAGCTGGCCGTGCCGCTCTTGAAGCAGCACTGAGCTCAAACTGTCCCCGCTGGCTGCCACCTCCAGGAAAAACTCCTTTCCTACATCTATCGCTCCTAAGGCTGGTGCGGACTGCAAGTCCTTCTTGAGCTGATTAAATGCTGCCTCGCAAACCCTCATCCCATTCCCACTCTACCCCCTTGTGTAGGAGCCTGAGCAGAGGGGCTGCGGTGGCTGCATAATCCTCAATGAAGTCTCTGCAGTGCCCAGTGAGCCCTAGAAAGGATCTTACCCCTGTCACTGTGTTGTTGGCTGGTAACTCCTGTACTGCCTCCCTTCTAGCCTTGTCTATGGCCCTTTCCCCAGCGCGCACAGTCAGCCCCAGGAATTTGACTTCCTTCTGGCCGATCTGTGCCTTATTCGGGTTTACTTTCAACCCTTCTTCTTTTAGCAGCTCCAGCAGCTCAGCTAGCAGTGGGCCATGCTCCTCCCCCTGATCGGTGAACAGGAGCAGGTCATCCACATACTGCACCAACTGCTGGGGTCTGCTAAAGCCCTTTAAACAGTTCGCCATACATTGGTGAAAAATGCTGGGCTGTTGTGGAAGCCTTGGCGAAGACAGTTCCACGTGTATTGTTGGCCCTTAAAGGTAAAGGCGAACTTGTACTGGTCCTCCCGATTTAAAAGAATGGACCAGAACCCATTTGAAATGTCCAACACCGTGAAAGTGGTCGCGGATGCTGGAATACTCCCTCTGAGGTCCGCGACGGCTGCTACAGTGTGTGCACAGGCAGGGATATTCTTATTTATTACTCGATAGTCCACGGTGGCCCTCCATGAGTTGGCCCATTTCTTAACCGGCCACAGTGGAGAGTTCACATGGGTTGCTATCGGTCTTAACACCTCTTGCTCTACCAGTGATCCCAGCGCCGTTGTCAGGACTATCTCTGCCTCCCTGGGGAAGTTATATGGCTTTTGTGGTTGGGTCATGGGGTCCCCTTCTATACTAACTTCCACCCCCATTACCCTGCCACAGTCATGTTTGTGGATGGCGAATGCTGCAAGGTGTGCCCGTACATATGCCTGGTACTCCACTGGGGTGTTACTGACCAGTAATTCCAAGTCATAACCCTCCTTTGGCTTCACGGTACACAACGTTCCCTTGGCCTCTTTTTCTGGGATCACCGCCACCTCACCTTCCCTGTCTGTCTCTATGGCTCCCCATCGACAGTGGTTCCTCAGATCCAAAAGGATCTAGTGGCTAATGATAAAATCAGCCCCCAGGATACATTTTCCCTCCTGCTCCCATTACATCAGGACACACTTCCATTTGGTTTTGAGTGTCCCTAACTGAATGGTGAGCGGGATGGGAAACGAACCAGTTTGCTCATTGCCTGTGAACCCCATTAGACTGTACGGGACCCCATTCGATAGAGGTGAGGTAGCCGGGTTATCTGCTTGTACAAGGGTGCAGGAAGCACCAGTATCTAGCAGGTAGGTTCCGTTCACTTTCTCCACCTCCATTGTAACGCACGGTCTCTTCCAGGCATCGTACTCCAGGGAACACAGGCTGCGCTGGCTCTAGTCATACACATGGGTGGGTTGGAGCAGAGGGATTTACCGTACCGGCTACTGTACCGGTTGCGGTAGCTACTGCTCCCAGTCCATTTACAAGTGTCTGTAGGGTGGCTACGAGTGTCTCATATGAGTCGGGTGTTCCTGCCCCTGCCTTACGGGCTGGGGCTGAAGTGGCCTTTCCCTTAGTCTCTTTCCATGGGTTCCTACAGTTCTTCCTCCAGTGCCCACTTTTCCCACACCCAAAACATTCACCCCATTTGTGGGGAGGGTTCCCACCTTCCTGATGCCACTCTCTCTTGCCTTGGCTGGGTTTAATCTGATGGACCTTCCCGTTCCGGTAAGCCAGGGTCAACTGTCTGACCACTGTCTCCTCGGTGGTTCTGGGATCTCTTGGATTGAACCAGAGCTGGGCTTTTGCCTTTACTCCAGGTAAGCTGTTTGCCACCAGGCTGCGGAGCCAGTGAGCCAACTCGTTCGGGGCCAGGTGGGCCCGGTCAAGAACCCCACTACAGGCCCTTTCGTAGACCGGCCACAACCTGTCGGCGAAAGCCTGTGGAGTCTCCCCATGGAGCTGTACTGTCTTCTCCACTCGGGAGAAAGGACTCCTGTCGTTCATACCCATGGCCTCTAGAACCTCCTCCTTAACCGTAGCGTACGTGTTTCGACCCTTTCTGCTGTCTGCAGAGAGGGAATGGCACAGCTCGGTGTCTAGTGAGAGGAGCAACAGCTTAGCCTGCTCTGAATCATTGCACCCGTTAATATCCCCTGTGTGTTCCACTTCCAGGAAGTGTACCGAGGGATTCCCCTGTTGGGTGAGCTTACTTAGGTGGCCTATCATAGCCCTCAGTTTTTGGGTGTCATGGGGGCTATGAAATTGCTTACTAGGGGTCCTGCTGCCCCATTTGCACCAGGTGGGCCAAACGTCTGCTGCCGGACCGAATGCATTGGCTCTGGTTCCAGCCCTCCTTGTATTGGCTAGCCTGCTTCCCCCTGCTACCAAACCGATTTAAAACTCGGGGCCGCCGGTGTTGGTAGTTCGCAATCGTTACCTGCCCTGCACTCTGGTTGACACCCCCGCTGCTCTGGGCTGTTCCCAGCAGCTGCAGGCGGTGACTGCGTGGTTTCTCCTTGCTCTACCAGGTATTCCTGGGCTAAACCCGGGTTTATCAGGCACACCATGCCTTTAGCCCGGGATAGAGCAAGGTTCAAGCCTTGGATCAGCTGCTGGCGGGGGCCATGGTCACCAGCCTCAAATTCCCTGGTACTGGCTACCTTATAGGCTACCTGAATGTCTTTCACCCTCTCCCCATAATCTTTAACTTGCTTGGCGAGGCAGGAATTATATTCCCGCAATGCAAGTTCGCTATTCTTGGCTTCAATAATCTGACACTGTAAAAGGTCCAGTTGGGTTTTGTGCCTTTCTTTAGTGAGCTCTCTACTTTACTTTCACTGTCCCACCTCAGTCCGCAGCCTTTCCCCGACTGTGTCCCTTGCACTGGATCTCTCTTCTGCCTGCCTCAATACTCCCTTTAATTTCTCATTCTCCTCATCGAGAAGCCGGATCTGTCGCTGAAGGCAAATTAGCCAAATGGCCTTCCCTATTGACATTTTATGGTCCTTGCTCTCGGTCCATTGAGCTGCAGCATCTTCTGGACGCTCAGCATACAATAGATCGAGTCCCCACTCCTTCGCCACATTTACCCTCTTAAACACATACGAGGAAATCCTCTCTTCCTTTTTGCTTCTTTTCATGAAACCACTCTCTCTCTTATCACGTCCCTTGCCCCAGAGGCCCTTGGTGGTCACCATTATGTAAGGGGTGGTTTTCGGAGGGTCAGCTTTCCCTTCTGCCCTTAAATGAATCGCTCCCACACCCTTGGTTCTAGACACTTGAATTATAAAGGGGCTGTGACAGACTTGGGCAAACAATCGGTTTCAAGATAGGAAGCAGGTATGGCTTTATTGTGTTTAAAAGGAAGTAAAAGGCACATCTTTAATAACACACACAGAATAGTAATAGCAATAGACACTAAGGGGTACAACACGTTGAATAAATTGTCAACATACAGCCTATGGGGAAAAGAATACAGCTTAAACTCTAAATTAGGTAAAGAGGAGAATGCAGATACATTTACACGAGTTATCCTAGCCTCCCCCGCTCTCAATTTCCCTGACTAACTAAGTTATAGCTCTGGGGGTTCAGGAGCTATGCTCACCAATCGCTTTTGACAGTTGCCGGTGAATCGCGGTTTCGGGGTTCACTGCACTTGGCCTTCTAGGCGAGCCGTATCCCGGACGGAGGAGAGGACTACGGACTGCGTAGTCTTCAGTTGGGGTGATGCAGTAAGTTGAGTTTTGGATGTATGGAGTAAGTACCCACTTTCTTTGGTTAGGAATAGTTTTAGTTAGTCCTTTTTGGTAATTTCTCACCCGTTGGTCGTTCAGAAGTAGATTGTAGAATGGAAATAAATGTCGATTCTTCGGTTTTTGCTGAGTTGGTTTCGGTTGGTCGTTTCGCTGGTTGTGGTGGCCCGGATTGTCAATTTGGTTGCTGACACCCTTCCGTTTCGTGGGCCTCATGCTGTTTGCATGCTCGGTCGGTCCTTGATGATTTCTTGCAGTTTTCTCCACAACTCCATTTCTTCACTCCCCACCTCCGGCTGCTTGTGTTCTTTTCCTTGTAAAACTGGGAATAGATATATCCCAAAAAGGCTTCCTTATCTCCCACCAAATCTGGCCCAGCTCTTTGTTTCAAGGGAGCTGCTCATTAGTTTTGAGCTCTCTTCTTTTTCAGAATTTGTCGGGCTTGTTCAGCAGTAATTTGATTGAGTTGTGTCATTTAGATAATGGTTGGTAATTTGGTTATCTATTAGCGGGTGAATTGGTGTTGCATAGTTCCCCCAGACAGTCTGGGATCCTTAATACACGAATTTGCTTCACAGAGGTTAGCCCCATGTCATGTATTCGGTAACTCTTTTTTCGCAGCCAAAATGTTGTAGAATCTTAAAATTGATATGCTGCTTCCCAGAGATGTTTAGGGGATCTCAGGCTTCTGTAATTTAGGTACAAATTAAATTCTCTTTCTTATGAGTTAAAACACTGTGGGGGCTCCATGAATGCATCCCCTTTTATCCCCTGCAGGCCTCGTCTTCCTCTTTAAACTCATTTGTGTCCCGAAGTTTGTCCTTCCATTTTAAAAGTTCAGAAAGGGATTCTTCTCCTCTGCAGGGGAACAGGTACAAGGAATCTTTGCGAAATATTGGTAAATTCTACATCTCCAAAGCAAGTAAAGCAGTATTAATATGGAAACCAAAACTGCACGCAGTATTCCAGGTCTTGCCTTACCAATCTCCGTTATAACTGCAACAAGACTTCTCTGCTTTTCTACTCCATCCCCTTTGCAATAAAGGCCAAGATTCCATTGGCCTTCTGATCAATTGCTGTACCTTCATACTAACCTTTTGTGTTTCATGCACAAGTACCCGCAGGTCCCGCTGTTACTGCAGCACTGTGCAATTTTTCTCCATTTAAATAATAACTTGTCTTTGATTTTTTCTGCCAAAGTGCATAACCTTGCACTTTCCAACATTATACTCCATCTTCCAAATTTTTGCCCACTCACTTAGCCTGGCTATGTTGTTTTGCAGATTTGTTGTGTCCTCCTCACACATTGCTTTTCCTCCAATCTTTGACTACGTTACACTCGGTCCCTTCTTCCAAGTCGTTTATATAGATTATAAATAGTTGGGGTCCCAACACTGATCCATGCAGCACCCCACTAGTTACTGTTTACCAACCAGAGAATGAACCATTTATCCCGACTTTCTGTTTTCTGTTTGTTAGCCAATCCTCTATCCATGCTAATATATTACCCCCAACCCCGTGAAATTTTATCTTGTGCAGTAATCTTTTATGTGGCACCTTGTCAAAATGCCTTCTGGAAGTCCAAATACACCACATCCCCTGGTTCCCCTTTATCCACCCTGTTCATTACATCCTCAAAGAATTCCAGCAAATTTGTCAAACATGACTTCCCTTTCATAAATCCATGCAGACTCTGCCTGACTGAATTATTTTTTTCCAAAAGTGGGAGGAGCAGTGACCGGAGGAGGTGTGAGCAGCGGCCTATAAAGGCCCAGCGGGAGTCCGGGGATCGGCGGCAGTCGGAGGAGCAGCGGCTGGAGGAGCAGCGAGCAGCGAGCTACAACTGGTGCAGGGTCAAAAGTAAGAAAGAAGTCACAAGTAATCAAAGGGTGACGTCACAGCCAAGAGGGTAAGTGATTGGCTGGTTGAGTGGTGAGTAGTTTTCTGTTTCTTTGTCTTTCTTCTTGTTCTTAGCAGCAAGAAACCTTTGGCATGTTGCCAAATTAAGTAATCTAATGGTTAAGTCATGGCAGGAGAGCTCGGACACATGTCATGCTCCTCCTGTGCTATGTGGGAAGTCAGGGGCGCTTCCAGTGTTCCTGATGACTACATGTGCAGGAAGTGTATCCAGCTGCAGCACCTAACAGGCCGCATTGCGGCACTGGAGCTGCGCATGGTGTCACTCTGGAGCATCCGCGATGCTGAGGATGTCGTGAATAGCACGTTTAGTGAGTTGGTCACTCCGCGGGTAAAGGTTGCTCAGGCAGATAGGGAATGGGTGAACATCAGGAAGAGCAGTGGAAGGAAGGTAGTGCAGGAGTACCCTGGTGTCATCCCCCTGCAAAACAGATACACCATCTTGGGTACTGTTGGAGGAGATGACTCATCAGGGGAAGGCAGCAGCAGCCAAGTCCATGGCACCAGGGGTGCTCTGCTGCACAGGAGGGCAGGAAAAAGAGTGGGAGAACTATAGTGATAGGGGATTCTATTGTAAGGGGAAAAGATAGATGTTTCTGCGGCTGCAATCGAGACTCCAGAATGGTATGTTGCCTCCCTGGTGCAATAGTCAAGGATGTCTCGGAGCGGCTGCAGTGTATTCTGGAGGGAAGGGTGAACAGCCAGCTGTCGTGGTACATATAGGTACCAAAGATATAGGAAAAAACGGGATGAGGTCCTACAAGCTGAGTTTAGGGAGCTAGGAGTTCAATGAAAAAGTAGGATCTCAAAGGTAGTAATCTCAGGATTGCAACCTGTGCCACGTGCTAGTCGGAGTAGAAATTGCAGGACAGCTCAGATGACTATGTGGCTTGATGAGTAGTGCAGGGGGGAGGGATTCAAATTCCTGGGACATGGGAACCGGTTCTGGGGTAGGTGGGACCAGTACAAACCGGACGGTCTGCACCTGGTCAGAACCGGAACCAATGTCTCGGGGAGTGTTTGCTAGTGCTGTTAAGGAGGGGTTAAACGAATATGACAGGGGGATGGGAACCTATGCAGGGAGATAGAAGGAAGTAAAATGGGTGCAGAAGCAAAAGATAGAAAGAAGAAAAATAAAAGTGGAAGGCAGAGAAACACAAGGCAAAAATCAAAAAGGACCACATTACAGCAAAATTCAAAAGGGAGAAAGTATATTAAAAAGACAAGCCTGATGGCTCTGTGCCTCAATGCGAGGAGTATTCGTAATAAGGTGGACGAATTAACTGCATGACCAGCAATTAACAAATATGATATAATTGGGATTACAGAGACATGGCTCCAGGGTCACCAAGGCTGGGAACTCAACATCCAGAGGTATTCAACATTCAAGAAGGATAGACAGAAAGGAAAGGGAGGTCGGGTAACGTTGCTGGTTAAAGAGGAAATTAACGCAATCGTAAGGAAGGACATTAGCTTGGACGGTGTGGAATCTGTATGGATTGAGCTGCGGAATACCATAGGGCAGCAAACACTCATGGGAGTTGTGCAAAGACAACCAAACAGTAGTAGTGAGTTTGGGGACAGCATCAAACAAGAAATTATGGATGCGTAAAGGTACAGCAGTTATCATGGGCAACTTTAATCTCCATAGACATTGGGCTAACCAAACCGAGAGGCGGGAGTGCGTGATTGGTGAGGCCTATAAAGGCCCAGCGGCAGCGAGAGGCGGCGGCAGTCCGAGAGGCGGGAGTGCATGGTTGGTGAGGCCTATAAAGACCCAACGGCAGCGAGAGGCGGCGGCAGTCCGAGAGGCGGGAGTGCATGGTTGGTGAGGCCTATAAAGACCCAGCGGCAGCGAGAGGCGGCGGCAGTCCGAGAGGCGTACCTGTGCAGCTGCAGCGGGGAGAGAAGGCAAAAAAGAAGTAGAAAGAAATCAAAAGTTGACGTCACAGCCAAGAGGGTGAGTGATTGGTGAGTAGTTTTTCTCTTTTCTTTTTTCTCTTCTATATCAGTGAGTAACTTTTAACATTGTTGTTGCCAATTTAAGTGTATCTAAGGGTTAAGTCATGTCAGGAGAGCTCGGTCGGGTGTTATGCTCCTCCTGTACCATGTGGGAACTCAGGGACGACTCCAGTGTCCCTGACGACTATATCTGCAGAAAGTGTATCCACCTCAAGCTCCTCACGGTCCACGTTGCGGAATTGGAGCTGAGGGTGGATTCACTCTGGAGCATCCACGATGCTCAGAATGACGTGAGTATCACGTGTAGCGAGTTGGTCTTACCGCAGGAGAAGGGTCCACAGCCAGCTAGGGAATGGAAGACCAGCAGGAAGAGTAGTGCAAGGAAGGTAGTGCAGGAGTCCCCTGTGGTCATCCCCCTGCAAAACAGATACACCGCTTTGGGTACTGTTGAGGGGGATGACTCATCAGGGGAGGGCAGCAGCAGCCAAGTTCATGGCACCGTGGCTGGCTCTGTTGCACAGGAGGGCAGGAAAAAGAGTGGGAGAGCGATAGTGATAGGGGATTCGATGCTGAGGGGAATAGATAGGCGTTTCTGCGGCCGCAACCGAGACTCCAGGATGGTATGTTGCCTCCCTGGTGCAAGGGTCAAGGATGTCTCGGAGCTGGTGCAGGACATTCTAAAAAGGGAGGGAGATCAGCCAGTTGTCGTGGTGCACATTGGTACCAACGACATAGGTAAAAAAAGGGATGAGGTCCTACAAAACGAATTTAAGGAGCTAGGAGCTAAATTAAAACGTAGGACCTCAAAAGTAGTAATCTCGGGATTGCTAACAGTGCCACGGGATAGTCAGAGTAGGAATCGCAGGATAGCGCAGATGAATACGTGGCTTGAGCAGTGGTGCAGCAGGGAGGGATTCAAATTCCTGGGGCATTGGAACCGATTCTGGGGGAGGTGGGACCAGTACAAACCGGACGGTCTGCACCTGGGCAGGACCGGAACCAATGTCCTCGGGCGAGTGTTTGCTAGTGCTGTTGGGGAGGATTTAAACTAATATGGCAGGGGGATGGGAACCAATGTAGGGAGACAGAGGGAAACAAAAAGGAGGCAACAGCAAAAGACAGAAAGGAGATGAGGAAAAGTGGAGGGCAGAGAAACCCAAGGCAAAGAACAAAAAGGGCCACTGTACAGCAAAATTCTAAAAGGAAAAACGGTGTTAAAAAAACAAGCCTGAAGGTTTTGTGTCTTAATGCAAGGAGTATCTGCAATAAGGTGGATGAATTAACTGTGCAAATAGATTTAACAGATATGATGTGATTGGGATGACGGAGACGTGGCTCCAGGATGATCAGGGCTGGGAACTCAACATCCAGGGGTATTCAACATTCAGGAAAGATAGAATTAAAGGAAAAGGAGGTGGGGTAGCATTGCTGGTTAAGGAGGAAATTAAGGCAATAGTTTGGAAGGATATTAGCTTGGATGATGTGGAATCTATATGGGTAGAGCTGCAGAATACCAAAGGGCAAAAAACGTTAGTGGGAGTTGTGTACAGACCTCCAAACGGTAGTAGTGATGTTGGTGAGGGCATCAAACATGAAATTAGGGGTGCATGCAATAAAGGTGCAGCAGTTATAATGGGTGACTTTAATATGCACATAGATTGGGTTAACCAAACTGGAAGCAATACGGTGGAGGAGGATTTCCTTGAGTGCATAAGGGATGGTTTTTTAGACCAATATGTCGAGGAACCAACTAGTGGGGAGGCCACCTTAGACTGGGTGTTGTGTAATGAGAGAGGATTAATTAGCAATCTCGTTGTGCGAGACCCCTTGGGGAAGAGTGACCATAGTATAGTGGAATTCTGCATTAGGATGGAGAATGAAACAGTTAATTCAGAGACCATGGTCCAGAACTTAAAGAAGGGTAACTTTGAAGGTATGAGGCGTGAATTGGCTAGGATAGATTGGCGAATGATACTGAAGGGGTTGACTGTTGATGGGCAATGGCAGACATTTAGAGACCGCATGGATGAACTACAACAATTGTACATGCCTGTCTGGCGTAAAAATAAAAAAGGGAAGGTGGCTCAACCGTGGCTATCAAGGGCAATCAGGGATAGTATTAAAGCCAAGGAAGTGGCATACAAATTGGCCAGAAATAGCAGCGAACCTGGGAACTGGGAGATATTTAGAACTCAGCAGAGGAGGACAAAGGGTTTGATTAGGGCAGGGAAAATGGAGTACGAGAATAAGCTTGCAGGGAACATTAAGACGGATTGCAAAGGTTTCTCTAGATATGTAAAGAGAAAAAGGTTAGTGAAGACAAACGTAGGTCCCCTGCAGTCAGAATCAGGGGAAGTCATGACGGGGAACAAAGAAATGGCAGACCAATTGAACAAGTACTTTGGTTTGGTATTCACTGAGGAGGACACAAACAACCTTCCGGATATAAAAGGGGTCGGAGGGTCTAGTAAGGAGGAGGAACTGAGGGAAATCCTTATTAGTCGGGAAATTGTGTTGGGGAAATTGATGGGATTGAAGGCCGATAAATCCCCAGGGCCTGATGGACTGCATCCCAGAGTACTTAAGGAGGTGGCCTTGGAAATAGTGCATGCATTAACAGTCATTTTCCAATATTCCATTGACTCTGGATCAGTTCCTATGGAGTGGAGGGTAGCCAATGCAACCTCACTTTTTAAAAAAGTAGGGAGAGATAACAGGGAATTATAGACCGGTCAGCCTGACATCGGTAGTGGGTAAAATGATGGAATCAATTATTAAGGATGTCATAGCAGTGCATTTGGAAAGAGGTGATATGATAGGTCCAAGTCAGCATGGATTTGTGAAAGGGAAATCATGCTTGACAAATCTTCTGGAATTTTTTGAGGATGTTTCCAGTAGAGTGGACAAGGGAGAACCAGTTGATGTGGTATATTTGGACTTTCAGAAGGCTTTCGACAAGGTCCCACACAAGAGATTAATGTGCAAAGTTAAAGCACATGGGATTGGGGGTAGTGTGCTGACATGAATTGAGAACTGGTTGTCAGACAGGAAGCAAAGAGTAGGAGTAAATGGGGACTTTTCAGAATGGCAGGCAGTGACTAGTGGGGTACCGCAAGGTTCTGTGCTGGGGCCCCAGCTGTTTACACTGTATATTAATGATTTAGACGAGGGGATTAAATGTAGTATCTCCAAATTTGCGGATGACACTAAGTTGGGTGGCAGTGTGAGCTGCGAGGAGGATGCTATGAGGCTGCAGAGCGACTTGCATAGGTTAGGTGAGTGGGCAAATGCATGGCAGAAGAAGCATAATATGGATAAATGTGAAGTTATCCACTTTGGTGGTAAAAACAGAGAGACAGACTATTATCTGAATGGTGACAGATTAGGAAAATGGGAGGTGCAACGAGACCTGGGTATCATGGTACATCAGTCATTGAAGGTTGGCATGCAGGTACAGCAGGCGGTTAAGAAAGCAAATGGCATGTTGGCCTTCATAGCGAGGTGATTTGAGTACAGGGGCAGGGAGGTGTTGCTACAGTTGTACAGGGCCCTGGTGAGGCCACACCTGGAGTATTGTGTACAATTTTGGTCTCCTAACCTGAGGAAGGACATTCTTGCTATTGAGGGAGTGCAGCGAAGGTTCTCCAGACTGATTCCCGGGATGGCGGGACTGACCTATCAAGAAAGAATGGATCAACTGGGCTGGTATTCACTGGAGTTCAAAAGAATGAGAGGGGACCTCATAGAAACGTTTAAAATTCTGACGGGCTTAGACAGATTAGATGCAGGAAGAATGTTCCCAATGTTAGGGAAGTCCAGAACCAGGGGACACAGTCTAAGGATAAGGGGTAAGCCATTTAGGACCGAGATGAGGAGGAATTACTTCACCCAGAGAGTGGGGAACCTGTGAAATTCTCTGCCACAGAAATTTGTTGAGGCTATTCACTAAATATATTCAAAAAGGAGTTAGATGAAGTCCTTACTACTAGGGGAATCAAGGGGTATGGTGAGAAAGCAGGAATGGGGTACTGAGGTTCCTTGTTCAGCCATGAACTCATTGAATGGTGGTGCAGGCTAGAAGATCCGAATGGCCTATTCCTGCACCTATTTTCTATGTTTCTTTGTTTCTAAATACAGTGGAGGAGGATTTCCTGGAGTGTATTAGGAATGGTTTTCTTGACCAATATTTCGAGGAACCAACTAGAGGGCTGGCTCTCCTACACTCGGTGATGTGGAATGAGAAAGGACTAATAGCAATTTTGTTGTGCGAGGTCTCTTGGGGACGAGTGATCACAATATGGTACAATTCTTTATTAAGATGGAGAGTGGCACAGTTAATTCAGAGACGAGAATCCTGAACTTGAGGAAAGGTAACTTCAATGGTATGAGATGTGAATTGGCTAGAATAGACTGGCAAATGAGACTTAAAGAGTTGACGGTGGATAGGCAATGGCAAACATTTAAAGATCATATGGATGAACTTCAACAATTGTACATCCCTGTCTGGAGAAAAAAATGAAACAGGGAATGTGGCTCAAACGTGGCTAAGAAGGGAAATTAGGGATAGTGTTAATTCCAAGGAGAGGCATATAAATTGGCCAGAAAAAGCAGCAAACCTGACGACTGGGAGAAATTTAGAATTCAGTCGAGGAGTACAAAGGGTTTAATTAGGAGCGGAAAAATAGAGTATAAGAGGAAGCTTGCAGGGAACATAAAAACTGTCTGCAAAAGCTTCTGTAGATATGTGAAGAGAAAAAGATTAGTGAAGACAAACGTAGGTCACTTGCAGTCAGAATCAGGTGAATTTATAATGGGGAACAAAGAAATGGCAGGCCAATTGAACAAATACTTTATTTCTGTTTTCACGAAGGAAGATACATATAACCTTCCGGAAATACTTGGAAACCGAGGGTCTAGCGAGAAGTAGGAACTGAAGGAAATCTTTATTAGTCAGGAAATTGTGTTAGGCAAATTGATGGGATTGAAGGCCAATAAATCCACAGGGCCTGATAGTCTGCATCCCAGAGTATTTAAGGAACTAGCCCTAGAAATAGTGGTTGCATTGGTGATCATTTTCCAACAGTCTATCGACTCTGGATCAGTTCCTATGGACTGGAGGGAAACTAATGTAACAACACTTTTTAAAAAAGGAGGGAGGGAGAAAATGTATAATTATAGACCGATTAGCCTGACATCAGTAGTGGGGAAAATGCTGGAATCAATTATTAAAGATGAAATAGCAGCACATTTGGAAAGCAGTGACAAGATCTGTCCAAGTCAGCAAGGATTTATGAAAGGGAAATCATGCTTGACAAATCTTCGAGAATTTTTTTAGGATGCAACTAGCAGAGTGGACAAGGGAAATCCAGTGGATGTAATGTGTTTGAACATTCAAAAGACTTTTGACAAGGTCCCACACAAGAGATTAGTTTGCAAAATGAAAGCATATGGTATTGGGGGTAATGTATTGACGTGGGTAGAGAACTGGTTGGCAGACAGGTAGCAGGGAGCAGGGATAAATGGGTCCTTCTCAGTATCGCAGGCAGTGACTAATGGGATGCCACTGGACTCAGTGTTGGGACCCCAGCTATTTACAATATACATCAATGATTTAGATGGAATCAACGGAATTGATTGTAATATCTCCAAGTTTGCAGGTGACTCTAAGCTGGGTGGCGGTGTGAGCTGTGAGGAGGATGCTAATAGGCTGTAGGGTGACTTGCCCAGGTTCGGTAAGTGGGCAAATACATGGCAGATGCAGTATAGTGTAGATAAATGTGAGGTTATCCACTTTGGTGGCAAAAACGTGAAGGCAGAATATTATCTGAATGGTGACAGATTAGGAAAAGGGGAGGTGCAACGTGACCTGGGTGTCATGGTACATCAATCATTGAAAGTTGGCATGCAGGTACAGCAGGCGGTGAAGAAGACACATGGCATGTTGGCCTTCATAGCTGGGGAATTTGAGTATTGGAGCAGGGAGGTCTTACTGAAGATTTAAAGGGCCTTGGTGAGGCGTCACCTGGAATATTGTGTTCAGTTTTGGTCTCCTAATCTGAGGAAGGATGTTCTTGCTATTGAGGGAGTGCGGCGAGGTTTCACCAGACTGATTCCCGGGATGGGAGGACTGACATATGAGGAGAGACTGGATCGACTGGGCCTGCATTCACTGGAGTTTAGAAGAATGAGAGGGGATGTCATCGAAACATATAAAATTCTGACGGTACAGGGCAGGTTAGAGGCAGGAAGAATGTTCCCGATGTTTGGGGAAGTCCAGAACCAGGGGTCAGAGTCTAAGGGATAAGGGGGAAGCCATTTAGGACCGAGATGTGGAGAAACATCTTCACTCAGAGAGTTGTTAACCTGTGGAATTCTTTGCCACAGAGAGTTGTTGATGCCAGTTCGTTAGATATATTCAAGAGGGAGTTAGATGTGGCCCTTAAGGCTAAAGGGATCAAGAGGTATGGATAGAAAGCAGGAAAGGGGTACTGAGCTGAATGATCAGCCCTGATCTTATTGAATGGTGGTGCAAGCTCGAAGGGCCGAATGGCCTTCTCCTGCACCTATTTTCTACGTTTCTATGTTTCTATGTCCTGCTACTGCTTTTTTAATAATGGACGCCAACATTTTCCCAACCACAGACGTTAGGCTAACTGGTCTATAGTTTCCTGCTTTTTGTCTTCCTCCTTTTTTAAATAGGGGCATTACATTTGCAGTTTTCCAATCTGCTGGGTCCTCCCCAGAATCCAGGCAGTGCATGTCCACAGATCCCTGAAAGTAGCAGGCCAGGTCGATAAGGTGGTTAAGAAGGAATATGGAATGCTTGCCTTTATTATCCGAGGAATAGAATACAAGAGATGGGGTCGGTGGGGCAGGTTTGGCGACTGCTGGACTACTGCGTGCAGTTCTGGTCGCCATATTACAGGAAGGACATGATTGCACTGAAGAGGATACAGAGGAGATTTACGAGTCTGTTGCCGGGAGTGGAGAATCTTAGCCATGAGGACAGATTGGATAGGCTGGGTTTGTTTTCCATGGAACAGAGCCTGAGGGGAGACTTCATTGAGGTGTATAAAATTATGAGGGGCCTAGATATAGTGGATAGAAAGGGCCTATTTTACTTAGCAGTGGGGTCATCAACAAGGAGACATAAATTTAAAGTAATTGGTAGAATGTTTAGAAGGGAAATTTCTTCACGCAGAGGGTTTTGGGGGTCTGGAACTCACTGCCTGAAAGGGTGGTAGAGGCAGAAACCCTCACCACATTTTAAAAGTGCTTGGATGTGCACCTGAAGTGCCGTAACCTGCAGGGTTATGGACCTAGAGCTGGAAAGTGGGATTAGGCTGGATGGCCTCTTGTTGGCCGACGCGGACACGATGGGCCGAAATGGCCTCCTTCCGTGCTGTAAACTTCTATGATTCTATGATCTCCTTCACAAAGAGTTGAGGTGCGTGTGAGGTGACTTGGGCACATCTTTCCTCACGTGACAACATTTCAAAGGCAACTCAACGACTGTAAAGCACTTTGGGGCATCATGAGTTCCTGACAGACGCTGCAGAAATGCAAGTCCTTCTTTGCAAAAGTTCGATGCAAATTCAAAATTCGCGGCAAAATGAGGGTTCGTCCGGGATTTGAACCCGGGACCTCTCGCATACTTCAAATAACAACCCCGAAGCGAGAATCATACCTCTAGACCAACAAGCCAAGTATGAAGTTTATTTGGAGATAAGGTGTAACCATTATTAAGCATTTTTAGATTGTTGCTATTCCTGATTGGAGGAGCACATGAGACGGAATCAGTGACTTTGTCTTTTTGACATGTCTTCTGAAGCGCCACACGGTCCCACTCCTGCAGTCAATGAGCTGTCGGGACGTTAATGTATCCATCATCATCATCATCATAGGCGGTCCCTCGAAATGAGGATGACTTGCTTCCACGCCAAAAAAGGATGAGTTCATGGTAGTATGGTGTTACTCCTCCCTGTGCGATCCCCAAGTTTGGCCAGGGAGCGTACAGCCTGACCTGACGGCCTCTGCGTTTCACTCAACAAGTGAGACACCATAAGTAAAGAATAATCACGAGTTGACAGACAACCAAAAAGTGGGAAGCTATTCTGATCCCGGCAGGAACTTCTATATTTCTGAAAATGTCCCACCAAGGTGGAATTGTGATCTCGAGAATCTTTCTCCCTATCTCAAATGTTTTCTGTTCTCGAGAATCGAAATGTTTTTGTGAGATTACTACAGCTGCTAGCAGAGCAGTAAGTTGTTCGGGTAGTGGGGGAATTTCATCGCCAAATGTACAACATAATCCTGCAGGTTTGTGATGTTTTCTCTCATAGTGAGGTGAACAGTGGAGGGTTCAGGAATGGGGACAATCCGTTCCTGGGACACTTGAAATTCTGCCTCGGGTTTAAAGCAAAAACTGCTGTCACTGACCGGACACCAGGAGTGACCATGGTGGTAGTGGGGCGTACTGGTGGTGACACAATATGTCCCACCCCCGATGTATGCTACCTGTGGAGGGACATGGTTTTGTGCCATTACCTCCATGGTACAGTTGATAGACTGTGCACCAGCAGCTTTAAACCCACACTGTGGTTTAGAATAGGTGTTCAAGTGCTGGGGACACAGTATTATGTGTGCACGCCGGCTCCGGCACCCGGAGAGGTCAGTACCCGTCACAGCGTGTTCCCACTTTATGACATAGGGTGGGACTGCTGTGAAATGAACATATGCACCTCCTTGAATGACTCCAATGTTCTCCACCCTGTATACAGTGTGGGAAGGGCTGTCCCACCCATGACCGACATCCTTAGTACTATCCCCATGATGGTGTGATTAGAACATCGCGATCGACTGGGACAGGGTAATTTTCAGAAGCTAGGCCGAGCTGGCACGGGCTTAGTGAGTTACTGTACGGGTGGAGGGCTGCGAGGTGCTTGTTACTGATCCAGGAGGGGACTAAACCTTGTTTTAAATCCTCCAGGTTGTTGCGGCCCTCGCCCAACAACCATGCCCCGTACAGCACACACACCTCGTTCTGTGCAACCTGGTCAGAAGCATTCCTATCCTCCCGTATGAGTGCATTCCCTGTCTGTGCATGTTTTTCCAGCTCAGCCACGATTTCCTTTCAATGGATCATCATATCCTGGTCCTCGTGTAGCTCTGAGCCTTCTCCTGTGTTTTCTTCTTTCATGATGTTTCTCAGTTGGTTCTTTCGACCATTTATCTGCATGTGTAGTTCTATATCGTCCAGGCTATTTATCACAGAGGATCCTGCATGATATGCAGTTAAAATGTCGTTCAAGGTGCCCCTTCTAGGTCTTCCCGTGCCCATGGTGTCCCTCGCGTATAGGATGTATATATCTGTTTTGTCCACATTCTCAAATTCTAACTCATAAAAGTTCTTGAACATTTCTCTGAGGAGGGCCTGGTATAGCTGCTCTGTTTCCTTCGGGCACCAGTCAGGTATATGCACCTCGGTAAAGTTTAAAATAACTGAAGCTACTGCATAATGTAGCCCCTGGTATAACACCTTTTCGGTTGGTACCAATACTAATCCATTCCCTAGTCACTTGGTGGTGGTCGGACACCTTTCTATTATTGTTCTCACTGGCGGGGTCGTGGGCAGGGGTTTCTTAATGTGTGCTATAAGTTCGGTGGTGTTAATTGGGAGTGGGGAGTGTGGGACCACACACCCGTGTAGGCTGGAATCCCAACCCATCCCTTCCTCCTCATCTTGCCATTGCCTGGCAAAGCCGATTGATATGCCTGCAGGACAGATCTCCTCTGACCACCACATGCAGACGTAAATTCCCTGTTCAGACTCCCACCACTTGTTCTAACACACCTTCACTCCTCCCCGTGTCCCCGTGATGGTACGGTACATGTCATTCCCGAGTCTTTCCCAGTCAGAGTGCTGATCCCCCACATCCTTGCTCAGCTTCCTGAGCCAGCACCATCTACCCAGGGGAATCTTTCCTTTACAAGTCAAACATACACGTTATCCTTCCGTGACACTGACCCACGCAGCAACGACCCGTATCCTGGGGCATGGAACGGAGGCCTCCCCAGAGGTAAAACCTTCCTGGCTGGAGTAGTGGGTGGAATGAGACCCCATCCACCCTGGCCACCTTCCCTCGTGGGCGTACACGGCGAGCTCTTCCACACCCGGGGTGCCACCCCCTGCAGTCACGATCGGTGCTCTCTCTCCTGAGACCATAAATGGGGTATTCTTCCACGTCTCCTCAGCTGTCACTGCTCATCCTTATCAGGGTGAGCAGGAACAGGACCCTGTTCATGTTGTTATCGATCTTGTAGTGCCTCTTTTACTGCCGACAAGGTGGGGTCTTTTCCTTTCCCCAATACATATGTCACTATTTAGTCACCGGCTGTCGGCTGAAACTCTTAACTTCTATATTCATATAAACATCCTGATCCTATTCAACTCGTTTCACACCTTCCAGACGTGTGGTTTCTTTTCGGTTGTGTTGCCCTGAAATCATTACACGCATAATCTACACGACGCTAGATTCTTACTAAACATACCTTAACACATATCGTATTATTTATGTACATCTGCCACCCATCTCCGGGTGGCCAGGTTAATTCCTGTCCTTCTCTTTTCTTCCCTGGCCTCTGTGTTTCCAGCGGGGCCGGTAGTAGGTCGGACAGTACCGCAGGACCTGGAGTGTCCTGACCGGAGGTGGGTCTGAGTCCCACACTATTGGGGGAATGTCCCCTCCGGTGATACAGCACACCGCTCCTTTGGGGGTGGCTGCCTGATTCATTTCGTCCCCTGGGGGTTCTGCCTGGTTGAGGGCCGTGGGCTGGGGACCCCCAATTAGTGGCTGGTGCACCAGTATCACTTCTGGGGCTCCCTCGACGCCCGAGGCTACCGGCTGGGTGTCCCTGCTCGCAGGCTGGTCCCTGATCTTAGGTACCCTTTCACGGCAGGTCCCTCTCCCGGGGCTGAACCACTTAAATTGGGGCGCTGGTGACCACGGTGCCTGAGGCCGTGGTGTGCGGAGAGTCCTTCTCAGGGTTTTGACCCCTGGGGGTGCGTCCAAGTCCCAAATGATTGGGGGGATAGCTCCTCCAGTAACTCAGTCCATCGCCCCTCTGGGTACAGTCTGTGGGTCTGCCACGTCCCCTGTGGGATTTCCACAGTCGGGGGCTGCTGGCTGAGGGTCCCTGCCTTCAACACGGTTCTCTGTTCCTGGCTGTCCCTTATGTTTAGCTGCTGTCCCGGGGTTGAAAAGTTTGCACTGGTTTATGTGGAACCACTTTGTACGGCGAGGCATTTTCACGGCACAGACCATGGGGCTTGCCTTGTCAACAATGTGGTACGGCCCCATGTACAGTGCCTCATCAACCCCTACTCGAGCATAGTTCCATACCATAACCTGGTCCCCTGTCTCCCATTCGTGGTGTTTGAGGGGCTCTAACAGCAGTCAGTTGCTCCGATGCTGTTTTCCCATATTGTCAGCAGCCTGCCAGTGAATCTGTTTAATGTGTTCAAACAGGTTCCTGACAAAGCTGTCCCAGCTCGCTTCCCGGAGCTGACCTTCCGTGAGTACCGGGGCTAATACATGGGTGGGGGTTCACCTGGCTCTGCCGGTCATGAGCTCATACAGGGAGTACCCCGTGATCTTTGACTGGCTGGCCCGGATCCCTATGAGGACCAGTGGTCGGAGCTCTACCCACCTCTTGGGTGAGTCCCCTGTCTCTTTTCGCAGCCTTTCTTTGATGTTGCGGTTTAAACGCTCCACAGCCCGGATGACTGCCATTTACCTTTAATGCTGAGCACCTTAAGGATCTCCTGCATCACCTGCCTGGTGAAGTGGCTCCCCTAGTCGGACTTCACGTACTGGGGTAGTCCCCATCGGGAGAACACCTCCCTGACCAGGATCCTGGCTGTTCCCAGGGCAGTGGCTGTTCGGCATTGGAAGGCTTCCACCCATTTGGTGAATACATCCACCAACACGAGACAGTACTTGTAACCTCCCTGGGCAGTGTGTAGGTGCCCAATGTAATCGACCTGAATCGACTGCCAGAATCCCTCTACCCTCCTGATATGTCCCATAGACACCTTCCTTTTCTGGAGGTCGGGGTTGTTGGCAGCGCACACCAGACAGCTGGCACAGAACACACGGACGTCTTCCCTGCGTCCCGGCCAGCACCCTGCCTGTTCCACCTGTTGCCAAGTGGTCTCAGGTCCAGGGTCTCCTGCTCCTGGACCCTCGTGGGCCAGCTGGAGGAATTCTCTCCGCTGTTGTTGGGGTACTACCCATTGCTCCCCCCTGAACAGCATTCCTTCTGTACGGGCCGTCTAACCTATCCCCTTTTTCTAGCGTGTTCAGGACAGTTTTGGGGACGGGGTCTTGGATCTGAACCGTTTTTAGGTCCGGGGACAATGCTACCCCTGCCCTCCCTGTCATCCCAATCCTGCCCCTGACTGCTGTGATGGGGCCTGGGTTGTACGGATCCCAGAGGTTGCCCGTGCGCACCTTGCTTGGCCAACATGTCAGCCTGCTGGTTTCCCTCACTACGGGGTTCAGTGGTGGAATGTGCCTTCACTTTATGTATATAGATCTTCCCTTCCTCCCCCACGGCTGTCATGATCTTTTCCAGTCGGGGCTTAATTGCCAGGGGTCTCCCGTCTGCAGATGTTTATCCGCGACGGGACCAGATAGCCAAGTACTCCAGACACGAATTGCATGAGAACATACTGTCCGAGAAAATCGTGTGTGGGCTGGGGAATTCTTCGGGGTGTGTGACTACATATACCACCGCAGACAGTTCAGCGTGCTGGGCACTCATTGTACTGGGGAGTTTAATCACCAGGGCAATGCCTGCCTCTGGGTCATAAACTCCACAGCCTGTGAGTCGTTCACCCGCAGATCCGTGCTTGAACCGTCCACAAGGATCTCTCGGCCTCTGCGGTGTAACCCAGCCCGAAAACCTATGTTAATTTCCCACCGTACACCGGTGGGCGTTCCCTGGATAGATCATGTTGGCTGCGAGTCTTGGCTCGCAGAGACTCTTTACCCTCAGGTCCATCTGGGATAGGAGCAGGCACTGCTCTCTGTCCCGTCCTTGATCCTACCGTCCAGGAGCATTTGGGTGGGCGTATGGTGGGGAAGGAGTGTGATAGGGGATCCCCCTGTGAAGATCAGTGAACTTTTCACAGCCCAGTGAGTGGCTTGGAGATGCCGCTCACAGTTGGAGTGTCCATTCTCCACATCCGTGAGTATCCTGGAGGAGTAGACCACTTGTCTCAGCCGGCCATGCCACTCTTGGAGCAGTACTGCACTCAGGCTGTCCCTTCACTGGCTGCTACCTCCAGGAAAAACTCTTTACCCCCATCAATAGCCCCTAGAGCTGGTGCGGTCTGCAGGTCTTTCTGAGTTGGATAAATGCTGCCTCTCAGCCTTCGTCCCATTCCCACTCCATTCCCTTTTGTCGGAGTCGGAGCAGAGGGGCTGCTGTGGCTGCATAATCCTCAATGAGATCTCTGCTGTACCCGGTTAGCACGAGAAAAGATCTTGCTTCTGTTACTATGTCGGGAGCTGGTAACTTCTGCACTGCTTCCTTTCTAGCTTTGTCAATGGCCCTTTCCCCAGCGCGCACAGCCAGTCCCAGGAATTTTACTTCCTTCAGACCGTTCTGTGCCTTTGTGGGATTCACTTTAAACCCTTCTTCTTTCAGCAGCTCCAGCAGTTAAGCCAGCAGTGGGCCATGTTCCTCCCCCTCATCGGTGAATAGGAGCAGGTCGTCCACATAATGTCCCAGCTGCTGGGGTCTGCTGAATCTCTTTAAACAGTTGGCCATACATTGATGGAAAATACTGGGGCTGTTGTGGAAGCCCTGAGGGAGACAGTTCCAAGTGTATTGCTGTCCTTTAAAGGTAAAAGCAAACTTGTACTGATCGTTCCTTCTTAAAGGTATGGACCAAACCCGTTGGAAATGTCCAGCTCTGTGAAGGTGGTCGCGGAGGCTGGAATACGCCCAATGAGGTCGGCGACAGCAACAACAGTGGGTGCACAGGCGGGGATGTTACGGTTGAGTACTCGATAGTCCACCGTGGCTCTCCAGGAGTTGTCCCGTTTCTTAACCGGCCACAACGGAGAGTTCACATGGGTAGCTATTGGTCTCAATACCCCTTGTTTCACTAAAGAACCCAAGGCTGTTTCCATGTCTGCCTCAGCCTCCCTGGGGAAGTTATACTGTTTCTACGGTCGGGTCATAGGATCCCCATCTATGCTAACCTCGACCCCGTTTATCCTCCCACAGTCGTGTTTGTGAGTGGCAAAAGCTGCAAGGTTTGCCCTTACATACTCTTGGTACTCCATCGGAGTGTTACTGACCAGTGATTCACGGTCGTAACACTCCTTTGGCTTCATGGTGCACAGTGTCCCCTTTCCCCGTTTTTCTGGGATAACCATTACCTCACTCTCCTGTCCCGTACAGACTGACCCCCAAAGACAGTCGTTTCTTAAATCCACTAGGATCCCGTGGCCGAGAATAAAGTCAGCCCCCAGGATCCCTCTCCCTTCCTGTTCCCACTTCATCAGGACACAATTCCACTTGGTGTGGGGTGTTCCTAAATGAACAGAGAGCGGAACGGAGAAAGAGCCAACCTGCTCGGTGCCTGTGAAACCCACCAAGCTCTAGGGGACCCCGTTAGACAGAGGTGAGGCGGCGGGGTTATTTACATAGACAAGGGTGCTTGATGTACAGGTATCCAGCAGGTCAGTCCCTTTCACCTTCTTCACTTCCAACTGAACGGACGGTCTCCCCCACGCATCGTACTCGAGGGAACACAGGGGAACAGGCTGTGTCTGTTCTAGTCACTGTTTTGGCTGGGATGGGGCAGATGGGATTTCGGTACCGGTGGCGGTGGCTACCCTCCCAGAGCCATCCAGCATTGTTCGCAGCGCAGTCAGAAAGGTATCAAACGTGTGGGAAGGGGCTGGCTTCTCGGTCTCGGTCTTTTGGGCAGGGGCAGGAGAACTCTTCCCTGTGCTACTCTTCCATGGGTTTCTACAATCCTTTCTCCAGTGCCCACTCTTTCTGCACCCAAAACAGGTACGTTTTGTACCGGAGGGGTTGCACCCCTCGTGGCGCCATTCCCTCTTGTCCTGACTAGGTCTGATTTCGAGGACCCTTCCCTTGGGTGGGTGCTCTTCCATCCCCCTGCCGTTCCAGTAGGCTCGGGTCAGTTCTCTGACCACTCCCTGTTCGGTGGCCTGGGGATCTCTCGGGTCAAACCAGGCCTCAGCCTTTCTCCTTATACGTGGTAAATTGTTTGCCATCAGGCTTCGGAGCCAGTGGGCTCTCTCATCCCGGCTTAGGTGATTCCGGTCGAGGTCCCCTCCACAGATGCTCTGGTACACAGGCCACAGCCTGTCTGCGAAAACCTGTCGGGTTTTCCCTGTGAGCTGCACTGTTGGGACTCCCATCATTACAGTCCATGGCTTCTAGAATATCTTCCTGGACAGCGGCACATGTCCTCTGCCCCCTTTTACTCTCGGCAGAGAGGGACTGGTACAGCTTGCCGTCCATTGAGAGGAGGTGCATATTTGCTATCTCAGCATCATCACACCCGTTAATATCCCCTGCCTGTTCCACTTCCATAAAGTGGATCGAGGTGTCCCCATTTGGGGTGAGCTTTCCCAGGTGACTTATCATAGCCCTAATGTTTTGGGTCGTGTGGGGAACCACAAACTGACTTTCCAGGGGCACCAGACCCCCAGCACCGGTGGGCGGGCCAAACGTTTGTTGCCGGACCAGGCACATTGGCCCTGGTTCTGGCCCTTCCTGTTCTGGGTCGCCTACCCCTCATCTCTGCTACCAAGCCAAGCTGAAACTCGGTGCCACAGGTGGTGGTGGTCCGCTAACCCTGTCCGACCACAACTCGTTCACCCTCCTAATGCCGAACCGGTATAGTCACCGGCACCACAGGTGGTGGTTGAATAGTTTCCTCCTTCTCTTCCAGGTTTACCCGGGCCATACCCGGGTTTATTAGGAATACCTTGCCTTTTGCCTTGCACAGAGCAAGGGTTAAACTTTTGTTTGTTGCTGGCAGGGACCGTGGTCTCCTGACTCAAACCCATTAGTGCTGGCTACTTTATAAGCTGCTGTACATCTCTTAACCTATCCTCCAGCTCTTTTACTTGAAGGGTGAGGCGAGTGTTTTCCTCCCACAGTATCTTTTCATTATTCTTAGCCTCGGTAACCTGACACTGAAAATAGTCCTGGCTGTTTTTGAACCTTTCTATTCGCTGTGTCTTTCCATGTTTTAGTTTACGGAGTTGCCCCTAACACCTTTCTTCTGCCATAGCCCTGTCATGTGATGTTTCTGCACATTCACATTTTTCTGCCTGCAGTGACTCAATGTTCTTATCTAGGGGTTGGACCTGTTGCTATCGTCAGGACAACCAAATTGCCTTTTCTACTGATTCCTTCTGGTACTTGCTGGCTGTCCACTGGGCCGCAGCGTCTCCTGAACGCTCAGCGCGCAACAGACCAAGCACCCATTCCTTAGTGACATTCACTTTCTTGTACACATAGGAGGAAATCCTCTCTTCCATCTTTGTTCTTTCCTCCAAAACAGCAATCTCTGCATCACATCCTTTATACCAAAGTCCTGCCGTGGTCGCCATTCTGTCGGGCGTGGTGTGTGGGGTGAGGTTCACCTCTGACCTTCTGAGCGGTTTGAATCGCTCGCACTATCTGGGTTCGAGACTTTGGATTTATTTGGGGATGTGACAAAGTGCAAGAGACAATTGGTTTTGGTGCAAAGAACCTCAATTTTATAAAGTGCAAGAACGTAAAATGTCGAGCTTGTAATTACTCGAATAAAAAAACACTTATCACACTTTAAAGGTGTTACAGAAAAATAATACACCTCCCACCTCCCAATGCCTAACTCTGACTCGGTGAAACTCGAGGGCAAACAGGGATTATGCTCACCAATCCTCTTATTGTCAGTTGGCGGTGGTTTGCAGTTTCGAGGTTCACTGGACTCTGTAATTTCTGCTTGCCGTACCCCGAACATCGTGGAAGATTTCTTACTGCGTTGTCTTCAGTTGGGTGGTGTCCGCTGATGCGGTAGGGTGCGTATTGGATTTATGGGGTGAGTACCCACTTTCTTCCGTCAGCAGTAGGTTTTAAAGTTCTTTAGGTAATGTTTCACCTGTTGGTATCGAGGAACAGATTGTAGAGGGGAAACTTTCGAAGCTTCGGTTTCTTCTTGAGGACTTTTGTTCTTAGAATTTGCCGATCGCGGTGTTTTCGATGTTACCAGATTGGCTGTGGTCAGTTGCTGCCGCGATGATGATGTCCGAAGTTACTGGGAACTGCTTTCTCTGCTGTGATGATGTTCTTCCTTCTCCTTCGGTAGCAGGGCAGTGTGGTCCAGGAGTGTCGTCGAGGCAGAAGATGTTGGAGCTCAGAAGAGCTGCATAGGAGGCTGTGTAGCAAGCTCTCTGGAAGGCTTATTACAAACTGCTGCGGCGAGCTCTCTCCTTTTTCCCTCCTTCCCGTTCTCCTTCTTTCGTTAAAAAACAAGGCCCCAGTTATACTTTGGGAGCCATTCTAATCTGCGTGCCAAATGAGCCCCGATTCTTTGTTTTAATTTTGGCGGGCTTGATATCTCTTTGTTATATTTTGGCGGGCCCATTAATGATAACCTGTCTCTGATGTGTCGATCTTTTGAATTTGTTTCTTGATCGGGAAAATTAGATTTTTGGTATTTGCAATGTCAGCCGAGGCCTGGGTTTTCCATGCGGGCTGGATGGGCCATTGTCATTATGTTAACGCTGGATGGGTTTCCTGCTCAGAGTGATGGCTGGCTATCTCTGGGTTGATTGTTGCTATGTTAATGTCTCCCGGGGAGATGGGTTTTCGAGTTTACACAATTCCACAGACAATTTGTTCAGCTTCAATATCCCAGACAGCTTCAATACCCAAACTGCTTTCTTTGAACGATCCTTTAGTTCTCAGCCCTTTCCACACGGACCCAATCTGCCTTGTAAAATTCCAAATTAGATTAAAACTTGTAGTTTCTTCCATTTGCACTTTAGGATCCCAAACTTTCTGGTTGATAGTTCCAAATTAAATTTCCTTTCCAATGAGTCCACACACTGTGGGGTTGTTCAACGAATTTTTGCAATCCTACTCCTGCACCTATTTTCTATGTTTCTATGTTTCAAAAACTTTGGCATGATTGGTTCCATGGTGTAATGGTGAGCATTCTGTACTCAGTAAACCAGTGATCTGAGTTCACATTGTGGTGGAACCTCAATTCTTGCTGTCCCAGCTGCTGAAAATTTGGGACAAACAAGTGAAAGACACCTGGTGTTGGTGGGCAATTTTGTTGCCTTTGTCAGTGAAGCTTGATCTGCAAGTCCAGTTGTCAAATCGTGTGTTCAACCATCAGTTACCTGTTACAAATCAGCGGAGGATAAACCAGTTTTTTTATCTAATGCTGCCTTTACCTGCACAATGTGTGCTGAGATTATCTGTGCAATATGCTTTCAGCTGGATGAATAAAAGCAATGCTTTTTGAAATTCAGGCACTGCATGTTTTGTACTCAAAATAATTTGCATTTTCTTTTCATGCCAAGCATTTTACATTAATGCATTGCAACGCCAATGCACTTTTTACCTGGCAAGACTGAAGTACAAGCTGTGATGAACAGTGTGAAACAAAAACAGGCACTTGAGAACCCATCGCCTCGACAGCATCTGTGTGAATTGGTCTGCATCGATAATTAGCAGAACGTAAAGAGGGGAACACTATGGAAGAGAAAAGACTGAGCCAAAGTGTAATGTTGGAGATGATTTTATTGTTTTTGAGAAATGTTTCAAATAATTTTTGCATTGTTGGTTCCATGGTGTAATGGTAACGACTCTGAATTCAGCGATCTGCGTTCAAACCTTGGGGGAACCTGAATGCTTGTTGTCCCAGCTGTTGAAAATTTGGGACAAACAGATGAAAGACACCTGGTGGGCAGTTTTGTTGCCTTTGTCATTGATGCTTGATTGACAAGTCTCGTTGGCAAATCGTGTGTTCATTCACTGGAGTTTAGAAGGATGAGAGGGGATCTCATAGAAACGTATAAGATTCTGACGGGACTGGACAGGTTAGATACAGGAAGAATGTTCCCGATGTTTGGGAAGTCCAGAACCAGGGGTTATAGTCTTAGGATAAGGGGTAGGCCATTTAGGACCAAGATGAGGAGAAACTTCTTCACTCAGAGAGTTCTTAACCTGTGGAATTCGCTGCCGCAGAGAGTTGTTGATGCCAGTTCATTGGATATATTCAAGAGGGACTTAGATATGGCTCTTACGGTTAAGGGGATCAAGGGGTACGGAGAGAACGCAGGATAGGATTACTGAAGGAATGGTCAGCCATGATCTTATAGAATGGCGGGGAAGGCTCGAAGGGCCGAATGGCCTAATCCTGCACCTGTTTTTTTCTATGTTTCTATGTTGCTAACCATCAGTTACCTGTTACAAATCAGCGGAGGAGAAATCAGTTTATTGTCTAAAATGCTGCCTTTACCTGCACAATGTGTGCTGAGATTATCTGTGCAATATGCATTCAGCAAGATGAACAAAAATAACGCTTTTGGAAATGCAGGCACTGCCACGATAGATAAAAAAAGGCCGAGCCAAAGTGTAATGTTGGAGATGATTTTGCTCTTTTTGAGAAATGTTTCAAAGAGTTTGGTGTAGTTGGTTCCATGGTGTTATGGTGCGCACTCTGGACTTTGAATCCAATTATCTGAGTTCAAATCTCAGGAAAACCTGAATGCTTGTTGTCCCAACTGCTGAAATTTAGGGACAAACAAGTGAAAGATACCTGGTGTTCGAGGGCAGTTTTGTCGCCTTTGTCATTGATGCTTGATCCACAAGTCTCGTTGTCAAATCGTCTGCTCAACAATCAGTTACCTTTTACAAATCAGCGGAGGAGAAATCACTTTGTTGTCGAATGCTGCCTTTGCCTGCACAATGTGTGCTGAGATTATCTGTACAATATGCATTCCGCAGGATGAATAAAAGCAACGCTTTTTGAAATGCAAGCACTTCATAGAAACATAGCAAATACTTGCAGGAGTAGGTCATTCAGCCCTTCGAGCCTGCACCATCACTCAATAAGATCATGGCTGATCATTCACCTCAGTACCCAATTCCTGCTTTGGCTCCATACCTCTTGCTCCCTTTAGCCGTCATGGCAACATCTAACTCCCTCTTGAATGCATCCAATGAACTGTCATCAAAAACTCTCTGCAGTAGTGAATTGCACAGGTTAACAACTCTCTGAGTGAAGAAGGTTCTCCTCATCTCGGTCCTAAATGGCTTACCCATTATTCCTAGACTGTGTTCCATGGTTCTGGACATCCCCAATATTGGGAACTGACGCGAAACATGAGAAAAGGCCGAGCCAAAGTGTAATTTTGGAGATGACTTTTTTGTTTTTGAGAACTGTTTCAAAGGTTATTGTGTGGTTGGTTCCATGGTGTAATGGTGAGCACACTGGAGTTTGAATCCAGCAATCTGAGTTCAAATCTCAGTGGAACCTCAATTCTTCTTGTCCCAGTGGCTGAAAATTTGGGACAAACAAGTGAAAGACACCTGGTGCTGGTGGACAATTTTGTTGCCTTTGTCATTGATGCTTGATCTGCAAGTCTCGTTGTCAAATCGTGTGCTCTGTATGAGAACAGTCCTGCATTGCTGAACTCTTTGCTTCAGCACACAGTCTGAAGTTTGGATTAAAAAACAGGAAGATTGAAGTTTGGATGCAAAAGAGACTGTTAGACAATGTGGTGCCTTCAGCCAGTGAGATGAGTAACTGGTCATTGTCTGGATGTTAAATATTTGAGTACCTTGTTGCGGTGGGAATTATGGAAATTCAGTACTAAACGATTTGACGATGTCTGTATGTTCAGTATTTGAGTGTAACCTTGTTACTATTTAATGAGATCTGTAGGTTAAACAAGCAATATTAAGTCTGTCTGTTGAACGATTCAGAAAGCAGTTAGTCAGGATTGTCTGAATGCAAAGAATAAGAGTTCAAAGGCTTTTTCAGTGTAAAGATGAGACTTTTGTGGACTGTAGAGACACAGACAGCAGAGACACTGGACATTCGGAAGATGTGTGTGTCAAGCAGCCACGGAAATCGAAGCAAGCTGCCTTTGTGAAGTGTTCTCAGTAACTTTCATACTTGGTTTGTTTAGTATGAATGTTTAAATAAAAGACCCGATCCTGCCTTTACTACAACAGAGTGTGTGCGGTAATTCGTTATTAAAAGCAACGAAGCGAAAAGAGCAAGACAGCCGTTTACAACATTTTGGTGATCCCGACGTGATTTTCAAAAGTTCGTTAGCTTATTCGAAGACCCCGACGTGAAGCAGAAAGTTGGCTGAGTTGTTGGAAAAAGTGTTTCCCACACATCAGTTCGAGGGGTGAGCATTCTCTTAGTTGTCGTGATTAAAGGGATCTACAGTTAGTAATGGGAGGCTCAGGAGATATTCCAGTTGAAGTCCAGTCATTTCTTAATGAATGGATTGAGTCGAAAGGGAGACCTTATGGGATAAGACAGGAAACAATGACAGGAGGATGGAGAGAGACACGGCAGTCCTTAGTGGAGAGTGTCCAGTTAAAAAAGATTAAAGTGTTTGGGTTAAAAAGTGATAAAAAGAGAAAAGCGTTCGTGTTGCAGTGTCTCATGCTGGGGATTCAAACGTTAGGAGAAGAGGCTGAGGCTCGAGATAGGGAAGTCACAGAACTCAGAGAGCAGCTAACAGCAGTGAGTAAAGAAGTAGAGAATTGGTGATTTCAGGCACTCGGGGCAGCCAGGACTGTTCTGACACTGGATCAGCATCTTGCTGATGAACAGAAGCGTAAACAAGATCTAGAGAAAGGAATATCTAAGCTGCAGCAGATGGTGGTATTAGGTTGGCCAGCGGAGACAGCAATTGATAAAGCCGGGTGGTATTCGGAGGATTCCCCGGGTCTGAGAGTTGAAAAGGGGATTAAGGGACAGGGAGAATGCCCACCGTTCCCATCCACAGCTCCGTTGTCTTCTCTGACTTCGGAGCCTCGAACCCGTGTGGTTCATGTGGCAACGTTAGGATCGGAGGCGGAGCAGTTAGATGCCTCTCCGGTTACTCAGACGCTTAACACCCCACAACATTACATACGACCTTCCGGTAATGTGGAGAGTGGGGGAAGCACGCTCGAGCGGACAAGGCGAGAGCAGGATCATGATTCCTCTACTCCCTGTGGAGCTCGTGAAGGGAACACGACCTTAAGTGGTTTTGGGGATACCTGGTATGAGCGAGGAGGGGTACAGTAACAGGACATGAGAGCTATCCTTCGTGAAGTGGGACCTGCACCTCTTCAGGATCTTAAAAAGTTTGCCCAATGGTGGTGTAATATTCTGGGATGGTGGCAGTCTGGGAACATATCAGAGAAACCGAGGGTTCACATGGTTCTGTGAGCTTTTGGGAATCACCGGGGAAAGGTAATAGGTTTTGAAACAACTTCCAAGTCTCATGCTTGGTAGAATAATAGCTGCAACCTTTGTTACTCACTCAGGGCCACAGTTAATAAAGCGGCTTGCATTATTACCAGGGGAAGGACCCAGGGAAGCTGGGGAACGTATATTCCAGTTGTGTAAAAGTTTGGGAAGTAATTGGATTGATATCAGTCATTACGGGGATGGTACACATAGAGAGATCATTTTGACTCTCCTATCCCCGTCAGTAGTTCTGGAAGTAGATGCCTGGGGTGGGGACGATCATTTTGATAAATGGTTGGCAAGGGTAGAAAGCTTGTATCAGGGAGCTGCAGGAATTTCAGTCATGGAAGTGAGACAGGGGTGACAGCGAAGAAAGGCAGAAGGGCCTGAGTGGATGAATCCCGCGAGGAGTCACATAAAAGGAGCAGGACCAGGTGGTGGCCGTCAGTTGATAGAGGACAGGGATAGACTGGCTAAAGAATTAGAAAAGTTAAAAGAAAAGTTGAAGAATCAGGAAAGAGAAGCTGGAGACACAGACAGGAATGATACCTCGGTTCAGTTGCTGAGGTCGGGGGTAGATTCCGCAGGTGAGGGAGGATCCCTATAGGGATGTCGCGCCTCAACCACACATGTCGTTCTTTAGGACCCTTACTTCAGGATAGGGGTGGCCATACCCTTATCGAGGCTTGTGTGGAATGGCAGCGGGAAATGGACACCGGGTCTGCTGTACAAATGAAGGTGCTCCTGGAGGAAGGGGATTCCCCTCTTCAGAGACAGTTCCCCAACACCCCAGATACACGAGGAGCAGTTACTGAACAGTCAGAGATGAAAGCAGTGGGAGAAGCTTGTTCAGAAACATTTAAAGTTTCTGCAGGAATGGGCTGTCTCAGAACTGATGAGATGTTCAGTGATAACCTGAAATGTTGGAGTTACAAACATGATCTTAAAGGATGTGAAATAGAAGTTCGATCGTTGTAAATGTCGAGAGAGTGAATTACAGCAGTTCCGAAGGGTGAACTGAGAGAAGGACTGGGTCTCTCGACTGACTATTCAGCATTTCCGTCATCCTTTACTCTATGTTGTTACACTTCTCCCACAAAGCAGAGGAAATTGTTAAAACCTGTGCAGAGTGCAACAGACTTAGTCGAAGACACCGATTGTGAGTTTACATTTCTGAATGTAAACAGCATGGAATTCAGTTGGAAACATCAAAAATTGAAAATTGACTTTTAAGTAAAAATGGATATGGTGATCACAGACCAACGGACTTTAAAATGGCATCCTGAGAATCTGAATCTACAACAACCCTACTTTGACCCTAAGCGCGCTGCTATTTGGAAGAAGGAAATACGGGAATGGAATACAAAATTTCAACAGCTACAGAGTTTGAATCAAGCAATCGTTGTGGACATTAACCATCACACTGCGGAAATCGAGAACGTGCACACAACTTTGGAGCAGATTGAACATGTGAGCTGGTGGGAATCATTGTTGGGATGGAGCCCGACGGCAACAGGCGTGATGAACACAATGATACACCCTGTCCTTATGCTGGTGCTGGTTCAGCTGATCGTGCTGGTCATTTTGATTTACTGCGGATGTTGTGTTGGAAAACAAGGACAACAACTGGACAATGCTGTTGAATGAGCTCGAGCCACCATGCAAATGTATGTTACCCAGATAAGACCTGCAGAGAGGCGAGGAGAAGAAGTGGGGGAATGGTAGAGCACAGTCCCGCATTGCTGAACTCTTTGCTTCAGCACGCAGTCTGAAGTTTGGATTAAAAAACAGGAAGATTGAAGTTTGGATCGAAAGAGACTGTTAGACAATGTGCTGCCTTCAGCCATTGAAATGAGTAACTGGTCATTGTCTGTATGTTAAATATTTGATTGTACCTTTGTTACTATTTAATGACATCTGCAGGTTAAACAAGCAATATTATGTCTGTATGTTAAACAATTCACAAAGCAGTTAGCCGTGATTGTCTAAATGCAAAGAAATAAGAGTATAAAGATGAGACTCACACACGCAGACACCAGAGACACATGACATTCGGAAGGTGTGTTTCTCAAGCAGCCACGGAAATCGAAGCAAGCAGCCTTTGTGAAGTGTTCTCAGTAACTTTCATACTTGGTTTGTTTGGTATGAATGTTTAAATAAAAGACCTGATCCTACCTTTACTACAACGGAGTGTGTGCGGGTAATTCGAGGTAAAAAGCAACGAAGTGAAAAGAGCAAGACAGCTGTTTAAACCATTTTGTAACAGGTAACTGACGGTTGAACACATGAATTGACAACTAGACTTGTCGATCAAGCATCAATGACAACGGCTACAAAACTGCCCACCAGCACTTGTTTGTCCCAAATTTTCAGCAGCTGGGACAACAAGCATTCAGATCCCACAAAGATTTAAACTCAGATCACTGGATTCAGAATCCTGAGTGCTCAACATTACACCATTGAACAGATAATGTAAAATCTTTGAAACATTTCTCAAAAACAACAAAATCATCTCCAACAGTACACTTTGGCTAGGCATTTTCTCATCCACTTCGTCAGTTTCCTCTCTTTACGCTCTGCTAATTATCGATGCAGAGCAATTCACACAGATACCGTCGAGGCTATGGGTTCTCAAGTAGCTGTTTCTGTTTCACACTGTTCATCACAGCTTGTACTTCAGTCTTGCCAGGTAAAAAGTGCGTTGGCATTGCAATGCATTAATGCAAAATGCTTGGCATGAAAAGAAAGTGCAACATTTTGTCGAGTTACCGAGTAGGTGACGAGGTTTAGGGTTGATGTGTGTCGCTTTCAATCTTTGAAATTTCACCAAGCAAAGAAACGGTGAATCGAACTGTCCCTGTAAGCATTGTGTTCACATTTAATCACAGGAATATCCGCAGTCAGGAGCTGAAAAGGAATTAAAACCAAATACCGGCTTCGGGACATTCAGAATACTTCATCACAGACAAGGCACTGGAAGGCTGGAAGGTTGTGGGAGAGCTGGTTGGCGGTGACATGGAAGTGTCTGCAGTGTGCGGGACCAGACTGCTTCCATACATTCACAATGAATGTCCCACGCTTTATTTGGAAAAAATACAACTGAGAGTGGACAAGTTCCATCCCGGTCGGAGCAATCTGAAGCTTTAACTGACTGACACCCTGGTTTGGGATGACTTGCGATATTCATTTGCGTAAGTTTCTGTGGCGCAATGGGTTCCTGCTGTTTGGTTGTTAACAGAAAGGTTGGTGGTTCGAGCCCCCCCAGGGACGATGTTTTTAACTGTTTTTTCCTGAGGATTCTGTGCCGCACAGTTCCAGGTTGTCATTGTGTGCTTTGGTGTCACGAATATATTCCACAAACATTGCCAGCTGTGCTGTTATCCAGTGAGTTCCCATTCCAATACTTTTATGAGCATGCAGTTCAAGTGTCGAGTTTGAGTGTATGCAGAACTGTACAGAGATATCAAAAAATTTAACAAGGCTGTGGGACATTGTGTTTTGTTAATATTGAACAACTAATATGAATAAATCCATTTTTTATAAAAATTAATTCAACAAGTTTTCAAAATGCTTCCGCCCAGTTTCGAACCAGGGACATTTCACGTGTGAGCTGATAGCCACTACATTACGGAAACACGACAGCAATGTCAGGAACATCACCAGAGCTTTAACCTACACTGCTGGCCTATACTTCAGGAGCTGGTTTTACGAGAATAGAGTGATGGTGCTATATTTAGGAAGGCTGTGAGTGTGGCAGGAATTGATCTAGTGTTTCCCAGACTTTACACATAGGAACAGGAGGTGACCATTTAGCAGCGAGTGGTTAGGATCTGGAATGCACGGCTTGAAAGGGCGGTGGAGGCAGACTCAATCTTATCTTTCAAACGGGAGCTGGATAAGTGTCTGAAGGAACAATAATTGCAGGCCTAAGGGGAAAGGGTGGGGGAGTGGGACTCGCTGAGAGTCGGCACGGGCTCGACGGGCCGAATGGCCTTCCGTGCTGTAACCATTCCATGATTCTATAAGTTAGTGGCACATTTCCTATTGTGGGTGGAAGCAGAACATTGCAAAGGGACATGGATTGAGTCGGCAAAACTAGAGGCATCTGATTCAGGAGATTCGGCGGGCGCGGAAATTCGGAAGTTTAATGACTTTGAAAGGAACATTTTTGTTTTGTGCAGTTTCTGTCAAAGAAATGTTTGTGAAAGGAATTTTTTGCACAGAGGAATGCACCATTTAATCTTCTGCCTTAACACTTCTTTCTGGGTGTCGGGGTCACATTTCTTTTCGATGTCATTCTTCTAGAATTTATATTTCCTTTGGTGTTTCACAATAACCAGATTCTTGCTCTAAAGTCAGTCGCAGTGTTTCCCCAGTCTCCTGTTGATGTTACCAAAAATGAACATTTTGAACCAGACCCCGGAAACACACTGTGCAAAATGGGACATGTTTTAACAGTTAACGTAGGGCTCCAATCCACAAATTCGAGATTAAGAGTTTCATGATCTACCGATTGATCTCACGGGGCTCCTGCCCAAATACACGTTTTTGTCACTGATTGCAGCCAGGCGCCTGTTGGTTCCGCCCCAGATGTTTAAACTTGCTGTCGAGGAACTGCCAGGATCTTCTTGAATGGTGGACCAGGCTCGAGGGGCCGAATGGCCCACTCTGGCTCCAAATCCTTACATGTTTATGATCTTATGACCTTTCACAGGAGAACAAACTCGCCCCTGAGCATGCATGAGGAGAAAGCTACAGAAAATATTCCCACCCGGTGAGCTTTCGCATGTGAGGCGAACGTGTTAACCGCTACACTGCGGAAACATTTCCACTTTCAGCACCCGGTCAGACAGAAATATTAAGTGAGCAGCTGAACTGCTGAATCCCAGTTTTTAGGAGCTCGTTGTGGTGTCAAATAAGTTTTGCTTAATGATTAAAAATAACACATGTCAGAAGTGGGATGAGAAGCCAAGCTTTACAAAGCAGATTACAATTTCAACACAACACCTTAGACCGCTCAGCCATCCTGAGTATCAAAACTGCATCTGGCCACCTGCAGGTTGATTTTGAACTTTTGTGTCCTGTCACATGAAATAAATGAAGGCAGCAGGCGTATCGCTGCCTGACACCGGGAAAACAATGAGACAGACCTTGGAGCAAGGGTCTGGTTATCGTGAAACAGCAAAGAATGTATTACTTCTCGAAGAACAATATCAAAAATTACAGTGACCCAGATGTGATTTGAACACACAAGCTTCTGATTTGGAGTCAGACACACTACCGTTGCACCACGAGGCCTACGCAGGGAGCCTAAGATGTCCGTCGATATGAAGGTTTCACAATACAAGGGGCTTTAAAATCCCTGCCCATTCCCACCAGGAATCAGAAGCAACACTCACCTGCCAGTCACTGTATTTTTTTTTCTGAAACATTTGTGTTGCTTTCACGGGAAAGCATCATTAATTAACCCCTCACCTTCTTTTGCACAGTGAAAAAAATGCTAACTGAGGGACAGTCGATACTTCAATCATTTGTCCTGTGCTTTGGGGAGCGGGCAGGGAAGTGGACCTGAGTCCTTGATCGCATCGACCATGATGATGTTAAATGTCGGAGCAGGCTCGAGGGGCGTATGGCCGACTCCTGCTCCTATTTCTTATGTTCTTATGTTCTTGTGCATGTTAACCCATTTTACATACTGTATTTTAGGAGTCTGGTTTAAAATCTTCATTGCCGATGACACCAGGAATCTGGGGCAACTTTTGTCAACTTTAACAGCACCAGTTATTCCTACCGTGCACAGAAAATAGAATCATTCGTGAAGATAAAATCCCATGGTGCTCATTTTCAGATTCAACGCAGTAGGGTTTCAAATAAAGTGAAATAATTTTACAGTGAAAAGATTTGGAAGTGTTATTTGAATTTTTGTCTTTAATGGCGACTTTGTGGCGTCTGACTCCCGTTCATGCCTCTGCTGAATAAGAAAGGAGGGTTTGACGTTGACCAGACTGCACTGACCCTGATATTTGTGAGCTCATCCTTTATATTCAGTGGTTTCTCGCCCTTTGATGGGCTGCAGTGTGGCGGATATCACGTTGGCCTCACACGCGATCGGTCCCCGGTGGATCCGTTTTCTCTCACTGAAAGTTATCTATTTATTGAAGTGAAATAAAGAGCAATTAAGGAATAAGGAACCCTTTTGCCAGAAGAATAAATAGCAAATAAAAACAGAAAATGCTGGAAATCTCAGCAGGTCAGGCAGCATTTGCCAGGAGACTAAACTCACCTCCGATTGTTCATCCACAGCAAGTTTAAACATAATATAGAATCGTGGAACGGTTACAGCACGGAAGTAGGCCGTTCGGCCTGTCGAGCCCGTGCCGACTCTCAGCTAGTCCCACTCCTCCGGCCTTTACCCGTACCCCTGAGATATTGTACCTTCAGATACTTATCCAAATCCATTTTGAAAGATAAGGTTAATTCTGCCTCCGCCACCCTTTCAGGCAGCGCTTTCCGGATCCCAACCACTCGCTGCCAAATGGCCTCCTCCTGTTCCTATGTTCCTGTGTATAAAGTCTGTGAAATAGGAGATCAATTCCGGCCACTCTCACAGCCTTCCTAAATATAGCACCGTCATTCTATTCTCGTAAAACCAGCTCCTGAAGAATCGGCCAGCTGTGTTGGTTAGAGCTCTGGTTATGTTCCTAAGACAACATCTACCACCGTGTGTCTGTAGTGTAGCGGTTATCATGTTCCCCAAACACACCAAAGGTCCCCGGGTGAAATCACTTTGAAAACATTAAAATGGGCCGAATGGCCGACTCCTGTTCCTAATTCTTACGTTCTTATGATCTTATGTCCTTTCACTGGAGAACAATCTCTCCCCTGAAAAAGTTTGAGGAGAAAGTTCCAACAAAATATTTCTGCCCAGTGAGCTTTCCCTTGTGTAAGGTGAAGGTGTTAAACGCTATACTGCGGACACATCTCCACTTGCAGCACCAGGTCAGATGGAAATGTTAAGCGAGCAGCTGAACTGCTGAATCCCACTTTTAAGGACTTTGTCGTGGTGTCAGAACAAATTCTGGGTGAGCCTCCATTTGCCGGCGAAGTTTGAACTTGCGGTTAGAACTTTTTCAAAGAATGACTTGCATTTTTACGTGGCCTTTCAACAACTCAGGATATCCTCAAGTGATTTAAAGTCAATGAAGTAATGATGGAGCCTTGTAATGTGGGGAAAGATCTGCCCCAATCACCCCACACGCATCTCAACTCTTTCAGAAGCAAGAGAGTGTGTAACCTGGGTCAATAACATAAAGTAATGGGCTCATTAACGATTAAAGCCCATTATTAATCCTCTCACACACCTCAATTATGTTTATGCAATGAATTGATGGAAACTTCAATAACTGAACTTTACTGAGTTAAGGAACTTTAATCACTGATGAAGTTTTATCCCCTATCTGATTTTACACACACTGTATTTTAGGAGAGTGAGTTAAGATGTTCATCGCTCATGATAACAGGAACCTCGGGCTACTTTTAAAAAATGTATTACACAGAAAAATATTCTCCAAAATAATGTTTCTGTCCGTGCTCAAACCGAGGATATTTCACATGTGCAGCGAAAGTGATAACCGTTACACGACGGAAACCTCTGCTACACCTCGAAAAAAAGCATCCTGCAGCGCTGCCTCACTTCCCAGCAACAGATCAAAGCCGCAAACAAACCCATCGATTATTCCCACTTCCCCACCTCCACAGATACTGCCCGACCTGCTGAGTGTTTCCAGCATTTTCTGTTTTTACTGAATACACAAACACAGGTATTTGTTCAAAATCAAACTGGAGGTGGCCACACACAGATTAAACAGAGCCAGAGAGACAGACAGGATCGGGAAACACTGGGAAATGGGACGAAACCAACAGGCGCCTGGCAGCAATCACCGACAGGGATGTGTGATTTACATAATCTTGGCTAGCTCAGTAGATACAGCATGAGACTCTTAATCTCACTATTGTGGGTTTGAGCCCCATGTTGGGCGAATCATTATCGTTAAATTTTATGTCGCTTTCTCGGGCAAACTTTATTAATTAACCAATCAGCTTGTTTTGCACAGTGAAAGTAATGTTAACTGAGGGAAAGTCGATAATTGAATAATTGGTTCTGTGCTTTGCATGTTAACTGTTAAACCATATCCCATTTTACACACTGTACTTCAGGCATCTGATTCAGAATGTTTATTGTAACATGAATATGCCCCTGGGGAAACAGTGAGACAGGTTTTAGAGCAAGGGTCTGGTTATTGTGAAACAGCAAACACAATATCAATTCCGGAAGAACAACAGCTAAGTTAACTGATTTGAACATGCAGCCTCCTGATCGGGTGTTCGACCCGTAACCTTTGCACCACGATGTCCAGATTCTACAACAGTCCCAGCGGATCGGAAGGCAGAAAATGTAACATCGCTAGTCAAGAAAGGAGGGAGAGAGAAAACCGGGAACTACAGGACAGTTAGTCTGACATCAGTCATCAGGAAAATGCTGTAATCCATTGTTAAGGAAGTGGTGTCAGGGCACTTTGAAAATTATAACATGATTCGACAGAGTCAACATGTTTTTATGTAACTGTCATGGTCAGGTACAGAAAATAATCAAATAAAACTAATGTTAAGCTGGCCTTCATATCTCGCAAACTAGATCACCAGCAAGTGATCAGGAAGGCCAATGTAATCTTGGCCTTTATTGCAAAAGGGATGGAGTATAAAAGCAGGGAAATCTTGCTACAGTTATACAGGGTATTGGTGAGGTCACACGTGGAATACTGCGTGCAGTTTTGTTTTCCATATTTACGAAAGGATATACTTGCTCTGGAGGCAGTTGAGAGAAGGTTCACTCGGTTGATTCTGGAGATGAGGGGGTTGACTTATGAGGAAAGGTTGTGTAGATTGGGCCTCTACTCATTGGAATTCAGAAGAATGGGTGGTGATCTGATCAAAATGTATAAGATTATGAGGGGGCTTGACAAGGTGGATGTTTCCACTGATAGGGGAGGCTAGAACTAAGGGGCATAATCTTAGAATAAGGGGCCGCGAACTCACCCAGTTTGTAAAGTTACAAGTGTCCCACAAAGGGCAGGAGAAGCCAGAGAGTCTGTAAACTCAGTGTGTAACAGAAAGTAACGGGGTTATTAACGGTGATTACAGCAATTCATCATCATCATAGGCAATCCCTCGAAATCGAGGAAGACTTGCTTCCACTCTAAAAGTGAGTTCTCAGGTGACTGAACCGTCCAATACAGGAATTATAGTCTCTGTCACAGGTTGGACAGACAGTGGTTGAAGGAAAGGGTGGGTGGGACTGGTTTGCCACACGCTCCTTCCGCTGCCTGTGCATGTGTTTTGCATGCTCTCGGCGATGAGACTCGAGGTGCTCAGCACCCTCCAGATGCTCTTCCTCCACTGAGGGTGGTCTTTATCCAGGGACTCCCAGGTGTTGGTGGGGATGTTGCATTTTATGAAGTGGCTTTGAGGGTCCTTGAAACGTTTCCCCTGCTCACCTGGGGCTCGCTTGCCGTGTCGGAGTTCCAAGTAGAGCGCTTGCTTTTGGAGTCTTTTGTCAGGCATGCGAACAATGTGGCCCGTCCAACGGAGCTGGTCGAGTGTGGTCAGTGCTTCGATGCTGGGGATGTTGGCCTGATCGAGGTCGCTAACGTTGGTGCGTCTGTCCTCCGAGAGGATTTGCTGGATTTTGCAGAAACATCATTGGTGGTATTTCTCCAGTGACTTGAAGTGCCCACTGTATAAGGTCCATGTCTCTGAGCCATACAGGAGGACGGGTATCACTACAGCCCTGTAGACCATGAGCTTAGTGGCAGATTTGAGGGCCTGATTTTGAACACTCTCTTCCTCAGGCGGCCGAAAGCTGCACTGGCGCACTGGAGGCAGTGTTGAACCTCGTCGTCGATGCCTGCCCTCGCTGATAATAGGCTCCCGAGGTATGCAATTATTCATCCTCTCACAGACCTCAATTATTTTCATGTGATAAACTGATTGAGAATAGAAAGAGGGTTAGTGCTCGGGATCTTAACCACTCGACCACCAAGGGAAAATTATGATAATTGTTTATATTATATATATATATATATATATATTAATAGAATCATAGAATCAGAAAGTTTCAGCACAGACTGAGGCCATTTCGGCCCATCGTGTCCACGCCGGCCGACCAAGAGCTATCCAGCCTAATCCCACTTTCCAGCTCTCGGTCTAGAGCTCTGTAGGTTGCGGCACTTTAAGTGCACATCCACGTATCGTTTAACTGTGGTGAGGGTCCCTCCCTCTACCAACCTTTCAGGCATTGAGTTCCAGACCCTCACCACCCTCTGGGTGATGAAATGTCCCCTCATATCTCCTCTAAACCTTCCCCAATTACTTAAAATCTACGCCCCCTGTTTGTTGACCCCTCTGCCAAGAGAAACAGGACCATCATATCCACTCTATCCAGGCCCCTCAATTTTATGCACCTCAATCAGGTCTCCGCTCAGATGCCTCTGTTGCAAAGAAAACATACTCAGCATCTCCAAACGAACCTCATAGCCAAAATTCTCCAGTCCAGGCAACATTCTAGTAAATCTCCTCTGCACCCTTTTCAGTGAAATCACATCTTTCCTGTAATGTGGTGACCAGAACTGCACGCAGTACTCCTGCTGTGGTGTAGCCAGTGTTTTGTACAGTTCAAGCATAACCTCCTTGCTCTTGTACTCCATGCCTTGACTAATAAAGACAAGTATTCCATATGCCTTCTTAACCACATCAACTACCTGGCCTGCTACCTTCAGGAATCTGCGGACCTGCACTCAAAGGTCCCTTTATTCCTCGACACTTTTCAGTGTCGGACAATTTAATGTTTATTCCCTTGCCTTGTTAAACCTCCCCAAATGCATTACCTCACACTTATCTGGATTGAATTCCATTTGCCACAGTTCTGCCCACCTGACCAGTACATTGATCATCATCATCAGAGGCGGTCCCTCGATCGAGGACGATTTGCTTCCATGAGTTCACAGGTGTTTCGATGAAGGACCCGATGTTCCAGTCCTGGACTCCAATTGAGGGGGTGGAAAATGCCTTTGTGTGGATTTTTTTAACTTGAGGTGACCGTTGCACACCAACCACCACATGGGCTTGACAGAGCGAGGTCTTGGTCCAGTGGCAAGGGTTAACCAAGACGACAGGAGACCAGCTCTGCTGCATGGACCCAGTGCCCACACATATCGCAGTGTGGGCTGGGCCCGTGCTGCCCCTGGGCCCTCGGCTCTTCTGGGTCCCATACCGTCATCTGTCGCACCTCCTCCACGATCTGTCGCCGCTGCTCCACCATAAACCTTCACCGCATCTCGCCACAAACACTCACCGCTCATCCGCCCCGACCTTCCCACTCCTCTGTACCTGGGCCCTGCCGATGTTCCTGCTCACGCTCCAAAATGACGACCATGGTTTTGATTACGTCACCCAGACGCCCATCTCAAAAACGTCGGTATTTGTTTAAATACATTAAAACTGTTCACATATATGGAATAAAGCTTGAAGCAACTCCCGGAATTCCTTATAAGATGGGATTATGGTTTGTTGATCCAGATTCCAGAATTCATGGAGAGATGTTACCCGTGGTATAAGGTGGTGTGGCTGGATTCCGATGGACTGCATGGATAGCTTACCAACTTCGCTTGTTGTTTTAGTATCATCGCGCTGGTCCCTCGGAGAACAGTGTGAAGTGGTGGGCGGATCAATGTGGCCAGGATTCGTGTCCTGGTCAATATTTATCCCTCAATCAACATCACAGAGACAGATGATCTGGTCATCATCATACTGCTGCCTGTAGGAGCCTGCCGTGTGCAAAATGGCGGCTGTGTCTCCCATACTACAAGAGTGACCGCAATTCAAAAAGTACTTCATTGGCTGCAAAGCGCCTTGAGACATCCATTGATATCTTCCTGTAGTCCGCCACTTTCTTCTTCATTATCAACCACTCAGCCTGTTTTAGTGTCATCTGCAAACTTCTTACTCATACCCTCAACATTTAAGTCCAAGTCATTGATGTATACCACAAAAAGCAAGGGACCCAGCACTGAGCCCTGCGGAACCCCACTGGATCACAAAATCACCCATCAACCATTACGCTTTGATTCCTGCGTCTGAACAAATTTTGTACCCAACTTGCCACTTTGCCCTTGAATCCCATGGGCTTTTACATTCGTAACCAGTCTTCCAAGTGCGACATTATCAAAAGCTTTGCTGAAGTGCACATACATTACATCATACCACTGCCCTCATCAACCCTCCTGGTTACCTCCTCGAAAAATGCAATCTATTTAGTCAGACACGACCTTCCCTTGACAAATTCATGTTGACGATCCTTGATTAATCCATGACTTTACAAATGAAGATTTATCCTGTCCCTCAGGATTTTTACAAATAATTGTGAAAGGTTCGGCTGGCCAGCCTGTATTTACTCAATCCCTTTCTCTCTTTTTAAACAAAGGTACAATGTTAGCAGTGCTCCAATCCTCTGGCCCCGCACCTGTAGCCAGTGAGGATTGGACAATGGTGGTCAGAGCCTCTGCTATTTGCTCTTTTGCTGCTCTTATCAGCCTGGGATACATTTCATCCTGGCCTGGGGATTTATCCACTTTCAAAGCTGCTAAACCACTAATACTTCCTCTCTCACTATGTTTATTTCATCTAATATTTCACACTTCTCCACCCTCATTGCAAAGTCCACATCGCCCCTCTCTTTTGTGAAAACAGATGCAAAGTATTCATAAACAATCCTACCCAAGCCTTCCGCCTCCGCGTACAGATTCCCTTTATGGACGCTAATAGGCTCCACTCTTTATCTTGTTATCATCATGCTCTTAATGTATTTATAAAACATCTTTGGGTTTTCCCAGATTTAATTGCCAACATTCTCTCATGCTCTCTCTTTGCTTTCCTGATATATTTTTTAATTGCACCTCTGCATCTCTAGAGTTTCTGCAGTATTGTGTTATCGGTATCTGTCATAAGCTTCCCTTTTTTTCGTTAACTTTTCCTGTATGTCCCCTGGCATCCCGGGAGCTCTAGATTTGTTAGTCCCACCTTTGTTTTAAGGGAACATACTTGCTCTGTACCCTCGGGATCTCCTCCTTTAATGCCTCCCACTGCTCTGACACTGATTTACCAGCAAGTAGCCGTTCTCAGTCCACTTTGGCCAAATTCCATCTCAGCTCAGCAAAATTGGCTTTACCCCAATTGAGAACTTTTATTCCTGGTCCCCTTTGTCCTTTTCTATAACTACCCTAAACCTGACTGAGTATGATCACTCGCACCAAAATGCTCTCCCACTAATACCCCTCATACCTGCCCCTCTTCGATCACAAGACCCAGTCCAGAACCGACCCTCCCTTGATGGGCTTGTTACATACTGGATAAAGAAGTTCTCCTGAATGCATTTTAGGAATTCTCCACCATCTGTACCATTCACACTATCATTTCACCAGTTAATATTCGGGTAGTTAAAATCCTCCACTATTACAGCTCTAGAGGTTTTGCACTTCTCAACAATCTGCCCATATATTTGTTCTTCTATCTCCCTCTAACTGCCTGGGGGTCTATAGTACACTCCCAGTAGTGTGATCGCCCCATTTTTGTTCTTTAATTCAACCCACATGGCCTCGTTTGATGACCCCTCTAACACATCATTCCTTTTCACAGCTGCAGGATCCGTCAATAATCTCTTACAACTCAACTGAAAGCAGCCGGAATGTGCAGCTTTGAGAGCGGCTTTCTGCACCGTCAGGGCTGGAAACTGTAGAGTTTGAATGTGTACCGAACTGTACAGAGTATTCAACAAATGTAGCAGGACTGGGAGACATTATGCTTTGTTAATACTGAACCAGAAATGCACATTATTCAATGCTTCTCATATTTAATTGAACACGTTTTCAGCTGGTTTTGAAACAGGAACCTTTTGCGTGTTAAGCGAATGTGATGACCACTACACTACGGAACCCACGCTTTCAAAGCAGACTACAACCTGATGCAGCAACTTAGACCGCTCGGCCATCCTGACTGCTCAATATTATGTGTGGCCACCTGCAGTTTGATTTTGAACTTTTGTGTCCTGTCACATGAAGTAAATGAGGACAGCAGGCGTATCTCTGCCTGACTCCGGGGAAACATTGAGACAGACCTTGGAGCAAGGGTCTGGTTATTGCCAAACAGCAAAGAAAATATTAATTCTGTAATTGCCAAAAAGAACAGGGACCTCAACATGATTTGAACATGCAACTTTCTGATCAAGAGGCAGACACACCACCGCTGCACCACGAGGCCGAAACACTGAGTCTGAGATGTTGATCTATATGAAGGTTCTGCAATAAAAGGGGCTTTAAAATCCCCGCCCATTCCCACTGGGTGTCAGAAGCAGCTCTCACCTGCCAGTCACCGTATGTTTATTCGTTAAACTTTTGTGTTGCTTTCACGGGAAAGCATCATTAATTAACCCATCACCTTCTTTTGTACAATGAAAGAAATGCAAACTGAGGGAGAGTTGATACTTTAATCAATAAATACAGCAAATGCTGGAAATCTCAGCATGTCAGGCAGTATTTGCTCGGAGACTCAACTCGGCTCCAATTGTTCATCCACAGCAAGTTTAAACGTAAAGTTCGCACTTGGGATCGAACCAGTGATCATATACATATAAAGGAAACGTGCCAACCACTACACTACGGAAACCTCTGGCACAGTAACCCCAACAGAGGGGAGCTGACCAGTGAGCTCCCTCTGTGCTGATCGGGAATGTGTTGGCTCACCTTAAACAACTTCTGTCCCACACTCAAAGCTCTCAATCCTTCTCCTCTGCTGCCTTTACAGAAATGTCACTGATCACCCAGCCACAGTGTTCACTTCCACACCCTCACAGTGGGGCCACAGAGGCTCCTATCATTTCCCCGCGATCAGCGAACACACCCAGTTTGTAAAATTAAACCCCGAACACGTGTCCGGCAAAGGGCAGGAGAAGCGGGAGAATGTGGAAGCTCGTTCTGTAACAGATAGTAGTGGGGTTATTAACGGCGATTACAGCAATCATTAATCCTCTCACACACCTCAATTATGTTTCTGCGATGAACTGATTGAGAATGGAAAGAGGTTTAATGCTCGAGATCTTAACCACGCGACCAGAGAACAGCTTCGATAATTTGTATAAATACAAAAAAATATATTTATTTATGGACCTGAATATCAACGGCTAGCTGCCGAGACCTCATGGAGCAACGGTCGTGCATCTAACTTTGAGCGAGAGAAATTGTTCCAAAGTGACACCCACTTCATCTTTTGTTCCCTTTTAAACACTAGAAATTGAGACAGGGGGAATAAATAGAGAAATAAAAGCACAGGATACAGACAAGAGGAAGAGAGAAAGCACTTTACAGCTGTTGAGTTATATTTGAAGTGTTATAGTGTGGGCAAAGATGTGCCCAAATTACCCCACACGAACCTCAACTCTTTGCGAAGGAGTTCGGTTCAAATAATCAGATGCCTCAGAGACTTGGACTTTCTTGGAATAAGTTCTGCTTGTACCTGCATTCAAGCTTGAAACAGCAACTGGGCTTCCATCTCACGGAAGCAGCGTGTAGCGGTTAGCGAGTAGGTGACGAGGTTTGGGGTTGATGTGCATCGCTTTCAATCTTTGAAATTTCACCAAGCAAAGAATCGCTGAATCCAACTGTCCCTGTAAGCATTTAATTCACGTTGAATCACAGGAATATTCGCAGTCAGGAGCTGAAAAGAAATTAAAACCTAATACCGGCTTCAGCACAATCAGAATACTTTGTCACAGACAAGGGACCGGAAGGCTGGAAGGTAGATCACACCGTTGTGGGCGAGCTGGTTGGCGGTGACATGGAAGTGTCTGCAGTGTTCAGGACCAGACTGCTTCCACACATCCACAATGGATGTCTCCCCCGTATTTTGAGGCTGTGCCCCCAAGTTCCAGTCTCCCCGACCAGTGGAAACAATCTCTCTGCCTTTATCTTGTCTATCCCTTTCATTATTTTAAATGTTTCTACAAGATCACCCCTCATCCTTCTGAACTCCAACGAGCAAAGACCCAGTCTACTCAATCTATCATCATAAGGTAACCCCCTCATCTCCGGAATCAGCCGAGTGAATTGTCTCTGTACCCCCTCTAAAGCTAGTATATCCTTCCTTAATTAAGGTGACCAAAACTGCACGCAGTACTCCAGGTGCGGCCTCACCAATACCCTATACAGTTGCAGCAGGACCTCCCTGCTTTTGTACTCCATGCCTCTCGCAATGAAGGCCAACATTCCATTCGCCTTCCTGATTACCTGTTGCACCTGCAAACAAACTTTTTGGGATTCATGCACAAGGACCCCCAGGTCCCTCTGCACCGCAGCATGTTGCAATTTCTCCCCATTCAAATAATATTCCCTTTTTACTGTTTTTTTTCCCAAGGTGGATGACCTCACACTTTCCGACATTGTATTCCATCTGCGAAACCTTAGCCCATTCATTTAACCTATCTAAATCTCTTTGCAGCCTCTCTGTGTCCTCTGCACAACCTGCTTTCCCACTAATCTTTGTGTCATCTGCAAATTTTGTTGCACTACACTCTGTCCCCTCTTCCAGGTCATCTATGTATATTGTAAACAGTTGTGGTCCCAGCACCGAGCCCTGTGACACACCACTAACCACCGATTTCCAACCTGAAAAGGGCCCATTTATACCGACTCTCTGCTTTCTGTTAGCCAGCCAATTCTCTATCCATGCTAATACATTTCCACTGACTCCGCTTACCTTTATCTTCTGCAGTAACCTTTTGTGTGGTACCTTATCGAATGCCTTTTGGAAATCTAAATACACCACATCCATCGGTACACCTCTATCCAACATGCTCGTTATATCCTCAAAGAATTCCAGTAAATTAGTTAAACATGATTTCCCCTTCATGAATCCATGCTGCGTCTGCTTGATTGCACTATTCCTATCTTGATGTCCCGCTCTTTCTTCCTTCATGATAGTTTCAAGCATTTTCCCTACTACAGATGTTAAACTAACCAGCCTATAGTTACCTGCCTTTTGTCTGCCCCCTTTTTTAAACAGAGGCATTACATTAGCTGCTTTCCAATCCGCTGGTACCTCCCCAGAGTCCAGAGAATTTTGGTAGATTATAACGAATGCATCTGCTATAACTTCCGCCATCTCTTTTAATACCCTGGCATTTCATCAGGACCAGGGGACTTGTCTACCTTGAGTCGCATTAGCCTGTCCAGCATTAGCCCCCAAGTGATAGTGATTGTTTCAAGGTCCTCTCTTCCCACATTCCTGTGACCAGCAATTTCTGGCATGGTTTCTGTGTCTTCCATTGTGAAGACCGAAGCAAAATAATTGTTTAAGGTCTCAGCCATTTCCACAGTTCCCATTTTTAAATCTCCCTTCTCATCTTCTAAGGGACCAACATTTACTTTAGTCACTCTTTTCCGTTTTATATATCGGTAAAAGCTTTAACTATCCGTTTTTATGCTTTGCACAAGTTTGCCTTCGTAATCTATCTTTCCTTTCTTTATTGCTTTCATAGTCATTCTTTGCTGTCGTTTAAAATTTTCTCAATCTTCTATTTTCCCACTAACCTTGGCCACCTTATACGCATTGGTTTTTAATTTGATACTCTCCTTTATTTCCTTGGTTATCCACGGCTGGTTATCCCTTCTCTTACTGCCCTTCTTTTTCACTGGAATATATTTTTGTTGAGCACTATGAAAGAGCCCCTTAAAAGTCCTCCACTGTACCTCAATTGTGCCACCGTTTAGTCTGTGTTTCCAGTCTACTTTAGCCAACTCTGCCCTAATCCCACTGTAGTCCCCTTTGTTTAAGCATAGTACGCTCGTTTGAGACACTACTTCCTCACCCTCAATCTGTATTACAAATTCAACCATACTTTGATCACTTATTCCGAGAGGATCTTTTACTAGCTTCAATCATTAATTTTCTCTTTACATGTGATGAACTTTTATCCCTATCTCGTTTACACACTGTATTTTAGGAGAATGGTTTAAAATTTTAAGTGCTTATTGCCATGTATTCAACCAACATTGTAACCCATATATAATCTGACCTCAGTTGTACACTGTGAGAACAATGACCACTAGGTGGTGAACTTGTGGGAGACACTTCTAACCTGGATCTTCAGGTATAAAAGGGGAAGCTCCACCCACTTTCATCACTTGAGTGCTAAGGAATAAAGGACAGGCCACAGACTGACCTTCTCTCAAGCATGGGCCTCGTGTGCATTTCTACTGTATAGTAAGGATGTATCAATGGCGACGTGAAACTGGGATTTAAACCACGTGAGCATGGCCGCGAGCAGAGTAGACGAGAGATACTGTGTTAAGGAATTGTTGGGACAGAGAATCAACATCGTTGAAGCAGCACACAGTTCTACAGGCAGGCAAGGGCAATCGGGCATGCCCCAACATGTAGTCGAACCCAGAGGGGGAGTTCGACAGAGATAATGGCAAGCAGAACGGCGATTCACACCACAGCAAGGGACAATGTGGCCAGTAATGGGGCCATCAACACCTGTTAATGGCACACTCAAGGACAGTCACAGGGGTAGTCAGGGACGATTGATGAGCAAGGGATCTTTTGTTTTCAACAACAGCTCATGTTGGAGGCATGGAGGCACATACTCAGCCGGAGTTTGCAGAGATGAACAAAATACCTACAGAAATTGCAGAAATGAAGGCTGGGGGAAATCGCTGGAAGCTGAAGTTCAGTGAGTTCATGTGGAGCACGTATACAGTTCATACACCAGGACGCCACCGATAATGATGAAAGTGCTCCTCAGTGGCATCCCAGTATCAATGGAGCTAGACACGGGGGCTAGCCAGTCCCTGATGGGTATCAAATAGTTTGAAAAGTTGTGGGCGTCCAAAATTATCACCGATTGACGCACAGGTACGGACATACACCAAGGAGATCATTCCGGTGCTTGGCAGCGCCACGATAATCGTGACCCACAAAGATTCGGAGAAAAGGCTGCCACTCTGGGTTGTCCCGGGGGACGGTCCCGCACTACTGGGGAGGAGTTGGCTTGCTGTCATGAACTGGAACTGGGGCAATGTTAATGCTATTTCCTCTGTGGAGCGAGTTTCATGCTCACAGATCCTGCAAAAATTTGACTCATTATTTCAACCTGGCATTGGCACTTTCATGGGGGCCAAGGTAGTGATTCACATAAACCCGGACAGGCCAGGACACCACAAGGCCAGAGCGGTGCCATACGTGATGCGGGAAAAGATAGAAGGTGAATTGAACCGCCTGCTGAGGGAAGGTATCATTTTGCCAGTCGAATTCAGTGACTGGGCGAGCCCGATTGTACCGGTGTTCAAAGCGGATGGGTCAGTCAGGATATATGGTGATTACAAGGCCTCCTTCAATCGGGTGTCACTCCAAGACCAGTACCCGCTACCGAGAGTGGATGACCTCTTTGCGATGCTATCCGGTGGCAAACTTTTTTCAAAATTGGATGTGACCTCAGCTTACATGACCCAGGAGCTGGCTAGAGAGTTGAAGAAGCTGACCACCATCACGACACACAAGGGGTTGTTTGAGTACAACAGATGTCCGTTCGGGATTCGCTCAGCCGCCGCGATCTTCCAACGAAATATGGAAAGCCTCCTCAATTCGATTCCAGGGACGATTGTTTTTCAGGACGACATTCTCATCCCGGGTTACGAGACTGAAGAACACCTCCACAACCTGGAGGAGGTGCTGCGCAGACTGGACCGGGTAGGGCTGCGACTGAAAAAGGCGAAATGCATCTTCCTAGCTCCAGAGGTAGAATTCCTGGGGATGAGGGTAGGAGTAGACGGGATGAGCCCTACTGCGTCCAAGACGGAAGCGATCCAGAGAGCACCCAGATCCCGTAACACGACGGAGCTGCGTTTGTTCCTGGGGCTCCCCAACTATTTGGTAACTTTTTTCCCAAATTGAGCACGCTGCTCGAGCCGCTACACTTGCTCCTAAGCAAAGGTCACGAATGGGTCTGGGGGGACAGCCAGGAAAGGGCTTTTCATAGAGCACACAATTTGTTATGTTCCAACAATCTGTTAACGCGATATGACCCATGTCAGAAACTTGTGTTAACGTGCGATGCGTCGTCCTATGGTGTCGGGTGTGTGTTGCAGCATGTCAATGCCAAGGGTCAGTTACAGCCGGTAGCTTATGCCTCCAGAGGTCTGTCCCAGGCAGAAAGGGGCTACGGGATGATACAAAAGGAGGCGCGCGCATGTGTATATGATGTAAAGAAAATGCACCAATAACTGTTTGGCAGAAAATTTGAGCTGGAGACAGATCACAAACCCCTAACGTCCCTTTTGGCCGACACCAAGGCCATAAATGCAAACGCATCGGTCCGCATACAGAGGTGGGCACTCACGTCAGACACCTGTGACTACACAATTCGGCACAGACCGGGCACTGAAAACTGCGCCGATGCACTCAGCAGTCTCCCACTAGCCACCACTGAGGGGGCTACCGAGCATGCCACTGAGATGGTCATGGCTGTTGAAGCTTTCGCAAGTGAAGGCTCACCTGTGACAGCCGGTCAGATTAAAGTCTGGACAAATAGAGACCCGCTATTGTCTCTAGTCAAGAAATGTGTCCTGAATGGGGACTGGGCAGCCACATACAGGGCATGCCCTGAGGAATTTAAACCATTTCACAGGGGCAGGGATGAACTCTCGATTCAGGCCGATTGCCTACTGTGGGGAAACCGCGTAGTCATGCCCCAGATGGGCAGAGAGGTGTTCATCAGAGAACTCCACAATGAGCATCCGGGCATTGTCACGATGAAGGCAATTGCCAGGTCACACGTTTGGTGGCCAGGGATAGATGCAGATCTGGAAGTTTGTGTTCGCAGGTGCAACACGTGTGCCCAGCTGGGCAATGCACCCAGGGAAGCCCCCCTTAGCCCCTGGCCATGGCCCGCCAAGCCTTGGTCACGCATCCATGATGACTACGCAGGTCCTTTCATCGGAAAAATGTTTTTGGTTGTAGTAGACGCCCACTCCAAATGGATCGAGTGTGACATTTTAAATTCAAGCACATCCTCTGCCATGGTAGAAAGTCTACGGGCAATGTTCGCCGCCCACGGTCTACCGGACATCTTGGTCAGCGACAATGGCCCGTGCTTCACAAGCACTGAATTCCAGGACTTCATGGCAGGCAATGGAATTAACCATGTCAGAAAGGCACCGTTCAAGCCAGCCTCAAATGGCCAGGCAGAACGAAAAGTGCAGATAATCAAACAGGGGATGCTCAGAATCCAAGGGGGTTCCCGACAAAGCCACTTATCACGCCTCCTGTTGGCCAATAGATCCCGACCACACTCGCTCACAGGGGTTCCACTCGAAGGGCTGCTAATGATGTGGACGCTCAAAACCTGTTATCCCTCATACACCCTACCATGAAAGAAATTGTTGAGAGCAGGCGCCAATCACAATATAACTACCATGACAGGAATGCGAGGGCACGATATATTGGTGCAAACGACCCTGTTGTTATCCACAACGACACTGCAGGGCCTAAATGGCTCGCAGGCACTGTGATTGCCAAAGAGGGCAATAGGATTCTGGTAGTTAAACTTACCAATGGACAAATCTGCCGCAAACACGTGGATCAAACAAAAATGAGGTTCAGCAACCCCATAGAAGAAGCAGAGGAAGAACACGATACAGAGTTCACTCCAGCACAGGTGACCGAACACCGGAACCAAAGGGAGGAGAGCCCAGTCACTGTGGGCAGTCCGGATAGGCCTGAGGCACCGCAAACAGCAGACACACAGGCCAGCGCCCAACAACCGGAGCCCCAACTCAGGCGCTCTACAAGAGAGCGTAAACCACCAGAGAGACTCAACCTGTGATCCCAAAAAGACTTTGGGGTCATGTATTCAACCAGCATTGTAACACCATTTTTAAATTCAAAACCTTATAAAATTGACGACATGCAGCCAACGTGCAAAAGTAAGAATTCTTTTAATTACCGTTAATTAGCCGATAACCTTCTTCAGAATGAAATAAATAAGAATATAATTACTGAGGAACAGTGGTATCCTCAATCATTCATTTTCTCTTTACATGTGATGAAGTTTTATCCCTATCTCATTTACATGCTGTATGAGAATGGTTTAAAATTGTAAGTGTTTATGACTCAGTTGTAAAACCATTGATTGTGTGTGTGTCTATTCTTGATAGGAGGAGCACTTGAGACCGAAGTTCCAGTTCTATATATGTATCAATAGAATCAATTTCCACCAGTTTCTTTAAACCCAATAACATAATTTATTTCTAATGGGCTGGATGGAGGAACATGATCCATGTAAAACATTGTTATCGTTTTACTTGAACTGAATGCTCATAAAATATTGGAGTGGGAACTAATTGGATAACAGCACTGCTGGCAACATTTGCGGAATGGATTCGTGCAGCCAAAACGCACAATGACAACATGGGACTGTGCGGCACCGAATACTCGGGGAAAAACAGTTAAACACTTCGTCCGTGGGTGGGCTCGAACCACCAACCTTTCGATTAACAGCCGAACGCGCTAACCCATTGCGCCACAGAGACTGATGGAAGGATGATGTGCAAGACATCCAAAACCAGGGTGTCAGTCAGTTAAAGCTTCAGATTGCTCCGACCGGGATGGAACTTGTCCACTCTCAGTTGTACTTTTCCCAAATAAATGGAGGGACATTCATTGTTGATGTGTGGAAGCAGTCTGGTCCCGCACACTGCAGACACTTCCATGTCACCGCCAACCAGCTCTCCCACAATCGGTGTGATCTGCCTTCCAGCCATCCGGTGCCTTGTCTGTGACGAAGTATTCTGATTGTCCCGAAGCAGGTATTAGGTTTGAATTTCTTTTCAGCTCCTGACTGCGGATATACCTGTGATTCAACGGGAACTAAATGCTGACAGGGACAGTTGGATTCACCGTTTCTTTGCTTGGTGAAATTTCAAAGATTGAAAGCGATGCACATCAACCCCAAACCTCCCGTGAGATGGAAGCCCAGTTGCTGTTTCAAGCTTGAATGCAGGCACAAGCAGAACTTATTCAAAGAAAGTCCAAGTCCCTGAGACGCCTTATTATTTGCACCAAACTCTTTGCAAAGAGTTGAGGTTCATGTTTGGTGATCTGGGCACATCTTTCCCCAAACTACCACACTTCAAACATAACTCAATGGCTGTAACGCGCTTTGGGGCGACATGAGTTCCTGAAAGGCGCTGCAGATATGCAAGTCCTTCTTTGCAAAAGTTCGATGCAATTTCAAAATATGCGAGCAATATCAGGGCTCCTCTGGGACCCCTCGTAAATTTTAATGAACAACTCCAAAGGGAAATCACAGCCCGAGACCAACGAGCCAACTGTTTGCCAAACGTGAAGATAAGGTGTAACCATGATCAAAGCATTTTGTTGTGTGTCGCTATTCAGAACATAAGAACTTAAGAACTAGGAGCAGGAGTAGGCCATACGGCCCCTCGAGCCTGCTCCACCATTTAATATGATCCTGGCTGATCCGATCATGGACTCAAGTCCACATCCCTGCCCGTTCCCCATAAGCCTTATTCCCTTATCAGTGAAGAAGCTATCTCTGTCTTTAATTTATTTAATGTCGTGGCTTTCTCAGCTCTCTGAGGCAGTGAGTTTGACAGATTTACAACCCTCTGAGAGAAGAAATTCCTCCTCATCACAGATTTAAATGGGCGGCCCCTTATTCTGAGATTATGCCCCCTAGTTCTAGTCTTCCCTATCAGTGGAACCATCCTCTCTGCATCCACCTTATCAAGCTCCATCATTACCTTATACGTTTCGATAAGATCACCTCTCATTCTTCTGAATTCCAATGAGTAGAGGCCCAACCTACTCAACCTTTTCTCATAAGTCGACCGCTCATCTCCAGAGTCAACCCAGTGAACCTTCTCGTAAATATTGTAAGTGTTTGTGATCCTCGCCCAATTGCCAGACGGACGGTTTGAATCGCCCCCACCTTACGAAAGTTCTAGATCCGGGAATTATTATTCAGAGTGTAAATTAAATGAGTCACGGAAAGGGATGCTTCAGTGATAAATCGTAGTATATTTATTTGGTCTAACATACACTGTCTAAAACATGCACTGCTAAACGAAATCACTGTCTCTGTGGAGAATAAAATCCCGGTTACAAACAACATACATACAGTACAGAAATGAACCTAGTAACACGCAGTAATTCCCTGGTGGATTCTAACCCCATCCCTACCAATGAATTACCCTCCCCAGAATAGCCCTGAAAAGCTTCACTTCTGAGAAAACCCTGAGCCCTTACCCAGCTGGCCTGGGATATCTGGTTACTGGCTTGGGACACTCGCGACCATGTTCACCACCATACGCAGCCCGTTTTCTTGCTCAGCTCAGCTGTGGGAAGTCACTGCCTGGTCGACAGTCTCGGTGGCTTCTTCTGCAGTACTGCGGCCCCTTCCTCTGGTACATCGATCGGTGGAGCGAGAGCGAGAGGGAGAGGGGGCTCCCTCTAGACACAAGCTGCAAGCTGCAAGCTCCAAGCTTCACACCAAGCTGCAAGCTAAAAATAAAGTGGAAAGGACCCTGTCTTTCTGGGAGTCTTGCTACCCGTATCTTTCCCGCCAATCTTTAAAACCCCTGTGTTTCTAAGCACGGGTACTTAGTCAGTGATGGGCCATCCCACCCATGCATTGGGCTGATGGCCCTTAGTCTGGGCATCTCTCTGAGCCTTTGTGTTGGGAAAGACCCAGCTCCTCCTTGGCTGGCCAGGCTGGTGGGTTCATTGTTCTGTGTCTCCTTCTCAGATGGAGGTGAGAAGTGCTTTTACAAATTAGAGTGACTTTGTCAGTGGCCCCACTTCCTGGCTGACAGCTCATTTGTCAATGGATGACTGACAGCTCTTTTGTCCCAGCTAACTGCCATGCGGTCTCTGGAGTTTTAACAAAACCAGCTTTTTCACATATCTGCGCAGGGTGTCCCCAGCACAGGGAAAATAGTCTCAGAAAAATAAAATCCACAAAATATTCTCGACTGAGTCCATTCTTTAAACAGAACCTTTGTGATCTCTTCATTCTGCTCTGCTAATTATCGATCTTGCCACGTAAAAAGTGCGTTGGCATTGCAATGCATTAATGTAAAATTAATGAAAAGAAAATGCAACGTTTTGTCGAGTGCAAAACATGCAGTGCCTGCATTTCAAAAAGCATTGCTTTTATTCATCCTGCGGAATGCATATTGCACAGATAATCTCAGCACACATTGTGCAGGCAAAGGCAGCATTCGACAACAAAGTGATTTGTCCTCCGCTGATTTGTAGCAGATAACTGACGATTGAGCACACAATTTGATAACTAGACTTGTAGATCAAGCATCAATGAAAAAGGCAACTAAACTGCCCACCAGCACCAGGTGTCTTTCACTTGTTTGTCCCAAATTTTCAGCAGTTGGGACAACAAGAATTTAGGTTTCACTGAGATTTGAACTCAAATCACTAGATTTAAATTCAAGAGGGCTCACCATTACACCATGGAACCAACTATTCCAAAACATTTGAAACATACTTCTTCACAGACAAGGCACTGGAAGGCTGGAAGGTAGATCACACCGGTTGTGGGAGAGCTGATTGGTGGTGACATGGAAGTGTCTGCAGTGTGCGGGACCAGACTGCTTCCACACATCCACAATGAATGTCCCACCCTTTATTTGGGAAAAGTACAACTGAGAGTGGATAAGTTCGATCCCGGTCGGAGCAATCTGAAGCTTTAACTGACTGACACCCTGGTTTTGCATGTCTTTCAGTGTGTATCTGTGTTTCAATGGTTTAGCGCATTCGGCTGGTAACTGAAAGGTGGGTAATCCAAACCCATCTCCGGGCGAAGCCTTTTAATGCTTTTCCCCGAGGATTCGGTGCCGCACAGTTCCGGGTTGTCATTGTGCATTTTGGCTTCACGAATATATTCCGCAAACATTGCAAGCTTTGCTGTTATCCAGTGAGTTCCCACGCCAATACTTTTATGAACATTCATCACAAGTAAAACGATAATTTTTTTTTACATGGATCATGTTCCTCCATCCAGTCCAATTAAAATAAATTGTGTTATTGGGTTTAAAGGAACTGGTGAAAATTGATTCTATTGATGCATATATCGAACTGGAACTTCGGTCTCAAGTGCTCCTCCTATCAAGAATAGACACACACACAATCAATGGTTTTACAACTGAGTCATAAACACTTACAATTTGTCATGCAGCATGTAAATGAGATAGGGATAAAAATGCATCACATGTAAAGAGAAAATGAATCATTAAAGATACGACAGTCCCTCAGTAACTATATGATTATTTATTTCATCCTGAAAAAGGTTATCGTTTATTTAACGGTGATTAAATGAATTCTTATTTTTTTCATATTAGCTGCATGTCGTCAATTATATAAGGTTTTGAATTGAAAAAAGCTGTTACAGAAGTTACCGCCCTGACCTGGAATCGAAGCTGTTTTTCGGTGGCAGAAGGAGTGGTTTTACCTAATCATTTAATGGTGATTTCAAAGAATCACGTGACGTTAAATTCAGATCAAGGTTACGATGTGTTTCGGTGTGAAACAAGTGGATTGAAAAGGACAATAATGACACCAAGCATTACGATGCAGCGATGCAGCAATGCAGCGTTCCCTGGTGGTCCAGTGATTAGGATTCGGCGCTCTCACCACCGCGGCCCTGGGTCGATTTCCGGCCAGGGAAATTGCATTTCCATCAAAATTAAAACCTTAGAAGAAAGAGTTACATGCATCTCATGTGGAAAAAAATATTCATTGATTTCAACATCATTAATTAATCCATTGTAGAACTTCAATCATTTAATTTGCCCTGAGTATGTGAGGAACTTTTATCCCGACCTCATTGTATTTTAGGAGCATGGTCCAGCCCCGGTATCTCCACCTGTGAAAGTAGGAAACTGCTGGAAATACACAACAGGACGGGTAGCCTTTGACAAACAATTAAACCCAGGTTACAGACTCTCTTCCTTCTCCTGCCCTTTGCGGGACACTTGTTCCCCTTTAATTTTACAGACTGACTGAGTTCACTAACCGCGGGGAGAGAGTAGGTGTCTCCGCGGCCCCACTGTGCTAACATGGAAGATAACACGATGGGGATGTGGGGTGGTGGGTGGGGATCAGTGACATGTTTGTGTAAAGGGCAGCGGAGGAGAAGGATTGACAGCTGTCAGTGAGGGACAGAAGTTGTTTAAGGTGAGCCAATACATTCCCGATCAGCACAGAAGGCATTCACTGGTCAGCTGCCCTCTGCTGTACTTCTGGTCAGAGCGGTTTCCGCAGTGGAGCCGTTATCACGTTTGCTTTCCACGTGAAAGGATCCCGTGCAGGAAGATTATGTTTAAACTTGCTGTGGATGAACAGTCATGGGCGAGTTTATTCTCCTGTCAAAAGAGCGACAGTGGCTTCTCCCTTATTCTTTAATTGCTCTTTATTTCACTTCACTAAATAGATATATTTGAGTGAGAGAAATTGTTCCAGAGTGTCGCACACTTCATCTTTTGTTCCCTTTTAAACACATAAAATGAGGCCGGGGAATAAATACAGAAAACAAAGCAGAGGGATACAGACAAGAGGAAGAGAGAAGGGGAAATACTGTCCCCACCCAGAACTAATGCAGAAACTCCTCTGCTGCGCTCGGGGTGGCCACCCGCAGCCTGGATACACTAACGTCCCAACAGTTCATTGACTGTCGGAGTGGGACCGTTCGGCGCTTCAGAAGGCAGGTCGAAAAAGCAAAGTCACTGATTCAGTCCCATGTGCTTCTCTGACTGACACCGGGGAAACGGTGAGACAGATTTTGGAGCACAGGTCTGGTTATTGTGAAACAGCAAAGAAAATATGAAGTCTGGAATTAAGTTATTTACTGTGTATCCTGCTCGTTTCGTGGTTAGGCATTCACAGAGGGAGCCAGAGTTTGGAAAGTAACTTTTTAATTCAAACTTTTTTCAAATAATTACATACAATTAATTAAACTCTGTGGGAGGTGGGGTGATTAAAAAATCACCGATCGGAAAGGAATTGTCCGCAGGAAGCCTCCAACCGGAATTTTTGGGCTAATATTCCCACCCGGATTGTTTTGCAGACTTACAGTCAATACTTCAATAACTGAACTGTAATAATTTCAGGAGCTTTCATCATAGATTATATTTTACACCCTATCTGACTTAACACACTCTGAATTTTTGAAATTGGTTTAAAATGTTCATTGCTCAGAAGACAAGTAACCTGGGGTACTTTTTTAAATTTATTTCACAGCAAATATATTCTAAAATGATGTTTCGGCCCGAGCTCAAACCGGGGCCGTTTCGTGTGTGAGACATACATGATAACCACTACACTACAGAAATCACTGCAGAACTTATTGCCCAGAGAGAAGTGTTAAGCCAGAAGGTGTAATTCTGAATCCCTTTCTGTGAAAAAATCTTTTCACAAACATTTCTCTGACCGAAGCTGCACAAGTCAAAAATGTTCCTTTCAAAGTCGTCAAACTCCCAAATTAACGCACCCCGCGAATCTTCTGGATCAGAAAGCTCGAGTTGTGCCGACTCAATCCATAAATCTGACTTTACTCACCCTGTATTTTAGGAGATTGGTTTAAAATGTTCATTGCTCATAAGACACGGAACCTGGGGCTACTTTTGTTCAATGTATTTCACAGCAAATATATTCTAAAATAAAGCACGCGCCCAGGCTCAAACCAGGGACATTTCATGTGGGAGGTGAACATGATAACGGCTACACTACGTAAACATTTCCTTAACCCAGCCCCCGGTTCGTCATTTGTACCACAATTTAACCCAATGAGATCGGGATAAAAGTTCCTCACATGCTCATGGCAAAATAAATGGTGAAAGATTTACAAAATAATTTATATATTAATTAATGATGTTCAAGTCAATGATTCTTATTTTTTATACATGATTTGCATATAGATCTGTAAAATAAATGAACTCTTTTTTTCATAAGGTTTTGAATTAAAAGTACAACTTCCCAGGGTGGGAATTGAATCCAGGACACAACGTTGAGAGTATTGAATCCTTACCACTCGACAACCAGGGACCGATAGACCGTTTTACTGCTGCATCATTATAGTTCATGACATTATTGTCATTTTCAGTTCACTTGATTCACACCGAAAAAGACTGTAACTGTTGTGTATGCATGCCTGTTTACTGTGTGATGTCTGTAACACTGCTATGCAACACTGAATATTCTCTTACACTCTACACACCTTACTTACACCAGAGGATGCTGCAGCTTGAGACTGAAACGTTACCTGCAACCCAGTATATAAAGGAGCTCACAGCTTGGTGTCCTCACTCGAGGAGCTTCAAATAAATGACTACAGGTCAACACAGTTTAAGTATCATACCCTGCCTCGTGGAGTCATTACTCAAGGTGCCTACATACACTACAGTAAACACCACTTGAAATCACATTCAAATGATTCACTGAATCCACCCCTTGTACCACCGCAGCACAGGTTCGATTCTTGGTCAGGGAGATAATATTTACAACACAGTTTTCAAACTAATAGCCCTATATAAATGTCAATATGCAGCTTATGTGAAAAAATTAATTCATTTAATCATGTTCAATGAACCGATAACTTTCTTTTGCAGAATTAAAGAAATGATAATATGGTTACTGAGGGATAGTGGTACATAAAAACATAAGAACATAAAAATTAGGAACAGGAGTCGGCCATCTAGCCCCTCGAGCCTGCTCCGCCATTCAACAAGATCATGGTTGATCTGGCCGTGGAATCAGCTCCACTTATCCGCCCGCTCCTCATAACCCTTAATTCTCTTATTGGTTCAAAATCTATCAATCTGTGACTTGAATACATTCAATGCGCGAGCCTCAACTGCTTCCTTGGGCAGAGAATTCCACAGATTCACAACCCTCTGGAAGAAGGAATTCCTTCTCAACTCGGTTTTAAATTGGCTCCCCCGTATTTTGAGGATGTGCCCCCTAGTTCTCGTCTCCCCGACCAGTGGAAACAACCTCTCTGCCTTTATCTTGTCTATCCCTTTCATTATTTTAAATGTTTCTATAAGATCACCGCTCATCCTTCTGAACTCCAACGAGTAAAGACCCAGTCTACTCAATCTTTCATCATAAGGTAACCCCCTCATCTCCGGAATCAGCCTAGTGAATCGTCTCTGTACCCCCTCCAAAGCTAGTATATCCTTCCTGAAGTAAGGTGACCAAAATTGCATGCAGTACTCCAGGTGCGGCCTCACCAATACCCTCTACAGTTGCAGCAGGACCTCCCTGTTTTTGTACTCCATGCCTCTCGCAATGAAGGCCAACATTCCATTCGGCTTCCTGATTACCTGTTGCACCTGCAAACTAACTTTTTGGGATTCATGCACAAGCAAGGGCCCCCAGGTCCCTCTGCACCGCAGCATGTTGCAATTTCTTCCCATTCAAATAATATTCCCTTTATCCTGTTTTTTTTCCCAAGGTGGATGACATCACACTTTCTGACATTGTATTCCATCTGCCAAACCTTAGCCCACTCATTTAACCTATCTAAATCTCTTTGCAGCCTCTCTGTGTCCTCTACACAACCTGCTTTCCCACTAATCTTTGTGTCATCTGCAAATTTTGTTGCACTACACTCTGTCCCCTCTTCCGAGGTCATCAATGTATATTGTAAACAGTTGTGGTCCCAGCACCGATCCCTATGGCACACCAATAACCACCGATTTCCAACCCGAAAAGGGCCCATTTATCCCGACTCTCTCCTTTCTGTTAGCCAGCCAATTCTCTATCCATGCTTATACATTTCCACTGACTTCGCGTACCTTTATCTTCTGCAGTAACCTTTTGTGTAATACCTTATCGAATGCCTTTTGAAAATCTAAATACACCACATCCATCGGTATACCTCTATCCACCATGCTCGTTATATCCTCAAAGAATTCCAGTAAATGAGTTAAACATGCTTTTCCCTTCATGAATCCATGCTGCGTCTGCTTGATTGCACTATTCCTACCTAGATGTCCCGCTGTTTCTTCCTTCATGATAGTTTCAAGCATTTTCCCTACTACAGATGTTAAACTAACCAGCCTATAGTTACCTGCCTTTTGTCTGCCCCCTTTTTTAAACAAAGGCGTTACATTAGCTGCTTTCCAATCCGCTGGTACCTCCCCAGAGTCCAGAGAATTTTGGTAGATTATAACGAATGCATCTGCTATAACTTCCGCCATCTCTTTTAATACCCTGGCGTTTCATCAGGACCAGGGGACTTGTCTACCTTGAGTCCCATTAGCCTGTCCAGCACTAACCCCCTAGTGATAGTGATTGTTTCAAGGTCCTCCCTTCCCACAATCCTGTGACCAGCAATTTCTGGCATGGTTTCTGTGTCTTCCATTGTGAAGACCGAAACAAAATAATTGTTTAATATCTCAGCCATTTCCATATTTCCCATTATGAAATCCCCCTTTTCATCTTCTAAGGGACCAACATTTACTTTAGTCACTCTTTTCCGTTTTATATATCGGTAAAAGCTTTAACTATCCGTTTTTATGCTTTGCACAAGCTTACCTTCGTAATCTATCTTTCCTTTCTTTATTGCTTTCTTAGTCATTCTTTGCTGTCGTTTAAAATTTTCCCAATCTTCTATTTTCCCACTAACCTTGGCCACCTTATACGCATTGGTTTTCAATTTGATATTCTCCTTTATTTCCTTGGTTATCCACGGCTGGTTATCCCTTCTCTTACCGCCCTTCTTTTTCACTGGAATATATTTTTATTGAGCACTTTGAAAGAGCCCCTTAAAGGTCCTCCACTGTTCCTCAATTATGCCACCGTTTAGTCTGTGTTTCCAGTCTACTTTAGCCAACTCTGCCCTCATCCCACTGTAGACCCCTTTGTTTAAGCATAGTATGCTCGTTTGAGACACTACTTCCTCACCCCCAATCTGTATTACAAATTCAACCATACTGTGATCACTTATTCCGAGAGGATCTTTTACGAGCTTCAATCATTAATTTTCTCTTTACATGTGATGAACTTTCATCCCTATCTCGTTTACACGCTGTATTTTAGGAGAATGGTTTAAAATTTTAAGTGCTTATTGTCATGTATTCAACCAACATTGTAACCCATATATAATCTGACCTCAGTTGTACACTGTGAGAACAATGACCACTAGGTGGTGAACTTGTGGGAGACACTGCTAACCTGGACCTTCAGGTATAAAAGGGGAAGCTCCACCCAATTTCATCACTTGAATGCAAAGGAATAAAGGACAGGTCACAGACTGACCTTCTCTCAAGCATGGGCCTCGTGTGAATTTATACTGTACAGCAAGGACGTATCACTTATGACTCCAGGAACCCGGTGCAACTTTTGTTAAAATTAACAGGACCAACTATTTCACAGAAAAAATCTTCTCTGACATAATGTTTTTAGATCATGCACTGGTCGATCATTCTTCGGTGCAAAGTGGATGAACTGACCCTTCCCCACATTGAACCCCAGTAATCATAGTTAAGGGGAGATTTAATAGAGATTTTCAGAATTATGGGGAAACTGTTTCCACGGGCAGGAGTGTCGGTAACCAGAGGACACAGACATAAGATAATTGGTAAATGGAAAAATCCGGGGCGGGGGATGTGGGGTGAGGAGATGTATTTTTACCTGCTCCTGATCCTTACATATTATGATCTTATGACCTTTTACAGGAGAACAATCTCGCCCCTGAGTGTGTATGAGGAGAAAGCTCCAGAAAATATTCAATATTCCCACCTGGTGAGCTTTCGCGTGTGAGGCGAACATGTTAACCGCTACACTGCGGAAACATCTCCACTTTCAGCACCTGGTCAGACGGAAATGTTAAGCGAGCAGGTGAACTGCTGAATCCCACTTTTAAGGAGTTGGTCGTGGTGCCGAACAAATGGGTTTTGCTAAATGACGATGATAAAGAAGTGAGACTCGAACCCACACTTCCAGAAAAAACTGCAAACTGAACACAGCACCTGAGACCGCTCGGCCATCCTGACTATTTAATGCTGTATGTGGCCACCTGCAGGTTGATTTTGAACGTTTGTACTTTTGTATCCTTTCACATGAAATAAATGAGGGCAGCAGGCGTATCTCTGCCTGACACCGGGGAAACAGTGAGACAGACCTTGGAGCAAGGGTCTGGTTATTGTTAAACAGCAAAGAAAATATTAATTCTGGAATTATCCAAAAGCAATGTGACCTCGACGTAAAATAATCAGGGGCTCAGTTTTGCCAGTATTTTCACAACTTAATGTTGCAATGTGAAACAATGCAGGAAATCAGTGGTGAAGATAAAATCCCACGGTGTTCATTTTCAAATTCAACACAGTACGATTTGAAATAAAGTGAAAGAATTTTACAGTGAAAAGATTTGGAAGTGTTACTTGTATTTGTGTCTTTAATTGAACTTTGTGGCGTCTGACTCCCGTTCATGCCTCTGCTGAATAAGAAAGGAGAGTTTGACGTTGACCAGACTGCACTGCCCCTGATATTTGTGAGCTCATCCTTAATATTCAGTGGTTTCTCGCCCTTTGATGGGCTGCAGTGTAGCGGATATCACGTTGGCCTCACACGTGAAAGGTCCCCGGTGGATCGGTTTTCTCTCACTGAAAGTTATCTATTTATTGAAGTGAAATAAAGAGCAATTAAGGAATAAGGGAGCCCTTTTGCCAGGAGAATAAATAGCAAATAAAAACAGCAAATGCTGCAAATCTCAGCAGGTCAGGCAGCATTTGCCAGGAGACTAAACTTGCCTGCGATTCTTCATCCACAGTAAGTTTAGGGAAATTCCAACGTCCTGGGCCCATACAAAGTTTCTACGGATTGCGGGATTTACGCATATCTTGCCCAGCAAATATCCTCAAAAACCTTGCAGCTAAAAAAGCAAGCGCATTGCGTAATTTTGCAGGTGCAAGTGTTTAAAAACACTCATAACCACAATAAAATAAAATAAACACAAATAAAAAAAAACTCTGCCAACTAAGGTAAGTTTATTTTTAACCCGAATTACAAAGCTTAAAAAAAATTGGAACTATCTTATTTTTTTCTAATGCGTTTATTAACTTTAATTTCAATTAATTTTAATTACGTGAGGTCTGTTTTTTATTATTTCTCATTGTGTGTGTGTTTTTTGTTCTCATGAATAGCACTGAGAACCCGTAGGTACGCGAGTCTCATTGCTATTAATGGGAAAGCTGTGGAATACGTACCTGATTGGCTGAGCAGTCACACGTGGGATCCCTCCGGACGGGAGCGTGCGTCGCAGCGCGGGAAGAGAAGGCCTCCCCAGTGGAATCCACGGTGCCTCCTAGACCACCAGGTAGGTTTGTAAAACATCTCCGGTCGGAAGGGAATTGTCCGCGGGAAGTCTCCAACCGGAATTTTTGGGCCAATATTCCCACCCGGATTGTTTTGCAGACTGACAGTCGAGACTTCAAAAACTGAACTGGAGTAATTTCAGGAGCTTTAATCATCGATGACATTTTACACCCTATCTGACTTAACACACTCTGTATTTTATCAGATTGGTTTAAAATGTTCATTGCTCAAAAGACAAGGAACCTGGGGCACTTATGTTCAATTTATTTCACAGCAAATATATTCTAAAATGATATTTCTGCCTGGGCTTGAACTGGGGACCTTTTGTGTGTGAAAGACTAACATGATAACTGCTACACTACTGAAACCCCTGCTTAACTGCCTGCCCAGAGAGAAGTGTTAAACCAGAAGGTGTAATTCTGAATCCCTTTCTGTGAAAAAATCATGACACAAACATTTCTCTGACCGAAGCTGCACAAGTCAAAAATGTTCCTTTCAAAGTCGTTAAACTCCCAAATGTCCGTGCCCCCCGAATCTTCTGAATCAGAAAGCTCTAGTTGTACCGACTCAATCCATAAATAACAAATAAAAACAGAATTGCTAGAAATCTCAGCTGGTCAGACAGCATCAGCGTTTTTACCAGGAGACTAAGCTCGCCTCCGATTGTTCATCCACAGCAAGTTTAAACATATTATAGAATCATGGAACGGTTACAGCACGGAAGTAGGCCGTTCGGCCTGTCGAGCCTGTGCCGACTCTTAGCTAGTCCCACTCCTCTGGCCTTTACCCGTACCCCTGAGATATTTTTCCTTCAGATACTTATCCAAATCCATTTTGAAAGATAAGATTAATTCTGCCTCTGCCACCCTTTCAGGCAGCACATTCCGGATCCTAACCACTCGCTGCCAAATGGCCTCCTCCTGTTCCGATGTTCCTGTGTATAAAGTCTGGGAAATACGAGTTCAATTCCTGCCACTCTCACAGCCTTCCTAAATATAGCACCGTCATTCTATTCTCGTAAAACCAGCTCCTGAATTATCGGCCAGCTGTGTTGGTTGGACCTCTGGTTATGTTCCTTAGACAACATCTACCACCGTGTGTCTGTAGTGTAGTGGTTATCATCTTCACCAAACACACCAAAGGTCTCCGGGCGAAATCATTTTGAAAACATTAAAATGGGCCGAATGGCCGACTCCTGTTCCTAATTCTTGCGTTCTTATGATCTTATGGCCTTTCACTGGAGAACAATCTCTCCCCTGAACATGCTTGAGGAGTAAGTTCCAACAAAATATTTCCACCCGGTGAGCTTTCCCGCGTGTGAGGCGAACGTGTTAAACGCTACACTGCGGACACATCTCTACTTGCAGCACCAGGTCAGACGGAAATGTTAAGCGAGCAGCTGAACTGCTGAATCCAACTGTTAAGGACTTTGTCGTGGTGTCAGAACAAATTCTAGGTGAGCCTCCATTTGCCGGCGAAGTTTGAACTTGCGGTTAGAACTTTTGCAAAGAATGACTGCATTTTTACGTGGCCTTTCAACAACTCAGGATATCCCCAAGTGATTTAAAGTCAATGAAGTACCAATGGAGCCTTGTATTGTGGGGAAAGATGTGCCCCAATCACCCCACACGCATCTGAACTCTTTCCGAAGCAGGAGAGTGTGTAACCTGGGTCTATAACATAAAGTAATGGGCTCATCAACGATTAAAGCCCATTATTAATCCTCTCACACACCTCAATTATGTTTATGCAATGCATCGATGGAAACTTCAATTACTGAACTTTACTAAGTTAAGAAACTTTAATCATTGATGAAGTTTTATCCCCTATCTGATTTTACACACACTGTATTTTAGGAGAGTGAGTTAAAATGCCCATCGCTCATGATACAAGGAACCTGGGGCGACTATTTAAAAGGTATCCCACAGAAAAATATTTGCTAAAATAATGTTTCTGTCTGAGCTCAAACCGAGGATATTTCACATGTGCGGCGATGGTGATAACCGTTACACGACGGAAACCTCTGCTTGCACCTCGAAAAAAAGCATCCTGCAGCGCTGCCTCACTTCCCAGCAACAGATCAAAGCGACAAACAAACCCATCGATTATTCCCACTTCCCCACCTCCACAGATACTGCCCGACCTGCTGAGTGTTTCCAGCATTTTCTGTTTTTACTGAATACAGGTATTCGTTCAAAATCAAACTGGAGGTAGCCACACACAGATTGAACAGAGCCAGAGAGACAGACAGGATCGGGAAACTCCGGGAAATGGGGCGAAACCAACAGGCGCCTGGCTGCAATCACCGACAGAGACATGTGATTTACATAATCCTGGCGAGCTCAGTAGATACAGCATGAGGCTCTTATTCTCAGGGTTGTGGGTTTGAGCCCCACGTTGGGTGAATCATTATCGTTAAATTTTATGTCGCTTTCTCGGGCAAACTTCATGAATTAACCGATCAGCTTCTTTTGCACAGTGAAAGTAATGTTAACTGAGGAGAGTCGATAATTGAAAAATTGGTTCTGGGCTTTGCATGTTAACTGTTAAACCATATCCCATTTTACACACTGTACTTGAGGCATCTGATTCAGAATGTTTATTGTAACATGAACGTGCCCCTGGGGAAACAGTGAGACAGGTTTTAGAGCAAGGGTCTGGTTATTGTGAAACAGCAAACACAATATCAATTCCGGAAGAACAACACTAAATTAACTGATTTGAACACGCAGCCTCCTGATCGGGAGTTAGACCCGTAACCGTTGCACCACGATGTCCAGATTCTACAACAGTCCCAGCGGATCGGAAGGTAGAAAATGTAACATCGCTATTCAAAAAAGGAGGGAGAGAGAAAACCGGGAACTACAGGACAGTTAGTCTGACATCAGTCATCGGGAAAATGCTGTCATCCATTGTTAAGGAAGTGGTATCAGGGCACTTTGAAAATTACAACATGATTTGACAGAGTCAACATGGTTTTATGTAAATGTCATGGGCAGGATCAGAAAATAATCAAATAAGACTAATGTTCAGCTGGCCTTCATATCTCGCGAACTCGATCACCAGCAAGTGAGCAGGAAGGCCAATGGAATCTTGGCCTTTAGTGCAAAGGGGATGGAGTATAAAAGCAGGGAAATCTTGCTCCAGTCATACAGGTATTGGTGAGGCAACACCTGGAATACTGCGTGCAGTTTTGTTTTCCATATTTACGAAAGGATATACTTGCTCTGGAGGCAGTTCAGAGAAGGTTCACTGGTCGATTCCGGAGTTGAGGGGGTTGACTTATGAGGAAAGGTTGTTTCGATTGGGCCTCTACTCATTGGAATTCAGAAGAATGGGTGATGATCTTATCCAAATGTATAAGATTATGAGGGGGCTTGACAAGGTGGATGCAGAGAGGATGTTTCCATTGGTGGGGGAGACAAGAACGAGATCTTCGAATAAGGGGCCGCCCATTTAAAACTGAGGTGGGGAGAAATTTCTTCCCTCAGAGGGTTGTAAATCTGTGGAATTCGCTGCCTCAGAGAGCTGTGGAAGCTGGGACATTGAATATATTTAAGTCAGAAATCGATAATTTCTTAAATGATAAGGGGATAAGCGGTTATGGGGAGCGGGCGGGGAAGTGGAGCTGAGTCAATGATCAGATCAGCCATGATCTTATTAAATGGTGGAGCAGGCTCGAGGGACGGTGTGGCCGACTCCTGCTCCTATTTCTTATGTTAGTATAACTGGAACACAAGGGGACAGATGTTGTGTGCAGCTATACAAAGTCCTGGTTAGACCTCACTTGGGGGACCGTGTTCAGTTCTGGTACCGCACCAGCAGCATCAGCTTTTTTGCCAGGAGACTCAATTCGCCTCCGATTGTTCATCCACAGCAATTTTAAATATAATGTTCCCGCCTGGGATAGAACCAGGAAATTTTCACATGGAAAGCAAACTTGATAACCGCCACACTACAGAAACCTCTGTTACAGGAAGCACAACAGAGGGGTGCTGAACAGTGAGCTCCCTCGGTGCTGATCGGGACCGATGCTGATGTGGAAGCAAGTCATCCTCGACTCCGGGGGACTGCCTCAGAAGAAGAGAGGAGGATCAGGAATGTGTTGGCTCACCTTAAACAACTTCTGTCCTTCACTGAAAGCTCTCGATCCTTCTCCTCCGCTGCCCTTTACAGAAATGTCACGTAATTACCACCCACCATGTTCACTTCCACATCCTCACAGTGGGCCACAGAGACTCCTGCCGTCTCCCCGCAATCAGCGAACTCACCCAGTTTGTAAAGTTACACCCGGAACAAGTGTCCCGCAAAGGGCAGGAGAAGCCAGAGAGTCTGTAAACTCAGTGTGTAACAGAAAGTAACGGGGTTATTAACGGTGATTACAGCAATTCATCATCACCATAGGCAGTCCCTCGAAATCGAGGAAGACTTGCTTCCATTCAAAAAGTGAGTTCTCAGGTGACTGAACCGTCCAATACAGGAATTACAGTCTCTGTCACAGGTTGGACAGACCGTGGTTGAAGGAAATGTTGGGTGGGACTGGTTTGCCACACGCTACTTCCGCTGCCTGTGCATGTGTTATACATGCTCTCGACGATGAGACTCGAGGTGCTCAGCGCCCTCCAGATGCTCTTCCTCCACTGAGGGTGGTCTTTATCCAGGGACTCCCAGCTGTTGTTGGGGATGTTGCATTTTATGAAGTGGCTTTGAGGGTCCTTGAAACGTTTCCCCTGCTCACCTGGGGCTCGCTTGCCGTGCAGGAGTTCCGAGCAGAGCGCTTGCTTTTGGAGTCTTGTGTCAGGCATGCAAACAATGAGGCCCGTCCAACGGAGCTGGTCGAGTGTGGTCAGTGCTTTGATGCTGGGGATGTTGGCCTGATCGAGGACGCTAACGTTGGTGCATCTGTTCTCCGAGGGGATTTGCTGGATTTTGCAGAAACATCATTGGTGGTATTTCTCCAGTGACTTGAGGTGCCCACTGTATAAGGTCCATATCTCTGAACCATACAGGAGGACGGGTATCACTACAGCCCTGTAGATCATGAGCTGAGTGGCAGATTTGAGGCCCTGATCTTCGAACACTCTCTTCCTCAGGCGGCCGAAGGCTGCATGGCGCACTGGAGGCAGTGTTGAACCTCGCTGATAATAGGCTCCCGAGGTATGCAATTATTCATCCTCTCACAGACCTCAATTATTTTCATGCGATAAACTGATTGAGAATAGAAAGAGGGTTAGTATCTGGGTGTTAACCACCCGACCACCAAGGAAAAATTACGATAATGGTATGTATTATATCTATATTAATAGAATCAACGAATCAGAAAGTTTCAGCACAGAGTGAGGCCATTTCAGCCCATCGTGTCCCCGCCGGCCGACCAAGAGCTATCCAGCCTAATCCCACTTTCCAGCTCTCGGTCCAGAGCTCTGTAGGTTGTGGCACTTTAAGTGCACATCCACGTATCTTTTACATGTAGTGAGGGTCCCTCCCTCTACCACCCTTTCAGGCATTGAGATCCAGACCCCCACCACCCTCTGGGTGATGAAATGTCCCCTCATATCTCCTCTAAACCTCCCCAATTACTTTAATTCTTCGCCCCCTGGTTGTTGACCCCTCTGCCAAGGGAAACAGGATCTTCCGATCCATTCTATCCAGGCCCCTCAATTTTATACACCTCAATCAGGTCTCCGCTCAGATGCCTCTGTTACAAAGAAAACAGATTCAGCATCTCCAAACTATCCTCATTGACAAAATTCTCCAGACCAGGCAACATTCTAGTAAATCTCCTCTGCACCCTTTCCAGGGAAATCACATCTTTCCTGTAATGTGGTGACCAGAAATGCACGCAGTACTCCAGCTGTGGTGTAGCCAGTGTTTTGTACAGTTCAAGCATAACCTCCTTGCTCTTGTATTCCATGCCTTGACTAACAAAGGCAAGTATTCCATATGCCTTCTTAACCACATTAACTACCTGGCCTGCTACCTTCAGGGATCTGCGGACCTGCACTCCAAGGTCCCTTTGTTCCTCTAAACTTTTCAGTGTCGTACCATTTAATGTATATTCCCTTGCCTTGTTAAACCTCCCCAAATGCATTACCTCACACTTATCCGGATTGAATTCCATTTGCCACAGTTCTGCCCAACTGACCAGTACATTGATCATCATCATCATAGGCGGTCCCTCGATCGAGGATGATTTGCTTCCATGAGTTCACAGGAGGTTCGATGAAGGACCCGATGTTCCAGTCCTGAATCCAATTGAGGGGATGGAAGATCCCTTTGTGTGGATTTTTTTAACGTGGGGTGACCGTTGCACACCTGCCACCACATGGGCTTGACAGAGCTGGGTCTTGGTCCAGTGGAAAGGGTTAACCAAGACGACAGGAGACCAGCTCTGCTGCACGGACCCAGTGCCCACAAATATCGCAGTGTGGGCTGGGCCCGTGCTACCCCTGGGCCCTCGGCTCTTCTGGGCCCCGTCCCCTCATCTGGCGCACCTCCTCCACGATCTGTCGCCGCTCCTCCACCATAAACATTCAACGCATCTCGCCACATACACTCACCGCTCATCCGTCCCGACCTTCCCACTCCTCTGTACCTGGGCCCTGCCGATGTTCCTGCTCACGCTCCAAAATGACGACCAGCGTTTTGATGACGTCACCCAGACGCCCATTTCAAAAACATCGGCATTTGTTTAAATACCTTAAAACTGTTAACATATATGTAATAAAGCTTGAAGCACCTCCCGGAATTCCTTCTAAGATGTGATTATGGTTTGTTGATCCAGATTCCAGAATCCATGGAGAGATGTTACCCATGGTATAAGGTGGTGTGGCTGGATTCCGATGGACTGCATGGATAGCTTACCAACTTCGCTTGTTGTTTTAGTATCATCGCGCTGGTCCCTCGGAGAACAGTGTGAAGTGGTGGGAGGATCAATGTGGCCAGGATTCGTGTTCTGGTCAATATTTATCCCTCAATCAACATCACAAAGACAGATGATCTGGTCATCATCACACGGCTGCCTATAGGAGCCTGCCGTGTGCAAATTGGCGGCTGTGTCTCCCACACTACAAGAGTGACCGCACTTCAAAAAGTACTTCATTGGCTGCAAAGCGCCTTGAGATATCCATTGATATCTTCCTGTAGTCCGCCACTTTCTTCTTCATTATCAACCACTCAGCCTATTTTAGTGTCATCTTAAAACTTCTTACTCATACCCTCAACATTTCAGTCCAAGTCATTGATGCATACCACAAAAAGCAAGGGACCCAGCACTGAGCCCTGCGGAACCCCACTGGATCACAAAATCAACCATTACGCTTTGATTCCTGCCTCTGAACAAATTTTGGACCCAACTTCCACTTTGCCCTTGAATCCCATGGGCTTTTACATTCGTAAGCAGTCTGCCAAGTGCGACCTTATCAAAAGCTTTGCTAAAGTGCATATACATTATATCATACCACTGCCCTATTCAACCCTCCTGGTTACCTCCTCGAAAAATGCAATGAACTTAGTCAGACACGACCTTTCCTTGACAAATTCATGTTGACTATCCTTGATTAATCCATTTCTTTCCAAATGAAGATTTATCCTGTCCCTCAGGATTTTTACAAATAATTGTAAAAGGTTCGGCTGGCCAGCCTGTATTTACTCAATCCCTTTCTCCCTTTTTAAACAAAGGTACAACGTTAGCAGTGCTCCAATCCTCTGGCCCCGCACCTGTAGCCAGTGAGGATTGGACAATGGTCGTCAGAGCCTCTGCTATTTCCTCTTTTGCTGCTCTTATCATCCTGGGATACATTTCATCCGGGCCTGGGGATTTATCCATTCAAAGCTGCTAAGCCACCACTACTTCCTCTCTCACTCTCTTTATTTCATCTAATATTTCACACTTCTCCACCCTCATTGCAAAGTCCACATTGCCCCTCTCCTTTGTGAAATCAGATGCAAAGTATTCATAAAGAATCCTACCCACGTCTTCCGCCTCCGCGTACAGATTCCCTTTATGGACTCTAATAGGCCCCACTCTTTATCTTGTTATCAGCGTGCTCTTAATGTATTTGTAAAACATCTTTGGGTTTTACCAGATTTAATTGCCAACATTCTCTCATGCTCTCTCTTTGCTTTCCTGATATATTTTTTAATTGCACCTCTGCACCTCTCGAGTTTCTGCAGTATTGAGTTATCCGTATCTGTCATAAGCTTTCCTTTTTTTCGTTAACTTTCCCTGTATGTCCCCTGACATCCCAGGAGCTCTAGATTTGTTAGTCCCACCTTTGTTTTAAGGGAACGTACTTGCTCTGTACCCTCAGGATCTCCTCCTTGAATGCCTCCCACTGCTCTGACACTGATTTACCAGCAAGTAGCCGTTCTCAGTCCACTTTGGCCAAATTCAATCTCAGCTCAGCAAAATTGGCTTTACCCCAATTGAGAACTTTTATTCCTGGTCCCCTTTGTCCTTTTCTATAACTACCCGAAACCTTACTCAGTGTGATCACTCGCACCAAAATGCTCTCCCACTGATACCCCTTCTACCTGCCCCTCTTCGATCACAAGACCCAGTCCAGAACCGCTCCTCCCTTGATGGGCTTGTTACATACTGGATAGAGAAGTTCTCCTGAATGCATTTTAGGAATTCTCCACCATCTGTACCATTCACACTATCATTTTCCCAGTTCATATTCGGGTAGTTAAAATCCTCCACTTTTACAGCTCGATAGGTTTTGCACTTCTCAACATTCTGCCCATATACTTGTTCTTCTATCTCCCTCTAACTTCCTGAGGGTCTACAGTGCACTCCCAGTAGTGTGATCGCCCCTTTTTTGTTCTTCAATTCAACCCACATGGCCTCGTTTGATGACCCCTCTCACACATCATTCCTTTTCACAGCTGCAGGATCCGTCAATAATCTCTCACAACTCAACTGAAAGCAGCTGGAATGTGCAGATTTGAGAGGGGTTTTCTGCACCGTCAGGGCTGGAAACTGTCGAGTTTGAATGTGTACCGAACTGTACAGAGTATTCAACAAATATAGCAGGACTGGGAGACATTGTGCTTTGTCAATACTGAACCAGAAATGCACATTATTCAATGCTTCTCATATTTAATTGAGCACGTTTTCAGCTGGTTTTGAAACAGGAACCTTTTGCGTGTTAAGCGAATGTGATGACCACTACACTACGGAACCCACACTTTCAAAGCAGACTGCAAACTGAATGCAGCAACTTAGACCGCTCGGCCATCCTGACTGCTCAATATTATGTGTGGCCACCTGCAGTTTGATTTTGAACTTTTGTGTCCTGTCACATGAAGTAAATGAGGACAGCAGGCGTATCTCTGCCTGACACCGGGGAAACGGTGAGACAGACCTTAGAGCAAGGGTCTGGTTATTGCGAAACAGCAAAGAAAATATTAATTCTGGAATTACCCAAAAGGACAGGGACCTCAACATGATTTAAACATGCAACTTTCTGATCAAGAGGCAGACACACCACCGCTGCACCACGAGACCTAAACACTGAGTCTGAGATGTTCGTCAATATGAAGGTTCTGCAATAAAAGGGGCTTTAAAATCCCCTTTAAAATCCCCTGTCAGAAGCTGCGCTCACCTGCCAGTCACCATATGTTTATTTGTTAAACTTTTGTGTTGCTTTCACGGGATAGCATCATTAGTTAACCCATCACCTTCTTTTGCACAATGAAAGAAATGCTAACTGAGGGAGAGTTGATACTTTAATCAATAAATACAGCAAATGCTGGAAATCTCAGCAGGTCAGGCAGCATTTGCCAGGAGATTAACCTCGCCTCCCATTGTTCTTCCACAGCAAGTTTAAACATAATGCTCCCATTTGGGATCGAACCAGGGACGTTACACGTATAGAGCAAACGTGACAACCACTACACTACGGAAACCTCTGGCAAAGCAGCCCCAACAGAGGGGAGCTGACCAGTGAGCTCCCTCTGTGCTGATCGGGAATGTGCTGGCTCACCTAAAACAACTTCTGTCCCACACTCAAAGCTCTCAATCCTTCTCCTCCGCTGCCTTCACAGAAATGTCATGGATCACCCAGCCACCGTGTTCACTTCCACATCCTCACAGTGGGGCCACAGAGGCTCCTACCGTCTCCCCGCGATTAGCGAACTCGCCCAGTTTGTAAAATTAAACCCGGAACACGTGCCCGGCAAAGGGTAGGAGAAGCGGGAGAGTGTGTAAGCTCGTTCTGTAACAGATAGTAGTGAGGTTATTAACGGCGATTACAGCAATCATTAATCCTCTCACACACCTTAATTATTTTTCTGCGATGAACTGATTGAGAATGGAAAGAAGTTTAATGCTCGAGATCTTAACCACTTGACCAGAGAACAGCTTCGATAATTTGTATAAATATAAAAATATATATTTATTTATGGACCTGAATATCAACGGCTCGCTGCCAAGACCTCATGGCGCGACGGTCGTGCATCTAACTTTGAGCGAGAGAAATTGTTCCACAGTGACACCCATTTCATCTTTTGTTCCCTTTTAAACACTAGAAACTGAGACAGGGGAATAAATAGAGAAACCAAAGCTCAACGATACAGACAAGAGGAAGAGAGAAGGGGAAATACTGTCCCCACCCAGAACTGATGCAGAAACCCCTCTGCTGCGCTCGGGGTGGCCACCCACAGACTGGATACACTAACGTCCCAACAGCTCATTGACTGTCGGAGTGGGACCGTGCGGCGCTTCAGGAGACAGGTCGAAAAAGCAAAGTCACTGAATCGATCTCATGTGCTCCTTCTGCCAAGAATAGCTACACACAAAAAATGCTTTTATAAAAGTTACACCTTATCTCAACGTTTGTCAAAAACTTAGCTTGTTGGTCAAGGGGTATGATTCTCGTTTCTGGCTTGTTAATTGAAATTTGCGAGAGATCCCGGCCGAGCCCATTATTCTGCCGTGAATTTTGAAATTACATCGAACTTTTGCAAAGAAGGACTTGCATTTCTGCAACACCTTTCAGGAACTCATGATGCCTTAAAGCGCTTTACAGTCGTTGAGTTATGTTTGAAGTGTTGTAGTGTGGGGAAAGATGTGCCCAAATCACCCCACACGAACCTCAACACTTTGCGAAGGAGTTCGGTGCAAATAATCAGGGACTTGGACTATCTTTGAATGAGTTCTGCTTGTACCTGTATTCAAGCTTAAAACAGCAACTGGGCTTCCATCTCACGGGAGCAGCGTGTCGCAGTTCGCGAGTAGGTGACGAGGTTTGGGGTTGATGTGCGTCACTTTCAATTTTTGAAATGTCACCAAGCAAAGAAATGATGAATCCAACTGTCTCTGTAATCCTTTTGTTCAGGTTTAATCACAGGAATATTTGCAGTCAGGAGGTGAAAAGTAATTAAAACTGACGACTGGCTTTGGGACAATCAGTATTCTTTGTCACAGAAAAGGCACCGGAAGGCTGGAAGGTAGATCACACCAGTTGTGGGAGAGCTGGTTGGTGGTGACATGGAAGTGTCTGCAGTGTGCGGGACCAGACTGCTTCCATGCATCCACAATGAATGTCCCTCCCTTTATTTGGGAAAAGTACAACTGAGAGTAGACAAGTTCCTTCCCGGTCGGAGCAATCTGAAGCTTTAACTGACTGACACCCTGGTTTGGGATGTCTTGCAGTTTTCATTTAAGTTAGTCTCTGTGGCGCAATGGGTTAGCGCATTCAGCTGTTAACCGAACGGTTGGTGGTTTGAGCCCACCCAGGAACGAAGCTTTTAACTGTTTTCCCCGAGGATTCAGTGCCGCACAGTTCCAGGTTGTCATTGTGCGTTTTGGCTGCACGAATATATTCCGCAAACATTGCCAGCTGTGCTGTTATCCAGTGAGTTCCCACTCCAATACTTTTATGAACATTTAGTTAATGGAAAACGATAACAATTTTTTACATGGACCATGGTCCTCCATCCAGTCCACGAGAAATAAATTACGTTACTGGGTTTAAAGGAACTGGTGGAAATTGTCTGACCGAACGTTATGGCTTTGCTCAGTTTCTGAGTGTCAACAGTTTGCGAAGAATTATCTCATGGCCAATGCCTAGCATGAAAATGTCTCTCAGCATTTGTTCTAGGAATCCCTCAAATTCGCAATGTCCTGCGAGGCACCTTAATTTGGCGAAATAGCTCGCCACTTCCTGGCCCTCCGACCGTTGGCACGTGTAGAACCGATACCTCGCCATCAGATCGCTTTCTTTAGGATTTAGATGCTCGCAGACCAGCTTACACAATTCTTCATAGGATTTAGTTGTTGGTGTCACCAGAGCTAGAAGATTCTTCATGAGGCCATCGGTTGGTGCCCCACAGACGGTAAGGATGATCGCCCTTCATTTGGCAGCGTTCTCGTCGCCTTCCAGCTCGTTGGCCACGAAGTATTGGTCGAGTATCTCCACAAAGGCTTCGCAATCGTCCACTTCTGAGAACTTCTCCAGGATACCAACTGTTCATTGCATTTTTGCGTGGTTGTTCATTGTCTCGTCGCTAATTGATATGCTCATAATAAAGGATGAAACTTAGTATTGTGAACACTGAGTAAGTGTGACCTTTGCTCCTTTAATAAGACTGCAGAGTACAGGTACCTCATGGGTGGCCTGCTTGCATACCGTGCTCCCAAGGGATACTGGGATCTCTTGGGACTCCGACAGGTAGGCCCTCTGGTGGTGGTGTGCACAGGTTGTCAAGGGTTAAATACATAACACAAGATGTGAAAAGAAATCAACCATCAAAAGCCCTGTCATTAACCGCAAAGGGTTTCCTGCAATTTTCTGATCGCAAAGCGCTTTCAGTCCTTGTCCTTAAAATTGCAGACGTGGAAATTGGGGAGTTTAATGACTTTGAAAGGAGGACATTGTTGTTTGGTGCCGTTCTGGTCAGAGAAATGTTTGTGAAAGGAACTTTTTGCAAAGAGAGGGATTGGGCATTTCAGCTTGTTCCTGAACACTTCTCTCTGGGCACTGAGCTAAGCAGCAATTTCTGTCGTGTGGAGGTTATCACATTTCCTTCACACTTGAAAAGTTCCCGGTTCAAGCCTGTGCAGAAACATTATTTATCAAACAAAAACTTGTCTGCAATAAAAACTGTTTTGGATACATTGTTGAATGAGCAATGCACATTTAAAACCAGTCTCCTCCAATACAGATTGTGTAAAATCAGATCGGGGATAAAACTTCATCAAGGATTAAATTTTCATGAGTTATTAAAGTTCACTTTTTGAAGTTTTGACTGTCCCTGTCAGTATTTCATTCATTCTGTGAAACAATGCGATCGGTTTACACCAGCAGATCCAAGCTGCATTTGAAACCACAAACAACTCATTAATTATGCGCTTTTCCCTAGTTCCAGAGCTCAGAGGGTTATTGTCCATCCCTGGGATACAAGCTACCTCGGACCCAGGCCAAAGATCCCCGTACACCGAGCACAGGCTCAGGACAACCCCGGCGGAGAGGTTATCCCGGTCACTGGGCCTTCCAGCAGCCCTGAACAAGCGCCCGGTCTGAAACTTTCCAGAGTCTTAACTTGTATCTGGAACATCTAACAGTAAGGACGGCCGAGCGGTCTGAGGCGCTGCTTTCAATATTTGATTAAATTATCAATTCTCCCTCAGGTCGCATTTTTATCATTGTGCAAAAGAAGATCATGGGTTCATTAATGATATTTACCCACGAAAGCAACATAAAAGTTCAATGGAAAGTAATCGCCCAACGTGGGGCTCGAACCCACGACCCTGAGATTAAGAGTCTCATGCTCTACCGACTGAGCTAGCCGGGCTTCTCAACATTTACTCTGTCAATCCCCTTCAGAATATTGTTTGTTTCAATGAGATCATCTCTCATTCTTCGAATCTCCAGAGAGTGTCTGCATGTTCTACACAATCTCTCACCATAGGACAGTCCTCTCATCCCAGGAATCAATCTGTTGAACCTCCGTTGTACCACCTCCAAGGCAAGTGTATCCTTCCTCAGGTAAGGAGACCAAAACTGTGCGCAGTACTCCAGGTGTGGTCTCACCAGGGCCCTGCACAATTGGAGCAAGATTTCCTGACTCTAGCACGATGGGCGGAATATTAGGTGCTATGGTCCGAATATCCTGATTTTCTGCTGATTCTACGGTTGTATAAAAAGTTATTAAAATTCGACAGTCACTCGGCAAACATATTTGTATTTCCTTCAGTGTGCAACACTGATGGATGGATTAATGATGATTGAAACAATCATTCAGTATTTCACAGACTTGAATTATATTTGTCAGCTTGCTCTGTAAAAATGCTTTCCCTAACCAGGAATCAAACCCAGACCATGGCAGTGAGAACACCAAATACTAACCACTAGACTACCAGGGAACACTGCTTGCAGCCTCTGCGATAGCTTTAAATATAGTCAGCTTACAATCACAGCTGAGAATTGTGCGGTGACACGGGGTGTAACTGGATTTGCTGGGAGCAGCGTGGAGGCCCCGACCTGCGTGAGAACACCAGCGGCAGGTCGGGGCCATAAAAGGAGCGGTGAGCGGCGGCCTGGGAGCAGCGTGGTGGTGTACCACGGCAAGGTACAGCGCGAGCTGGTGAATGAGGGCGACGGCAGCGAAGAGTGACGTCATGAAAGTCCAGGTCGGTGATTGGAGCGTTGGCAGGTTTAGCAGGAGCAGCGAGAGACTGTGGAGGGATGTGATCGGGGCCCAGGGGCGGCGTGAGTTCAGGGCCAGGGGTCCAGGGGCAGCACGGGCCAGCCCACACTGCGATATGTGTGGGCACTGGGTCCGTGCAGCAGAGCTGGTCTCCAGTCGTCTTGGATAACCCTTGCCACTGGACCAAGACCTCGCTCTGTCAAGCCCGTGTGATGGCTGGGGTGCAACGGCCACCACACGTTAAAAAAATCCACGCACAGGCATCTTCCACCCTTTAACATGCAGTTCGGGACCTGGAATATTAGGTCCATCATTGAAACACCTGTGAACTCATCCTTTTTTGGCGTGGAAGCAAGTAATCCTCGCTTCGAGGGACTGCCTATGATGATGACGAACTGGATTTGCTGCAGTCCGCGGGCAGCAGGTGATGAAAACGGGCGTGAGAGGGTAAGTGACAGGTGGGCACTGCTTCTGATGCTGTCTGACCCACGGTGGCAGTGGCCGGGGATTTTAAAGCCCTTTCATTGCACCAATGCAGGGTAAATGAAACTGTGTTTCAGGAACCTTCATGTATACAAACATGGGCACTCTGCACTGTAGACCTCGTGGTGTAACGGTCGTGTGTCTGACTCCAGATCAGAAGGCTGCGTGTTTATATCACGTCGGGGTCACTGTACTTTTCCATATTGTTCTTCCGGAATTGAGATTTTCTTTGCTGCATCACAATTTATTTTCCCACCCATCTTTGTACCATCAGCAAACTTGGCTCCATTACACTGGGTCCCTGTATCCCTGGGATAGGGGAGGGACGACACACCGGAGAAGTGTGAGCTTGTGGACCGGAGAAGTTGCAGCTGCTGGAGCTGTGCGTTTTATCGGGGAGGGACGGGGGGAGAGCCCGCCGAGCGACCGGAGACGCTGAGAAGCTGCTGTGCTTTTCATCGGGTTTGACACTGTTTAAAAATTGCAGAGTGCCAAGGTTTCTCTCCCTACTGCCCATGCGCGAAGGTGCCGGCAGTGTTTTCGGCGCAGGCATTTGGCTCCACCCCCCACTTCACCATCGACACCATGCCAGGACTCCGGGGACTGTACACAGCGGCCAGGATGGGGCGAGTTTTTCCCCCGCGCCATTTCCAGCGCGCAAAGTCGGTGCGCTTGAGGTCAGTGCGCCGACAATACTGCTTGGGGGAAATCTAGCTCTTAAAGAGTAAGGAGTACACTGAAGGAAATACAAATATGTTTGCCAAGCAACTGTCAAATTTTAATAACTTTTTATACAACCATCGAATCAGCAAAAAACAGGGCACTCGGCCCATAGTACCTAATATATAGCCCACAGTACAAGAGTAAGGAAGTCTTGCTACAATTGTACAGGGCCCTGGTGAGATGAGGAGAAACTTCTTCACTCAGAGAGTTGTTAACCTGTGGAATTCTCTGTCGCAGAGTTGTTGATGCCAGTTTGTTAGATATATTCAAGAGGGAGTTGGATGTGGCCCTTATAGCTAAAGGGATCAAGGGGTATGGAGAGAAAGCAGGAAAGGGGTACTGAGCTGAATGATCATCCATGATCTTATTGAATGGTGATGCAGGCTCGAAGGGCCGAATGGCCTACTCCTGCATCTATTTTCTATGTTTCGATGTTTCTCTGTCCTGCTACTGCTTCTTTAATAATGGATTCCAACATTTGCCCAACCACAGATGTTCGGCGAACTGGTCTATAGTTTCCTGCTTTTTGTCTGCCTCCTTTTTTAAATAGGGGCATTATATTTGCAGTTTTCCAATCTGCAGGGTCCTCCCTAGACTCCAGCGAGTGCATGTCCACAGATCCCTGAAAGTAGCAGGCCAGGTAGCTAAGGTGGTTGAGAAGAAATATGGAATGCTTGCCTTTATTAACCGAGGCATCAAATACAAGAGATGGGGTCGGTGGGGTAGGTTAGGTCACAGCTAGAGTACTGCGTGCAGTTCTGGTCGCCATATTACAGGAAGGACATGATTGCACTGAAGATGGTGCAGAGGAGATTTACGAGGATGTTGCCGGGAGTGGAGAATCTTCGCCATGAGGACAGATTAGAAAGGCTGGATTTGTTTTCCATGGAACAGAGACTGAGGGGAGACCTCATTGAGGTGTATAAAATAATGAGGGTCCAAGATTTAGTGGATAGAAAGGACCTATTTCACTTAGCAGAGGGGTCAACAACAAGGAGGCATAAATTTAAAGTAATTGGTCGAAAGTTTAGAGGGGATATTTCTTCACGCAGAGGGTTGTGGGGGTCTGGAACTCACTGCCTGAAAGGGTGGTAGAGGCAGAAACCCTCACCACATTTAAAAAGTGCTTGGATGTGCACCTGAAGTGCTGTAACCTGCAGGGTTATGGACCTAGAGCTGGATAGTGGGATTAGGCTGGAGAGCCTCGAGTTGGCCAGCGCAGACACGATGGACCGAAATGGCCTCCTTCTGTGCTGCAAACTTCTTTGATTCTATGAACTCATTTGCAAAGAGTTGAGGTGCGTGTGAAGTGATTTGGGCACATCTTTCCTCACATGACAACATTTCAAAGGTACTGAACGGCTGCACAGCGCTTTGAGGCGTCATGAGTTACTGACAGACGCTGCAGAAATCCAAGTCCTTCTTTGCAAAATTTCAATGCAATCTCAAGGCTGGTCGGGGATTTGAAGCCAGGATCTTCCTGCAAATTTCAAGTAACAACCACAAAGCAAGAATCATACCCCTAGACCAACAAACCACCTGCTTAGCAAATGTGGAGATAAGATGTAACCATTATTGAAGCATTTTTAGTGTGTGTTGCTGTTCTTGATCGGAGGAGCACATGAGACGGAATCAGTAACTTTGCCTTTTAGACATGTCTTCTGAAGCGCCGCACGGTCCCACTCCTGCAGTCAATGAGCTGTTGGGACGTTAATGTATCCATCATCATCATCATCATAGGCGGTCCCTCGTAACGAGGATGACTTGCTTCCACGCCCAAAAAGGATGAGTTCACAGGCGTTTCAATAAATGACCCGAACGACATCCCAAAGGGTGAAAGATGCCTGTGCGTGGATTTTTTAAACGTGTGGTGGCCGTTGCACCCCAGCCATCACACGGGCTTGACAGAGCGAGGTCTTGGTCCAGTGACAAGGGTTAAGGAAGACGACAGGCGACCAGCTCTGCTGCACGGACCTAGTGCACACATATCGCAGTGTGGGCTGGCCCGTGCTAACCCTGGGCCCCTGGATCCAAACTCATGCCTCCGCTGGGCCCCGATCACATCCCTCCACAGTCTCTCACCGCTCCTTCGCCCCGATCTCGCCGCTCCTGCTGTATCTGCCCACGCTCCAATCACCGACCTGGACCTTGATGACGTCACACTTCGCTGCCGCCACCCTCCTGCACCAGCTCGCGCTGCTCCCTGGGTAGGTCTCCCGGGACCTCCAAGCTGCTCCCAGGGCCGCTCGCCGTTTCTTTTATGGCCCCGACCTGCCGCTGGTGTTCTCCCGTTAGTTTATCCAGGCTGTGGGTGGCCACCCCGAGCGCAGTAGAGGGGTTTCTGCATTAGTTCTGGGTGGGTACAGTATCTTTCCCCTTCTCTCTTCCTCTTGTCTGTATCCCTGTGCTTTTATTTCTCTATTTATTCCCCCTGTCTCAGTTTCTAGTGTTTTAAAGGGAACAAAAGATGAAATGGGTGTCACTGTGGAACAATTTCTCTCACTCAAAGATAGACGCATTACCGTTGCGCCATTAGGTCGAGGCAGCGAGCCGTTGATATTCAGGTTCATATATAAATATATATAAATATATCTATATGTCTCATAACTGTTCCCTGGTGGTCGAGGGATTAAGATCCGGCGCACTAAACTGGTTTCAATTCTCGATCAATTCATCGCATAAAAATAATTGAGGTCTGTGAGACGATTAATGATTGCTGTAATCACCATGAATACCAATACTTTCTGCGATAGACCGAGGTTACAGACTATCTGGCTTCTCCTGCCCTTTGCTGGGCACGTGTTCGGGGTTTAATTTAGTAAACTGGGCGAGTTCGCTTATCGCGGGGAGACGGTAGGAGCCTCTGTCCCCCACTGTGAGGATGTGGAAGTGAACACGGTGGCTGGGTCATCCGTGACATTTCTGTAAAGGGCAGCGGAGGAGAAGGATTGAGAACTTTCAGTGTGGGACAGAAGTTGTTTAAGGTGAGCCAACACATTCCCGATCAGCACAGAGGGAGCTCACTGGTCAGCTCCCCTCTGTTGGGGCTGTTGTGCCAGAGGTTTCTGTAGTGTAGTGGTTATCACATTTGCTTTATGCGTGAAAAGTACCCGGTTTGATTCTGGGTAGAAACATTATGTTTGAACTTGCTACAAGGGAACAATCGGAGGAGAGTTTAGTCTCCTGGAAAATGCTGCCTGACCTGCTGAGATTTCCAGCATTTGCTGTTTTTATTTGCTATTTATTCACCTGGTAGAAAGGCTCCCTTATTCCTGAATTGCTCTTTATTTAACCAATAAATAGATAACTTTCAGTGAGAGAAAACGGATCCACCGGGGACCTTTCGTGTGTGAGGCCAACGTGATATCCGCCACACTGCAGCCCATCAAAGGGCGAGAAACCACTGAATATAAAGGATGAGCTCACAAATATCAGGTTCAGTGCAGTCTGGTCAACGTCAAACCCTCCTTTCTTATTCAGCAGAGGCATGAACGGGACTCAGACGCCACAAAGTTTAATTAAAGACACAAATACAAGTAACACTTCCAAATCTTTTCACTGTAAAATTCTTTCACTTTATTTGAAACCCTACTGCGTTGAATCTGAAAATGATCACCATGGGATTTTATCTTCGCTGCTGATTCTAATTTCTCTGCACGGAAGGAATAACCGGTGCTGTTAAATTTGACAAAAGTTGCCACAGATTCCTGGTGACATCGGCAATACAGTGTGTAAAATGGGTTAACATGCTGAGGAACAGAAGAACTAAACAAATAGGAGCAGGAGTCGATCATACGCCCCTCGAGCCTGCTCCGCCATTTAATACGATCATGGCCGACGTGATAATGGACTCAGGTCCACTTCCCTGCCCGCTCCGCAAAGCACAGGACAAATGATTGAAGTATCGACTGTCCCTCAGTTAGCATTTCTTTCATTGTGCAAAAGAAGGTGACGTGTTAATTAATGATGCTTTTCCATGAACGCAACACAAAAGTTGAAGAAAAAAACATACGGTGACTGGCAAGTGAGCGTTGCTTCTGACACCCGGTGGGAATGGGCGGGGATTTTGAAGCCCCTTGTGTTGTGAAAGCTTCATATAGAGGAACATCTCACAATCATTGTGTAGGCCTCGTGGCACAACGGCAGCGCGTCTGACTCCAGATCAGAAAGTTGCGTGTTCAAATCACGTCGGGGTCACTGTTCTTTCAGAATTAATATTTTCTTTGCTGTTTGGCAATAACCAGACCCTTGTTCCAAGGTCTGTCTCATTGTTTCCCCAGTGTCAGGCAGAGATACTCCTGCTGCCCTCATTTAATTCATGTGCCAGGACACAAAAGTTCAAAATCAACTTGCAGGTGGCCACACACACCACCGAGCGGTCTCAGGTGCTGTGATTAGATCGCAGTTTTCTCTGGAGGTGTGGGTTTGAATTCAACTTCGGACATTTCTTGTTTTTAATCATAAAGCGAAACTCATTGTTTGACAGCACGACCAACTCCTTAAAACTGGGATTCAGCAGTTCACCTGCTCGCTTAACATTTCCGTCTGACCTGGTGCTGAAAGTGGAGATGTTTCCGCAGTGTCGCGGTTAACACGTTCGCCTCACATGCGAAAGCTCACCAGGCGGGAATATTTTCTGTAGCTTTCTCCTCATGCATGTTCAGGGGCGAGTTTGTTCTCCTGTGAAAAGTTCATAAGATGATAAGCATGTAAGAATTAGGGGCCGGAATAGGCCATTCGGCCCCTCGAGCCTGGTCCACCATTCAAGAAGATCCTGGCAGTTTCTCGACAGCAAGTTTAAACATCTGGGGCGGAGCCAACAGGCGACTGTCTGCAATCAGTGAGAGAACGGTATGTTTGGCAGAAGCCTGGCGAGCTCAGTCAGTGAAATATAAGACTTTTAATCTCAGGGTCGTGGTTTCGACACCAACATTGGACATTTACATTTTTCATAGAATTATAGAATGATAGAAGTTTGCAGCACATAAGGCGGGCATTTTGGCCCATCACTTCCACCCCGGCCAACAAGAGGCAATCCAGCTTCATCCCACTTTCCAGCTCTGGGTCCATAACCCTGCAGGTTACGGTACTTCAGGTGCACATCCAAATACTTTTTACATGTGGTATCTGCCTCCGCCATTCTTTCAGGCAGCGAGTTCCTGACCGTCACAAACCTCTGCATGAAGAATTTTACCTTCAAATCCTCTTTAAACCTTCTACCAATTACTTTAAATATATTCCCCCTGGTTGTTGACCCCTCTGCTATCCACTATATCTCGGCCCCTCATAATTTTATACATCTCAATGTTGTCTCCCCTCAGCCTCCTCTGTTCCAATGAAAACAAACCCAGCCGATCCAAAATGTCCTCATAGCTAAAATTCTCCACGCCTGGCAACATCCTCGTAAATCTCCTCTGTACCCTCTCGTACAATCACATAATTCCTGTAATACAGTGACCAGAACTACATGCAATACTCCAGCTGTGGCCGAACCAGTGTTTTATACATTTCAAGCATAACCAACCTGCTCTTCTATCCCATGCCTCAGCCAATAAAGGTAAGCATTCCGTGCGCCTTCTTACCCACCTTATCCAACTGGCCTGCTACCTTCAGGGATCTGTGGACATGCACTCCAAGGTCCCTTTGTTCTTCCACACTTCTCAATGTCCAACCATTTAATGTGTGTTTCTTTCCTTGTTTTCCCTCCCCAAATGCACAGCCTCACACTTATCTGGATTAAATTAGTATCACCTGAAAACGTTTTAATCATACCTCCTATATTTAAGTTTAGATCATTGATGTTGCCACTAAAAGACAGGGACCTAGCACTGAGCCCTGTGGAACCCCACTGGAAACATCCTTCCAGTCCCAAACACTCCCTTCAAACATTACCCTTTGCTTCCTTCCTCTGAGCCAATTTTGGATCCAACTTGCCACTTTGCCCTGGATTCCATGGGCTTTTACTTTCGTGACCAGTCTTCCATGTGGGAACTTGGCGAAAGCTTTGCTAAAATCCTTATACACTACATCAAACGCACTGCCCTCATCGATCCTGTTGGTTACCTCCTCAAAAAATTCAATCAAGTGATTCAGACAAGACCTTCCCTGAACAAACCCATGCTGACTATCCGTGATTAACCCATGTCTTTCTAAATGCAGAAATTAAATCATTGATAAATTTTATCCTGCTTTCACGGGAAAGCACCATTAATTAACTGATGATCTTTGTTGTGTATGTATAAAATAAGTATACATCCTGTACACTCAATGTACAGTTACATAAGACCACTGGATGTATCTTCACACTGTACACACACTATGCTTGTACCACCAGAGGGTGCAACTGGTGGAGACCTCGGGGTCACCTGTACACAACAGGTAACCAGGTATAAAAGGGAGCTCACAGTACTGTACCCTCACTCAGGAGCTGCAATAAGTGGACGAAGGTCACCACAGTTCAAGTGCAATACCTGACCTCGTGGAGTCATTACTAGAGTGCTTGCAAACACAATAACTGGTGACGAGAATACGAATTTCCATGTGACAATGGCTAACCTTGGCACGCTTGAACAATTCGCCGATGGGGAAGATTGGGAGGCCTTTGTGGAAAGGCTCGAACACTTCTTTATTGCGAATGACGTGGGGGGAGACGACCCGACATCGCTGGCTGATAAGTGCTGAGCTATCCTGCTCAGCAGTTGTGGGCCCACCGTCTATGGCCTTGTCAGGGACCTGCTAGTCCCAGAGAAGACAATAACATATGTGGAGCTCGTAACCCTGATACAGGAACAGCTCAAACCTATAGAGAGCATCCTCACAGCCAGACACCGGTTCTCTCCCCACCGGTGGATCCGAAGGCCAGGAAATCGCAAAATATGTTGCAGACCTGAGACGATTGGCTGCACCATGTGATTTTAGCGATCACCTCACCGAAGTACTAAGGGACATCTTTGTTACTGGAATCGGTCACGAGGGCCTTCTCCACAGACTGCGCTCTGCGGACACCACGGTCACCCTGCAGAAGGCAATTAACGTGAGCCAGGCGTTCATGATCTCGGCCTGCGATTCCAAGTGGATGTCTCACCCCCAGGACTCTAACCCAGCAAGTACTGTGAACCGAAAGGTGCCTTTTAGAGGCAGGGCTGCTGCTAGCAGTCTCTCTCAGGGAAGAGAGAACAGAACACCGAGTCCCACAATCCTGAATCCGCCACATGGGGCCAACCGGCCAACCCCATGCTGGCGCTGTGGAGGAAATCACAGGGCCCACCAGTGCCACTATAAAGACTATACTTGCAAAGGCTGTAACATGAAGGGCCACCTCCAGCGAATATGCAAGAGAAATCGTACTCACCGAGTCGATGAAGAGTTGGCCGATCATCCGGACTCCAGCGACGATGAGGTGTACGGAGTGTTTACCTGCACCACCGAGAGTTCCCCGTTGAAAATGGAAGTTAAAATCAATGATGTTCCAGTCACGATGGAGGTGGACATAGGGGCGAGCCAGTCACTGATGAATCAGGCGGCCTTTGAGAAACTCTGGGACAATCCAATCGAACGACCTAAAATGATCCCGATCGAAGTGAAACTGCTCACCTGCACAAACGATACATCCCAGTCGTTGGCAGCGTGGATGTCCAGGTGTCCCATGGCGGCCAGATGCACAGGTTACCTTTGTGGATCATTGCTGGTGATGGTCCAAAGCTATTAGGAAGAAGGTAAATGAAAAAGATCAATTGGAGCTGGGAAAAGCTCCAACCTCCAGCGATCGACATCCCTCATGGCCCCGAAGTTGGATCCAGCACAACACCTGAAAAACCAACCGCCCAACTCGACTGTGAGGCGACGACACAGACCGGTCAACCCAACGGCGAGATGATCCAGCCGAAACGACTCGACCTCACCTTCCAGGCTCCAGTGGCAGGACTCCAGAGGAAGAAAATTCACGCAGAAGATAACTTCCCGGCTTCCGTGGCAGAACCTGGGGAGAAAAGGATCACCGCAGCCTACCTCATGGAGAGAAAGAAGATTGCGTCCGAACCACGAGGTGAAGGGCCTGAAGTCAAGATGGCGGCAGCCAGACCACAAGGGAGCAACACGTGATGCCGAGCGGCGAACAGGATTGGGGTAAAGATTGCAAGACCCTCTTAAAGGAGACCGGCAATCCATCACAATTAAAGGGACAGTTCCACTCTTTATACAGCGATGATGGTGATAAATATGTAAAAGATGTAACTGACAATTTCAAGTTTGTAAATGTAACTAATCATGATAAGTCAGGCGATTGCGGTCAGAACCAAAGTATTGTGAGAGTCAACGAAGTGATGACGTGCGATGCTGGGATTTACAAGCATGCCGACAAAACCAAGGGCAACCTCCCGTCAGCACCCAGGTCCAGCGATCATGTAGCCTGCCCCTCCGGGACCAATGTGACACCCCAGGGAGTGTGGCCACACACAGAGGGAGCATACCAGCTGCAGGGCCAGTGATCAGCGGACGGCAAAGGCACCACGACCAGTACCCTGCCCCCGATCGGCTCTAACTCTCTGGCCACCAGGGCCAGTACTGGGAGCGAGCGGATAGCACCCTCCTGCCCTCCCAACGGGACCTGGGACGACCAGGCTCCCACTATCGCTGAAGAGCAGCAGGGAGACACTGCAGCCTTCAAAGGAGGACAGGGAGGCCACACACTCCTGTGGCTCTGCCCATCACGAGGCAACGGCAAAGGCTCTGAGACTCAGCCAGGTGAGCGCTCTGAGCCCACCCATCTGGCAGGGGACACAGCGCCGCCATCAGACAACCTGGACACAGTCTGGTTACTCTGGAACTAGTGTCCTCAACCACCTGCACCTACACAACCCAGGGGCAAGGCGGTGATACCACGTATGTACCTTACCTGTAAAATGTACATGTTCCACTACTGTAGAACCCAAACAGTGATGTAACTAATCCGATGTTTTTTTGTTCTTTCTGTCTGTACAGGTCTGCACTTGCAGGTGTTGAGCCACACACATGGTCTATGTATGGGGGGGCTGAATGGATGTATGTAGCCATGGACACACATGGATCACACCCAGAACCCACTCAACCCCCACTGCAACCTCCAACCATCCACTGCTGACCATTTCCCAATGTCGTGGTAATAAGGACTTGGGGATCCACAGGGAGAGAACCAAGCCAAAGCATAGACAAGGTGCAAGGGCTTTGGGTCTCGGGCCAGAGCACACAATGCAAAGGCCAGTGGCACAAGACTAAGGGGAGAGTGATGTTGTGTCTGTATAATATAATTATACTCCCTGTACACTCAATGTACAGTTACATCAGACTACTGGATATACCTTCACACTGTATACACTATGCCTGTACCATCAGAGAGTGCAACTGGTGGAGACCTCGGGATCACCGGAACACGACAGGTAACCAGTTATAAAACGGAGCTCACCATACTGTACCCTGACTCAGGAACTACAATAAATGGACTAAGGTCACCACAGTTCAAGTACAATACCTTGCCTCATGGAGTCATTACTTGAGTGCTTACAGACACAATAGAAAGAGATTGAACATTAAATGGTAGGACATTGAGAATTGTAGACGAACAAAGCGACCTGGGAGTGCATGTCCACAGATCCCTGAAGGTAGCAGGCAAGGTGGATTAGCTGGTTAAGAAGACATACAGAATGCTGGCCTTTTTTAGCCGAGGCCTAGAATAAGAGAGCAGGTGGATTATGCTTGAATATAAAACACTGGTTAGGCCACAGCTGGAGTACTGCGTGCAGTTCTCGTCACCACTTTACAGGAAGAAGACTGTGATTGCACTGGAGACTTACAGAGGAGATTTCGAGGATGTTATCGGGAGTGGAGAATCTTAGCTATGAGGACAGATTGGATAGGCTGGAGTTGTTTTTCTTGGAACAAAGTGGGCTGAGGGGAGGCATCATTGAAGTGTATACAATTATGAGGGGCCTTAATATAATGGATAGAATGCGCCCATTTCCCTTAGCAGAGAGGTCAACAAACATGGGGCATAAATTTTAAGTCATTGGTAGAAAGTTTAGGGGGGACTTGAGGGAAAATTTCTTCACGCAGAGGGTTGTGTGGGTCTGGAACTCACTGCCTGAAAGGGTGGGAGAGGCAGAAACGCTCACCACATTTAAAAAGTGCTTGGATGTGCACCTGAAGTGCCGTAATCTGCAGGGTTATGGACCGAGAGCTGGAAAGTGGGATTAGGCTGGAGAGCCTATTATTGGCCGGCACGGTCACGATGGGCCGAAATGGCCTCCTTCCGTGCTGTAAACTTCTGATTATATAATTCTATGAAAAATAATCACCAAACGTGGGGCTCGCACCTCTGACCCTGAGATTAAGAATCTCATGATCTACTGACTGAGTTAGCTGGGCTTCTGCAAAATGCACCTTTTTGTCGTTGATTACAGCCAGGTGCCTGTTGGCTCCGCCCCAGATGTTTGAACTTGCTGTCGAGGAACTGCCAGGATCTTCTTGAATGGTGGACCAGGCTCGAGGGCCGAATGGCGTACTCCGGCCCCTAATCCTGACATGCTTATGATCTTATGACATTTCACAGGAGAACAAACTCGCCCTTGAGCATGCATGAGGAGAAAGCTCCAGAAAATAATCCCGCCTGTTGAGCTTTCGCGTGTGAGGCGAACGTGTTCACCGCTACACTGCGGAGACATCTCCACTTTCAGCACCAGGTCAGACGGAAGTGTTAAGCGAGCAGGTGGACTGCAAAATCCCACTTTTAAGGCGTTGGTCGTGGTGTCAAACAATGAGTTTCACTTCATGATTAAAAACAGGAAGTGTCAGAAGTGTGATGTGAACCCACACCTCCAGAGGATACTGCGACCTAAACACAGAACCTTGGACCGCTCGGCCATCCTGACTATTTAATGCTGTATGTGGCCAACTGCAGGTTTATTTTGAACTTTTGTGTCCTTTCACATGAAATAAATGAGGGCAGCAGGAGTATCTCTGCCTGACACCGGGGAAACAGTGAGACAGACCTTGGAGCAAGGGTCTGGTTATTGCCAAACAGCAAAGAAAATATTAATTCCCGAATTATCCTGAAGAACAGTGACCTCGACGTGATCTGGGGTCAGACGCGCTACCGTTGCGCCACGAGGTCGATATAGCACATCGGAAATGTTTGACTATATGAAGGTTTCACAATACAAGGGGCCTTAAAATCCCCGCCCATTCCCACCCGGTGTCAGAAGCAGCGCTCACCTGCCAGTCACCGTATGTTTTTTTGTTCAACTTTTGTGTTGCTTTCACGGGGTTGCATCATTAATTAACCCGTCACCTTCTTTTGCACAATGAAAGAAATGCTAACTGAGGCAGAGTCGATATTTCAACCATTTTTTTTCTGGGCTTTGCATAGAAACATAGAAACATAAAAACATAGAAAACAGGTGCAGGAGGAGGCCATCCGGCCCTTCGAGCCTGCACCACCATTCAATATGATCATGACTGATCATTCACCTCAGTACACCTTTCCTGCTTTCTCTCCATACCCTTGATACCTTTAGCATTAATGACAACATTTAACTCTCTTTTGAATATATCAAACGAATTGGACTCAACAAATTTCTGTGCTCGAGAATTCCACAGGTTCAGAATTCTCTGAGTGAAGAAGTTTCTCCTCATCTCGGTCCTAAATGGCTTACCCCTTGTCCTGAGACTGTGACCTCTGGTTCTCGACTTCCCCAACATCGGGAACATACTTCCTGCCTCTAACCTATCCAATCCCATCAGACCTGTATATGTTCTATGCGATCGCTTCTCATTCTTCTAAATTCCAGAGAAGAAAAGTCTAGTTGATCCAGTCTTTCTTTACATGTCAGTCCTGCCCTCCCGGGAATCAGTCTGGTGAACCTTCGCTGCACTCCCTCAATAGCAAGAATGTCCTTCTTCAGATTAGGAGACCAAAACTGTACACAATATTCCAGGTGTGGCCTCACCAAGGCCTGCGTCCGCGCACATACAGAGGCTGAATTCCAGGACATAGTCGACGTATTTACTGAGGCGTATAAAAGCATGGGCCTTACGCTAAACATCCGTAAGACAAAGGTCCTCCACCAGCCTGTCCTCACCGCACAGCACTACCCCCCAGTCATCAAGATCCACGGCGCGGCCCTGGATACCATGGACCACTTCCCATATCTCGGGAGCCTCCTATCAACAAGAGCAGGCATCGATGACGAGATTCAACACGGCCTCCATGCGCCAGTGCAGCCTTTGGCCGCCTGAGGAAAAGAGTGTTTGAAGACCAGGCCCTCAAAACTGCCACCAGGCTCATGGTCTACAGAGCTGTAGTAATACCTGCCCTCCTGTAAGGCTTTGAGACATGGACCATGTACAGTCGACACCTCAAGTTGCTGAAGAAATATCACCAACGATGTCTCCGCAAGATCCTACAAATCCCCTGGGAGGACAGACGCACCAACATCAACAGCCTTATTCAGGCTAACATCCCCAGCTTTGAAGCACTGACCACACTCGATCAGCTCCGCTGGGCAGGCCACATAGTCCGCATGCCAGACACGAGACTCCCAAAGCAAGTGAACTACTCGGAGCTCCTTCATGGCAAACGAGCCAAAGTGGGCAGCAGAAACTCTACAAGGACACACTCAAAGCCTCCCTGATAAAGTGCAACATCCCCACTGACACCCAGGAGTCCCTGACTCAAGACCACCCGAAGTGGAGAAAGTGCATCCGAGAGGGTGCTGAGCACCTCGAGTCTCAACGCCGAGTACATGCAGAAATCAAGTGCAGACAGCAGAAAGAGCGTTCGGCAAACCTGTCCCACCCATCCCTTCCCTCAACAACTATCTGTCCCACCTGTGATAGGGTCTGTGGCTCCAGTATTGGACTGTTCAGCCACCAAAGAACTCACTTTAGGAGTGGAAGCATGTCTTCCTCGATTCCGAGGGACTGCCAATGTAGATTCCAAAATTCATGGAAACCCCCCAGTGTTTGGACTCACTGAAAAGGAAATTCGATTTCGGACTATTAAACATAAAGTTTGGGATTCTAAAAAGCATATGGAAGAAATCTACAATTCTTAACCAAGTTTGGGATTTTAAAAGGCATGTTTGGGCCTGTGGGGAAAAGCTGCAGTGACAGAGGGGTGGGATTTAGAGTTTGGATATTGTAGCTCATCAGTTTGTCTGGGGGAGCTGTTTAACCATAGTCAGGCTCCCAGAAAACATTAGCATTTAAACAATCGACCACGGAAGAAACATTATCCACCCCACCCACAGGACCCAAATATCACATCCATATTCCAACACCTTTTCAACATGTATGGAAATATCTGGCTCAGCTCAGACTTCCCGAAGCCAAAGCAGTGCTATTACAATGGACAAGAGTTCATCAGTTCATAAAGAAGGAGTGTCGCCGTCCCAAAGTCAATCAACACCAGATTAAAACATTTAATCAAGTCTCAGTTAGCTAGTCCGCCAAAACTTACACAAAGAAGACCACTTAAATCAATGGGCAGCAAAACTTAAACAAAAGAAACGTTAGATTTGGCACGAAGATTAAGCAGCCTCTCAGAGTATAACTGGGGGCCTATCGTACCAAGAGTAACATATTTTTCTGACCATTACTTTGGAACAACAAGATCAAGATCGAGAGCAAACGGCGAGATAACACAGGAAGAGACATCACGACATCGGAGAAACGAACTTCAAAAAACCAATCAGTGGAACATCAATACCAACTGACTTGGTAACAGGCATCAACCGGACCACCGCGACCGACGGACCCAACCAGGAAAATCAACCACTAGAAAACCGGGATCCACGCAAGTTTTCCACTCTACAATTTGTGCCTCGACTGTCCAGCAGGTAAAAATTACCGATACAACTTAAAACCCTATTGATGACAAAGGATACCGGCTTCGGGACAATCAGAATACTTCGTCACAGACAAGGCACCGGAAGGCTCGAATGTCGATGACACCGGTTGTGGGAGAGCTGGTTGGCGGTGACATGGAAGTGTCTGCAGTGTGCGGGACCAGACTGCTTCCACACATCCACAATGAATGTCCCACCCTTTATTTGGGAAGAGTACAATTGAGAGTGGACAAGTTCCATCCCGGTCAGAGCAATCTGAAGCTTTAACTGACTGACACCCGAGTTTGGGATTGTAATGTCTGTCAGCATGTAATGCTTGTAGCTCCACACTGTGGATGTGGACGTATTGTGTACTGCAACTGTACAGTTAATCATTAAACAGAACAGGCTCTTTCCGGAGAGTTCCGAGAGAGCAGCCTGCATGTTAGGAAGCTGTGTGTGCTGTGCTCTGTGAAGATGTCACAGGGATGTCTTGCAACATGTGCATCTATCAGTCTCTGTGGTGCAATGGATTAGTGCGTTCAGCTATTAACTGCAAGCTTGGTGGATCGTAGCCCATTCAGGGACAAAGCCTTTAATTGTTTTTCCCCGAAGATTCGGTGCCGTGCAGTTCCAGGTTGTCATTGTGCATTTTGGCTACACGAATATATTCCGCAACCATTGCCAGCTGTGCTGTTATCAAGTTATACCAACTGTTACTTGCATTTTCGCGTGGTTGTTCGTTGTCTCGTCGCCAATTGATACGCTCATAATAAAGAATGAACTGAGTACTGTGAACAATGAGTAAGTATGACATTAGCTCCTTTAATAAGACTCCAGAGTGCTTCTATACCGTGCTGCCAAGGGATGCTGGAATCCCTTGGGACTTCAACAGGTCGGCCCTCAGGTGGTGGTATGATACAGATCGCCAAGGGTTAAATACATGACAAAGGTGTGTACGGAAATCAATCATCAAAAGCCCTTTCATTAATCACAGGAGTTTCCGGCAATTTTCTGATCGCAAAGCGCTTTCAGTCCTTGTCCTTAAAATTGCAGATGTGGGAATTGGGGAGTTTAATGACTTTGAAAGGAGAACATTGTTGTTTGGTGCAGTTCTGTTCAGAGAAATGTTTGTGAAAGGAACTTTTTGCAGAGAGAGGGATTGAGCATTTCAGCTTGTTGCTGAACACTTCTCTCTGGGCACTGAGCTAAGCAGCAGTTTCCATAGTGTAGCGGTTATCATGTTTGCCTCACACGCGAAAGGTCTCTGTTTCGAGCCTGTGCGGAAACATTATTTGTGAAGCAAAAACGTGTCTGCAATAAAATTGAACAAAAGCTGTCCGGGATACATTGTCGCATGAGCAATGAACATTTTAAAACTAGTATACTCAAATACAGAGTGTGTAAAATCAGATAGGGGATAAAACTTCATCAAGGGTTAAAGTTTCACTAATTATTAAAGTTCAGTTTTTGAAATTTCGATTGTCCCTGTTCGCATTTCTTCATTCTGTGAAACAACACTATCGGTTTATACCATCAGATCTAAGTTGCATTTGAAACCCACAAACAACTCATTAATTATTCGCTCTTCCCCAGTTCCAGAGCTCAGAGGGTTATTGTCCATCCCTGGGATGCAAACTACCTCCGACTCGGGCCAAAGCTCCCCGTGCACCGATCACAGGCTCAGGAAAACCCTGGGGGAGAGGATATCCCAAACACTGGGCCTTCCAGCAGCCCTGAACAAGCGCCCGGTCTGAAACTTTCCTGAGTAATAACGTGTAATTGAAGGACCCAACAGTCAGGATTGCCGAGCGGTCTAAGGCGTTGCGTTCAGGTCTGGAGGCGTGGGTTCGAATCCCACTTCTGACATTCAGTGTTTTTAATTCCAAACTCATTTGTTTTGACACCACTCTGAAGTGCTTTGGGACATCCATCTGACTTCATAAAATTACTCCATTTCAATTATAAACGGTGAAATCAAAGTTACTTCCCAAACCAGGAAATGATCCCGGGTGGCTGTAGCGAAAGGAATGGTTTTGTGAAGCATTGAAAGGTGCCCTCTAAATATCTCTAAATAATAGAAGATTATGGGTTCATTAATGATGTTTTCCCGTGAAAGCAACATAAATTTTAAGAAACAGTAATCGACGAACATGGGGCTCAAACCCACGACCTTGAGATTAAGAGTCTCATGCTTTACCGACTGAGCTAGCCAGGCTTGTCAACATCTAGCCTGTCAATCCCCTTCAGAATATTGTCCGTTTCAACGAGATCACTACCAATTCTTCGAAACTCCAGAGAGAATCGGCATATTCGACACAATCTCTCATCATAGGACAGCCCTCTCATCCCAGGAATCAATCTGTTGAACCTCTGTTGCACCATCTCCAAGGCAAGTATATCCTTCCTTAGATAAGTACTATGGGCGAATATCCTGTTTTTCTGCTGATTCTACGGTTGTATAAAAAGTTATTAAATTCATCAGTCGCTGGGCAAATATATTTGTATTTCCTTCAGTGTGCAATACATGTAGGTGCATTAATGTTGATTGAAACAATTATTCAGTATTTCACCGACTTGAATTATTTTTAATCAACTTGCTCTGTAACAATGCTTTCCCTGACCGAAAATCAAACCCTGACTGACCACAGCAATGAGAGCACCAAACCCTAACCACTAGACTACCAGGGAGCACTGTTTGCAGTTGCCCCATAGTACCGAATATATAGCCCACAGTACAAGAGTGAGGAAGTCTTGCTACAATTGTACAGGGCCCTGGTGAGACCACACCTGGAGTACTGCACACAGTTTTGGTCTCCTTATCTGTGGAAGGATTCACTTGCCTGGGAGGTGGTACAACAAAGGTTCACCAGATTGATTCCTGGGATGAGAGGATTGTATTAAGTTGAGAGATTGTGTAGAATGGGACTATACTCTCTGGTAGTTTAGAAGAATGAGAGGTGATCTCATTGAAACACACAATATTCCGAAGGGGATTGACAGGGTAGATGCTGAGAGGTTTTATCCTCCGGTCTGGATTGTCTAGAACCAGGGGGCACAGTCTCAGGTTAAGGGGTCGGCCATTTAAGACAGAGATGAGGAGGAATTTCTTCACTCAGAGGGTTATGAATCTGTGGAATTCTCTGCTCCACAGGCCTGTGGATGCTGAGTCTCTGAATATATTCAAGGCTGCGTTAGATAGATTTTTGGAGTCTCAGGGAATCAAGGGATCGGGAGATCGAGCGGGAAAGTGGAGTTGAGATCGACGATCAGTCATGATCACGTTGAATGGTGGAGCAGGCTTGAGGGGCCGTATGGCCTACTACTGCTCCGATTTCTTATGTTGTTACCTGTGCTGGCTCTGTGTAAGAAGGTTCCAATTAGTCCCATTCCCCAGCACCCTGCAAATGTTTCTTTTTCAACTATATTTCCCTTTGGAAAAGTAATATTAAATCTGCTTCCAAAACCCTGTCAGGCAGAAAAATATTCACATTAATTTTATACATCCCCATGTTAGATAGTACTTTCCCTGCTTTGCATGTCATGCGTCGGCAAATGTATGGCAGATGAAGTATAATGTGGATAAATGTGAAGTTATCCACTTTGGTGGTAAAAACAGAGAGACAGACTATTATCTGAATGGTGACAGATTAGGAAAAGGGGAGGTGCAACGAGACCTGGGTGTCATGGTACATCAGTCATTGAAGGTTTGCATGCAGGTACAGCAGGCAGTTAAGAAAGCAAATGGCATGTTGGCCTTCAGAGCGAGGGGATTTGAGTACAGGGGCAAGGAAGTGTTCCTACAGTTGTACAGGGCATTGGTGAGGCCGAGCCTGGAGTATTGTGTACGGTTTTGGTCTCCTAACTTGAGGAAGGACATTCTTGCTATTGAGGGAGTGCAGTGAAGGTTCACCAGACTGATTCCCGGGATGGCGGGACTGACATATCAAGAAAGACTGGATCAACTTGGCTTGTATTCACTGGAGTTCAGAAGAATGAGAGGGGATCTCATAGAAACGTTTAAAATTCTGACGGAGTTAGACAGGTTAGATGCAGGAAGAATGTTCCCAATGTTGAGCAAGTCCAGAACCAGGGGTCACAGTCTAAGGATAAGGGGTAAGCCATTTAGAACCAAGATGAGGAGAAACTTCTTCACCCAGACAATGGTGAACCTGTTGAATTCTCTACCACAGAAAGTTGTTGAGGCCAATTCACTAAATATATTCAAAAACGAGTTAGATGTAGTCCATAGTACTCGGGGGATCAAGGGTTATGGCGAGAAAGCAGAAATGGGGTTCTGAAGTTGTATGTTCAGTCATGAACTCATTGAATGGCGGTGCAGGCTCAAAGGGCCGAATGGCCTACTCCTGCACCTATTTTCTATGTTTCTATGTTTCTATGAATTATTATCTTGTCTCATTTTACACACTGCATTTTTGACATTGCTTTAAAATGTTTGGTGCCTGTGACACCAGCCATTGTTAGATTTAGTCACACACCATCCTGACTTGGAAAAATATTGGTTGTTCCTTCATCGTCAATGGGTTAAAAGTCTCGAACTCCCTCCCTAACAGCTCTGTGGGAGCATCTTCTCCACACGGACTGCAGCGGTTCAAGATGGTGGCTCACCTCCACCTTCTCAAGGGCAATTAGGGTTGGGCAATAAATTCTGGCCTTGCCAGTGACACCCAGACCCTGTGAACTAATATAATAAAACACTATTTTAGGAATCTGGTTCTAAATATTCTTTGCTGACGACACCAGGAATCTGGGGCAACTTTTGTCAAATTGGGCTCAAAACTGGAGCGGTAATTCCTACCGTGCACAGAAAATAGAATCAGTATTAAAGATAAAATCACATGGTGCTCATTTTCAGAATCAACGTAGTAAGATTTGAAATAAAGTGAAAGAATTTCACAGTGAAAGGATTTGGAAATTAAATTTGACTTGTATTTCGCTCTTTAATATAACTTTGTGGCATCTGTCTGCCATTCATGTCTCTGTTGAATAAGGAAGGAGGGGTTTGACATTGACCAGACTGCACTGTTCCTGATATGTGTGGCTCATCGTTTACAATGAGATGTTTCTTAACTATTGGTCAGTGCCCACTTTAGCTCAGCCGTTGCTTCGTAGTACCAACTTTGTGAAAAGTTTGAATTTGTCTTAATGCACTTGCTGCCTGGTGTTTTTGTTGTCATTTTCAATCCCCTTCTTTCGCACTGAAACAAATTGTAACCGTGTTTTTAGATTAGCAGTGCGAGATTTTTGCAGTGCATATTTAAATGCTTCACAAAACCTTTCCAATCACTTCAGTTATCAGGGTTCGATTCCCAGTTAGGGAAGTAATTTTGCTACCACTAAGTGAAGTAATTTAATTAAATTACATAGATGACTCAAAGCACTTCAGACTGGTGTCAAAACAAATGCGTTGATAATTAGAAATAAGGAATGTCAGAAGTTGGACTTGAGTTTCTGGGATGGAGTATAAATAATCCTCTGTGCACTGGAACTGGGAAGGGTGAATAATTAATGAGCTATTTCCGGGTTTGAAATGCGGCTTAGATCTGCTGGTATTAACCGATAGCATTGTTGAGCAGAATGAAAGAAATGCTAACATGATCACTGAGGGTCAGTCGAAACTTCAACAACTTCATTTTAATAATTTGTGAAACTTTAATCATTGAGGAAGTTTTATTCCCTTTCTGATTTTACACACTCTGTATTTTAGGAGACTGGTTTGAAATGTTCATTGTTCATCATGGAATCAGAGAAGTTTACAGGACGGAAGGAGGCCATTGTCGCATGAGCAATGGACATTGAAAAACAGTTTTTGGTACAAAAATAACATTTTCATTTGGGCTCAAACCAAGGTGTGAGGCGAATATGATAACCGCTTCACTAAAGAAACTGTTGCTTAGTGCAGTACCCAGAGAGAAGTGATCAGCGACAAGCTGAAATGCTGAATCTGTTTCTGCAAAAAATTCCTTTCACAAACATTTCTCTGACCGAAACTGCACAAAACAAAAATGCTCCTTTCAAATGTGCAAATTATTTTCGTTATACTTTTATTTTGCTTTCATGAGGTAACATAATTAATGAATCGATAATCTTCTTTTGCACAATGAAAGAAATGCTAACTGAGAGAAAGTCATCCATCAATAATTTGTTCTGTGCTCTGCATGTTTGTAATGTCGCCAAGTTTGCTGATGATACAAAGATAGGTGGGAAAGCAAGTTGTGAGGAGGACAAAAACAATCTGCAAAGCGATATTGATAGGCTCAGTGGGTGGGCAGAAATTTGTCAGATGGAGTATAATGTGAGAAATATGAGGTTATCCACTGTGGTAGCAAAAAAAATAATAAAAAATCAAATAATTATTTAAATGGGGAGAGATTACGAAATGCTGTGGTGCAGAGGGACCTGGGGGTCCTTGTACATGAAACACAAAAGGTTAGTATGCAGGTACAGCAAGTAATTAGGAAGGCCAATGGAATGTTATTCTTAATTACAAGGGGGATGGAGTATAAAAGCAGGGAAATCCTGCTACAACTGTACAATTGTGAGACCACCAATTGCAGAAGCTCGAAAGGAATATAAGAAGTGCAGGGGTGCAATTAAAAAATATATCAGGAAAGCAAAGAGAGAGCATGAAAGAATGTTGACAAGTAAAATCAGGAAAAACACAAACACAAAGACATTAAGTGTAAGAGGATAATGAGAGAAAGTGTTGAGCCTATTAGAGACCACAAAGGAAATCTGTGTGTGGAGGCAGAAGACATGGCTATGATTCTTAATCGATACTTTGCCTCTTTTTCGCAAAAGAGAGGGGCTGTTGATGTAGCACTTCAAAGACCGGACCTTGTCCGGGTGAAATGTGCCCGCACTGTCTCAGTTGCTTTTCTACCGAGACTACCTCTGGTTCTTCCAATGAGTCGAGTCGAGTAGGTCTTAATTCAACATCAGCTCTTTATTTCTCCAGCATATGCACGATGTTTTATAAATATATTAAGAGCAAGAGGATAACTAAAGAAAGGGTGGGGCCTATTAGATACCATGAGGGTAATCGGTGTGTGGAGGCGGAAGATGTGGAGATGGTTCTCAATGAATACTTTGCGTCTGTTTTCACAAAAGAGAGGGGCGATGCAGACACTACTATCGAGGAGAAGAAATGTGAAATATCAGATGAAATAAACATAGTGAGAGATGAGGTATTAAGGGATTTAGCAGCTCTGAAAGTGGATATCCCCAGGCCTGGATGAAATGCATCCCAGGCTGTTAAGTGAAGCAAAAGAGGAAATAGCAGAGGCTTTGACCATCGTTTTCCAATCCTCTCTAGTTTCAGGTGTGGTGCCAGAGGATTGGAGGGCAGCTAACGTTTTACCTTTGTTTAAGAATGAAGAAAGGGATAGACCGAGTTATTACAGGCCAGTCAGCCTAACCTCGGTGGTGGGTAAATTATTGGAAAAAACCTAAAGGACAGGATAAATCTTCACTTAGAAAGACACGGATTCATCAACGACAGTCAGTACAGATTTGTTAAGGGAAGGTCGTGTCTGACTAACTTGATTGAATTTTTTGGGGTGGTAACCAGGAGGGTCGATGAAGGCAAAGCATATGATGTAGTGTGTATGGATTGTAGCAAAGCTTTTGATAAGGTCCCACATGGCAGACTGGTCACAAAAGTAAAAGCCCATGGAATCCAGGGCAAAGTGGCAAGTTGGATCCAAAACTGGCTCGGAGGCAGGAAGCAAAGTGTAATGGTTGATGGGTGTTTTGAGACTAGAAAGATGTTTCCAGTGGGGTTCCGCAGGGCTCAGTACTCGGACCCTTGCTTTTTGTGATTTACATCAATGATCTACACTTGAATATAGGGGTTATGATTCAGAAGTTTGCAGATGATACTAAAATCTGCGGTGTGGTTGATAATGAAGAAGAAAGCTGCGGAATGCAGGAGGAAATCAATCATCTGGTCAGGTGGGCAGAACAGTGGCAAATGGAGTTTAATCTGGAGAAGTGTGTGGTCATGCATTTTGGGAGGGCTAACAAGGAAAGGGAATACACATTAAATGGTAGGACACTGAGAAGTGCAGAGGAACAAAGGGACATAATAACACAAGAACATAAGAAATAGGAGCAGGAGTAGGCCATACGGCCCCTCGAGCCTGCTCCACCATTTAATATGATCATGGCTGCTCCGATCATGGACTGGGTCCACTTACCTGCCCGCTCCACATAACCCCTTATTCCCTTATCGTTTAAGAAATTGTCTACATCTGTCTTAAATTTATTCAACGACCCAGCTTCCACAGCTCTCTGAGGCAGCGAATTCCACAGATTTACAACCCTCTGAGAGAAGAAATTTCTCCTCATCTCAGTTTTCAATGGGCGGCCCCTTATTCTAAGATTATGCCTCCTAGTTCTAGTCTCCCCAATCAGTGGAAACATCCTCTCTGCATCCATCTTGTCAAGCACCCTCATAATCTTATACGTTTCGATAAGGTCACCTCTCATTCTTCTGAATTCCAATGAGTAGAGGCCCAACCTACTCAACCTTTCCTCATAAGTCATACCCCCTCATCTCCGGAATCAACCTAGTGAACCTTCTCTGAACTGCCTCCAAAGCAAGTATATCCTTTCGTAAATATGGAAACCAAAACTGCACGCAGTATTCCAGGTGTGGTCTCACCAATACCCTGTATAACTACAGCAAGACTTCCCTGCTTTTATACTCCATCTCCTTTGCAATAAAGGCCAAGATTCCATGGCTTTCCTGATCATAAATTTAATTTAAGACAGAGCTAGACAGTTTCTTAACTGATAATGAAATAAGGGGTTATGGGGAGCAGGCACAGAAGTGGACCTGAGCCCATGTTCGGATCAGTCATGATCGTATTAAATGGAGGAGCAGGCTCGAGGGGCCGTATCGCCTACTCCTGCTCCTATTTCTTATGTTATGTTCTCATCACTTGCTGTACCTGCATACTAACCTTTTGTGTTTCATGCAAAATTACCACAGGTCCCACTGTACTGCAGCACTTTGCAATCTTTCTCCACTTAAATAATAACTTGCTCTTTGATTTGATTTTTTTTCTGCCAATGTTCATAACCTCACACTTTCCAACATAGTACTCCATCTGCCAAATGTTTGCTCACTCACTTAGCCTGTTTATGTCCTTTTGAAGATTTTTTGTATCCTCGTCACACATTGCTTTTCCTCCCATCTTTGTATCATCAGCATACTTGGCAATGTTACACTCGATCCCTTTTCCCAAGTCATTAATATAGATTGTAAATGTTGGGGCCCCAGCATCGATCCCTGCGGCATCCAACTAATAACTGATTGCCAAACCGAGAATAAACCATTTATCCCGACTCTCTGTATTCTGTTAGTTAGCCAATCCTCCATCCATGCTAATATATTGCCCCCAACACCGTGAAATTTTATCTTGTGCAGTAACCTTTTATGTGGCACCTTGTCAAAATGCTTTCTCGAAGTCAAAATACATCACATCCACGAGTTCCCTTTATCCACCCTGTTCATTACATCCTCAAAGAATTAATAATTGCTGTAATCACCATGAATACAGCTACATTCTGTGATAGACCGAGCTTACAGACTATCTGGCTTCTCCTGCCCTTTGCCGGGCACGTGTTCCGGGTTTAATTTTACAAACTAGGTGAGTTTGCTGATCGCGGGGAGACAGTAGGAGCCTCTGTGGCCCCACTGTGAGGATGTGGAAGTGAACACGGTGGCTGGGTGATCCGTGACATGTCTGTAAAGGGCAGCGGAGGAGAAGGATTGAGAGCTTTCAGTGTGGGACAGAAGTTGTTTCAGGTGAGCCAACACATTCCTGATCAGCACAGAGGGAGCTCACTGGTCAGCTCCCCTTTGTTGCGGGTGCTGTGCCAGAGATTTCTGTAGCACAGCGGTTATCACGTTTTCTTTACATGAGACAGGACCCTGGTTCAATCCTGGCCACGAACTTTATGTTTAAACTTGCTATAGAGGAACAATCAGAGGCGAGTTTATTCTCCTGGCAAATGCTGCCTGATCTGCTGAGATTTCCAGCATTTGCTGTTTTTATTTGCTATTTATTCTCCTGGCAAAAGGGCTCCCTTATTCCTTTATTGCTCTTTATTTCACTTCAATAAATAGATAACTTTCAGTGAGAGAAAACGGATCCACCGGGGACCTTTCGTGTGTGAGGCCAACGTGATATCCGCTACACTGCAACCAATCAAAGAGTGAGAAACCACTGAATTTTAAGGATGAGCTCACAAATATCAGGGGCGGTGCAGTCTGGTCAACGTCAGACCCTCCTTTCTTATTCAGCAGAGGCATGAACGGGAGTCAGATGCCACAAAGTTAAATTAAAGACATAAATACAAGTAACACTTCCAAATATTTTCATTGTAATATTCTTTCACTTTATTTGAAATCCTACTGCATTGAATCTGAAAATGATCACCGTGGGATTTTATTCTCACTACTGATTCTATTTTCTGTGCACGGTAGGTTTAACCGGTGCTGTTAAATTTGACAAAAGTTACCCCAGATTCCTGGTGTTATCGGCAATGAAGGTTTTGAAACAGAATCCTAAAATACAGTGTGTAAAATGGGTTAATATGCAGAAGAACATAATAACATAAGAAATAGGAGCAGGAGTCGGCCATTCGCCCCTCGAACCTGCTCCGCCATTTAATATGATCATGGCCGATGCGATCATGGACTCAGGTCCACTTATCTGCCCGCTCCCCAAAGCACAGGACAAATGATTGAAGTATCTGACTGTCCCTCAGTTAGCATTTCTTTCATTGTGCAAAAGAAGGTGAGGGGTTAATTAATGATTATTTCCCGTGAAAGCAACACAAATGTTTCAGAAAAAAACATACAGTGACTGGCAGGTGAGCGCTGCTTCTGACACCTGGTGGGAATGGGCGGGATTTTAAAGCCACTTGTATTGTGAAACCTTCATATAGACGAACATCCCACACTTTCTGTGTAGACCTCGTGGCGCAATGGTAGCGTGTCTGACTCCAGATCAGAAGGTTGCGTGTTCAAATCATGTCGGAGTCACTGTATTTTTGGAAATTGTTCTTCCAGAATTAATATTTTCTTAGCTGTTTGGCAATAACCAGATCCTTGCTCCAAGGTCTGTAACACTCTTTCCCTGGTGTCAGGCAGAGATACGCCTGCTGCCACATTTATTTCATGTGACAGGACACAACAGTTCAAAATCAACCTGCCGGTGGCCACACCTCGCACTGAATAGTCAGGATGGCCGAGCGGTCTAAGGTGCTGTTCGCAGTCTCCTCTGGAGGTGTGGATTTGAATCTGACATTTCTTACTTTTAATCATTAAGTGAAACTCATTGTTTGACACCACGACCAACTCCGAAAAACTGGGATTCAGCAGTTCACCTGCTCGCTTCACATTTCCGTCTGACCTGGTGCTGAAAGTGGAGATGTTTCCACAGTGTCGCGGTTCACATGTTTGCCTCACAAGTGAAAGCTCACTGGGCGGGAATGTTTTCTGTCGCTTTCTCCTCATGTATGCTCAGGGGCGAGTTTGTTCTCCAGTGAAAGGTCATAAGATCATAAGTATGGAAGGATTAGGGGCCGGAGCAGGACATTCGGCCCCACAAGCCTGGTCCACTATTGAAGAAGATCCTGGCAGTTCCTCGACAGCAAGTTTAAACATCTGGTTATATTCCTAACATCATTTGAACCGCAGTGTTTCCGTAGCGTCGTTGTTATCACGTTCGCTTCACACGCGAAAGGATCCCGGGCGGAACGTGATTTTTGAGACTATTTTTGCTGTGAAATAAATTGAACAAAAGTCGCCCCAGATTCCTTGTCACATGAGCAATAAACATTTTAAACCAGTCTCCTAAATACAGAGTGTTATGTCTTGAATAAAGAATCTGACCAGATACAGCAAACTGAAAGTAAGGTGTGACCGTCGTCCTTTATTACAAGTCTCCAGTGTGCCTCTCCAACCTGTGAGGCCTCCTGGTGTACAGTGCTCCCAAGTGATTGTGGGATCCCTTGGGACTCCAGTGGATGAGCCCTCTGATGGTTAAACAAGGTATTTACAGGTTTATATATGTAACAACACTCCCCCCGCACCGCTCCCCCCGCCTCCCCAAAGTCAGCAGTGTAACTATTTACAATTTGAGTCAATCTGTGGCCTTCCTTTCCCTGATTGAACGTCTCAGTGCAAATGCTGGTTTTGGTGAGTCATTTGTTGGGCCCTCGCTGGCCTGCTGGGCGTGGTGAGTCCTGCTGGGCTGCTGCGGGTGATGGGTTCTGCTTCGTGGTCAACCGCTGGGTTGATTGCCACTTGTGTGTGTGTTGGAGTAGCGAAAAATGTAGAGTCTATTGTGGGTTGTTCTGGATAGTCCTTTAATCTGAGTTTGGTTTGGTCCAAGTGTTTCCTGCAGGTGAGTCCATATGAAAGTTTGACCAGGAACACCCTACTCCCCTCTTTGGCCACGACAGTGCTGGGAAGCCACTTGGGACCTTGTCTATAGTTCAACAGAAATACAGGATCATTAATCTCGATTTCACGTGACACATTTGCTTGATCATGATATGTATTCTCTTGAAGCCGCCTGCTCTCTACCTGTTTGTGTAGATCAGGGTGGACTAACGAGAGCCTTGTCTTAAGTGCCCTTTTCATGAGCAGTTCCGCGGAGGGAACCCCAGTGAGCGAGTGGGGTCTTGTGCGGTAACTAAGCAGGACTCGGGATAAGTCACTCTGCAGTGAGCCCTCAGTTACCCTCTTCAAGCTCTGCTTGATTGCTGCACTGCTCTCTCTGTCTAACCATTGGATGTTGGTTTAAACGGGGCAGATGTGACATGTTTGATCCCATTGCGTGTCATGAACTCTTTGAACTCAGCACTGGTGAAGCACAGCCCATTGTCACTGACAAGAACGTTAGGCAGGCCGTGCATGGCAAACATGATCCGCAAGCTTTCAATGGTGGCAGCGGACATCATCTCACATTCAATCCACTTGGAGTACGCATCTACAACCACAAGGAACATTTTACCCAAGAACGGGCCTGCATAGTCGACGTGTACCCTAGACCACGGTTTGGAGGGCCAAGACCAAAAACTTAGCAGCGCCTCCCTGGGTACATTGCTTAACTGCGAGCATGTATTACATCTGTGAACGCAGGACTCTAAGTCCGCATCGATACCGGGCCACCACATGTGGGATCTGGTTATCGCTTTCGTCATTACAATGCCTGGGTGTGTACTGTGGAGATCACTAATGAAAGTGTCCCTGCCCTTTATTGGCACCACTGCTTGATACAGTCTGCCTGTATGGACATTTTATCTCTGCGCCGCTGGTACGGCTTTATTTCTTCCTGCATCTCTAACGGAACACCAGACCAACTCCCGTGGAGCACACAGTTTTTTACTAAGGACAATGAGGGATCCTGGCTCATCTCGGTTCTAATCTGTCGGGCGGTAACAGGTGATTGCTCACTCTCGAATGCTTCCATTACCATAACTAAATCTGGGGGCTGTGCCATCTCCACCCCTGTGGTGGGCAATGGCAGCCTACTGAGAGCATCGGCACAGTTTTCTATGCCTGGTCTGTGGCGGATGGCGTAGTTGTATGTGGATAATGTGGGCGCCCATCTCTGGATGCGGGCCGATGCATCTGTATTTATCCCCTTACTTTCAGAAAAGAGGGATATAAGTGGCTTATGGTCAGTTTCCAAATCAAATTTGAGCCCAAACAGATATTGATGCATTTTTTTTACTCCATAAACACATGTTCACACTTCTTTTTCGATCATGCTGTAGGCCCTCTCAGCCATAGACAGACTCCTGGATGTATAAGTAACCAGTTGCAATTTCCCAGATTCATGAGCTTGATGCAATACACAGTCAATATCGTATGACGACGCATCACATGCTAGCACCAAACGCTTACATGCATCATACAGCACAAGCAATTTGGTTGAGTATAACAGTTTTCTAGCTTTTACAACGGCATTTTCTTGGCTTTTACCCCATACCCATTCGTTTTGTTTGTGCAGTAAAGCGTGCAGTGGTTCTAACAGTGTTCTGAGACCCGGTAAGAAGTTACGAAAGTCGTTCAGGAGTCCTGGAAATGACCGCAGCTCCGTCACGTTCTGTGGCCTTGGTGTGTTGTCGATTGCCTCCATCTACGAATCGGTGGGCCTGATGCTGTCCGCCGCAATTCTTCTCCCCAGGAACTCCACTTCAGGCGCCAGGAGAACGCACTTCGAGCATTTTAACCTTTGCCCCACGCGATTAAATCGACTAAGAACCTCCTCCAGATTCTGCAGATGCTCATCTGTGTTCCGACCTGTAACCAAGATGTTGTCCTGGAAGACCATGGTGCGCGGGACCGAATTCAGTAAGCTTTCCATGTTTCTCTGGAATATCGCCGCGGCTGATCGAATCCCAAATGGGCATCTGTTGTGAATGAAGAGACCTTTGTGCGTGTTGATGCAGGTGAGGCCCTTCGATGATTCCTCCAGCTGCTGCGTCATGTAGGCCGAGGTCAAGTCCAGCTTCGTGAACGTCTTTCCTCCACCAGCGTCGCAAAAAGGTTGTCTGCATTTGGTAGTGGGTATTGATCCTGAAGGGAGAAACATTTGATAGTTACTTTGTAATCACCACAGAATCTGACGGTGCCTTCACCCTTGAGGACTGGAACAATCGGACTGGTCCGCTCGTTGAATTCGATCGGCAAAATGATGCCCTCTCGTTGCAGCCTGTCCAGCTCGATCTCCACCCTCTCTCTCATCATGTACGGTACTGCTCTCGCTTTGTGATGGATACGTCGCGCCCCGGGGAATTAGATGGATCTGCACTTTTGCTCTTTGGAACTTCACGATGCCTGGTTCGAACAACGAGGGGAATTTGTTTAAGACCTGGGCAGACGAAATGTTGTCGACGGGCGAGAGCACTCGGATGTCGTTCCAGTTCCAGCGTATATTCCCCAGCCAGCTCCTGCCGAGCAGCGTGGGGCCATCGCCCGGTACCACCCAGAGTGGTAACTTGCTCCATCGTAGGAGACCTTTACAGTAGCACTGCCGATTACGGGAATCAGTTCATTTGTGTAAGTTCTCAGTTTGGTGCGAATGGGAGTCAGGACTGGCCTTGAGGCCTTGCTGCACCACAATTTATCGAAAGTCTTTCTGCTCATAATGGACTGTCTCGCGCCCATGTCTCGCTCCATTGACACCGGGAGTCCATTTAGCTCAACCTTCAGCATTATCGGGGGCACTTTGTGGTAAATGTATGCACCCCATATACCTCTACCTCCTCGGTCTGATGCTCTGGTTCGCTGTGATCTGCCGTGGATCTGCCCTCCTCTGCAACATGGTGGTTTTCAGGATTAGCAGGGTTTGCAGCTTGCCTGCACATTCGTTGCAGGTGTCCCATTGTTCCACAGCCCTTGCAAACGTATCCTTTGAAGCGGCATGAATGGAAATGATGATCACCCCCGCAGCGGCAACAAGGTGTTAATGGCGTAGCATTCATCGCCCTTGATGGTGGACTCTGAGACATCTGCAGACGTACAGCTGCAGGCATGTGAGGCCTGCCCTGTACGTCACGATTTGAAAACAACATTACTTTGTTCACAGTACTTGTACAGCACTCGTGTGCTGAGAGATTTTTTGGTATTGTCACTGGTGGCGATGAACGCTTGGGCTATCGCTATGGCTTTACTCAAGGTTGGGGTCTCGACTGTCAAAATTAGTTTACGAAGTATTTCTTCATGGCCAATGCCAAGTACAAAGAAGTCCCTGAGCATGTGCTCCAAATGTCCTTCAAATTCCAAATTCCTGCAAGATGTCTTTGCTCGATGACATAGCTCGCCACTTCCTGGCCTTCAGACCTTTTGCACATGTCGAACCGGAACCTCGCCATCAGAACGCTTTCCTTCAGGTTAAGATGCTCCCGGACCAGTGTGCACAAATCAACATAAGATTTCTCTGTGCGTTTCGCTGGAGCAAGCAGCTTTTGTATGAGGCCATAAGATGGTGCCCCGCAAACAGTGAGGTGAATCGCCCTTCCTTTGGCAGCATTCGCTTCTCCTTCCAGCTCGCTGGCTATGAAGTATTGGTCGAGTCGCTCCACTAAGGTTTCCCAATCATCTCCCTCCGAAAATTTCTCCAGGATGCCCATTGGTCTCTGCATCGTTGCGGTGGGGTTCGTCATCTGTATCTCATCGCCAGTTGTAGTGCATGAATAAAGAGTCTGACCAGATACTGTGAGCTCAAAGTAATTTGTGACCGTAGTCTTTTCTTGCAGGTCTCCAGAGTGCTTCTCCAGCCTGTGAGGCCTCCTTCAGTACAAGTGCTCCGAAGGGATTGTGGGATCTCTTGGGACTCCAGGGGATGAGCCCTCTGGTGCTTAAACAAGGTTTTCGCAGGTTGACATACATAACACTTGTTTGCATAAGTTCCATGCAAATTGAAAGGGCTCATTCGGTATTTAAACGTGGAATCTCTCGCAAATTGCCATTAACAGCCTTGAAGTGAGAATCATACCCCGGACCAACGAAACGACTGCTTGACAAGAATGGCGATAAAGTGTAACCATTATAAAAGCATGTTATTGTGTGTATCTATTCTTTGTAGCCGGAGCACATGATACCGAATCAGTGACTTTGCTTTTTCGACCTGTCTTCTGAAGCGCCGCACGGTCCCACTCCGACAGTCAATGAGCTGTTGGGACGTTAGTGTATCCAAGCTGTGGGTGGCCACCCCGAGCGCAGCAGAGGGGTTTCTGCATTAGTTCTGGGTGGGGACAGTATCTTTCCCCTTCTCTCTTCCTCTTGTCTATAACGTTGTGCTTTGATTTCTCTATTTATTCCTCGTCTCAGTTTCTAGTGTTTAAAAGGGAACAAACGATGAAATGGGTTTCACTGTAGAAAATAATTCCTCTCACTTAAATTTAGACGTGCTACCGTTGCGCCCTGAGGTCTCGGCAGCTAGCCGTTGATATTCACGGTCATATATAAATATATATAAATATATCTACATGCATCGTAGCTGTTCCCTGGTGGTCGAGGGGTTAAGATCCGGCGCACTAACCTGGGAACGATACTCGATCAATTCGTCAAATAAAAATAATTGAGGTCTGTGAGACGATTAGTAATTGCTGTAATCACCATGAATAACCCCATTACTTTCTGTTATGGACCGAACTTACAGATTCTCTTCTTTCTCCTGCCCGTTGCTGGACACGTGTTCCGGGTTTAATTTTGAGTTCGCTGATCGCGGGGAGACGGTAGGAGCCTCTGTGGCCCTACTGTGAGGATGTGGAAGTGAACACGGTGGCTGGGTGATCCGTGACATTTCTGTAAACGGCAGTGGAGGAGAAGGATTGAGAACTTTCAGTGTGGGACAGAAGTTGTTTAAGGTGAGCCAACACATTTCCGATCAGCACAGAGGAAGCTCACTGGTCAGCTCTCCTCTGTTGGGGCCGCTGTGCCAGAGGTTTCCATAGTGTAGCGGTTATCGTGTTTGCTTTACGCGTGAAAGATCCCGGGTGGAAACATTATGTTTAAAGTTGCTATAGTGGAACAATCCGAAGCGAGTTTAGTTTCCTGACAAATGCTGCCTGACCAGCTGAGATTTCCAGCAATTGCTGTTTTTATTTGCTATTTATTCTCCCGGCAAAAGGGCTCCCTTATTCCTGAATTGCTCTTTATTTCACTTCAATGAATAGATAACTTTCAGTGAGAGAAAACGGATCCACCGGGGACCTTTCGCGTGTGAGGCCAACGTGATATCCGCTACACTGCAGCCCATCAAAGGGCGAGAAACCACTGAATATAAAGGATGTGCTCACAAATATCAGAGGCAGTGCAGTCTGGTCAACGTCAAACCCTCCTTTCTTATTCAGCAGAGGCATGAACGGGAGTCAGACGCCACAAAGTTTAATTAAAGACACAAATACAAGTAACACTTCCAAATCTTTTCACTGTAAAATTCTTGCACTTTATTTGAAATCCTACGATGTTGAATCTGAAAATGATCACCGTGGGATTTTATCTTCACGACTGATTCTATTTTCTGTGCATGGTCGGATTAACCGATGCTGTTAAATTTGACAAAAGTTGCCCCAGATTCCCGGTGTCATCAGCAATGAAGATTTTGAAACAATCCCCGACAACAAGTGTGTAAAATGGGATCTGGTTTAACAGTTAACATGCAAAACACAGAAGAAATGATTGAAGTATCGACTGTCCCTCAGTCAGCATTTCTTTCATTGTGCAAAAGATGGCATTGGGTTAAGTAATGATGCTTTCCCGTGAAATAAAAACAAAAGTTCAACAAAAAAACGGACGGTGACTGGCAAGTGAGCGCTGCTTCGTACTCCGAGTGGGAATGGGCAGGGATTTTAAAGTCCTTATTTTAAGGAGCGTTCATATCGATAAACATCTCATATTCGTCGTGTACAGCTAGTGGTGCAACGGTAACACATCTCACTCGAGATGAGGACACTGCTATCGAAATCATGTCAGGGTTCCTGACCTTTGGGATAATTCCGGAATCAATATTTTCTTTACTGTGTCTTAATAACCAGACCCTTGCTCCAAGGTCTGTCTCACTGTTTCCCCGGTGTCAGGCAGAGATACGCCTGCTGCCCTCATTTATTTCATGTGACAGGACACAAAAGTTCAAAATCAACCTGCAGGGGGCCAGATAGAGCAGCACCGAGTCAGGATGGCTGAGCAGTCGAAGGTGCTGTGTTTGGATTGCAATTGCATGTGGAGGAGTGGGTTCAAATGCAATGTCTGACACTTTCTGCTTTCAATCATAAAGCGAAACTCATTGTTTGACACCTCGACCAACTCTTTAAAAGTGGCATTCTGCAGTTCACCTGCTCGCTTAACATTTCCGTCTGACCGGGTGCTGAAAGTTGAGATGTTTCTGCAGTGTAGCGGTTAACACGTTCGCCTCACACGCGAAAGCTCACCGGGCTGGAATATTTTCTGTAGCTTTCTCCTCATGCATGCTCAGGGGCAAGTTTGTTCTCCTGTGAAAAATCATGAGATGATAAACATGTAAGGATTCACAGCCCGAGTCGGCCATTTGGCCCCTCGAGCCTGGTCCACCATTCAAGAAGATCCTGGCAGTTCCTCGACAGCAAGATTAAACATCTGGGGCGGAGCCAACAGGCGCCTGGCTGCAATCAGCGACAAAAACCCGCATTTGGCAGAAGCCCCGCTCGATCAATTGGGAGAGCATGAAACTATTAATCTTCGGGTCACTGGTTCGAGCCCCACGTTGGGGCTTTTCGTTCAAGGTTATCCTGCATTCATCGGATCATTAATTAACCGATGATCTTCATTTGCATAATTAAAGAAATGCTAACTGAATGAGAGTCAATAATTTAATAATTTGGGACAAACAAGTGAGAGTTACCTGGTGCTGGTGGGCAATTTCGTTGCCTTTGTCATTGATGCTTGATCTACAAGTCTAGTTATCAAATCGTGTGCTCAACCGTCAGTTACCTGTTACAAATCAGCGGAGGAGAAACTAGTTTGTTGCTGCATTTACCTGCACAATGTGTGCTGAGATTATCTGTGCAATATGCAATCAGCAGGATGAATAAAAGCAACACTTTTTGAAATGCAGGCACTGCATGTTTTGCACTCAACAAAAGGTTGCATTTTCTTTTCATTGCAAGCATTTTACATTAATGCATTGCAATGCCAACGCACTTTTTACCTGGCAAGACTGAATGCTGTGATAAACAGTGTGAAACAGAAACAGCTACTTGAGAACCCATAGCCTCGACGGTATCTGTGTGAATTGCTCTGCATCGATAATTAGCAGAGCGTAAAGTGGGGAAACTGACGGTGTGGATGAGAAAAGGCCGAGCCAAAGTGTAATGTTGGAGATGATCTTGTTTTTGAGAAATGTTTCAAAGAATTTGTCATCGTTGGTTCCATGGTGTAAAGTGAGCACTCTGGACATGAATCTAGCGATCTGAGTTTAAATCTCGGTGGAAACTGAATGCTTGCTGTCGCAGCTGCTAAAAAATTGGGACAAACAAGTGAGAGACACCTGGTGCTGGTGGGCAGTGTTGTTGCCTTTGTCATTGATGCTTGATCTACAATGCACAGTCCCGCATTGCTGAACTCTTTGCTTCAGTACGCAGTCTGAAGTTTGGATTAAATAACAGGAAGATTGAAGTTTGGATGGTAAAGAGACTGTGAGACAATGTGGTGCCTTCAGCCAGTGAGATGAGTAACTGGTCATTGTCTGGATGTTAAATATTTGAGTACCTTGTTATGGTGGGAATAATTAAAACTCAGGACTAAACGATTTGATAATGTCTGTATGTTCAGTATTTGAGTGTCACCTTGTTACTATTTAATGACATCTGTAGGTTAAACAAGCAATATTAAGTCTGTCTGTTAAACGATTCAGAAAGCAGTTAGTCAGGATTGTCTAAATGCAAAGAATAAGAGTGCAAAGGCTTTTTCAGTGTGAAGATGTGACTTTTATGGACTGTAGAGACATAGACCGCAGAGACACTGGACATTCGGAAGGTGTGTGTCTCAAGCAGCCACGGAAATCGAAGCAAGCTGCCTTTGTGAAGTGTTCTCAGTAACTTTCATACTTGGTTTGTTTAGTATGAATGTTTAAATAAAAGACCCAATCCTGCCTTTACTACAACGGAGTGTGCGGTTAATTCGATATTAAAAGCAACGAAGCGAAAAGAGCAAGACAGCTGTTTGCAAAATTTTGGTGACCCCGACGTGATTTTCAAAAGTTCGTTGGCTTATTCAAAGTCCCCGACGTGAAGCAGAAAGTTGGCTGAGTTGTTGGAAGAAGTGTTTCCCACAAATCAGTTCGAGAGGTGAGCATTCTCTTAGTTGTCGTGATTAAAGGGATCTTCACTTAGTAATGGGAGGCTCAGGGGATATTCCAGTTGAGCTCCAGTCATTTCTTAATGAGTAGATTGAGTCGAAAGGGGGAACTTATGGGATAAGACAGGAAACAATGACAGGAGGATGGAGAGAGACACGGCAGTCCTTAGTGGAGGGTGTCCAGTTGAAAAAGATTAAAGTGTTTGTGTTAAAAAGTGATAAAAAGAGAAAAGCGTTAGTGTTGCAGTGTCTCATGCTGGGGATTCAAACGTTAGGAGAAGAGGCTGAGGCTCGAGATAGGGAAGTCTCAGAACTCAGAGAGCAGCTAACAGCAGTAAGTAAAGAAGTAGAGAATTGGTGATTTCAGGCACTCAATCAAGATCTAGAGAAAGGAATATCTAAGCTGCAGCAGATGGTGGTATTAGGTTGCCCACGGAGACAGCAATTGATAAAGCCGGGTGGTATTCGGAGGATTCCCCGGGTCTGAGAGTTGAAAAGGGGATTAAGGGACAGGGAGAATGCCCACCGTTCCCATCCACAGCTCCTTTGTCTTCTCTGACTTCGGAGCCTCGAACCCGTGTGGTTCATGTGGCAACGTTAGGTACGGAGGCGGAGCAGTTAAATGCCTCTTCGGTTACTCAGAAGCTTAACACCCCACAACATTACACACGACCTTCCGGTAATGTGGAGAGTGGGGGAAGCACGCTCGAGCGGACAAGGCCAGAGCAGGATCATGATTCCTCTACTCCCTGTGGAGCTCGTGAAGGGAACACGACCTTAAGTGGTTTTAGGGTTTCCTGGTATGAGCGAGGAGGAGTACAGTTACAGGACATGAGAGCTCTCCTTAGAGAAGCCAGGATTTCAGAGCAGACTGTAACCTGAACACAACAACTTAGACCGCTCGGCCATCCTGACTATTTAGTGCTAGATGTGGCCACCTGCAGCTTGATTTTGAACTTTTGTGTCCTGTCACATGAAATAGATGAGTGCAGCAGGCGTATCTCTGCCTGACACCGGGGAAACAGTGAGACAGACCTTGGAGCAAGGGTCTCGTATTTGCCAAACAGCAAAGAATATATTAATTCTCGAAGAACAATATCCAAGAATACAGTGACACCAACATGATTTGAACACACAACATTCTGATCTGGAGTCAGACGCACGATTGCACCACGAGCTCGACGCAGCGAATCTCAGATGTTCGTCTATTTGAAGGTTTCAAAATACAAGGGGCTTTAAAATCCCCACCCATTCCCACCAGGTGTCAGAAGCAGCGCTCACCTGCCAGTCACTGTGTGTTTTTTTCTTCAACTTTTGTGTTGCTTTCACGGGAAAGCATCATTAATTAACCTCTCACCTTCTTTTGCACAATGAAAGAAATGCTAACTGAGGGACAGTCGATACTTCAATCATTTGTCATGTGCTTTGGGGAGCGGGCAGGGAAGTGGACCTGAGTCCATGATCGCATCGACCATGATCGTATTAAATGGCGGAGCAGGCTCGAGGGGCGTATGGCCAACTCCTGCTCCTATTTCTTATGTTCTTATGTTCTTCTGCATGTTAACCCATTTTACACATTGTATTTTAGGAGTCTGGTTCAAAATCTTCATTGCCGATGACACCAGGAATCTGGGGCAACTTTTGTCAAATTTAACAGCACCGGTTATTCCTTCTGTGCACAGAAAATAGAATCAGTAGTGAAGGTAAAATCCCATGGTGCTCATTTTCAGATTCAATGCAGCAGGATTTCAAATAAAGTGAAAGAATTTTACAATGAAAAGATTTGGAAGTGTTACTTGTATTTGTGTCTTTAATTAAACTCTATGGCGTCTGACTCCCCTTCATGCCTCTGCTGAATAAGAAAGGAGGGTCATACGTTGACCAGACTGCACTGCCCCTGATATTTGTGAGCTCATCCTTTATATTCAGTGGTTTCTCGCCCTTTGATGGGCTGCAGTGTGGCGGATATCACGTTGGCCTCACACACGAAAGGTCCCCGGTGGATCCGTTATCTATTTATTGAAGTGAAAAGGAGCAATGAAGGAATAAGGAAGCCCTTTTGCCAGGAGAATAAATAGCAAATAAAAACAGCAAATGCTGGAAATCTCAGCAGGTCAGGAAGCATTTGCCAGGAGAGTAAACTCGCTTCTGATTGTTCCTCCATAGCAAATTTAAACATAATGTTCCTGCCCGGGATTGAACTGGCCACATTTTGAATGTAAAACAAACATGAAAACCACAACACTACAGAAACCTCTGGCAAAGCTGGCACAACAAAGGGGAGCTGAGCAGTGAGCTCCCTCTGTGCTGATCAGTAATTTAACCAGGGACCTGTCACATGTAATGAAAACATGATAACCACTGCACTGCACAAACCTCTGGCACAGCAGCCCCAACAAAGGGGAGCTGACCAGTGAGCTCCCTCTGTGTTGTCTCACCTTAAACAACTTCTGTCCCACACTGAAAGTTCTCAATCCTTCTCCTCCGCTGCGCTTTACAGAAAAGTCACGGATCACCCAGCCACCGTGTTCACTTCCACATCCTCACAGTGGGGCCACAGAGGCTCCTTCCATCTCCCAGCGATCAGCAAATTCGCCCAGTTTACAAAATTAAACCCGGAACACGTGTCTGGCAAAGGGCAGGAGAAGCCAGATAGTCTGTAAGCTCGGTCTATCACAGAAAGTATTGGTATTCATGGTGATTACAGCAATTATTAATCGTCTCACAGACCTCAATTATTTTTATGCGATGAATTGATCGAGAATTGAAAGCAGGTTAGTGCGCCGGATCTTAACCCCTCGACCACCAGGGAACAGTTATGATACATGTAGGTATATTTATACATATTTAAATATAAACCTTAATATCAATGGCTAGCTACCTAGACCTTATGACGAACAGCAGTGCATCTAACTTTGAGTGAGAGAAATTGTTCCACAGTGACACCCATTTCATCTTTTGTTCCCTTTTAAACACTAGAAACTGAGACAGGGGGAATAAATAGAGAAATAAAAGCACAGGGATATCGAGAAGAGGAAGAGAGAAGGGGAAATATACTGTCCCCACCCAGAACTAATGCAGAAACCCCTCTGCTGCGCTCGGGGTGGCCACCCGCAGCCTGGATACACTAACGGGAGAACACCAGCGGCAGGTCGGGGCCATAAAAGGAACGGCGAGCGGCCCTGGGAGCTGCTTGGAGGTCCCGGGAGACTGCTCCAGGGAGCAGCGCGAGCTGGTGCAGGAGGGCGGCGGCAGCGAAGTGTGACGTCATCAAGTCCAAGTCTGTGATTGGAGCGTGGGCAGATACAGCAGGAGCGGCGAGATCGGGGCAAAGGAGCGGCATGAGTTCGGGGGCCAGGGGCCCAGGGGCAGCACGGACCAGCCCACACTGCGATATGTGTGTACACTAGGTCCGTGCAACAGAGCTGGTCTCCAGTTGTCTTGGATAACCCTTGCCACTGGATCAAGACCTCGCTCTGTCAAGCCCGTGTGATGGCTGGGGTGCAACGGCCACCACACGTTAAAAAAATCCACGCACAGGCATCTTCCACCCTTTGGGATGTAGTTCGGGTCCTTCATTGAAACACCTGTGAACTCATCCTTTTTTGGCGTGGAAGCAAGTCATCCTCGTTTCGAGGGACCGCCTATGATGATGATGATGATGGATACATTAACGTCCCAACAGCTCATTGACTGCAGGAGTGGGATCGTGCGGCGCTTCAGAAGACCTGTCGAAAAGGCAAAGTCATTGATTCCGCCTCATGTGCTCCTCCGATCAAGAATTGCAACAAACACTGAAAATGCTTAAATACTGATTAAATCTTACCTTCACATTTGCTCAGCTCATTGGTCTAGCGGTATGATTGTTGCTTTGGGTTTGTTCCTTGAAATTTGCGAGAGATCCTGATTTCAAATCCCAGACCAACTTTGAATTTGCATCAAACTTTTGTAAAGAAGGACTTGTATTTCTGCAGCGTCTGTGAGGAACTCATGACGCCCCAAATCACTTTACAGCCGTTGAGTTGCCTTTGAAGTGTTGTCATGTGAGGAAAGATTTGCCCAAATCACCTCACACGCACCTCAACTCTTTCCAAAGGAGTTCATAGAATCATAGAAGTTTACAGCACAGAAGGAGCCCTTTCGGCCCATCGTGTCCGCGCCGGCTAACAAGAGGCTATCCAGCCTAATCTCACTTTCCAGCTCTAGGTCCATAACCCTGCAGGTTATGGCACTTCAGGTGCACATCCAAGCACTTTTTAAATGTGGTGAGGGTTTCTGCCTCTACCACCCTTTCAGGTAGTGAGTTCCAGACCACCACAACCCTCTGCGTGAAGAAATTTCCCCTCTAAACTTTCGACCAATTACTTTAACTTTATGCCTCCTTGTTGTTGACCCCTCTGCTAAGGGAAATAGGCCCTTTCTATCCACTGTATCTCGACCCCTCATAATTTTATACACCTCAATGAGATCTCCCCTCAGGCTCTGTTCCATGGAAAACAAATCCAGCCTATCTAATCTGTCTCATGGCTAAGATTCTCCACTTCCGGCAACATCCTCGTAAATCTCCTCTGTACCCTCTTCAGTGCAATCATGTCCTTCCTGTAATATGGCGACCAGAACTGCACGCAGTACTCCAGCTGTGACCTAACCTGCCCCACCGACCACATCTCTTGTATTCTATGCCTCCGCTAATAAAGGCAAGCATTCCATATTCCTTCTTAACCACCTTAGCTACCTGGCCTGCTACTTTCAGGGATCTGTGGACCAGCACTCGCTGGATTCTGGGGAGGACCCAGCAGATTGGAAAACTGCAAATGGAATGCCCCTATTTTAAAAAGGAGGCAACAAAAAGCAGGAAACTACTGACCAGTTAGCCTTACATCTGTGGTTGGGAAAATGTTGGAATCCATTATTAAAGAAGCAGTAGCAGGACACAGAAACATAGAAACATAGAAAATAGGTGCAGGAGTAGGCCATTCGGCCCTTCGAGCCACACCACCATTCAATAAGATCATGGCTGATCATTCAGCTCAGTACCCCTTTCCTGCTTTCTCTCCATACCCCTTCATCGCTTTAGCCATAAGGGCCACATCTAACTCCCTCTTGAATATATCTAACGAACTGGCATCAACAACTCTCTGCGGCAGAGAATTCCACAGTTTAACAACTTCTGAGTGAAGAAGTTTCTCCTCATCTCAGTCCTAAATGGCCTACCCCTTATCCCTTAGACTCTGACCCCTGGTTCTGGACTTCCCCAACATCGGGACCTGTCCAGTCCCGTCAGAATTTTATATGTTTCCATGAGATCCCCTCTCATTGTTCTAAACTCCAGTGATCTCTCGATCCCTTCATTCCCCGAGACTCCAAAAATCTATCGAACGCAGCCTTGAATATATTCAGAGACTCAGCATCCACAGGCCTGTGGGGCAGAGAATTCCAAAGATTCATATCCCTCTGAGTGAAGAAATCCCTCCTCATCTCTGTCTTAAATGGCCGACCCCTTAACCTGAGATTGTGCCCCCTGGTTCTAGACACTCCAGCCCAGGGGAAACAACCTCTCAGCATCGACCCCATCAATCCCCTTCAGAATATTGTGTGTTTCAATGAGATAACCTATCATTCTTCTGAACTCCGGAGAGTATCGGCCCATTCTACACAATCTCTCAACTTAAGACAGTCCTCTCATCCCAGGAATCAATCTGGTGAACGTCTGTTGTACCACCTCCGAGGCTAGTATATCCTTCCTCAGATAAGGGGACCAAAACAGTGCGCAGTACTCCAGGTGTGGTCTCACCAGGGCCCTGTACAATTGTAGCAAGACTTCCTTACTCTTGTACTGTGGGCTATATATTAGGTACTATGGGCCGAGTGCCCTGTTTTTTTGCTGATTCGATGGTTGTATAAAAAGTTATTAAAATTTGACAGTTGCTCGGCAAACATATTTGTATTTCCTTCAGTGTACTCCTTACTCTTCAAGGGCTAGATTTTCCCCAAGCAGTATTGTCGGCGCACTGACCTCAAGCGCACCGACTTTGCGCGCTGGAAACGGCTCGGGGAAAAACTCGCCCCATCCTGGCCGCTGTGTACAGTCCGCGGAGTCCTGGCGTGGTGTCGATGGTGAAGTGGGGTGCGGAGCCAAATGCCTGCGCCGAAAACACTGCCGGCACCTTCGCGCATGGGCAGTCGGGAGAGAAAACTTGGCACTCTGCCATTTTTAAACATTGTCAAACCCGATGAAAAGCACAGCAGCTTCTCAGCTTCTCCGGTCGCTCGGCGGGCTCTCCCCCCGTCCCTCCCCGATAAAACGCACAGCTCCAGCAGCTGCAACTTCTCCGGTCCACAAGCTCACACTTCTCCGGTGTGTCTTCCCTCCCCTATCCCAGGGATACAGGGACCCAGTGCAATGGAGCCAAGTTTGCTGATGGTACAAAGATGGGTGGGAAAGTAAATTGTGACACAGCAAAGAAAATCTCAATTCCGGATGAACAATATGGAAAAGTACAGTGACCCCAACGTGATATAAACACGCAGCCTTCTGATCTGGAGTCAGACACACTACCGTTGCACCACGAGGTCTACAGTGCAGAGTGCCCATGTTTATATACATGAAGGTTCCTGAAACACAGTTTCATTTACCCTGCATTGGTGCAATGAAAGGGCTTTAAAATCCCCGGCCACTGCCACCGTGGGTCAGACAGCATCAGAAGCAGTGCCCACCTGTCACTCACCCTCTCACGCCCGCTTTCATCACCAGCTGCCCGCGGACTGCAGCAAATCCAGTTCATCATCATCATAGGCAGTCCCTCGAAGCGAGGATGACTTGCTTCCTCGCCAAAAAAGGATGAGTTCACAGGTGTTTTAATGATGGACCTAATATTCCAGGTCCCGAACTGCATGTTGAAGGGTGGAAGATGCCTGTGCGTGGATTTTTTTAACGTGTGATGGCCGTTGCACCCCAGCCATCACACGGACTTGACAGAGCGAGGTCTTGGTCCAGTGACAAGGGTTAACCAAGACGACTGGAGACCAGCTCTGCTGCACGGACCCAGTGCACACACATATCGCAGTGTGGGCTGGCCCGTGCTGCCGCTGGACCCCTGGCCCTGAACTCACACCGCCCCTGGGCCCCGATCACATCCCTCCACAGTCTCTCGCTGCTCCTGCTGTACCTGCCCACGCTCCAATCACCGACCTGGACTTTGATGACCTCACTCTTCGCTGCCGTCGCCCTCCTGCACCAGCTCGCGCTGTACCTTGCCGTGGTACACCATCACGCTGCTCGCAGGCCACCGCTCACCGCTCCTTTTATGGCCCCGACCTGCCGCTGGTGTTCTCACGCAGGTCGGGGCCTCCACGCAGCTCCCAGCAAATCCAGTTACACGCCGTGTCACCGCACAATTCTCAGCTGTGATTGTAAGCTGACTATATTTAAAGCTATCGCAGAGGCTGCAAGCAGTGTTCCCTGGTAGTCTAGTGGTTAGGATTTGGTGCTCTCACTGCCGTGGTCTGGGTTTGATTCCTGGTCAGGGAAAGCATTTTTACAGAGCAAGCTGACAAAAATAATTCAAGTCTGTGAGAGACTGAATAATTGTTTCAATCATCAATAATGCTCCCACATGTGTAGCACACTGAAGGAAATACAAATATGTTTGCTGAGCGACTGTTGAATTTTAATAACTTTTTATACAACCGGAGAATCAGCAGGAAAACAGGATATTCGCCCCATCGTACCTAATATATAGCCCACAGTATAAGAGTAAGGAAGTCTTGCTACAATTGTACAGGGCCCTGGTGAGACCACACCTGGAGTACTGCGCACAGTTTTGGTCTCCTTATCTAAGGAAGGATACACTTGCCTTGGAGGTGGTACAACAGAGGTTCACCAGATTGATTCCTGGGCTGAGTGGACTTTCCTATGCTGAGAGATTGTGTAGAATATGGCGATACTCTCCGGAGTTTTGAAGAATGAGAGTTGACCTCATTGAAACGGCCAATATTCTAAAGGGGATTGACAGGGTAAATGTTGCAAAGCCCGGCTAGCTCAGTCGGTAGAGCATGAGACTCTTACTTGCAGGGTCGTGGGATAGAGCCCCAACTTTGGGCGATTAGTTTTCCTTAAACTTTTATGTTGCTTTCAAAGTAAAACATCATTAATGAACCCATGATCTTCTTTGCCACAATGAAAAAAATGCGAACTGATGGAGAGTTGATAATTTAATCAAATAATGAAAGCAGTGCCTGAGATCGCTCGGCCATCCTTACTGTTGGATGCTGAAGTTGCAAGTTAATACTCTGGAACATTTCAGACCGGGCACTTATTCACTGTTACTGGAAGGCCCAGTGACCGGGATATCCTCTCCCCCGGGGTTTTCCTGAGCCTGTGCTCGGTGCACGGGGAGCTTTTGCCCGGATCCGAGGTAGCTTGTATCCCAGGGATGGACAATAACCCTCTGAGCACTGGAACTGGGGAAGAGCGAATAATTAATGAGTTGTTTGCGGGTTTCAAATGCAGCGTAGATCTGCTGGTGTAAACCGATCGTGTTGTTTCACAGAATGAATGAAATGCGAATAGAGACAGTTGAAACTTCAACAACTGAACTTCAAAAATTCATGAAAATTTGCTCCTTGAAGAAGTTTTATCCCCTATCTGATTTTACACACTCTGTATTTGAGGAGACTGGTTTTAAATGTTCATTGCTCATGCAACACAACAACTTTTCTTCAATTTTATTGCAGTCAAATTTTTGCATGAGAAATAATGTTTCTGCCCAGGCTTGAACCGGGAACTTTTCACGTGTGAGGGAAATGTGGTAACCACGACACGACAGAAACTGCTTCTTATTTCAAGCCCAGAGAGAAGTGTTCAGCAACAAGCTGAAATGCTCAAACCCTCTCTCTGCATAAAGTCCCTTTCACCAACATTTATCTGACCAGAACTGCACCAAACAACAATGTTCTCTTTTCAAAGTCATTAAACTCCCCAATTTCCAGGTCTGCAATTTTAAGGACAAGGACTGAAAGCGCTTTGCGATCAGAAAATTGCAGGAAACCCCTGTGGTTAATGACAGGGCTTTTGATGGTTGATTTCTGTACACACCATGTGTTATGGTTTTAACCCTTGGCAACCTGTATCACACCACTACCTGTTGGAGTCCCAAGGGATCCCTGCATCCTGGTATATAAGCAGGCCACCCAGGAGGTACCTGCATCTGGAGTCTTATCAAAGGAGCTAAGGTCACACTTACTCATTGTTCACAATACTAAGTTTCATCCTTTATTCTGAGCATATCAATTGGCGACGAGACAATGAACAACCACGCAAAAATGCAAGGAACAGTTGGTATCCTGGAGAAGTTCTCAGAAGTGGACGATTGCGAAGCCTTTGTGGAGATACTCGACCAATACTTCGTGGCCAACTAGCTGGAAGGGCACGTGAACACTGCCAAATGAAGGGCGATCCTCCTTACCGTCTGTGGGGCAACAACCTATGGCCTCATGAAGAATCGTCTAGCTCTGGTGAAATCAACAACTAAATCATGTGAAGAATTGTGTACGCTGGTCCGCGAGTATCGAAATCCTAAAGAAAGCGTTCTGATGGCGAGGTATCGGTTCTACACGTGCCAACGGTCGGAGGGCCAGGAAGTGGCGAGCTATGTCGCCGAATTAAGGCGCCTTGCAGGACATTGCAAATTTGACGGATTCCAAAACGAATGCTGAGAGTCCTTTTGTGCTTGGCATTGGCCATGAGGCAATCCTTCGCAAAATGTTGAATGTTGAAACTCAGAATCTGAGCAAAGCCATAACGATAGGTCTGACAATTTCCACCAGTTCCTTTAAACCCAATAACGTAATTTATTTCTAGTGGACTGAATGGAGGAACATGATCCATGTAAAAAATTGTTATCATTTTACATGAACTGAATGTTCATAAAAGTATTGGAGTGGGAACTCACTGGATAACAGCACAGCTGGCAATGTTTGCGGAATATATTCGTGCATCCAAAACGCACAATGACAACCTGGAACTGTGCGGCACCGAATCCTCGGGGAAAAAACAGTGAAAGGCATTGTCTCTGGATAGGCTCGAACCACCAACCTTTCGATTAACAGGCAAACGCTCTAACCCATTGCGCCACAGAGACTAACTTAAATGTATATTGCAAGACATCCCTGTCATGTATCTTACATTATTATATATAACTGTATCCTAACATGCAAAACATAAGATTTGACCTGTAACCATCAGCATACCTTCCCAGCAGGGGTGCACTTGCAAGAGACAGGTATATAAATGCAGGTCTCAGGCAAGTGCAGCATTCCAGAGCTGTGAAATAAAGGTGCACGTCCAGAGTGACCTTGACTTCACTGCATGCCTCGTGTGAATCTGTACTGAGGGGACAGGACTTTACAGTGGCGACGGGTTACGGGATTACAGAATCCACAGAATGGCGAACAACGGATCAGATGAAAAGTACAATGCGGGAGACAATTGGGAGGACTTTATAGAAAGGCTCCAGCAAAGCTTTGTAACCAAAGACTAGTAAGGCGACGATAAGGCAGACAAGAGAAGAGCCCATCTCTTGACCAGCTGTGGCTCGAAAACATACGCTTTAATGAAGGATCTGTTGGCACCCTAGAAACCAGCAAGCAAGTCGTTTGAAGAATTGAGCACACTGGTAAGAGACTACCTGAAGCCAGCAAACAGCCTACACACGGCCAGACACAGGTTCTACAACTACATCCGCTGTGTGGGCCAGAGCATACCCGACTTCGTGGCGGAACTTCGGAGGTTGGCTAGTTTATGTGAGTTCTCCAATGAACTGAGGAGATAAATGCTGAGAGACTTTTTCATTGAAGGAATAGGCCACGCAGGCATATTCCAAAAGCTCGTAGATACCAAGAACCTGACCTTAGAGGCAGCAGCAATGGTTGCACAGACATTCTTGGTAGGGGAAGAAGAAACGAGGTTGATTTACAATGCAGATACGAAAACTAACGAAATATTGGAACAAGAAGTTCATAGCACTAAACAAGCTGCTACCCCCACACACAGACAAAACCGGGAGAACAGGTTCTCGACAGCAGGCAGAAGCTATCAAGGGCCACAGGAATGGCCGTTCACACCTCATCAATCCACAATGCGAGCAATCAACAACAAACTGAGAGAAGCTCAAGAGAGATCAGCCAGACGCAGCTCATTCTTTGGGAACTCTTTGAACAATGGGACAGGTCTGTGCTGGAGGTTTGGGGGTGGCCACTCGTCAAGGGGATGTTGATTTCAGCAGGCTGTTTGCAGAAATTGTGAATATACAGGGCATTTGGCCCGCATGTGCAAAACAAGGCAGCTCGGCTGGTATACAAATCGGATGGGTCGGAATGCCTCCTGTAATGATGAGGTTCCTACTCAACGGGATATCTGTCAACATGGAGCTGGATACGGGAGCGAGTCAATCTCTCATGGGCGCTCAACAATTTGAACAATTGTGGCCGCATAAAAGAGACAGACCAAAACTCACAAGGGTCGACACCACACGAAGGACCTATACCAAAGAAATCGTACCAGTCCTCGGCAGCGCCATGCTCTCGGTCACACACAAAGGGACAGTGAACCGACTTCCCCTGTGGATTGTCCCCGGAGACCCCCCAGCACTGCTGGGGAGAAGCTGGCTGGCAAAACTAAACTGGAAATGGGATGATGTCCATGCCATGTCATTAGAGGAACGGACCTCCTGCTCAACAGTTATAAAGTGATTTGAACATCTCTTTCAGCCAGGTGTGGGCACTTTCAAAGGAGCCAAAGTCCAAATCTACATCACACAGGATGCTTGACCGGTCCATCACAAGGCCAGAGTTGTACCTTATGTGATGAGGGAAAAGATTGAACACGAACTAGACAGGCTTCTGCGGGAAGGCATTATATCACCTGTGGAATTTATCGACTGGGCAAGTCCCATCGTCCCAGTCATGAAGCCTGATGGATCCGTACGAATCTGTGGGAACTACAAATCGACCATAAACAGAGTCTCCCGACAGGACCAGTACCCGCTGCCCAGTGCGGAGGACTTATTTGCCACATTGGCTGGAGGTAAACTTTTCTCAAAACTAGACCTCACACATGCTTATATGATGCAAGAATTGACCGAGGAATCCAAGCTACTCACCACCATCAACACACATCGAGGCCTTTTCATGTACAATCGATGCCCATTCGGCATCAGGTTGGCAGCTGCCATTTTCCAGCACAACATGGATAGTCTGCTCAAGTCTATCCCGGGGACAGTTGTATTTCAAGACGACATACTTATCATGGGCAGGGACACTGACTCCTATCTCCGTAATTAGGAGGAAGTACTAAAGCGGTTGGATCGGGTAGGCCTACGAGTCAAAAAATCCAAGTGCCTGTTTCTCACACCCGAGGTTGAATTTTTGGGCAGAAGGATTGCCGCTGATTGAATCTGCCCAACAGAGTCCAAAACAGAAGCAATTCACCTGGCACCCAGGCCCCGGAATGTCTCTGAACTGCGCGCCTTTCTTGGGCTACTCAATTACTTTGGGAACTTTATGCAGAACTTAAGCACGCTGCTGGAGCCTCTCCACGTGCTACTCAGAAAAGGGTGCGATTGGTTTTGGGGGGACGCCCAGGAACGTGCCTTCAATAAGGCATGCAACCTTCTGTGTTCCAACAGTGTTTTGACTTTCTTTGACCCAGGTAAAAAGCTAGTTCTCACATGCGATGCGTTAGCGTATGGGGTCGGGTGCGTTTTGCAACATGTCAATAGTGCGGGCAAATTACAACCCATAGCTTACGCCTCCAGGTCACTTTCGCAGGTGGAGGGCAGGTACGGAATGGTAGAGAAGGAGGCGCTCGCGTGCGTGTACGGTGTCAAAAAGATGCACCAATACCTTTTCGGGGCCAAGTTCGCGTTAGAAACCGACCACAAGCTCCTCACGTTCCTCCTATCCGAGAGCAAGGCAATAAACACCAAAGCCTCGGCGCGAATTCAATGGTGGGCACTCATGCTGGCGTCCTACGACGATACCATAAGGCACAGACCAGGCACAGATAACTGTGCCGACGCGCTCAGCAGGCTACCCCTGGCGACCACGGAAGGGTCTGACGAACAGGACTGTGAGATAGTCATGGAAATCAATGCCTTTGAGTCTACAGGTTCGCCCATGATGGCTCGCTAAATCAGAGCCTGGACGGCCAGTGACCCTACGTTATCCTTAGTAAAAAGTTGTGCCCTAACCGGTGACTGGGCAGAGGCTCGCGATGCCTTCCACGAGGAATTAAAACCCTTTCACAGGCGCAAGCATGAGCTATCACTACAAGCAGACTGCTTGATGTGGGGCAGCCGAGTAGTCATGCCTCTGCGAGACAGAGAGGCATTTGTCCGGGAGCTGCACCGCGAGCACCTGTGGATCGTTCTCATGAAGGCCATCGACAGATCCCATATCTGGTGGCCTGGTATTGAAGCGGACTTGGAGCTCTGCGTCCGAAGGTGCACCATTTGTGCCCAACTCAGCAATGCCCCAGGGAGGCTCCACTGAGCACCTGGTCCTGGCCTACCAAACCGTGGTCGCGGGTGCACGTAGACTATGTGGGCCCATTCATGGGCAAAATGTTCCTCGTAGTTTAAGATGCATTTTCAAAATGGATCGAATGCAGCATTTTAAACTCGAACACAATGTCCACCACTGTGGAGAGCCTCGAAACCATGTTTGCAACGCACGGAACCCCTGCCATATTGCTCATTGACAATGGTCCGTGCATCACCAGCGCAGAATTCCAAGACTTTATAATTGACCACAACATAAATCACGTCAAGGTGACACCGTTCAAGCCGGCCTCCAACGGCCAGGCGGAGAGAGCAGTGCAAATCATTGAACAAGGCATGCTTAAAATCTAAGGTCCCACGCTGCAGGCTCGCCTGTCACGACTGCTGCTGGCATACAGATCTCGCCCGCACTCACTGACTAGGATCCCCCCCGCGCAAATGTTGATGAAAAGGACTTTAAAAAAAAGGCTCTCATTAATCCTCCCAGACATGCACGAAATCGTTGAGGCAAAGTGCCGTAAGCTGACTGAGTACCATGGCAGAAATTCGAGGCGGAGATGGAATGAGATAGAGCACAAAGTGTTTGTACTAAACTATGGCAGGGGTCCCAAATGGCTTGCAGGGACAGTAATTGGCAAGGAAGGAAACAGGCTACTGATAGTACAAATGGACAATGGCAAAACCTGCTGGAGGCATGTAGACCAAGTCAAAAGCAGATTTACCAACAACACTGCTGAACCAGAGTTAGACTACAATGTGGAACTCGCACCACACCTGGTGGACAGATAGAGGGAACAACCTGAGGAAAGGGCAATCTCAACAGACAGCCCAATGAGTCAACAACAATCACACCAATCGAAACAGACAGCCCAGGCGAGATACCAGCAACCACACCCAAAGAAAAACAGACACCAAGGCAAACAACTGAACCACAACTCAGACGCTCCACGCGAGAGCAGAGACCACCTGAGAGACTGAACCGATAAAGACAATAAGACCTTGGGGGAGGGTGATGTCATGTATCTTACATTATTATATGTAACTGTATCCTAACAAGCTATACATGACTGTAATAAGATATGACCTGTAACCAGCAGCATACCTTACCACCAGGGGTGCACTTGCAAGAGACAGGTAAATAAGGGCATATGCAGCATTCCAGAGCTGTAAATAACAGTGCTGGCCCAGAGTGACCTTGACTTCACGACATGCCTCGTGTGAATCTGTACTGAGGGGACAGGACTTTACAATCCCAAACCAGGGTGTCAGTCAACTAAAGCTTCCGATTGCTCCGACCGGTATGGAAATTGTCCACTCTCAGTTGTACTTTTTCCCAAATAAATGGAAGAACATTCATTGTGGATGTGTGGAAGCAGTCTGGTCCCGCAGACTGCAGACACTTCCATGTCACCGCCAACCAGCTCTCCCACAACCGGTGTGATCTACCTTCCAGCCTTCCAGCTTCATGTCTGTGACAAAGTATATTAATTGTCCCGAAGCCGGTCGTAGGTTTTAATTCCTTTTCAGCTCCTGACTGCAGATATTCCTGTGATTAAACCCGAACAAAATTCTTACAGGGACAGTTGGATTCATCATATCTTCACTTGTTGAAATTTCAAAGATTGAAAGTGATGCACATCAACCCCAAACCTCATCACCGACTCGCTAACTGCTACACGCTGCTCCCGTGAGATGGAAGCCCAGTTGCTGTTTCAAGCTTGAATGCAGGAACAAGCAGAACTCATTCAAAGAAAGTCCAAGTCCCTGAGGCACCTAATTATTTGCACCAAACTCATTCGTAAAGAGTTGAGCTTCATGTGGGGTGATCTGGGCACATCTTTCCCCACACGACAACACTTCAAACAAAACTCAACGTCTGTAAAGCGCTTTGAGGCATCATGAGTTCCTGAAAGGCACTGCAGAAATGTAAGTCCTTCTTTGAAAAAGTATGAGCTCGTCACGGATTTGAACCCGGGACCTCTCTCAAATTTTCAATATCAACTCTACAGCGAGAATCATACCCCTAGACCAACGAGCCAACTTTTTGATTAGCACGGCGATAAGGTGTAACTATTATAAAAACATATTTTCTGTATGTTGCTATTCTTGGTTGGAAGAGCAGTTGAGACGGAATCAGTGACTTTGACATTTCGACCTGTCTTCTGAAGCGCCGCACGGTCCCACTCCGACAGTCAATGAGCTGTTGGGACGTTAGTGTATCCAGGCTGTGGGTGGCCACCCCGAGCGCAGCAGAGGGGTTTCTGCATTAGTTCTGGGTGGGGACAGTATCTTTCCCGTTCTCTCTAGCTCTTGCCTATATCCCTGTGCTTTTATTTCTCTATTTATTCCCGCTCTCTCAGTTTCTAGTGTTTAAAAGGGAACAAAAGATGAAATGGACATCACTGTGGAACAATTTCTCTCACTCAAAGTGCTACCGTTGCGCCATGAAGTCTCGGTAGCTAGCCGTTGATATTTAGGTTCATCTATCAATATATCTGAATATATCGACAAGTATGGAAGCTGTTCCCTGGTGGCCGAGTGGTTAAGTCTGGCGCACTTGTAGAATTTACCAATATCTCGCAAAGATTCCAGGTACCTTTCCCCTACAGAGGAGAAGAATCCCTTTCTGGGCTTTTAAAATGAGTTTAAATGGGCAGACGAAGCCTGCGGGGGATAAAAGGGGCTGCATTCATGGAGACCCCCCCCCCCCCCCAGTGTTTGGACTCATAGGAAAGGGAATTCAAAATGGACCTAAATTACAGAAGCTTGAGATCCCCTAAACATCTATGGGAAGGAGTGTTAGATCTCTTAATTTCCAATGAAATATGAACTCCGATTGTAGTTTTAACTTCTTTATTTTTGGCAGACAGCAGTAACAAGTTCTTGGCTTTAAGCCAGGTATTTGTTCTTCTGGGACCACATGATCAAAATGGCTGTACTTATGCCTGGTTCAATTTACAGAAAAGAACTCACCTTCTTTGACCTTATTGGCTCAATTAATAGTATTTTAACCTTTTAATTGGCTCGCTACCCAAGGTCCTAAAATGTCAAGTTGATGGATGACGTAATGCAACATGCTGAACTGCACGTAGTCATTCGAGTCTGTGTTTTCTCCACTTGTCGAAATGCAGCCTGTTTGAATTCTCTATCAATCCCCCCTTTGATTCTTTCACAAACTGAATCATAAAACATCAGGTATCTCTGGTTAAACATTCTACTAAATAATTTCATACATCCTTCTAAAATTTGTTGATGTGTTTCGCCACATGTCCGGACTAGTAGCTTCCACACAAATTTACACCAACCCGAGTTCCATCATGGCCACAATGGAAGTCTGGTTTTAGTAGGTTAATTAACCTCATTCCAATTTAATCCAAATCAATATCTTAATTCAACGAGTAAACAACCTTCCCTCAAGCATAACATACTCCTGTGCCACGTACAGACGGTCTGCTGGGACCTGCAAGGTGTCTCACCTGCGGGACAGTAGCTACAGCCGCCTGGTCGCAACAACATTTAATCAACATAAACAAACAATATAAAAGTAAAACAGTTACAACAAATAGAATTAAAACTTCCACCAATGAAGTTCCTATTGAACCGAGCCATTCAGTGGCTCCGCTCCACAAAGTGAATGATGGGGATTGCTTAAGTTTTTCTACCTCCTTTTGGATATGCTCCGCTAAGTGGGTTATTTCTTCGGAGCTATCTGCGATACATGTGCAACACTCAGTTCCGAGTAGGGTGCAAGTACCTCCCTTTTCAGCCAGGTTGTAATCAAGGGCCAGTCTATTCTGTAGGGCTACTGTGCGGATTGCTACCATTTCTGCATTGATTTTAACTAGGGCCTCTGAGGTATCATTGGCTACTCGTTCCACAACGGATGCCATGTTAATGGATTCCCTTGGCAGTTTGGCGGTCCCATACCCAGCGATCAGAATGGCAAAGAACCTCTCTGTTTCTGTGATAGCTCTCTTAGGACGGTGTAAATGTTCCGACAGTGACTTTATATGATACATATAAGGCACAATGTAGGCTAAATAGCAGGATCCCATCCAATTCTGGGGCAGCCAAGGGTAGGCCTTGTGGCCACACACCCAATAGGTGCCATTATATGCAATGAATGTTAGCTGTTTCTTTGTCAGCAACACTCCGGGGCCTGTCCAAGCTTTTCCATCTGTTTTATTCAGAATCCCGGTTATGTTAAAAATTCCCACATCAGCCCAGTTTGGACGGTTCCGTGGCTTGATTATGTTATAATTCCGGGAGCAGTTACTATACCCCATATTTTGCCTCCTTTGATGTTTCTAATCAGACAGACCGATTCCCCCGGTCTTCCTATTCCCGTTGTATTTGAGATAACAAAAAATTGGGGCCGTTTGGAATTATTGTAGCACGGTCGGTATCCCCCTTCAAAGGTAGTCAGATTGTAACCTGCTGACTTCCATTTACGTGCCCAGTTTTTCGTATCCTGAAACGCATTGCCTGTTTTATTTTGATTAATTATCCACTCAGCCATTTCCGAGATATTGAAGGGAACTGGCCTCAAGGGAATCCCTCCCTTTGAGTGAATAGGAATATGCACAAACACCCAACAACTAGAAATGTTTCCTTGTTTGGCATAAATGTATGACATATATAAAAAGGTATTTACATGTAATTCCCTTGCTACCCTACTATTTCCCTTTGGTGCAGAAGGTCGGCTAGTAAGAAGTAGGCCTATGCCTGGAATACCTACAATCAATAATACAGTAAATTTATACATTTTCGCAAAAAGTAATTGTCCTTTTTAGATTTCAGCTTCAGTTATGGGTGCTCGTTTAACGTGTGAAGCGTGGATGCAGGCTTTCTTTCCTTGGACTTTAACAGCTGCCTGGGTGGTCCATAACACTTGATAAGGTCCCTCCCACTTGACACCTAAAGGTTCTTTATGCAACTTGTTCACATACACCCAGACTCCCGGGATGATGTCGTGTCCTCCTTCGGGTGGATTACCCCAAGCTGCCAATACCTGTCGGGAAACAGAACTAATAGCATTGGTTAAGTTTTGACAGTATGATAACAAAGTGTCACTCATTAAGTGAACATCAGCTTTCCGTAAATCAATAGTTCCTGGCAGCGACATGGGTCTTCCTGTTATAATTTCAAATGGACTGAGACCTGTAGTTCTGTTTGGGTTGCCCTAATGCTACATAGCACTATTGATAGTGCCTGGGGCCATGGTGTTCCTTCTTGGTGATATTTGGCAAGCCGTTGTTTCAGAGTTCGATTCATTCATTCTACTTGTCCTGATGATTGTGGATGATAAGGACAGTGTAAATCCCACGTAATGTTCAGTAACCTACAGACTTCTTGGCAGACAGCACCTGTGATGTGTGTTCCCTGATCTGAGTCAATGCTACTCGGGATTCCCCATCGGGGAATGTAATCCTTACACAAGACCTTTGCAGTGTGATTGGCCGTGGCTCTTTTAGTTGGGACAGCTTCTACCCATCTAGAGAATCTGTCGACCATCACACGAATGTTAGTGTATCCTTGGCATGAAGGAAGAGATACATAATCAACCTGCAGATGCTGGAATGGTCTGACAGGGGCAGGGGGCCTCAGTTGGGGCATTACTGTGATGGGCCAGAATTATTTTTCTGGCAGACCAAAGAGCGGTCTGTTACCAGCTGGGCATGTTTTTTAAATCCCCGACCCCACCAGCTTTTCTGGAACCATGCCATCATCTGTTGTGAGGCCAAGTGTCCCCACGAGTGGATCTGTTGGGCTAAAAAAGGCATAAGCGCCTGTGGCTTGTCGGTAACTCTTTGTCTCCAGACACCATCTTCGCAGAGGTTAATTCCTGCCTCAATCCATGTCCATTTTTCCTCTCGGGGGCACTTGCCTTGCATTGTTTGAAGGTCTCGTGTCAGAGTCCTGAGTGCTTTCAATCTGCACATCTGTGTTGGTTCTTCTGGAGGAACGCCCTGTGAGGCGGCATCTTTAGCTGCCTGTTCGGCTAGGGCATTTCCCTGTGCTTCTGTGGTATTTTCCTTGGTATGGGCCTTACACTTCAGGATGGACACTGCCTGAGGTAATTGTATGGCCTCCAGTAAGTCTCGGACTTCTTTTCGGATAGGTGTACCAGCAGCAGTGATGAATCCTCTTTTCCGCCATAACATACCAAAGTCGTGAGCGACTCCAAAAGCATAATGCCTTTCTGTGTAGACATTAGCTGTCTGTCCTTCTGCTATTCGACATGCCTCTGACAGGGCCCGTAACTCGGCCTGTTGTGCTGACGTTCCTGAGGGTAAACATCCTTTTGCCACTACCTCATATAAGATTGTAACTGCCCATCCTGCTTTTCTGGTACCATTCTCAACAAAGGAGTAACCATCTGTAAACAGGATGAGGTCTGGGTTGTGCAGAGGCTCCTCTGCTGCTAAGGCTGCTTCTTCTGTTTCTTTTAAAATCTCCACGCAGTCATGCTCTTCACATTCTCCCCCCTCTTGCTCCCTCGATTCTGACATCGGGAGCATAGATGCGGGATTAACCAGGCTGGCCCGGATAATATTAAGATTAGGAGCTTCCAAAACTGCTGTCCAGTGGGTCCATCTTGCTGCTGTCACCTGAGACATTCTATTCATAGACAGCAAATCGTGTACGGTGTGGGGACATTTGACAATCAGCTTTTGGTCGAGGACTCGACCCGCAGTGGTCATTACTGCTCGACATGTAGCTTCCATGGCCCTTAGGCAACTTCCCCATCCGAGGGCTACCGCATCCAGTTTTGCCAAATAATAGCCAATAGGTCTTTGCTGATCCCCATGTTTTTGTGTCAGTATGGCTGACATATATTCTTCTTTCGCATGGACAAACAGGGTAAATGGCTTACCACTGTCGGGGATTCCCAGAGCCGGTGCCGAGCACAAAGCCTTTTTCAAACTCAGGAAGGCCTCTTGCTGTTCTTTTGTGAGGGTGATGGCTTCTTTAGAGGCACGTTTCCCCTTTAAAATATCATTCAGTGGCTGAGCAAGCTGTGTGAAGGAGTCAATCCAATTTCTGTTAAAGTTACACAATCCCAAAAAAGACCTTAGTTCCTGAATAGTGGTGGGTTTTTTAGCAGCCCATTCGGTTGCAGTTCTATCCTGGGTAAGTTCTCTCTTTCCTTGTGAAATTTTTTGTCCCAGGTATACAACCTCTTCTTGGGATATTTGTGCTTTGTTGATGCTGGCATTATGTCCTTTCAGCCGAAGGTGATTCAGCAAAGCTCGTAAATCTTGTTCATGCTGTTCTTCCGTGATTGAAGCTAGCAGGATATCGTCTACATATTGGATGACTGTGGATGACAGGGGAGATAATTCTCGCAAATGGCTTTGTAAAGCCATGTGGAATACCGTAGGGCTGTTGTGGAAACCCTGCGGTAACCGGGTCCAAGTATACTGTTGTCCTTGGACCGTGAAAGTAAACCACTGTCGAATCTCCGGTGCCAGAGGCGCCGACCAAAATCGGTTGGCCATATCTATAACCGAGAAACATTTATGTTCCGGTTTGAGGGCATTAAAAATGGTGGAGCGATCTGCGACCAAAGGAGCTTTTTGATCAATACACTGGTTAGCTTTCCTATAATCGACAGTCAAACGCCAAGTCTCATTAGATTTCTGTACCGGCCACCCGGGGCTATTGGAGGAGCTATGCGTTTTAATAAGCATCCCTTGTTTCTCCAATTGCTGAATAACCGGTAAGATTCCCGCAATGGCAGTTGGACTGATGGGATACTGTTTAGTGCATGGAGGCTTGGTCCCTGTTAATGACGCAGGCTCCATCTGGAGTAGGCCACAATCATTCTTATCTTTAGCCCATATCGGGTGTTCTTTCAATTCTTCTTTCTTCAACGTTCTAATTGACCATGTCACCCGACCATCCTCGAAATGCAACGATGAATCTACTTGGATTAGAAAGTCCATTCCCAAAAGGGGTTGATCTACTGGGCCTATCCAGACCGGCGTGGTTAGTTCATGTGGATCCAGCCCGATAAGTACCGGTGTTGTCCTTTTAATTTCCATTTTATGACCCCCAACTCCATAGGCTGTACGTGCCCTACCATCCAACGGCAAAAAGTCTCCATATTGTAGGGATAAGCATGTTAATTCCGCCCCTGTGTCTAAAAGACAGTCCACATCCTTATCACCCACCCTCACAGTTATATATAGCCCATCACCCCTTTGTTGTATTAGTGCGAGGAGGGGGGCCATGGTGGGATCTAATAATTTTTTGCTATCCCAAGTAACTCCTTCTGTTGTTGTATTGTCAGTCGCTTAAATGCTTCTATGAGGTCGTTATCTTGTGACAAGCCTGGCTTGTTGGCTGAATTGTATCCCTGGCTGCGTCCTCTTCCCCAGCCACGACCTTTCTCTTTGGCCCTGCACGTCTTGACCCAGTGACCTTCTTTCCCACAATAATGACATTTTCCGGGTAATTTTCCTACTAACTGTTTATCGGAATCCTGGGTTTTCCATCCCATAGCCTGTACAGCTCGGACTTTAGCTCCCATATCCCCATCTAATTGGTTGCATCGATCCACCAATGCTTCAAAGGTAGTTCCTCTACCTTCCCAGTCCGGTAACACTACCTTCAGCATTTTTGACAGTTCTGGCTTTTGACCTGCCATGAAAGCTGCTTTCAGGGGTCCAAAAGGGTTCATCCATTTCCTCATCCATGTTATTCATACCCAAATGTTCTAGCCACGTGCATCTAAACCGCTCGTCATACTCCAGGACATCCTCTGTTCCTTTCTGTTGGCAGGCTGCAATTTTTCCCCAGTCTGTCTTAGCTGGACTGAAGGCTTGCAGCCAGTGTTTAATCGCCTCGCATCCTGCGTCTAATTCTTGATCATTCTGCCCCAAAGCTTCTTCTACCTTGTCGTGCAATTTTCTTCCCTGTGTTTTTGGCACCATTATGGTCAGAATTTGCACTCCGTCCCAGGGATGAAGTTGATATATATTTCTTAAGCGGTCCAATTGGTCCCACGTTTGTACTCCCCCTTTCTTTGGATTGGGCAATTCCTTGGACCATTTATCAATTTTCTCTGGGCCTGCCGGATCATGAACTAAGTATTCTTCGTACACCCTTTTCTTTGTTTTTTTGGTTCCGCCCTCATCCGCAGTCTCTTCTGATTTGACTACGACTCGTCTTTTTTTAAACGGGGCAAAGCGCACCCCTAATTCTTCATCCTCCGACCCTGTATCGTCGAAGGATTCAGAATTCGTATCTATTCCTCGGCCGTGTCTTCGGGTTTGCTCTTTTAATTTATCCAAACATGGGTACCCTGGGAATTGATCAATACATTTTCCTTTTCCTATTACTGTCTCTTGACCTAATGACTTTTTCCATTCTTTAATTTCACCTTTAAGATCTTTAACTTCCACTTCCAGCTTTTCAAGTTCAAGCTTTTTCTGTCGCAGCTGTGCACAAACTGCTTGCAATTGATCCTTTGTACTGGTCAGTTCTCGATCATGTTGGGAACGCATTATAATTTCGTTCCGCTTTCGAATCTGGCCCATAACCGCTAGGGACCATCTAGTTCATTCTTTATTTTTCATACGGGTCGTTTTTCCCCAGACCCTTTTAATCTCGTCCAAGGACCATTGTCCTTTGGAGGTTCCGTACTTTTGTTCGATCTTAATACAGGTTTTAGATAAGTTGAATTGTTATCTATGTATTCTTTCAATTGTTCGAGGATTTCATCTATCGAAACCTCAGGTGGTGCCTGCCCACCTTTAACAGTTGTAGGCAATTCTTTGCTCTTATCTCCTGTTGCCATCATTTCTTTACTGGGGTCTCGAGTCGTAGGCTTTCCAGCCGATAGGTCGGTGATTAATTAACGAACACACCGCCGAAGTTTAGACGTCTATGGGACCTCGATCCGACGAACAACCGGAGGTTTCGCAAACCGGAGGCTTTCGGAATCGCGTAGAAGGAGAGGCAAATTTAGACTTTTGACCGAGGACTTTTAAAAAGAGGTGTCCTTACCTCAATATGTCAGTCCGATGTCCAAAATTAAATTTCTTTACTCAGCGATCGTGTTCGTGACGCCAAAATTGTTAGATCTCTTAATTTCCAATGAAATACGACCTCCGATTGTAGTTTTAACTTCTTTATTTTTGGCAGACAGCAGTAACAAGTTCTTGGCTTTAAGCCAGGTATTTGTTCTTCTGGGACCACATGGTCAAAATGGCTGTACTTATACCTGGATCAATTTATAGAAAAGAACTCACCTTCTTTGACCTTATTGGCTCAATTAACAGTCTTATAACCTTTTAATTGGATCGCTACCCAAGGTCCTAAAATGTCAAGTTGATGGATGACTTAATGCAACATGCTGAACTGCACATAGTCATTAGAGTCTGTGTTTTCTCAACTTGTCTAAATGTAGCCTGTTTGAATTCTCTATCAGGAGCATATCAATTTTAAGATTCTACAACATTTTGGCTGCAAAAAAGAGTTACCAAATACAGGAGGTGGGGCCAAATTCATGCATTAAGGACCCCAGGCGATGCACCCTCGAAGAGATAATCGAATTACCCAATCAAGCACAATGGAAATCATGGTCAAGAAACTGGACAATCCTAAAACAATGCAAAACCACTGGTAGCACATTCTCACATCCTAATCGAGTTACTGCTGACAAAGGAGACATTTGAAAATCAATGGACAGAACAGTGTAAACAGAGCCCAAGAGATTTGATGGGAGATAACGGAGCCTTTTTTTGGGATATATCTCTCCCCCAGTTTTACAAGGCAAGACCAGCAAGGAGCAGCACGCAGACTAGCAGAACACAGAAACTAGCAGAAGACAGGAGAGAAGCAGAGCACAGACTGGAACAAAGACACAGACACAAGCAGCCGGAGTGAAGAAATGGAGTCGTGAAGGAACCTACAAGAACTCATCAAGAACTGACCGAGCACGAGGCCCACGAAACGGAAGGTTGTCAGCAACAAAATTGACAACCACCCTACAATCTACTTCTGAACGACCCAACGGGGGAGAAATTACCAAAAGGGATCAACTAAAACTATTCCTAACCAAAGAAAGTGGATATTTACCCCATACATCCAAAATGCAACTTACCACATCAACGGACGCACCCCAACATAAGACTACGCAGTCCGAACTCCTCTCCTCCATCCAGGGTACGGCTCGCCTAGAAGGCCAAGTGCAGCGAACCCTGAAACCGCGATTCACCGGCAAAAGTCTAAAGGGATTGGTGAGCATAGCCCCTGAACCCTCAGAGCTATAACTTAGTTAGTTAGGGGAATTGGGAGGGGGAGGCTGGGATAACTTGTGTAAATTTATCTGCATTCTCCTCTTTACCCCATTTAGAGTTTAAGCTGTATTCTTTTCCCCACAGGCTGTAATTTGACACTTTATCCAATGTGTTGTACCCTTCAGTGTGTATTGGTCTGTGTGTGTTATTAAAGGTGTGCCTTTTACTTCTTTTTAAACACAATAAAGCCATACCTGCTTCCTACCTTGAAACCGATTGTCTGTCCAAGTCTGTCACAGTCCCTTCATAATTCCAGGGTCTAGAACCAAGGGTGTGGGAGCGATTCGAAACCGCTCATATAAGGTTAGAAAGGAAAGCTGACCCCCTGCAAACCACCCCTTACATAATGGCGACCCAGATGGGACACTGGTACAAGGGACGTGATAAGAGAGAGACTGGTTTCAGGAAACGAAGCAAAATGGAAGAGGGGATTTCCTCGTATGTGTTTAAGAGGGTAAATGTGGCTAAGGAGTGGGTACTCGATCTATTGTATGCTGAACGTCCAGAAGATGCTGCAGCTCAATGGACTGAGAGCAAGGACCATAAAACGTCGATAGAGAAGGCCATTTGGCTCATTTGCCTTCAGCAACAGATCCGGCGTCTAAATGAGGAGAATGAGAAATTAAAGGGAATATTGAGACAGGCAGAAGAGAGGTCCAGCGCAAGGGCCACAGTCGGGGAAAGGATGTGGACTGAGGTGGGACAGTTAAAGGAAAGTAGAGAGCTCACTAAAGAAAGGCACAAAACCCAACTGGACCTTTTGCAGTGTCAGATTATTGAAGCCAAGAATAGCGAACTGGTGTTGCGGGAAGAGAATTCCTGCCTCGCCAAGCAAGTTAAAGAGTACGGGGAGAGGGTGAGAGACATTCAGGTAGCCTATAAGGTCGCCAGTACCAGGGAATTTGAGGCAGGAGACCACGGCCCCTGCCAGCAGCAGACCCAAAGCTTGAACCTTGCTCTATCCCGGGCTAAAGGCATGGTGTGCCTGATAAACCCGGGTTTAGCCTAGGAACACCTGGTAGAGCAAGGAGAAACCCCTCAGTCACCGCCTGCAGCTCCCAGGAATGGCCCGGGGCAGCAGGGGTGTCAGCCAGAGTGCGGGGCAGGCAAGGATTGCGAATTACAAACACCGGCAGCCCTGAGTTTTAACTCGGTTTGGCAGCAGAGGGAAGAGGGCGAGCCAATACAAGAAGGGCCGGAACCAGGGCCAATGCACCCGGTCCGGCAGCAGAAGTTTGGCCCGCCTGATGCTTATGGGGCAGCAGGACCCCGAGAAAATAACTTCGTAGTTCCCCACGACACCCAAAAACTGAGGGCTATGATAGGCCACCTAAGTAAGCTCACCCAACAGGGGGATCCCTCGGTACACTTCCTGGAAGTGGAACACACAGGGGATATTAATGGGTGCGATAATTCAGAGCAGGCTAAGCTTCTCACTAGACACCGAGCTGTGCCATTCCCTCTCTGCAGACAGCAGAAAGGGGCGAAACACGTACGCTACGGTTAAGGAGGAGGTTCCAGAGGCCATGGGTATGAACGACGGGAGTCTTTTCTCCCGAGTGGAGAAGACAGTACAGCTCCATGGGGAGACTCCACAGGCTTTCGCCGACAGGTTGTGGCCGGTCTACGAAAGGGCCTGTAGTGGGGTTCTTGACCGGGCCCACCTGACCCCGAACGAGTTGGCTCACTGGCTCCGCAGCCTGGTGGCAAACAGCTTACCTGGAGTAAAGGCAAAAGCCCAGGTCTGGTTCGATCCAAGAGATCCCAGAACCACCGAGGAGCCAGTGATCAGACAGTTGACACTGGCTTACCGGATCAGTAGAGGGACAGAGGAGCCCTTCTCCAAAGGGAGGGTCCATGAGATTAAACGCAGCCAAAGCAAGAGAGAGTGGCATCAGGAAGGTGGTTATCCTCCCCACAAAGCGGGCGAGTGTTTTGGGTGTGGGAAAAGTGGGCACTGGAGGAAGGACTGTAGGAACCCATGGAAAGAGACGAAGAGAAGGAACACTCCAGCCCCAGCCCGTAAGGCCGGGGCAGGAACACCCGACTCATAAGAGACACTCGTAGCCGCTCTACAGACACTCATAAACGGAGAGGGAGCAGTAACTATCACAACCGGTGCAGTAGCCGGTTCGGTAAAACCCTCTGCTCCAACCCACCCAGATGCATGACTAGAGCCAGCGCAGCCTGTGTACCTGTGTTCCCTCAAGTACGATGCCTGGAAGAGACCGTGCGTTATGAGGAAGTGGAGAAAGTGAAAGGGACCTACCTGCTAGATACTGGTGCTTCCAGCACCCTTGTAAATGCAGATAACCCAGCTACCTCACCTCTATCGAACGGGGTCCCGTACAGTCTAGTGGGGTTCACAGGCAATGAGCAAACTGGTTCATTTTCCATCGCGCTCACCATTCAGTTGGGGACAATCAAAACCAAATGGAAGTGTGTCCTGATGAAATGGGAGCAGAAGGGAAAATGGATCCTGGGTGCTGATTTTATCATTGGCCACTAGATCCTAGTGGATGTCAGGAACCACTGTCTATGGGGAGCCATAGTGACTGACAGGGAAGGTGAGGTGGCGGTGATCCCAGAAAAAGGGGCCAAGGTAACATTGTGTACCGTGAAGCCAAAGGAGGGTTACGACTTGAAATTACTGGTCAGTAACACCCCAGTGGAGTACCAGGCATATGTACGGGCACACCTTGCAACATTTGTCACCCACAAACATGACTGTGGCAGGGTAACGGGGGTGGAAGTTAGTATAGTAGGGGACCCCATGACCCGATCACAAAAGCAATATAACTTCCCCAGGGAGGCAGAGGCAGACCTGACAACGGCGCTGGGATCACTGGTAGAGCAAGGGGTGTTAAGACCGATAGCTACCCATGTGATCTCTCCACTGTGGCCGGTTAAGAAACCGGACAACTCATGGAGGGCCACCGTGAAATATCGAGTACTAAATAAGAATATCCCTGCCTGTGCACCCACTGTAACAGCCATAGCGGATCTCATAGGAAGTATTCCAGAATCCGCGACCACTTTCACGGTGCTGGATATTTCAAATGGGTTCTGGTCCATTCCTTTAAAACGGGAGGACCAGTACAAGTTCGCCTTTACCTTTAAGGGCCAACAATACACGTGGAACTGTCTTCCCCAGGGCTTCCACAACAGCCCCAGCATTTTACACCAATGCATGGCGAACTGTTTAAAGGGCTTTAGCAGACCCCAGCAGTTGGTGTAGTATGTGGATGACCTGCTCCTGTTTACCGATCAGGGTAAGGATCATGGCTCACTGCTGGCTGAGCTGCTGGAGCTGCTAAAAGAAGAAGGGTTTAAAGTAAACCCGAATAAGGCACAGATCGGCCAGAAGGAAGTCAAATTCCTGGGGCTGACTGTGCGCGCTGGGGAACGGGGCATTGACAAGGTTAGAAGGGAGGCAGTACAGGAGTTACCAGCCAACAACACAGTGACAGGGGTAAGATCCTTTCTAGGGCTCACTGGGCACTGCAGAGACTTCATTGAGGATTATGCAGCCACCGCAGCCCCTCTGCTCAGGCTCCTACACAAGGGGGTAGAGTGGGACTGGGATGAGGGTTGCGAGGCAGCATTTAATCAGCTCAAGAAGGACTTGCAGACCGCGCCAGCCTTAGGAGTGATAGATGTAGGAAAGGAGTTTTTCCTAGAGGTGGCAGCCAGCGGGCACAGTTTGAGCTCAGTGCTGTTTCAAGAGTGGCACGGCCAGCTGAGGCTGGTGGTTTACTCCTCCAGGATCCTCACAGATGTAGAGAAGGGGTACTCCAACTGTGAGAGACACCTCCAAGCCACACATTGGGCAATGAAAAGATCCTTGATCTTCACGGGAGGGTCTCCTCTAACACTCCTAACCCACCACACACCGACTCAGATGCTCCTAGATAGGAGGATTAAGGACGGGACGGTGAGCAGTGCCCGCATTGCTCGCTGGACCCTGCTCCTCTCCTAGATGGACCTCAGAGTAGAAGGCCTCCGCGAGCCAAGGCTTGCAGCCAACCTAATCTATCCAGGGAAAGCCCACAGGTGCTCCATAGAAGGGGTATGGGAGGTGAACATTGGCCTTTGGGTGGGGTTATACCCTACAAGCCGGGACATCTACGTGGACGGGTCCAGCACAGTATCTGCTGGCGAGCGACTCACTGAGTGCGGAGTCTATGACCGAAGGGCAGGTATTGCCCTGGCAATCAAGCTCCCCAGCACCATGAGCGCCCAGCACGCTGAACTGTCCGCCGTAATGTACGTGGTGACCCACCCCGAGGAAATCCCTACCCCGTACACGATTTGCTCGGACAGTATGTTCACCTGCAATTCATGTACGGAGTACCTGGCTATCTGGTCCCGTCGCGGATACATGTCCGCTGACGGGAGACACCTGGCAATCAAGCCCCTGCTGGAGAAAATATTGACAGCGGTGGGGGAAGATGGAAAGGTCTACATACATAAGGTGAAGGCCCATTCAAAAACTGAACCCCGTGCAGAGGGAAAACAACAGGCTGACAAACTGGCCAAAGAAGGTGCCCGCACGGGAAAGTTCTGGGACCCCTATGACACCGGCCGCATAGCAGCGGTCAAGAATAAGAACAGGGCAGCAGAGAGTACAGGGATAGCTTTGGCCCCGGACTTAAAAACAGTTCAGGCACAGGACCCGGTCCTGAAAGCAGTCCTGAATGTGCTAGCTAGAGGAGAGAGAGTAGAAGGTCCGTACGGCACAGCAGCCATTACCGTTAAGGAAGGCCTGCTGTTTAAAGAGGGACAATGGGTCGTGCCACAGCAGCACCAGGGGGAATTCCTAAAACTGGCCCATGAGGGTCCAGGAGCAGGACATCCCGGGCCTGAGACCACCTGGCAACGGTGGTCGGGATTCAGGGAGGATGTCCGTGGGTTCTGTGTGAATTGCCTTGTGTGTGCTGCGAACAACCCTGACCCCCAGAAAAGGAAGGTGTCCCTCGCACACGTCAGGAGGGTAGAGGGAACATGGCAGTCAATCCAAAGTGACGACATCGGGCCCCTATCCACCGCCCAGGGAGGCAACAAATACTGCCTAGTCCTGGTGGACGTGTTCTCAAAATGGGTTGAAGCCTTCCCCTGCCGAACAGCCACCGCACTAGGGACAGCTAAGATTCTAGTGAGGGAAGTGTTCTACCGGTGGGGACTCCCACAGTATGTGGAGTCGGACCAGGGGAGCCATTTCACCGGGCAGTTATTGCAGGCAACCCTTAACCTGCTCGTCATTGAGGGGAAATGGCACATTGCCCACAATCCACAGTCAACGGGTAATGTGGAGCTTTTAAACTACACCATTAAAGAAAGGCTGCGGAAGGAAACGGGAGACTCACCCCAAAAGTGGGTGGAGGTCTTACCATTGGTCCGAATGGGGAACCGAGCTAGCCAGTCAAAGAGCACCGGGTATTCCCCATCTGAGCTCATGACTGGCCGGATCATGCGGACCCCCACCATTGTCCTAGCCCCGGTGCTCACAGAAGGTCAGCTCAGAGAGGCGAACCGGGACCGGTTTGTCAGGAACCTGTTTGAACACCTCAAACAGATTCACTGGCAGGCTGCTGGTAACATGGGCAGACAGCATCAGAGTAACCGATTGCTGCTAGAACCCAGCAAACACCACGAATGGGAGATAGGAGGCCAGGACATGGTGAGGAACCATGCTCGGGTCGGGGTTTTTGAAGCATAATATATGGGGCCATACAGCATTGAGGACAAGGCAAGCCCGATGGTCGATGCCATAAAGCTGCCCCGCTGTACTAAGTGGTTCCACAGCATCCAGTGCAAGCTGTACAACCCAGGGTCAGCCAACCACAGAGGGCAGCCGGGATGTGTGAACTGTCCTCAGGACAGGGATCCTCCGTTGGCCGCCCCCGACGGTGGAGGGCCCACAGGGAATGTGGCAGGCTCAGAAACCGTGCCTATAGGGACGGTGAATTGCAGTACTGGAGGGGCTATCTCACCCATCGTTTGGGATTCGGACACACCCCCAGTAACCCAAGCCCTGAGAAGGACCCTCCGTACACCACGGCCAAAGATATCATGGTCACCGGCATCTGAGCCTCAGCGATTCTACCCTAGGAGAAGGGCAGCCCGACACGAAACGCCGAAGGTCAGAAGTACAGAGGCCGCTCAGAGTAGGGACCCCCAGCCAGCCGCCTCCAGAGTGAGGGACTCACAGGAGCAGTAGCATCGAGCTGTCCCAGAGACAAGGGTCTCCAGCTCACCGGCTGCGGGGAAACCCTAGCATCCAGGCGGCTATCAGTCCGCACAAGGCATGGGCCTGACAGGGAGTAACCAGGCCACCCGGAGACGGGTGGCGGTTGTACATAGCTCTAATTTTAGTTTAAGGCAGCTGACTGCACCATTTTACATTTTAAGGTTTAGTTTGTCTTGTGTGTCAGCCAGCCTGAGAGCAGTTCTCAAGGGCAGGATCTAGACATTACCGGGTGATGGACAAACCTCAGGAGACCAATTGATGTTGTTTAGTTTTAATCTCTGTTTTTTTCCCTTCTGTAATGTGGTTGTACGTTGCCGATATGCTGGTGAATATAATGTAACTGAAATGAAACGTAACTGTGCTGAAATGCAATTGTAGTGATTGAACCCCCTCCAAGCTGGGAGGGTATAAATGTAAAAAGTTTGTACCTGTAAAGGGAAAAATGTGCATCTATGGTGATGTTGCATAAGTGTTATGCATTTTGGGTATTAGTTTAGCTAATTTACGGGGAAGATTATCTCTTGGGAGTCAGGAACTTTGCTCAGCTCGAAGAATGATACCATAAGTGATATGGTATCACAGCGGGGAATGTAGAATTTACCAATATCTCGCAAAGATTCCAGGTACCTTTCCCCTGCAGAGGAGAAGAATCCCTTTCTGGACTTTTAAAATGGAAGGAAAACTTTGGGACACAAATGAATTTTAAAGGGGCAGACGAGGCCTGCAGGGGATAAAAGGAGGTGCATTCATGGAGACCCCCCTCCCCCCTACCCCCAGTGTTTGGACTCATAGGAAAGGGAATTTAATTTGGAACTATCTACCAGAAAGTTTGAAATCCTAAAGTGCACATGGAAGAAACTACGAACTTTAATCGAATTTGGAATTTTTATAAGGTGCAACGCATGAAAATTCTGAAAAGTTGTGCACTGTGAGAACAATGACCACTAGGTGGTGAACTTGTGGGAGACACTCCTAACCTGGACCTTCAGGTATAAAAGGGGAAGCTCCACCTTCTTCCATTATTTGTGTGCTAAGGAATAAAGGACAGGTCACAGACTGACCTTCTCTCAAGCATGGGCCTCGTGTGCATTTATACTGTACAGTAAGGATGTATCACTTATGACTCCAGGAACCCAGTGCAACTTTTGTTAAAATTAACAGGACCGGTTATTGCACAGAAAAAAATCTTCTCTCACATAATGTTTTTAGATCATGCATTGGTCGATCATTCTTCGGTGCAAAGTGGATGAACTGAATCTTCCCCACATTGAACCCCAGTAATCACAGTCAAGGGGAGATTTAATAGAGGTTTTCAGAATTATGGGGAAACTGTTTCCATGGCCAGGAGTGTCGGTAACCAGAGGACACAGACATAAGATAATTGGTAAAAGGAAACATCCGGGACGGGGGATGTGGGGTGAGGAGATGTATTTTTACCTGCTCCTAATCCTTACATGTTGATGATCTTATGACCTTCCACAGGAGAACAATCTCGGCCCTGAGCATGTATGAGGAGAAAGCTCCAGAAAATTTCCCACCCGGTGAGCTTTCGCGTGTGAGGCGAACGTGTTAACCGCTGCACTGCGGAAACATCTCCACTTTCAGCACCAGGTCAGACGGAAATATGAAGCGAGCAGGTGAACTGCTGAATCCTACTTTTAAGGAGCTGGTCGTGGTGCCAAGCAAATGGGTTTTGCTTAATGACTGTAATGAAGAAGTGGGATTTGAACCCACGCTTCCAGAAAAACTGCAAACTGAACACAGCACCTGAGACCGCTCGGCCATCCTGACTATTTAATGCTGTATGTGGCCATCTGCAGGTTGATTTTGAACTTTTGTGTCCTGTCACATGAAATAAATGAGGGCAGCAGGCGTATCTCTGCCTGACACCGGGGAAACAGTGAGACAGACCTTGGAGCAAGGGTCTGGTTATTGCTAAACAGCAAAGAAAATATTAATTCTGGAATTATCCAAAAGCAATGTGACCCCGACGGGAAATAATCAGGGGTTCAGTTTTGCCAGTATTTTCACAACTTAATGTTGCATTGTGAAACAATGCAGGAAATCAGTGGTGAAGATAAAATCCCACGGTGCTCATTTTCAGATTCAACACAGTGTAGAATTTACCAATATCTCACAAAGATTCCAGGTACCTTTCCCCTGCAGAGGAGAAGAATCCCTTTCTGGACTATTAAAATGGAAGGAAAACTTTGGGACACAAATGAATTTTAAAGGGGCAGATGAGGCCTGCAGGGGATAAAAGCGGGTGCATTCATGGAGACCACCCCCACAGCCCAGTGGACTCATAGGAAAGGGAATTTAATTTGGAACTATCTACCAGAAAGGTTGAAATCCTAAAGTGCACATGGAAGAAACTACGAACTTTAATCGAATTTGGGATTTTTAAAAGGTGTATGTTGGGTCTGCAAGAAAAGGGGTGGGTTCAATATCTAAAGGGCCAGTTTGGACATTGGAACTAATCAAATTGTCTGGGAACTGTATACCCTCGAAATTTGCCCCTTGAAAACATTAGCATTTAAACAATCAACGATGGAAGAAACATTTATCACTGCACCCGGAGGACCCAAATGTCAGATACATATTCCAACACCTTTTCAACAGGCATAGAAATATCTGGCTCAGGCCAGACTAGCACAATGGAGAGCTCACCAACTTCGAAAAGCCTATTAACGCCAGATTAAAACCACTTAATCAAGTTTCAGTTAGCTTGCTGAAAAATCGAAACAAAGAACTGAGCTAGATTTGATGGAAGATAAAGGAGCCTTTTTTAGTATAATTGAAGTCTGTTCTGGCAGTTAGGTGTGCTTCAAGAGACACTATTAAGTCAGCAGTCTCGTTGCATAAGTTCTACACCAGTATCGAACAGTGGGATCCTGAAACATCGGCGAAAGGAATCTCTAAATCCCAGAAGGACAGCACCACAACAGCAAACAGGCTGTCAAAACCACTATTGGAAAGTTGCGGGCCATCGCGACCAACCCAACAGTCAACCGGAACCAACCCGACAAAACTGAAGATTTTTCCACTCTACTAGCTGGTCCTACGCTACCAAGGGGTACAGACTACATAACGTGGACAACTAAGGCGAACCTCAGGGACAACGAAGGTGAACCCTGGAGTTGGAACTGTCAAAAAGGGGATTGGTGAGCATAGCCCCTGAATTCCCCAGAGCTATAACTTCGTCAGTTAGGGAAATTGGGAGGTGGGAGGCTGGGATAACTTGTGTAAATGTATCTGCATTCTCCTTTTTGCCCCATTTAGAGTTTAAGCTGTATTCTTTTCCCCACAGGCTGTAATTTGACAATTTATTCAATGTGTTGTACCCCTCAGTGTGTACTGGTCTGTGTGTGTTATTAAAGGTGTGCCTTTTACTTCTTTTTAAACACAATAAAGCCATACCTGCTTCCTACCTTGAAACCGATTGTCTGTCTTAGTCTGTCACAGTCCCTTCATAATTCCAGGGTCCAGAACCAAGGGTGTGGGAGCGATTCGGAACCGCTCATATAAAATCAGAATGGAAAGCTGACCCCCTGCAAACCATCCCTTACAACAGTATGATTTGAAATAAAGTGAAAGAATTTTACAGTGAAAAGATTTGGAAGTGTTACTTGTATTTGTGTCTTTAATTAAACTTTGTGGCGTATGACTCCCGTTCATGCCTCTGCTGAATAAGAAAGGAGGGTTTGACGTTGACCAGACTGCACTGCCCCTGATATTTGTGAGCTCATCCTTTATATTCAGTGGTTTCTCGCCCTTTGATGGGCTGCAGTGTAGCGGATATCACGTTGGCCTCACACGCGAAAGGTCCCCGGTGGATCCGTTTTCTCTCACTGAAAGTTATCTATTTATTGAAGTGAAATAAAGAGCAATTAAGGAATAAGGGAACCCTTTTGCCAGGAGAATAAATAGCAAATAAAAACAGAAAATGCTGGAAATCTCAGCTGGCCAGACAGCATCAGCGTTTTTACCAGGAGTCTAAGCTCCCCTCCGATTGTTCATCCACAGCAAGTTTAAACATAATATAGAATCATGGAATGGTTGCAGCACGGAAGTTGTCCGTTCGGCCTGTCGAACCCGTGCCGACTCTCAGCTAGTCCCACTCCTCCGGCCTTTACCCGCACCTCTGAGATATTGTACCTTCAGATACTTATCCAAATCCATTTTGAAAGATAAGATTAATTCTGCCTCCGCCACCCTTTCAGGCAGCGCATTCTGGATCCCAACCACTCGCTGCCAAATGGCCTCCTCCTGTTCCTATGTTCCTGTGTATAAAGTCTGGGAAATACGAGATCAATTCCGGCCACTCTCACAGCCTTCCTAAATATAGCACCGTCATTCTATTCTCTTAAAACCAGCTCCTGAAGTATCGGCCAGCTGTGTTGGTTAGACCTCTGGTTATGTTCCTAAGACAACATCTACCACCGTGTGTCTGTAGTGTAGCGGTTATCATGTTCCCAAAACACACCAAAGGTCCCCAACTGAAATCACTTTGAAAACATTAAAATGGCCGACTCCTGTTCCTAATTCTTACGTTCTTATGATCTTATGTCCTTTCACTGGAGAACAACCTCTCCCCTGAAAAAGCTTGAGGAGAAAGTTCCAACAAAATATTTCTGCCCGGTGAGCTTTCCCGTGTGTGAGGCGAACGTGTTAAACGCTACACTGCGGACACATCTCCACTTGCAGCACCATGTCAGACCGAAATGTTAAGCGAGCAGCTGAACTGCTGAATCCCAGTTTTAAGGACTTTGTCGTGTGTCAGAACAAATTCTTGGTGAGCCTCCATTTGCCGGCGAAGTTTGAACTTGCGGTTAGAACTTTTGCAAAGAATGACTTGCATTTTTACGTGGCCTTTCAACAACTCAGGATATCCTCAAGTGATTTAAAGTCAATGAAGTACCGATGGAGCCTTGTAATGTGGGGAAAGATCTGCCCCAATCACCCCACACGCATCTCAACTCTTTCAGAAGCAAGAGAGTGTGTAACCTGGGTCAATAACATAAAGTAATGGGCTCATTAACGATTAAAGCCCATTATTCATCCTCTCACACACCTCAATTATGTTTATGCAATGAATTGATGGAAACTTCAATAACTGAACTTTACTGAGTTAAGGAACTTTAATCATTGAAGAAGTTTTATCCCCTGTCTGATTTTACACACACTGCATCTTAGGAGAGTGAGTTAAGATGTTCATCGCTCATGATAAAAGGAACATCGGGCTACTTTAAAAAAATTTATTCCACAGAAAAATATTCTCCAAAATAATGTTTCTGTCCATGCTCAAACCGAGGATATTTCACATGTGCAGCGAAGGTGATAACCGTTACACGAAGGAAACCTCTGCTGCACCTCGAAAAAAAGCATCCTGCAGCGCTGCCTCACTTCCCAGCAACAGATCAAAGCCGCAAACAAACCCATCGATTATTCCCACTTCCCCACCTCCACAGATACTGCCCGACCTGCTGAGTGTTTCCAGCATTTTCTGTTTTTACTGAATACACAAACACAGGTATTTGTTCAAAATCAAACTGGAGGTGGCCACACACAGATTGAACAGAGCCAGAGAGACAGACAGGATCGGGATACACCGGGAAATGGGGCGAAACCAACTGGCGCCTGGCTGCAATCACCGACAGGGACATGGGATTTACATAATCCTGGCTAGCTCAGTAGATACAGCATGAGACTCTTAATCTCACTATTGTGGATTTGAGCCCCATGTTGGGCGAATCATTATCGTTAAATTTTATGTCGCTTTCTCGGGCAAACTTTATTAATTAACCAATCAGCTTGTTTTGCACAGTGAAAGTAATGTTAACTGAGGGAAAGTCGATAATTGAATAATTGGTTCTGTGCTTTGCATGTTAACTGTTAAACCATATCCCATTTTACACATTGTACTTCAGGCATCTGATTCAGAATGTATATTGTAACATGAACGTGCCCCTGGGGAAACAGTGAGACAGGTTTTAGAGCAAGGGTATGGTTATTGTGAAACAGCAAACACAATATCAATTCCGGAAGAACAACAGCTAAATTAACTGATTTGAACACGCAGCCTCCTGATCGGGAGTTAGACCCGTAACCTTTGCACCACGATGTCCAGATTCTACAACAGTCCCAGCGGATCGGAAGGTAGAAAATGTAACATCGCTAGTCAAGAAAAGAGGGAGAGAGAAAACCGGGAACTACAGGACAGTTACTCTGACATCAGTCATCGGGAAAATGCTGTAATCCATTGTTAAGGAAGTGGTGTCAGGGCACTTTGAAAATTATAACATGATTCGACAGAGTCAACATGTTTTTATGTAAATGTCATGGTCAGGTACAGAAAATAATCAAATAAGACTAATGTTAAGCTGGCCTTCATATCTAGCAAACTAGATCACCAGCAAGTGATCAGGAAGGCCAATGTAATCTTGGCCTTTATTGCAAAAGGGATGGAGTATAAAAACAGGGAAATCTTGCTACAGTTATACAGGGTATTGGTGAGGTCACACCTGGAATACTGCGTGCAGTTTTGTTTTCCATATTTACGAAAGGATATACTTGCTCTGGAGGCAGTTGAGAGAAGGTTCACTCGGTTGATTCTGGAGATGAGGGGGTTGACTTATGAGGAAAGGTTGTGTAGATTGGGCCTCTACTCATTGGAATTCAGAAGAATAGGTGGTGATCTGATCAAAATGTATAAGATTATGAGGGGGCTTGACAAGGAGAATGTTTCCACTGATAGGGGAGGCTAGAACTTAGGGGCATAATCTTAGAATAAGGGGCCGCGAACTCACCCAGTTTGTAAAGTTACACCCGGAACAAGTGTCCCGCAAAGGGCAGGAGAAGCCAGAGAGTCTGTAAACTCAGTGTGTAACAGAAAGTAATGGGGTTATTAATGGTGATTACAGCAATTCATCATCATCATAGGCAATCCCACGAAATCGAGGAAGACTTGCTTCCACTCTAAAAGTGAGTTCTCAGGTGACTGAACCGTCCAATACGGGAATTACAGTCTCTGTCACAGGTTGGACTGACCATGGTTGAAGGAAAGGGTGGGTGGGACTGGTTTGCCACACGCTCCTTCCGCTGCCTGTGCATGTGTTCTGCAAGCTCTCGGCGATGAGACTCGAGGTGCTCAGCACCCTCCAGATGCTCTTCCTCCACTGAGGGTGGTCTTTATCCAGGGACTCCCAGATGTTGGTGGGGATGTTGCATTTTATGAAGTGGCTTTGAGGGTCCTTGAAACGTTTCCCCTGCTCAACTGGGGCTCGCTTGCCGTGTCGGAGTTCCGAGTAGAGCGCTTGCATTTGGAGTCTTGTGTCAGGCATGCGAACAATGTGGCCCGTCCAACGGAGCTGGTCGAGTGTGGTCAGTGCTTCGATGCTGGGGATGTTGGCCTGATCGAGGACGCTAACTGTGGTGCGTCTGTCCTCCCAGGGGATTTGCAGGATTTTGCAGAAACATCATTGGTGGTATTTCTCCAGCGACTTGAGGTGTCCACTGTATAAGGTCCATGTCTCTGAGCCATACAGGAGGACAGGTATCACTACAGCCCTGTGGACCATGAGCTTAGTGGCAGATTTGAGGGCCTGATCTTCGAACACTCTCTACCTCAGGCGGCCGAAGGCTGCACTGGCGCACTGGAGGCAGTGTTGAACCTCGTCGTCGATGCCTGCCCTCGCTGATAATAGGCTCCCGAGGTATGCAATTATTAATCCTCTCACAGACCTCAATTATTTTCATGCGATAAACTGATTGAGAATAGAAAGAGGTTTAGTGCTCGGGATCTTAACCACTCGACCACCAAGGGAAAATTACGATAATTTTGATGACCTCACACTTTCTGACATTGTATTCCATCTGCCAAACCTTAGCCCATTCATTTAACCTATCTACATCTCTTTGCAGCCTCTCTGTGTCCTCTACACAACCTGCTTTCCCACTAATCTATGTGTCATGTGCAAATTTTGTTGCACTACACTCTGTCCCCTCTTCCAGGTCATCTATGTATATTGTAAACAGTTGTGGTCCCAGCACCGAGCCCTGTGGCACACCACTAACCACCGATTTCCAACCCGAAAAGGGCCCATTTCTCCCGACTCTCTGCTTTCTGTTAGCCAGCCAATTCTCTATCCATGCTAAATCATTTCCACTGACTCCGCGTACCTTTATCTTCTGCAGTAACCTTTTGTGTGGTACCTTATCGAATGCCTTTTCGAAATCTAAATACACCACATCCATCGGTACACCTCTATCCAACATGCTCGTTATATCCTCAAAGAATTCCAGTAAATTAGTTAAACATGATTTCCCCTTCATGAATCCATGCTGCGTCTGCTTGATTGCACTATTACTATCTTGATGTCCCGCTATTTCTTCCTTCATGATAGTTTCAAGCATTTTCCCTACTACAGATGTTAAACTAACCAGCCTATAGTTACCTGCCTTTTGTCTGCCCCCTTTTTTAAACAGAGGCATTACATGAGCTGCTTTCCAGTCCGCTGTTACCTCCCCAGAGTCCAGAGAATTTTGGTAGATTATAACGAATGCATCTGCTATAACTTCCGCCATCTCTTTTAATACCCTGGCATTTCATCAGGAGCAGCGGACTTGTCTACCTTGAGTCGCATTAGCCTGTCCAGCACTACCCCTCTAGTGATAGTGATTGTTTCAAGGTCCTCTCTTCCCACATTCCTGTGACCAGCAATTTCTGGCATGGTTTCTGTGTCTTCCATTGTGAAGACCGAAGCAAAATAATTGTTTAAGGTCTCAGCCATTTCCACAGTTCCCATTTTTAAATCTCCCTTCTCATCTTCTAAGGGACCAACATTTACTTTAGTCACTCTTTTCCGTTTTATATATCGGTAAAAGCTTTAACTATCCGTTTTTATGCTTTGCACAAGTTTACCTTCGTAATCTATCTTTCCTTTCTTTATTGCTTTCTTAGTCATTCTTTGTTGTCGTTTAAAATTTTCCCAATCTTCTATTTCCCCACTAACCTTATACGCATTGGTTTTTAATTTGATACTCTCCTTTATTTCCTTGGTTATCCACGGCTGGTTATCCCTTCTCTTACTGCCCTTCTTTTTCACTGGAATATATTTTTGTTGAGCACTTTGAAAGAGCCCCTTAAAGGTCCTCCACTGCTCCTCAATTGTGCCACCGTTTAGTCTGTGTTTCCAGTCTACTTTAGCCAACTCTGCCCTCATCCCACTGTAGTCCCCTTTGTTTAAGCATAGTACGCTCGTTTGAGACACTACTTCCTCACCCTCAATCTGTATTACAAATTCAACCATACTGTGATCACTTATTCCGAGAGGATCTTTTACTAGCTTCAATCATTAATTTTCTCTTTACATGTGATGAACTTTTATCCCTATCTCGTTTACACACTGTATTTTAGGAGAATGGTTTAAAATTTTAAGTGCTTATTGTCATGTATTCAACCAACATTGTAACCCATATATAATCTGACCTCAGTTGTACACTGTGAGAACAATGACCACTAGGTGGTGAACTTGTGGGAGACACTTCTAACCTGGACCTTCAGGTATAAAAGGGGAAGCTCCACCCACTTTCATCACTTGAGTGCTAAGGAATAAAGGACAGGCCACAGACTGACCTTCTCTCAAGCATGGGCCTCGTGTGCATTTATACTGTATAGTAAGGATGTATCAATGGCGACGAGAAACTGGGATTTAAACCATGTGAGCATGGCCGCTAGCAGAATAGACGAGAGATACCGTGTTAAGGAATGGTTGGGACAGAGAATCAACATTGTTGAAGCAGCACACAGTTCTCCAGGCAGACAAGGGCAATCGGGATGCCCCAACATGTAGTCGAACCCAGAGGGGGAGTTCGACAGAGATAATGGCAAGCAGAACGGCGATTCACACGATTGCAAGGGACAATGTGGCCAGTAATGGGGCCATCAACACCTGTTAATGGCACACTCAAGGACAGTCACAGGGGTAGTCAGGGACGATTGATGAGCAAGGGACCTTTTGTTTCCAACAACAGCTCATGTTGGAGGCATGGAGGCACAAACTCAGGCGGAGTTGGCAGAGATGAGCAAAATACCTACAGAAATTGCAGAAATGAAGGCTGGGGGAAATTGCTGGAAGCTGAAGTTCACTGAGTTCATGTGGAGCACGTATACAGTTCATAGACTAGGATGCCACCGATAATGATGAAATTGCTCCTCAGTGGCATCCCAGTATCAATGGAGCTAGACACGGGGGCTAGTCAGTCCCTGATGGGTAACAAATAGTTTGAAAAGTTGTGGGCGTCCCAGGCCAGTAGGGCCAAAATTATCACCGATTGACGCACAGCTACGGACATACACCAAGGAGATCATTCCGGTGCTTGGCAGCGCCACGACAATCGTGACCCACAAAGATTCGGAGAACAGGTTGCCGCTCTGGTTTGTCCCGGGGGATGGTCCCGCACTACTGGGGAGGAGTTGGCTTGCTGTCATAAACTGGAAATGGGGCAATGTTAGTGCTATTTCCTCTGTGGAGCGAGTTTCATGCTCACAGATCCTGCACAAATTTGACTCATTATTTCAACCCGGCATTGGCACTTTCATGGGGGCCAAGGTAGTGATTCACATAAAGCCGAAAGCCAGGCCAGGACACCACAAGGCCAGAGCGGTGCCGTACGTGATGTGGGAAAAGATAGAAGGTGAATTGAACCGCCTGCTGAGGGAAGGTATCATTTTGCCAGTCGAATTCAGTGACTGGGCGAGCCCGATTGTACCGGTGTTCAAGGCGGATGGGTCGGTCAGGATATATGGTGATTACAAGGCCACCATCAATCGGGTGTCACTCCAAGACCAGTACCCGCTACCGAGAGTGGAGGAACTCTTTGCGATGCTATCCGGTGGCAAACTTTTTTCAAAATTGGACCTGACCTCAGCTTACATGACCCAGGAGCTGGCGAGAGAGTTGAAGAAGCTGACCACCATCACGACACACAATGAGTTGTTTAAGTACAACAGATGTCCGTTCGGGATTCGCTCGGCCGCCGCGATCTTCCAACGAAATATGGAAAGCCTCCTCAAGTCGATTCCAGGGACGGTGGTTTTTCAGGACGACATCCTCATCACGGGTTACGAGACTGAAGAACACCTCCACAACCTGGAGGAGGTGCTACGCAGACTGGACCGGGTAGGGCTGCGACTGAGAAAGGCGAAGTGCATCTTCCTAGCTCCAGAGGTAGAATTCCTGTGGATGAGGGTAGGAGAAGACGGGATGAGCCCTACTGCGTCCAAGACGGAAGCGATCCAGAGAGACCCAGTCCCCGTAACACGACGGAGCTGCGTTTGTTCCTGGGGCTCCCCAACTATTTGGTCACTTTCTTCCCAAATTGAGCACGCTGCTAAAGCCGCTACACGTGCTCCTAAGCAAAGGTCGCGAATGGGTCAGGGGGGACAGCCAGCAAAGGGCTTTTAATATAGCACACAATTTGTTATGTTCCAACAATCTGTTAATGCGATATGACCCATGTAAGAAACTTGTGTTAACGTGCGATGCGTCGTCCGATGGTGTCGGGTGTGTGTTGCAGCATGTCAATGTCAAGGGTCAGTTACAGCCGGTAGCTTATGCCTCCAGAGGTCTGTCCCAGGCAGAAAGGGGCTACGGGATGATAGAAAAGGAGGCGCTCGCATGTGTATATACGGTAAAGAAAATGCACCAGTACCTGTTTGGCAGGAAATTTGAGCTGGAGACAGATCACAAACCCCTCACGTCCCTTTTGGCCGACAACAAGGCCATAAATGCAGACGCATCGATCCGCATACAGAGGTGGACACTCACGTTAGCCACCTATGACTACACAATTCGGCACAGACCGGGCACTGAAAACTGCGCCGATGCACTCAGCAGGCTCCCACCAGCCACCACTGAGGGGGCTAGCGAGCATGCCGCTGAGATGGTCATGGCTGTTGAAGCTTTCGCAAGCGATGGCTCACCCGTGACAGCCCGTCAGATTAAAGTCTGGACAAATAGAAACCCGCTATTGTCTCTAGTCAAGAAATGTGTCCTGAATGGGGACTGGGCAGCCACGTACAGGGCATGCCCTGAGGAATTTAAACCATTTCACAGGGGCAGGGATGAACTCTCGATTCAGGCCGATTGCCTACTGTGGGGAAACCGCGTAGTCATGCCCCAGATGGGCAGAGAGGTGTTCATCATAGAACTCCACAATGAGCATCCGGGCATTGTCATGATGAAGGCAATTGCCAGGTCACACGTTTGGTGGCCAGGGATAGATGCAGATCTGGAAGTTTGTGTTCGCAGGTACAACACGTGTGCCCAGCTGGCCAATGCGCCCAGGGAAGCCCCCATTAGCCCTTGGCCATGGCCCGCCAAGCCTTGGTCACGCATCCATGATGACTACACAGGTCCTTTCATCGGAAAAATGTTTTTGGTTGTAGTAGACGCTCACTCCAAATGGATTGAGTGTGACATTTTAAATTCAAGCACATCCTCTGCCACGGTAGAAAGTCTACAGGCAATGTTCGCCGCCCACGGTCTACCGGACATCTTGGTCAGCGACAATGGCCTGTGCTTCACAAGCACTGAATTCCAGGACTTCATGGCAGGCAATGGAATGAGCCATGTCAGAAAGGCACCGTTCAAGCCAGCCTCAAACGGCCAGGCAGAACGAAAAGTGCAGATAATCAAACAGGGGATGCTCAGAATCCAAGGGGGTTCCCTACAAAGCCACTTATCACGCATCCTGTTGGCCAATAGATCCCAACCACACTCGCTCACAGGGGTTCCACACGCAGGGCTGCTAATGAAAAGGATGCTCAAATCCCATTATCCCTTATACACCACACCATGAAAGAAATTGTTGAGAGCAGGCGCCAATCACAATATAACTACCATGACAGGAATGCGGGGGCACGATATATTGGTGTAAACGACCCTGTTGTTGTCCACAACTACACTGCAGGGCCTAAATGTCTCGCAGGCACTGTGATTGCCAAAGAGGGCAATAGGATTCTGGTAGTTAAACTAACCAATGGACAAATCTGCCGCAAACATGTGGATCAAACAAAAAGGAGGTTAAGCAAACCCATAGAAGAAGCAGAGGAAGAACACGATACAGAGTTCACTCCAGCACAGGTGACCGAACATCGGAACCAAAGGGAGGAGAGCCCAGTCACTGTGGGCAGTCCGGATAGGCCTGAGGCACCGCAAACAGCAGACACACAGGCCAGTGCCCAACAACCGGAGCCCCAACTCAGGCGCTCTGCAAGAGAGCGTAAACCACCAGAGAGACTCAACCTGTGATCCCAAAAAGACTTTGGGGTCATGTATTCAACCAGCATTGTAACCCATTTTTTAATTCAAAACCTGATAAAATTGACGACATGCAGCCAACGTGCAAAAGTAAGAATTCTTTTAATCACCGTTAATTAGCCGATAACCTTCTTCAGAATGAAATAAATAATAATATAATTACTGAGGAACAGTGGTATCCTCAATCATTCATTTTCTCTTTAAATGTGATGAAGTTTTATCCCTATCTCATTTACACGCTGTATGAGAATGGTTTAAAATTGTAAGTGTTTATGACTCAGTTGTAAAACCATTGATTGTGTGTGTGTCTATACTTGACAGGAGGAGCACTTGAGACCGAAGTTCCAGTTCTATATATGTACCAATAGAATCAATTTCCACCAGTTTCTTTAAACCCAATAACATAATTTATTTCTAATGGGCTGGATGGAGGAACATGATCCATGTAAAAAATTGTTATCGTTTTACTTGAACTGAATGCTCATAAAATATTGGAGTGGGAACTAATTGGATAACAGCACTGCTGGCAACATTTGCGGAATAGATTCGTGCAACCAAAACACACAATGACAACCTGGGACTGTGCGGCACCGAATACTCGGGGAAAAACAGTTAAACACTTCGTCCCTGGGTGGGCTCGAACCACCAACCTTTCGCTTAACAGCCGAACGCGCTAACCCATTGCGCCACAGAGACTGATGGAAGTATAAGGTGCAAGACATCCAAAACCAGGGTGTCAGTCATTTAAAGCTTCAGATTGCTCCGACCGGGATCGAACTTGTCCACTCTCAGTTGTACTTTTCCCAAATAAATGGAGGGACATTCATTGAGGATGCGTGGAAGCAGTCTGGTCCCGCACACTGCAGACACTTCCATGTCACCACCAACCAGCTCTCCCACAACCGGTGTGATCTACCTTCCAGCCTTCCGGTGCCTTGTCTGTGACAAAGTATTCTGATTGTCCCGAAGCCAGTATTAGGTTTGAATTTCTTTTTAGCTCCTGACTGCGGATATTCCTGTGATTAAACGGGAAATAAATGCTTACAGGGACAGTTGGATTCACCGTTTCTTTGCTTGGTGAAATTTCAAAGATTGAAAGCAACGCACATCAACCCCAAACGTCCCGTGAGATGGAAGCCCAGTTGCTGTTTCAAGCTTGAATGCAGGTACAAGCAGAACTTATTCAAAGAAAGTCCAAGTCCCTGAGACGCCTGATTATTTGCACCAAACTCTTTGCAAAGAGTTGAGGTACATGTTTGGTGATCTGGGCACATCTTTCCCCAAACTACAACACTTCAAACATAGCTCAATGGCTGTAAAGCGCTTTGGGGCGTCATGAGTTCCTGAAAGGCGCTGCAGATATGCAAGTCCTTCTTTACAAAAGTTCGATGCAATTTCAAAATATGCGAGCAATATCAGGGCTCCTCTGGGAACCCTCGTAAATTTCAATTAACAACTCCAAGGGAAATCACAGCCCGAGACCAACGAGCCAATTGTTTGACAAATGTGAAGATAAGGTGTAACCATGATCAAAGCATTTTTTTGTGTGTCGCTATTCAGAACATAAGAACTTAAGAACTAGGAGCAGGAGTAGGCCATATGGCCCCTCGAGCCTGCTCCACCATTTAATATGATCATGGCTGATCCGATCATGGACTCAAGTCCACATCCCTGCCCGTTCCCCATAAGCCTTATTCTCTTATCAGTTAAGAATCTATCTCTGTCTTAAATTTATTAAATGTCGTGGCTTTCTCAGCTCTCTGATGCAGTGAGTTCGACAGATTTACAACCTCTGAGAGAAGAAATTCCTCCTCATCACAGATTTAAATGGGCAGCCCCTTATTCTGAGATTATGCCCCCTAGTTCTAGTCTCCCCTATCAGTGGAACCATCCTCTCTGCATCCACCTTATCAAGCTCCCTCATTACCTTTAACGTTTCGATAAGATCACCTCTCATTCTTCTGAATTCCAATGAGTAGAGGCCCCACCTACTCAACCTTTTCTCATAAGTCAACCCCCTCATCTCCGGAGTCAACCCAATGAACCTTCTCTGAACTGCCTCCAAAGCAAGTATATCCTGTAGTAAATATTGTAAGTGTTTGTGATCCTCGCCCAATTGCCAGATGGACGGTTTGAATCGCCCCCACCTTACGAAAGTTCTTGATCCGGGAATTATTATTCAGAGTGTAAATTAAATGAGTCACGGAAAGGGATGCTTCAGTGATAAATCGTAGTATATTTATTTGGTCTAACATACACTGTCTAAAACATGCACTGCTAAACTAAATCACTTTCTCTGTGGAGAATAAAATCCCGGTTACAAACAACATACATACAGTACAGAAATGAACCTAGTAACACGCAGTAATTCCCTGGTGGATTCTAACCCCACCCCTACCAATGAATTACCCTCCCCAGAATAGCCCTGAAAAGCTTCCCTTCTGAGAAAACCCTGAGCCCTTACCCAGCTGGCCTGGGATATATGGGTACTGGCTTGGGACACTCGCGACCATGTTCACCACCACACGCAGCCCGTTTCCTTGCTCAGCTCAGCTGTGGGAATTCACTGCCTGGTCATCAGTCTCGGTGGCTTCTTCTGCAGTACTGCGGCCCCTTCCTCTGGTACATCGATCGGTGGAGCGAGAGCGAGAGGGAGAGGGGGCTCTCTCTAGACACAAGCTGCAAGCTGCAAGCTCCAAGCTTCACACCAAGCTCCAAGCTAATAATAATGTGGAAAGGACCCTGTCTTTCTGGGAGTCTTGCTACCCCTATCTTTCCCGCCAATCTTTAAAACCCCTTTGTTTCTAAGCACGGGTACTTAGTCAGTGATGGGAACGACCCAGCTCCTCCTTGGCTGGCCAGGCTGGTGGGTTCATTGTTCTGTGTCTCCTTCTGAGATGGAGGTGAGAAGTGCTTTTACAAATTAGAGTGGCTTTGTCAGTGGCCCCTCTTCCTGGCCGACAGCTCTTTTGTCAATGGATGACTGACAGCTCTTTTGTCCCAGCGAACTGCTATGCGGTCTCTGGATTTTTAACAAAACCAGCTTTTTCACATATCTGCGCAGGGTGACCCCAGCACAGGGAAAATAGCCTCAGAAAAATAAAATCCACAAAATATTCTCGACTGAGTCCATTCTTCAAACAGAAACTTTGCGATGTCTTCATTACGCTCTGCTAATTATCGATCTTGCCACGTAAAAAGTGCGTTGGCATTGCAATGCATTAATGTAAAATTAATGAAAAGAAAATGCTACGTTTTATCGAGTGCAAAACATGCAGTGCCTGCATTTCAAAAAGCATTGCTTTTATTCATCCTGCGGAATGCATATTGCACAGATAATATCAGCACACATTGTGCAGACAAAGGCAGCATTGGACAACAAAGTGATTTGTCCTCCGCTGATTTGTAGCAGATAACTGACGGTTGAGCACACAATTTGACAACTAGACTTGTAGATCAAGCATCAATGAAAAAGGCAACAAAACTGCCCACCAGCACCAGGTGTCTTTCACTTGTTTGTCCCAAATTTTCAGCAGCTGGGACAACAAGAATTTAGGTTTCACCGAGATTTAAACTCAGATCGCTAGATTTAAAATCAAGAGGGCTCACCATTACACCGTGGAACCAACTATTCCAAAACTTTTGAAACATACTTCGTCACAGACAAGGCACTGGAAGGCTGGAAAGTAGATCACACCGGTTGTGGGAGAGCTGGTTGGTGGTGGCATGGAAGTGTTTGCAGTGTGCAGGACGAGACTGCTTCCACACATCCACAATGAATGTCCCACACTTTACTTGGGAAAAGTACAACTGAGAGTGGATAAGTTCGATCCCGGTCAGAGCAACCTGAAGCTTTAACTGACTGACACCCTGGTGTTGCATGTCTTGCAGTGTGTATCTGTGTTCCAATGGTTTAGCGCATTCGGCTGGTAACTGAAAGGTGGGTAATCCAAACCCATCTCCGGGCGAAGCCTTTTAATGTTTTTCCCCGAGGATTCGGTGCCGCACAGTTCCGGGTTGTCATTGTGCATTTTGGCTGCACGAATATATTCCGCAAACATTGCAAGCTTTGCTGTTATCCAGTGAGTTCCCACTCCAATACTTTTATGACCATTCAGCACAAGTAAAACGATAACAATTTTTTACATGGATCATGTTCCTCCATCCAGTCCAATCAAAATAAATTATGTTATTGGGTTTAAAGGAACTGGTGAAAATTGATTCTATTGATGCATATATCGAACTGGAACTTTGGTCTCAAGTCCTCCTCCTGTCAAGAATAGACACACACACAATCAATGGTTTTACAACTGAGTCATAAACACTTACAATTTCTCATACAGCACGTAAATGAGATCGGGATAAAAATTCATCACATGTAAAGAGAAAATGAATGATTTAAGATACTACTGTCCCTCAGTAGCTATATTAATATTTATTTTATCCTGAAAAAGGTTATCGGTTATTTAACTGTGATTTAATTAATTCTTATTTTTTCTTATTAGCTGCATGTCTTCAATTTTATAAGGTTTTGAATTGAAAAAAGCTGTTACAGAAGTTATCGCCCTGACCTGGAATCGAAGCTGTTTTTCGTGGTATAAGGAGTGGTTTTACCCAATCATTTAAAGGTGATTTCAAAGAATGACGTGGCGTTAAATTCAGATCACGGTTACGATGTGTTTCGGTGTGAAACAAGTGGATTGAAAAGGACAATAATGACACCAAGCATTACGATGCAGCGATGCAGCAATGCAGCATTCCCTGGTTGTCCAGTGATTAGGATTCGGCGCTCTCACCACCGCGGCCCTGGGTCGATTTCCGGCCAGGGAAATTGCACTTCCATCAAAATTAAAACCTTAGAAGAAAGAGTTACATGCATCTCATGTGGAAAAAAAGATTCATTGATTTAAACATCATTAATTAATCCATTGTAGAACTTCAATCATTTAATTTGCCCTGAGTATGTGAGGAACTTTTATCCCGACCTCATTGTATTTTTGGAGCATGGTACAGCCCCGTTATCTCCACCTGTGAAAGTAGGAAACTGCTGGAAATACACAACAGGACGGGTAGCCTTTGACAAACAATTAAACCCAGGTTACAGACTCTCTTCCTTCCCCTGCCCTTTGCGGGACACTTGTTCCCCTTTAATTTTACAGACTGACTGAGTTCACTAACCGCGGGGAGAGAGTAGGTGCCTCCGCGGCCCCACTGTGCTAACATGGAAGATAACACGATGGGGATGTGGGGTGGTGGGTGGGGATCAGTGACATGTTTGTGTAAAGGGCAGTGGAGGAGAAGGATTGACAGCTGTCAGTGAGGGACAGAAGTTGTTTAAGGTGAGCCAACATATTCCCGATCAGCACAGAAGGCATTCACTGGTCTGCTGCCCTCTGCTGTACTTCTGGTCAGTGCGGTGTCCGCAGTGGAGCCGTTATCACGTTTGCTTTCCACGCGGAAGCATCACGTGCAGGAAGATTATGTTTAAACTTTCTGTGGATGAACAGCCATGGGCGAGTTTATTCTCCTGTCAAAAGGGTGACAGTGGCTTCTCCCTTATTCTTTAATTGCTCTTTATTTCACTTCACTAAATAGATATATTTGAATGAGAGAAATTGTTCCAGAGTGTCGCCCACTTCATCTTTTGTTCACTTTTAAACACATAAAATGAGGCCGGGGGAATAAATCCAGAAAACAATGCTGAGGGATATAGACAAGAGGAAGAGAGAAGGTGAAATACTGCCTCTTCACACCGGAGAAGTGTGAGCTTGTGGACCGGAGAAGTTGCAGCTGCTGGAGCTGTGCGTTTTATCGGGGAGGGACGGGCGGAGAGCCCGTCGAGCGACCGGAGAAGCTGAGAAGCTGCTGTGCTTTTCATCGAGTTTGACACTGTTTAAAAATGGCAAAGTGCCAAGTTTTCTCTCCCTGCTGCCCATGCGCGAAGGTGCCGGCAGTGTTTTCGGCGCAGGCATTTGGCTCCGCCCCCCACTTTACCATCGACACCACGCCAGGACACCGGGGACTATACACAGCGGCCAGGATGGGGCGAGTTTTTCCCCGAGCCGTTTCCAGCGTGCAAAATCGGTGCACTTGAGGTCAGTGCGCCGACAAAACTGCTTGGGGAAAATCTAACCCTTGAAGAGTAAGGAGTACACTGAAGGAAATACAAATATGTTTGCCGAGCAACTGTCAAATTTAATCGTTTTATACAACCATCGAAACAGCAAAAAAAACAGGGCACTCGCCCCATAGTACCTAATATATAGCCCATAGTACAAGAGTAAGGAAGTCTTGCTACAATTGTATAGGGCCCTGGTGAGGCCACACCTGGAGTACTGCGCACAGTTTTGGTCTCCTTATTTGAGGGAGGAAATAATTGCCTGGGAAGTGGTACAACAGAGGTTCACCAGATTGATTCCTGGGATGAGAGGACTGTCTTAAGTTGAGAGATTGTGTAGAATGGGCCGATACTCTCCGGAGTTTCGAAGAATGAGAGGTGATCTCATTGAAACACACAATATTCTGAAGGGGATTGACAGGGTAGATGCTGAGAGGTTGTTTTCCCTGGGCTGGAGTGTCTAGAACGAGGGGGCACAGTCTCAGGTTAAGGGGTCGGCCATTTAAGACAGAGATGAGGAGGAATTTCTTCACTCAGAGGGATATGAATCTTTGGAATTTTCTGCCCCACAGGCCTGTGGATGCTGAGTCTCTGAATATATTCAAGGCTGCGTTAGATAGATTTCTCGAGTCTCTGGGAATCAAGGGATCGAGAGATCACTCGAGTTTGGACGAATGAGAGGGGATCTCATGGAAACATATAAAATTCTGACGGGACTGGACAGGTCCCGATGTTGGGGAAGCCCAGAACCAGGGGTCAGAGTCTAAGGGATAAGGGGTAAGCCATTTAGGACTGAGATGAGGAGAAACGTCTTCGCTCAGAGAGTTGTTAACCCGTGGAATTCTCTGCCGCAGAGTTGTTGATGCCAGTGTGTTAGATATATTCAAGAGGGAGTTCGATGTGGCCCTTATAGCTCAAGGGATCAATGGGTATGGAGAGAAAGCAGGAAAGGGGTACTGAGCTGAATGATCATCCATGATCTTATTGAATGGTGGTGCAGGCTCGAAGGGCCGAATGGCCTACTCCTGCACCTATTTTCTATGTTTCGATGTTTCTATGTCCTGCTACTGCTTCTTTAATAAATGATTCCAACATTTGCCCAACCACAGATGTTAGGCAAACTGGTCTATAGTTTCCTGCTTTTTGTCTGCCTCCTTTTTTAAATAGGGGCATTACATTTGCAGTTTTCCAATCTGCTGGGTCCTCCCCAGAATCCAGCGAGTGCATGTCCACAGATCACTGAAAGTAGCAGGCCAGGTAGCTAAGGTGATTGAGAAGAAATATGGAATGATTGCCTTTATTAGCCGAGGCATAGAATACAAGAGATGGGGTCGGTGGGGCAGGTTAGGTCACAGCTGGAGTACCGCATGCAGTTCTGGTCGCCATATTACAGGAAGGACATGATTGCACTGAAGATGGTGCAGAGGAGATTTACGAGGATGTTGCCGGCAGTGGAGAATCTTAGCCATGAGGACAGATTAGATAGGCTGGATTTGTTTTCCATGGAACAGAGCCTGAGGGGAGACCTCATTGAGGTGGATAAAATTATGAGGGTCTGAGATATAGTGGATAGAAAGGACCTATTTCCCTTAGCAGATGGATCAACAACAAGGAGGCATAAATTTAAAGTAATTGGTCGAACGTTTAGAGGGGATATTTCTTCACGCAGAGGGTTGTGGGGTCTGGAACTCACTGCCTGAAAGGATGGTAGAGGCAGAAACCCTCACCACATTTAAAAAGTGCTTGGATGTGCACCTGAACTGCAGGGTTATGGACCTAGTGCTGGAAAGTGGGATTAGGCTGGATAGTCTCTTGTTGGCCGGCGCGGACACGATTGGCCGAAATGGCCTCCTTCTGTGCTGTAATCGTATTTGATTCTATGAACTCGTTTGCAAAGAGTTGAGGTGATTTGGGCACATCTTTCCTCACATGACAACATTTCAAAGGCAACTCAACGGCTGTAAAGCGCTTTGGGGCATCATGAGTTCCTGACAGACGCTGCAGAAACGTAAGTCCTTCTTTGCAGAATTTCAATGCAAACTCAAGGCTGGTCTGGGATTTGAAGCCAGGATTTTTCTGCAAATTTCAAGTAACAACTGCGAAGCAAGAATCAAACCCCTCGACCAACAAACCACCTGCTTAGCAAACGTGGAGATAAGATGTCACCATTATTGAAGCATTTATAGTGTGTGTTGCTTTTCTTGATCGGAGCAGCACATGAGACGGAATCAGTGACTTTGCCTTTTCGACATGTCTTCTGAAGCGCCGCACGGGCCCACTCCTGCAGTCACTGAGCTGTTGCGACGTTAATGTATCCATCATCATCATCATCATCATAGGCGGTCCCTCGAAACGAGGATGACTTGCTTCCACGCCGAAAAAGGATGAGTTCACAGGTGTTTCAATGAAGGACCCGAACTACATCCCAAAGGGTGGAAAATGCCTGTGCGTGGATTTTTTTAATGTGTGGTGGCCGTTGCACTACAGCCATCACATGGGCTTGACAGATCAAGGTCTTGGTTCAGTGGCAAGGGTTAACCAAGACGACAGGCGAACAGCTCTGCTGCACGGACCTAGTGCACACACATATCACAGTGTGGGCTGGTCCGTGCTGCCCCTGGGCCGCTGGTCCCAAACTCATGCCTCCCCTGGGCCCCGATCACGTCCCTCTACAGTCTCTCGCCGCTCCTTCGGCCCGTTCTCGATGCTCCTGCTGTATATGCCCACGCTCCAATCACAGACCTGGACCTTGATGACGTCACTCCTCGCTGCCGCCGCCCTCCTGCACCAGCTCGCACTGCTCCCTGGAGTAGTCTCCCGGGACCTCCAAGCTGCTCCCAGGGCCGCTCGCCGTTCCTTTTATGGCCCGACCTGCCGCTGGTGTTCTCCCGTTTGTGTATCCAGGCTGTGGGTGGCCACCCCGAGCGCAGCAGGGGGATTTCTGCATTAGCTCTGGGTGGGGACAGTATCTTTCCCCTTCTCTCTTCCTCTTGTCTTTATCCCTGTGCTTTTATTTCCCTATTTATTCCCCCTGTCTCAGTTTCTAGTGTTTAAAAGGGAACAAAAGATGAAATGGGTATCACTGTGAAACAATTTCTCTCACTCAAAGTTAGACGCACTCCCGTTCCACCATGAGGTCTCGGTAGCGAGCCGTTGATATTCAGGTTCATATATAAATATATCTACATGTATCATACCCGTTCCCTGGTGGTCGAGGGGTTAAGGTCCGGCGCACTAAACTGATTTCAATTCTCGATCAATTCATCGCATCAAAATAATTGAGGACTGTGAGACGATTAATAATTGCATAATCACCATGAATACCAATACTTTCTGCGATAGACCAAGCTTACAGACTATCTGGCTTCCCCTGCCCTTTGCCGGGCACGTGTTCCGGGTTTAATGTAGTAAACTGGGCGAGTTCACTGATCGCGGGGAGACGGTAGGAGCCTCTGTGGCCCCACTGTGAGGATGTGGAAGTGAACACGGTGGCTGGGTGATCCGTGACATTTCTGTAAAGGGCAGCGGAGGAGAAGGATTGAGAACTTTCAGTGTGGGACAGAAGTTGTTTCAGGTGAGCCAACACATTCCTGATCAGCACAGAGGGAGCTCACTGGTCAGCTCCCCTCTGTTGGGACTGTTTTGCCAGAGGTTTCTGTCGTGTAGTGGTTATCACATTTGCTTTATACATGAAATGTACCGGGTTTGATTCTGGGTAGAAACATTATGTTTAAACTTGCTATAAGGGAACAATCGGAGGAGAGCTTAGTCTCCTGGAAAATGTTGCCTGACCTGCTGAGATTTCCAGCGTTTGCTGTCGTTATTTGCTATTTATACTCCTGGTAAAAGGGCTCCCTTATTCCTGAATTGCTCTTTATTTAACCAATAAATAGATAACTTTCAGTGAGAGAAAACGGATCCATCGGGGACCTTTCACGTGTGAGGCCAACGTGATATCCGCTACACTGCAGCCCATCAAAGGGCGAGAAACCACTGAATATAAAGGATGAGCTCACAAATATCAGGGGCAGTGCAGTCTGGTCAACGTCAAACCCTCCTTTCTTATTCAGCAGAGGCATGAACGGGAGTCAGACGCCACAAAGTTTAATTAAAGATACAAATACAAATAAAACTTCCAAATCTTTTCACTGTAAAATTCTTTCACTTTATTTGAAATCCTACTGCGTTGAATCTGAAAATGATCACCATGGGATTTTATCTTCACGACTGATTCTATTTTCTCTGCACGGAAGGAATAACCGGTGCTGTTAAATTTGACAAAAGTTGCCCCAGATTCCTGGTGACATCGGCAATACAGTGTGTAAAATGGGTTAACATGCAGAAGAACATAAGAACAAAAAAAATAGGAGCAGGAGTCGGTCATACGCCCCTTGAGCCTGCTCAGTCTTTGAATACGATCATGGCCGATGCGATCATGGACTCAGGTCCACTGCCCTGCCCGCTCCCCAAAGCACAGGACAAATGATTGAAGTATCGACTGTCCCTCAGTTAGCATTTCTTTCATTGTGCAAATGAAGGTGAGGGGTTAATTAATGATGCTTTTCCATGAAAACAACACAAAAGTTGAAGAAAAAAACATACGGTGACTGGCAGGTGAGCGTTGCTTCTGACACCTGGTGGAAATGGACGAGCATTTTAATTCCCCTTGTGTTGTTAAAGCTTCATATAGAAGATCATCTCAAGCACATCGTGTAGGCCTCGTGGCGCAACGGTAGCGCGTCTGACTCCACATCAGAAGGTTGCGTGTTCAAATCACGTCGGGGTCACTGTTCTTTCAACATTAATATTTTCTTTGCTGTTTGGCAATAACCAGACCCTTGTTCCAAGGCATGTCTCACTGTTTCCCCGGTGACAGGCAGAGATACGCCTGCTGCCCTCATTTAATTCATGTGACAGGACACAACAGTTCAAAGTCAACTTGCAGGTGGCCACATACACCGCCGAGCGGTCGAAGGTGCTGTGATTAGATCGCAGTTTTCTCTGGAGGTGTGGGTTTGAATCCAACTTCTGACATTTCTTATTTTTAATCATTAAGCGAAACTCATTGTTTGACACCACGACCAACTCCTTAAAATTGGGATTCAGCAGCTCACCTGCTCGCTGAACATCTCCGTCTGACCTGGTGCTGAAAGTGGAGATGTTTCCGCAGTGTCGCGGTTAACACGCTCGCCTCACAGACGGGAATATTTTCTGGAGCTTTCTCCTCATGCATGCTCAGGGGCGAGTTTGTTCTCCTGTGAAAAGTTCATAAGATGATAAGCATGTAAGAATTAGTGGCCGGAATAGGCCATTCGGCCCCTCGAGCCTGGTCCACCATTCAAGAAGATCCTGGCTGTTCCTCGACAGTAAGTTTAAACATCTGGGGCAGAGCCAACAGGCGGCTGTCTGCAATCAGTGAGAGAACGGTATGTTTGGCAGAAGCCTGGCGAGCTCAGTCGGTGGAACATAAGACTTTTAATCTCAGGGTCGTGGTTTCGACATCCACATTGGACATTTACATTTTTCATCGAATTATAGAATGATAGAAGTTTGCAGCCATTTCGGCCCATCACTTCCACCCCGGCCAACAAGAGGCGATCCAGCTTCATCCCACTTTCCAGCTCTGGGTTACGGCACTTCAGGTGCACATCCAAATACTTTTTACATGTGGTATCTACCTCCGCCATTCTTTCATGCAGCGAGTTCCTGACCCCCACAAACCTCTGCATGAAGAATTTTACCTTCAAATCCTCTTTAAACCTTCTACCAATTGCTTTAAATATATGCCCCCTGATTGTTGACCCCTCTGCTATCTACTATATCTCGGCCCCTCATCATTTTATGCATCTCAATGTTGTCTCCCCTCAGCCTCCTCTGTTCCAATGAAAACAAACCCAGCCGATCCAATCTGTCCTCATAGCTAAGATTCTCCACGCCTGGCAACATCCTCGTTCATCTCCTCTGTACCCTCTCATACAATCACATAATTCCTGTACTCCAGCTGTGGCCTAACCAGTGTTTTATACATTTCAGGCATAACCAACCTGCTCTTCTATCCCATGCCTCAGCCAAAAAATGCAAGCATTCCGTGCGCCTTCTTACCCACCTTATCCAACTGGCCTGCTACCTTCAGGGATCTGTGGACATGCACTCCAAGGTCCCTTTGTTCTTCCACACATCTCAATGTCGGACCATTTAATGTGTGTTTCTTTCCTTGTTTGACGTACCCAAATGCACAGCCTCACACTTCTCTGGATTAAATTAGTATCACTTGAAAACATTTTAATCATACCTCCTATATTTAAGTTTAGATCATTGATGTTGCCACTAAAAGCCAGGAACCTAGCACTGAGCCCTGTGGAACACCACTGGAACCATCCTTCCATTCCCAAACACTCCCATCAAACATTACCCTTTGCTTCCTGCCTCTGAGCCAATTTTGGATCCAACTTGCCACTTTGCCCTGGTCCCATGGGCTTTTACTTTTGTGACCAGTCTTCCATGTGGGAACTTGGCGAATGCTTTGCTAAAATCCTTATACACTACATCATACGCACTGCCCTCATCAATCCACTTGGTTACCTCCTCAAAAAATTCAATCAAGTGAGTCAGACAAAATCTTCCCTGAACAAATCCATGCTGACTATCCGTGATTAACCCATGTCTTTCTAAATGCAGAAATTAAATCATTGTTAAATTTTATCCTGCTTTTACGGGAAAACACCATTAATTAACCGATGATCTTTGTTGTGCATGTATAAAATAAGTATACACCCTGTACACTCAATGTACAGTTACATAAGACCATTGAATGTATCTTCACACTGTATGCACTATGCTTGTACCACCAGAGGGTGCAACTGGTGGAGACCTCGGGGTCACCTGCATACAACAGGTAACCAGATATAAAAGGGAGCTCACAGTCCTGTATCCTAACTCAGGAGCTGCAATAAGTGGACTAAGGTCACCACAGTTCAAGTACAATACCTTACCTCGTGGAGTCATTACTAGAGTGCTTACAGACACAATAACTGGTGACGAGAATACGAATTTCCATGTGACAATGGCTAACCTTGGCACGTTTGAACAATTCGCCGATGGGGAAGATTGGAAGGCCTTTGTGGAAAGTCTCGAACACTTCTTTATTGCAAATGACATGTGGGGAGACGACCCGACCTCGCTGGCTGATAAGTGCAGAGCTATCCTGCTCAGTAGTTGTGGGCCCACCGTCTATGGCCTTGTCAGGGACCTGCTAGTCCCAGAGAAGACAATAACATATCTTGAGCTCGTAACGTTGGTACAGGAACAGCTCAAACCTAAAGAGAGCATCCTCACGGCCAGACACCGGTTCTCTCCCCACCGGTGGATCCGAACGCCAAGAAATCGCAAAATATGCTGCAGACCTGAGACGATTGGCTGCACCATGTGATTTTAGCAATCACCTCACCGAAGCACTAAGGGACATCTTTGTTATTGGAATCGGTCACAAGGGCCTTCTCCACAGGCTGCTCTCTGCGGACACCACGGCCACCCTGCAGAAGGCAATTAACGTGAGCCAGGCGTTCATGATCTCGGCCTGCAATTCCAAGTGGATGTCTCACCCCCAGGACTCTAACCCGGCAAGTACTGTGAACCGAAAGGTGCCTTTTAGAGGCAGGGCTGCTGTTAGCAGTCTCTCTCAGGGAAGAGAGAACAGAACCCCGAGTCCCACAATCCTGAGTCCGCCACATGGGGCCAACCGGCCAACCCCATGCTGGCGCTGTGGAGGAAATCACAGGGCCCACCAGTGCCGCTATAAAGACTATACTTGCAAAGGCTGTAACATGAAGGGCCACCTCCAGCGAATATGCAAGAGAAATCATACTCACCGAGTCGATGGAGAGTTGGCTGATCATCCGGAGTCCAGCGACAATGAGGTGTACGGAGTGTTTACCTGCACCACCGAGAGTTCCCCGTTGAAAATGGAAGATGAAGTCAACGATGTTCCAGTCACGATGGAGGTGGACACAGGGGCGAGCCAGTCACTGATGAATCAGGCAGCCTTTGAGAAACTCTGGGACAATCCAATCGAACGACCTAAAATGATCCCGATCGAAGTGAAACTGCTCACCTACACAAACGATACATCCCAGTCGTTGGCAGCGTGGATGTCCAGGTGTCCCATGGTGGCGAGATGCACAGGTTACATTTGTGGACCGTTGCTGGGGATGGTCCAAAGCTATTAGGAAGAAGGTGGATGAAAAAGATCAATTGGAGCTGGGAATAGCTCCAACCTCCAGCGATCGACATCCCCCATGGCCCCGAAGTTGGATCCAGCACAACACCTGAAAAACCAACCGCCCAACTCGACTGTGCGGCGACGACACAGACCGCTCAACCCAACGGCGAGATGATCCAGCCCAAACAACCAGACCTCACCTTCCAGGCTCCAGTGGCAGGACTCCGGAGAAGAAAATTCACGCAGAAGATAACTTCCTGTCTTCCGTGGCAGAACCTGGGGACAAAAGGATCACCGCAGCCTACCTCATGGAGAGAAAGAAGATTGCGTCTGAACCACGAGGTGAAGGACCTGAAGTCAAGATGGCGGCAGCCAGACCACAAGGGAGCAACACGTGACGCCGAGCGGCGAACTGGATTGGGGTAAAGATTGAAAGACCCTCTTAAAGGAGACCGGCAACCCATCACAATTAAAGGGACATTTCCACTCTTTATATAGCGATGATGGTGATACAAATGTAAAAGATGTAACTGACAATTTCAAGTTTGTAAATGTAACTAATCATGATAAGTCGGGCAATTGCGGTCAGAACCAAAGTATTGTGAGAGTAAACGAAGTGATGACGTGCGATGCTGGGATTTACAAGCATGCCGACAAAACCAAGGGCAACGTCCCGTCAGCACCCAGGTTCCGCGACCATGTAGCCTGCCCCTCCGGGACCAATGTGATACCCCAGGGAGTGTGGCCACACACAGAGGGAGCATACCAGCTGCAGGGCCAGTCATCAGCGGACGGCAAAGGCACCACGACCGGTACCCTGCACCCGATCGGCTCTAACTCTCTGGCCACCAGGGCCAGTACTGGGAGCGAGCGGATAGCACCCTCCTGACCTCCCAACAGGACCTGGGATGACCAGGCTCCCATTATCGCTGAAGAGCAGCAGGGAGACACCGCAGCCCTCAAAGGAGGACAAGGAGGCCACACACTTATGTGGCTCTGCCCATCACTAGGCAACGGTAAAGGCTCTGAGACTCAGCCAGGTGAGCGATCTGAGCCCACCCAGTTGGCAGGGGACACAGCGCCGCTATCAGACAACCTGGACACAGTCTGGTTACTCTGGAAGTAGTGTCCTCACCCACCTGCACCTACACAACCCAGGGGCAAGACTGTGATACCACGTATGTACCTTACCTGTAAAATGTACTTGTTCCACTACTGCAGAACCCAAACAGTGATGTAACTAATCCGATGTTTTTTTGTTCTTTCTGTCTGTACAGGTTTGCACATGCAGGTGTTGAGCCACACACATGGTCTATGTATGGGGGGGGCGGAGGGTGCAGCCGGGGGAATGGATGTATGAAGCCATGGACACACATGGATCACACCCAGAACCCACTCAACCCCCACTGCAACCTCCAACCATCCACTGCTGAACATTTCCCAATGTCGTGGTAATAAGGACTTGGGGGTCCACAGGGAGAGAACCAAGCCAAAGCATTGACAAGATGCAAGGGCTTTGGGCAATCAAATCTCGGGCCAGAGCACACAATGCAAAGGCAAGTGGCACAAGACTAAGGGGAGAGTGATGTTGTGTCTGTTTAGTATAAGTATACTCCCTGTACACTCAATGTACAGTTACATAATACTACTGGATGTAACTTCACACTGTACACACTATGCCTGTACCACCAGAGGGTGCAACTGGTGGAGACCTCGGGATCACCTGTACACGACAGGTAACCAGGTATAAAACGGAGCTCACCATACTGTACCCTCACTCAGGAACTGCAATAAATGGACTAAGGTCACCACAGTTCAAGTACAATACCTTGCCTCATGGAGTCATTACTTGAGTGCTTACAGACACAATTGAAAGAGATTAAACATTAAATGGTAGGACATTGAGAATTGTAGAGGAACAAAGCGACCTGGGAGTGCATGTCCACAGATCCCTTAAGGTAGCAGGCAAGGTGGATTAGCTGGTTAAGAAGACATGCAGAATGCTGGCCTTTATTAGCCGAGGCCTGGATTATGCTTGAATATAAAACAATGGTTAGGCCACAGCTGGAGTACTGCGTGCAGTTCTCGTCACCGCTGTCCAGGAAGAAGACTGTGATTGCACTGGAGACTTACAGAGTAGATTTCGAGGATGTTATCGGGAGTGGAGAATCTTAGCTATGAGGACAGATTGGATAGGCTGGGGTTGTTTTTCTTGGAACAAAGTGGGCTGAGGGGAGGCATCATTGAAGTGTATACAATTATGAGGGTCCTTGATATAGTGGATAGAATGGGCCCATTTCCCTGAGCAGAGGGATCAACAACCATGGGGCATAAATTTTAAGTCATTGGTAGAAAGTGTAGGGGGGATTTGAGGGGAAATTGCTTCACGCAGAGGGTTGTGGGGGTCTGGAACTCACTGCCTGAAAGGGTGGGAGAGGCAGAAACGCTCACCACATTTAAAAAGTGCTTGGATGTGCACCTGAAGTGCCGTAACCTGCAGGGTTATGGACCGAGAGCTGGAAAGTGGGATTAGGCTGGAGAGCCTGTTATTGGCCGGCACGGTCACGATGGGCCGAAATGGCCTCCTTCCGTGCTGTAAACTTCTGATTATATAATTCGATGAAAAATAATCACCAAACGTGGACTCGCACCTCTGACCCTGAGATTTAGTATCTCATGATCTACTGACTGATTTATCTGGGCTTCTGCACAATGCACCTTTTTGTCGTTGATTACAGCTCTGCCCCAGATGTTTAAACTTGCTGTCGAGGAACTGCCAGGATCTTCTTGAATGCTGGACCAGGCTCGAGGGGCCGAATGGCCTACTCTGGCCCCTAATCCTTACATGCTTATGATCTTATGACATTTCACAGGAGAACAAACTCGCCCCTGAGCATGCATGAGGAGAAAGCTCCAGAAAATAATCCCACCTGGTGAGCTTTCGCGTGTGAGGCGAACGTGTTAACCGCTACACTGCGGAAACATCTCCACTTTCAGCACCAGGTCAGACGGAAGTGTTAAGCGAGCAGGTGGACTGCAAAATCCAACTTTTTAGGCGTTGGTCGTGGTGTCAAACAAGGAGTTTCACTTAATGATTAAAAACAGGAAGTGTCAGAAGTGTGATGTGAACCCACACCTCCAGAGGAGACTGCGGCCTAAACACAGAACCTTGGACCGCTCGGCCATCCTGACTATTTAGGTCAATTTGTGGCCAACTGCAGGTTTATTTTCAACTTTTGTGTCCTGTCACATGAAATAAATGAGGGCAGCAGGAGTATCTCTGCCTGACTCCGGGGAAACAGTGAGACAGACCTTGGAGCAAGGGTCTGGTTTTTGCCAAACAGCAAAGAAAATATTAATTCCCGAATTACCCTGAAGAACAGTGACCTCGACGTGATCTGGGGTCAGACACGCTACCGTTGCGCCACGAGGTCGAAACAGCACATCGGAAATGTTTGACTATCTGAAGGTTTCACAATACAAGAGGCTTTAAAATCCCCGCCCATTCCCACCGGGTGTCAGAAGCAGCGCTCACCTGCCAGTCACGGCATGTTTGTTTGTTCAACTTTTGTGTTGCTTTCACGGGATTGCATCATTAATTAACCCCTCACCTTCTTTTGCACAATGAAAGAAATGCTAACTGAGGCAGAGTCGATACTTCAACCATTTTTTTCTTTGCTTTGCATAGAAACATAGAAGCATAAAAACATAGAAAACAGGTGCAGGATTAGGCCATTCGGCCCTTCGAGCCTGCACCACCATTCAATATGATCATGACTGATCATTCACCTCAGTACTCCTTTCCTGCTTTCTCTCCATACCCTTGATACCTTTAGCCGTAATGGCCACATTTAACTCCCTTTTGAATATATCAAACGAATTGGCCTCAACAACTTTCTGTGGTAGAGAATTCCACAGGTTCAGAATTCTCTGAGTGAAGAAGTTTCTCCACATCTCGGTCCTAAATGGCTTACCCCTTGTCCTTAGACTGTGACCCCTGGTTCTGGACTTCCCCAACATCGGGAACATACTTCCTGCCTCTAACCTGTCCAATCCCATCAGATCTGTATATGTTTCTCTGCAATCCCTTCTCATTCTTCTAAATCCCAGTGAAGAAAATTCTAGTTGATCCAGTCTTTCTTTACATGTCAGTCCTGCCCTCCTGGGAATCAGTCTGGTGAACCTTCGCTGCACTCCCGCAATAGCAAGAATGTCCTTCCTCAGATTAGGAGACCAAAACTGTACACAATATTACAGGTGAGGCCTCACCAAGGCCTGCGTCTGCGCACATACAGAGGCTGAATTCCAGGACATAGTCGACGTATTTACTGAGGCGTATGAAAGCATGGGCCTTACGCTAAACATCCGTAAGACAAAGGTCCTCCACCAGTCTGTCCTCACCGCACAGCACTACCCCCCAGTCATCAAGATCCACGGCGCGGCCCTGGACACCATGGACCACTTCCCATATCTCGGGAGCCTCCTATCAACAAGAGCAGGCATCGACGACAAGATTCAACACGGCCTCCATGCGCCAGTGCAGCCTTCGGCCGCTTGAGGAAAAGAGTGTTTGAAGACCAGGCCCTCAAAACTGCCACCAGGCTCATGGTCTGCAGGGCGGTAGTAATACCTGCCCTCCTGTAAGGCACAGAGACATGGACCATGTACCGTCGACACCTCAAGTTGCTGAAGAAATATCACCAACGATGTCTCCGCAAGATCCTACAAATCCTCTCGGAGGACAGATGCATCAACATCAACAGCCTTATTCAGGCTAACATCCCCAGCTTTGAAGCACTGACCACACTCGATCAGCTCCGCTGGGCAGGCCACATAGTCCGCATGCCAGACACGAGACTCCCAAAGCAAGTGCGCTACTCGGAACTCCTTCATGGCAAACGAGCCAAAGTGGGCAGCAGAAACTCTACAAGGACACACTCAAAGCCTCCCTGATAAAGTGCACCATCCCCACTGACACTCAGGAGTCCCTGACCCAAGACCATCCTAATTGGAGAAAGTGCATCCGAGAGGGCGCTGAGCACCTCGAGTCTCAACGCCGAGTGCAAGTAGAAATCAAGTGTAGACAGCAGAACCTGTCCCACCCATCCCTTCCCTCAACGACTATCTGTCCCACCTGTGATCGGGTCTGTGGCTCTAGTATTGGAGTGTTCAGCCACCAAAGAACTCACTTTCGGAGTGGAAGCAAGTCTTCCTCGATTCCGAGGGACTGCCAATGTAGATTCCAAAATTCATGGAAACCCCCCAGTGTTTAGACTCACTGAAAAGGAAATTCGATTTAGGACTATTAAACATAAAGTTTGGGATTCTAAAAAGCATATGGAGGAAATGTACAATTCTTAACCAAGTTTGGGATTTTAAAAGGCATGTTTGGGCCTGTGGGGAAAAGCTGCAGTGACAGAGGGGTGGGATTTAGAGTTTGGATATTGTAGCTAATCAGTTTGTCTAGGGGAGCTCTTCAACCATAGTCAGGCTCCCAGAAAACATTAGCATTTAAACAATCGACCACGGAAGAAACATTATCCATCCCACCCACAGGACCCAAATATCACATCCATATTCCAACACCTTTTCAACATGTATAGAAATATCTGGCTCAGCCCAGACTTCCCGAAGCCAAAGCAGTGCTATTACAATGGACAAGAGTTCATCAGTTCATAAATAAGGAGTATCACCATCCCAAAGTGTATCAACACCAGATTAAAACATTTAATCAAGTCTCAGTTAGCTAGTCCGCCAAAACATATACAAAGAAGACCACTTAAATCAATGGGCAGCAAAACTTAAACAAAAGAAACGTTAGATTTGGCACGAAGATTAAGCAGCCTCTCAGAGTATAACTGGGTGCCTATCGTACCAAGAGCAATCTATTTTTCTGACCATTACTTTGGAACAACAAGATCAAGATCGAGAGCAAACGGCGAGATAACACAGGAAGAGACATCACGACATCGGAGAAAAGAATTTCAAAAAACCAATCAGTGGAACATCAATACCAACTGACTTGGTTACAGGCATCAACCGGACCACCGCGACCGACGGACACAACCAGGAAAATCAACCACTAGAAAACCGGGGTCCACGCAAGTTTTCCACTCTACAATTTGTGCCTCGACTGTCCAGCAGGTAAAAATTACCGAAACAACTTAAAACCCGATTGATGACAAAGGATACCGGCTTCGGGACAATCAGAATACTTCGTCACAGACAAGGCACCGGAAGGCTGGAAGGTAGATCACACCGGTTGTGGGAGAGCTGGTTGGCGGTGACATGGAAGTGTCTGCAGTGTGCGGGACCAGACTGCTTCCACACATCCACAATGAATGTCCCACCCTTTATTTGGGAAAAGTACAACTGAGAGTGAACAAGTTCCATCCCGGTCAGAGCAATCTGAAGCTTTAACTGACTTACACCCTAGTTTGGGATTGTAATGTCTGTAAGCATGTAATGCTTGTAGCACCACACTGTGGATGTGGACGTATTGTGTACTGCACCTGTACAGTTAATCATTAAACAGAACAGGCTCTTTCCGGAGAGTTCCGAGAGAGCAGTCTGCATGTTAGGAAGCTGTGTGTGCTGTGCTCTGTGAAGGTATCACAGGGATGTCTTGCAATATGTGCATCTATCAGTCTCTGTGGTGCAATGGATTTGTGCATTCAGCTATTAACTGCAAGGTTGGTGGATCGTAGCCCATTCAGGGACAAAGCCTATAATTGTTTTTCCCTGAGGATTCGGTGCCGTGCAGTTCCAGGTTGTCATTGTGCGTTTTGGCTGCACGAATATATTCCGCAACCATGCCAGCTGTGCTGTTATCAAGTTATACCAAATGTTACTTGCATTTTCGTGTGGTTGTTCATTGTCTCGTCGCCAATTGATACGCTCATAATAAAGAATGAAACTGAGTACTGTGAACAATGAGTAAGTGTGACATTAGCTCCTTTAATAGGACTCCAGAGTGCTTATATACCATGCTCCCAATGGATGCTGGAATCCCTTGGGGCTCCAACAGGTCGGCCCTCTGGTGGTGGTGTGATACAGGTGGCCAAGGGTTAAATACATAACACAAGGTGTGTACGGAAATCAACCATCAAAAGCCCTGTCATTAACCACAGGGGTTTCCGGCAATTTTCTGATCGCAAAGGGCTTTCAGTCCTTGTCCTTAAAATTGCAGACGTGGAAATTGGGGAGTTTACTGACTTTGAAAGGAGAACATTGTTGTTTGGTGCAGTTTTGGTCAGAGAAATGTTTGTGAAAGGAACTTTTTGCAGAGAGAGGGATTGAGCATTTCAGCTTGTAGCTGAACACTTCTCTCTGGGCACTGAGCTAAGCAGCAGTTTCCGTAGTGTAGCGGTTATCATGTTTGCCTCACATGTGAAAGGTCTCTGTTGCGAGCCTGGGCGGAAACATTATTTGTGAAGCAAAAACTTGCCTGCAATAAATTGATCAAAAGCAGTTAAGGGTACATTGTCGCATGAGCAATGAACATTTTAAAACTAATCTACTCAAATACAGAATGTGTAAAATCAGATTGGAGATAAAACTTCATCAAGGGTTAAAGTTTCACTAATTATTAAAGTTCAGTTATTGAAATTTCGGTTGTCCCTGTTTGCATTTCTTTCATTCTGTGAAACAACACTATCGGTTTCTTCCATCAGATCTAAGTTGCATTTGAAACCCACAAACGGCTCATTAATTATTCGCTATTCCCCAGTGCCAGAGCTCAGAGAGTTATTGTCCATCCCTGGGATGCAAGCTACCTCAGACCCGGGCCAAACCTCCCCGTGCACCGATCACAGGCTCAGGAAAACCCCGGGGGAGAGGATATCCCGATCACTGGGCCTTCCAGCAACACTGAACAAGCACCCGGTCTGAAACTTTCCCGAGTAATAACTTGCAACTGAAGCATCAACAGTAAGGATGGCCGAGCGGTCTAAGGTGCTGCGTTCAGGTCGCAGTCTCGTCTGGAGGCGTGGGTTAAAATCCCACTCCTGACATTTAGTGTTTTTATTGCAAACTCATTGTTTTGACACCACTCTGAAGTGCTTTGGGACATCCATCTAACATAATAAAATTACTCCACTTCAATTACAAACAGTGATATCAAAGTTACTTCCCAAACCGGGAAACGATCCCGGGTGGCTGTAGCGAAAGGAATGGTTTTGTGAAGCATTGAAAGGTGCCCTGTAAATATCCCGCAATGCTAATTTAAACTCACGGTTATAATTTGTTTCAGTGCAAAAGAAGGCAGGCTCGAAGGGCCAAATGGCCGACTCCTGCTCCTGGTTCTTGTGTTCTTATGCAGAGCACAGAACAGATGATTAAATTATCAGCTCTCCCTCAGTTCGCATTTATTTCATTGTGCAAAAGAAGAAAATGGGTTCATTAATGATGTTTTCCTGTGACAGCAACATAAATTTTAATGAACTGTTATCGACGAACATGGGGCTCAAACCCACGATCCTGAGATTACGAGTCTCATGCTCTACCGACTGAGCTAGCCAGACTTCTCAACATCTACCCTGTCAATCCCCTTTAGAATATTGAATGTTTCAACGAGATCACCTCCGAGTCTTCGAAACCCCAGAGAGAATTGGCATATTCTACACAATCTCTCATCATAGGACAGCCCTCTCATCCCAGGAATCAATCTGTTGAACCTCTGTTGCACCACCTCCAAGGCAAGTGTGTCCTTCCTCAGATAAGTACTATGGGCGAATATCCTGTTTTTCTGCTGATTCTACTTCCTCCTCCTTTGATAGTCCTTCTCTGTACATTCTGTATTCTGCTTGGTTCTCTACTGAAATATGAGCCTGAAGTTTATCACAAGCTTCCGTTTTTGTGTTTTAGTTGATCTTCATTCATCCACCGAGCTGTAGCTAGCTATCATGCTATTTCTGCACCCTGCATGAGAACGTGTCTAGTCGTTACCCGATCTATCTCATTTTTGAAAGTCTCCCAATGTCCCTTTCAACTCATAAAATTAGTCCTCCTACAGTTGGGTATTTTCACACATGATTATACCTTCTCCTTTTCCATAACTACTCTAAACCTAATGATATTGTGATCACTGTTTCCTCAATGCTCCTCCACAGAAACATGCTCTACTTAATCCATTTCCGAGATCCAGAACTGCTTTCTTCCCCATCGTGCTGGAAACATACTGATGGAGAAAGTTCTAATACAGATTTCAGGAAATCCTCCCCTGCATTTTCCCTTTGCATGGTTATTTTCCCAGTTTACGTTGAAGTCCCACATTAGCACGACAGATCTTGAATCTTTCTGCATTTTACCTAAATTTACACCTCTTTATCCTTCCCACTATTAGGTGGCCGATAACATAATCGCTCATCTAACTTTCTACAGGCACATTCATTTAAAAAAGAATGTCGGATGGGAATAGGGCCATAAATCGATGGACAATATTAAATCACATGAACCGATGGAAAAATGACATAAAATATGAAATAATTACTTTGCCTCTGTATTTACCAGGGACACAGGGCAGATGGACATGATGGTGGAAGAATGTATGGGAAATTATATAACTGCAATAAGTAAAGAGGAGAAATATTAAATGAAAAACCAAATGAAAGGAGGATTGAACCCGTGGTCTGGATGGATTACATCCATACACTTTAAAATAATTCAGCGAAGAGATAGCAGGAGCACTATTACAAATATTTAATGATTAGATTGAAAAATGTGTCGTGTCAGAGGAATGGCGGATAGCTAACGTAATACATATATTTGAGATGGAAGATAGAACATGTCCGGGGAACTATGGACCAGTCAGTGGAACTTCGGTGTAGGAAAATAATGGAATCCCTACTAAAGTAGAGAATTGAAGAATATCTATAAACCAAAAATATAATTATGTATAATCAGCGTGGATTCAAAAGCAAAAGTCTTGCTTGACCAACTTCTTTGATTTCATTGAAGAAGTAACAGGAAGAGTAGACCAGGGTAATGTGGTCGATATAATATACTTAAATTTCCAAAAAGTCTTTGATGAGGTACCACATATTAGAATAATGAATAAGGTCAGAGCTTGCGGTGTTAGGGGACAAGTCGTGGAATGTATAGCGAGCTGACCCCAAGACAGAAAGCAGAAGTAAAGGACTGTTATTCTGAGTGCAGAAGGTGTAAAGTGGGCTCCCATGAGGATCAGTGTGGGACCAATGCTGTTCACAATTTAAATTGTCCATTTAGACTTTGGAATCAAAAAAACAATTTCTACACTTTCAGATGAGGCCAAATTGGGGTGGGGCTGATAGACATTATTGAGGAGGACTGCAACAAACTACAACAAGACATTAATAATCTTGTAGACTGGACATTGAATTGGCAAATTCAATCCAACACAGACAGAGTGAGGTCATATACTTTGGTAAGAAAGATAAGGTCAAATACTACGTGAGAATAAGAATCTAAGTGAGGTCAAGGAGCAAAGGGATCTCAGAGTAGAAATACAAATACTCAGTAAAGGTCGTGATGCGGGTTATACATCCATAAAAAGAAAATGGAGCACCAAGGGTTAATTCAAGAGGGATAGTGTTGAAAAGTAGTGAAGTTCTGTTGAACTGGTACCAAACTTTCTTTGGACCACACTTGCAGTACACTGTACAATTCTCATCGCCGTGTTATAAGAACATAACAACATAAGAACATAAGAATGAGGAACAGGAGTAGGCCATCTAGCCCCTCGAGCCTGCTCCGCCATTCAATAAGATCATGGCTGATCTGGTCGTGGACTCAGCTCCACTTACCCGCCCTCTTCCCGTAACCCTTAATTCCCTTATTGGTTATAAATCTATCTATCTTTGACTTGAAAATATTCAATGAGCTAGCCTCAACTGCTTCCTTGGGCAGAGAATTCCACAGATTCACAACCCTCTGGGAGAAGAAATTCTTTCTCAACTCGGTTTTAAATGGGCTCCTCCGTATTTTGAGGCCGTGCCCCCTAGTTCTAGTCTCCCCTACCAGTGGAAACAACCTCTCTGCCTCTATCTTGTCTATCCCTTTCATTATTTTAAATGTTTCTAAAAGATAACCCCTCATCCTTCTGAACTCCAACGAGCAAAGACCCAGTCTACTCAATCAATCATCATAAGGTAACCCCCTCATTTCTGGAATCAGCCTAGTGAATCGTCTCTGTACCCCATCCAAAGCTAGTATATCCTTCCTTAAGTAAGTTGACCAAAACTGCACGCAGTGCTCCAGGTGCGGCCTTACTAATAACTTATATAGTTGCAGCAAGACCTCCCTGCTTTTGTACTCCATCCCTCTCGCAATGAAGGCCAACATTCCATTTGCCTTCTTGATTACCTGCTGCACCTGCAAACTAACCTTTTGGGATTCATGCACAAGAACCCCCAGGTCCCTCTGCACCACAGCATGTTGTGATTTCTCCCCATTCAAATAATATTCCCTTTCACTGTTTTTTTTCCACAAGGTGGATGACCTCACACTTTCCGACATTGTATTCCATCTGCCAAACCTTAGCCCATTCGCTTAACCTATCCAAATCTCCTTGCAGCCTCTCTGAGTCCTCTACACAACCCGCTTTCCCACTAATCTTAGTGTCATCTGCAAATTTTGTTGCACTACACTCTGTCCCCTCTTCTAGGTCATCTATGTATATTGTAAACAGTTGTGGTCCCAGCACTGATCCCTGTGGCACACCACTAACCACTGATTTCCAACCAGAAAAAGACCCATTTATCCTGACTCTCTGCTTTCTGTTCGCCAGCCAATTCTCTGTCCATGCTATTACATTTCCTCTGACTCCGCGTACCTTTATCCTCTGCAGTAACCTTTTGTGTGGCACGTTATCGAATGCCTTTTGGAAATCTAAATACACCACATCCATCGGTACACCTCTATCCACCATGCTCGTTGTATCCTCAAAGAATTCCAGTAATTGCATGGCCACTATGGTCAGATGTTCGACCCCAGTCAATGAACGACACTCAATAGTGTTGTACAATGACAGATAGTCCCAGTAATACAGATTTAGTCCGGTCAGATATTGCAGTCTGCCCAGTGCCTCTCAGTTCTCACAACTCTATTGTGACAGCGAATCCCAGTAAGAAACAAACTTTAGAGAGCTTTTAGTGCCGAGGGCAGGTGCAAGTATACAAAGTGTTCCAACGACAGCAATAACTTCATCATTTGCGTGTCTGCAGAGTACAGAGTTACGGTTTCTGTTAAAGGAACGGCATAAATGAGCAATGGGAATTTGGCTAATGTGGACTTCCGATTTATTGAAATTATGTCACTGCCCCTATCATTTAATGGTCATCACTACATTGTCAGATACAGAACAAGGCCAAATATGGATCACACACAGAGTTACACAACGTCAATGACTACAATCACTGACCAGGAAGAGTAGTGACTGCAAGGATCACGTAGAATATGTATTCAACCAGCATTGTAACCCATGTATAAACTGACCTAAGTTGTACACTGTGAGAACACTGACCACCAGGTGGGAGACACTCCTAACCTGTACCTTCAGGTATAAAAGGGGAAGCTCCACCCACCTTCATCACTTGAGTGCTATGGAATAAAGGACAGGTCACAGACTGACCTTCTCTCAAGCATAGGCCTTGTATGCATTTATACTGTGAAGTAAGGACGTATCAATGGCGACAAGAAACTGGGATTTAAACCACGCGAGCATGGCCACTAGCAGAACAGACGAGAGGTACTGTGTTAAGGAATGGTTGGGACAGAGATTCAACATTGTTAAAGCAGCACACAGTTCTCCAGGCAGACAAGGGCAGTCAGGCATGCCCCAACATGTAGTCGAACCCAGAGGGGGAGTTCGACAGAGACAATGGCAAGCTAAACAGCGATTCACGCCATTGCAAGAGACAATGCGGCCAGTAATGGGGCCATCAACACCTGTTAATAGTGCACTCAAGGACAATAACAGGGGCAGTCAGGGACGATCGACTGGCAAGGGACCTTTTGTTTCAAACCGTAACTCATGCTGGAGGCGTGGAGGCATACATTCAGCCGGAGTTTGTAGAGATGAGCAAAATGCCTGCAGAAATTGCAGAAATGGACACTGGGGGAAATCGCTGGAAGCTGAAGTTCAGCGAGTTCATGTGGAGCACGTATACAGTTCATACACCAGGACGCCACCAATAATGATGAAAGTGCTCCTCAATGGCATCCCAGTATCAATGGAGTTAGACACGAGTGCCAGCCAGTCCCTGATGGGTATCAAACAGTTCAAAAAGTTGTGGGCATCCAAGGCCAGGAGGCCAAAATTATCGCCGATTGACGCACAGCTACGGACTGACACCAAGGAGATCATTCCGGTGCAAGGCAGCGCCACGGTAGTCGTGACCCACAAAGATTCAGAGAACAGGTTGCCACTCTGGATTGTCCCATAGGACGGTCCCGCACTACTGGGGAGGAGTTGGCTTGCTGTCATGAACTGGAAATGGGGCGATGTCAATGCAATTTCCTCTGTGGAGCGAGTATCATGCTCACAGGTCCTGGACAAATTTGACTCATTATTTCAACCCGGCATTGGCACTTTCATGGGGGCCAAGGTAGTGATTCACATAAACCCGGACACCAGACCAGTACACCACAAGGCCAGAGCGGTGCCGTACGTGATGCGGAAAAAGATAGAAGGCGAATTGGACCGCCTCCTGAGGGAAGGCATCATCTCGCCAGTCGAATTCAGTGACTGGGCGAGACCGATTGTGCCGGTGCTCAAGGCGGATGGGTCAGTCAGGATATGTGGCGATTACAAGGCCACCATCAATCGGGTGTCACTCCAAGACCAGTACCCACTACCGAGAGCGGAGGACCTCTTTGCGACGCTATCCGGTGGCAAACTTTTTTCAAAATTGGACCTGACCTCAGCTTACAGGACCCAGGAGCTGGCGAGTGAGTCGAAGAAGCTGACCACCATCACGACACACAAGGGGTTGTTTGAGTACAACAGATGTCCGTTCGGGATTCGCTCGGTCGCCGCGCTCTTCCAACGAAATATGGAAAACCTCCTCAAGTCGATTCCAGGGACGGTGGTTTTTCAGGACGACATCCTCTTTACGGGTTACGATACTGAAGAACACCTCCACAACCTGGAGGAGGTGCTACACAGACTGGACCGGGTAGGGCTGCGACTGAAAACTGCGAAGTGCGTCTTCCTAGCTCCAGAGGTAGAATTCCTGGGGATGAGGGCAGCAGCAGACGGGATCAGCCCAACTGCATCCAAGACGGAAGCGATCCAGAGAGCACCCAGACCCCATAACACGACGGAACTGCGTTCGTTGCTGGGGCTCCTGAATTATTTTGGCAACTTTCTTCCCAAATTGAGCACGCCGCTGGAGCCACTGCACGTGCTCCTATGCAAAGGTCGTGAATGGGTCTGGGGGGACAGCCAGGAAAGGGCTTTTAATAGAGCACGCAATTTGTTATTTTCCAACAATCTGTTAACGCTACATGACCCATGTAAGAAACTTGTGTTAACGTGCGATCTGTCGTCCTATGGTGTCGGGTGTGTGTTGCAGCATGTCAATGCCAAGGATCAGTTACAGCCGGTAGCTTATGCCTCCAGAAGCCTGTCCCAGGCAGAAAGGGGCTACGGGATGGTAGAAAAGGTGGCGCTCGCATGTGTATATGTGGTAAAGAAAATGCACCAGTACTTGTTTGGCAGAAAATTTGAGCTGGAGACAGATCACAAACCCCTAACGTCCCTTTTGGCCGACAACAAGGCCATAAATGCAAACGCATCGGCCCGCATACAGAGGTGGGCACTCACGTTAGCCGCCTATGACTACACAATTCGGCACAGACCGGGCACTGAAAACTGAGCCGATGCACTCAGCAGGCTCCCACTAGCCACCACTGAGGGGGCTACCGAGCATGGTGCTGAGATGGTCATGGCTGTTGAAGATTTCGGAAGCGAAGGCTCACCAGTGACAGCCCGTCAGATTAAAGCCTGGACAAATAGAGACCCGCTATTGTCTCTAGTCAAGAAATGTGTCCTGAATGGTGACTGGGCAGCCACGTACAGGGCATGCCCTGAGGAATTTAAACCATTTCACAGGGGCAGGGATGAACTCTCGATTCAAGCCGATTGCCTACTGTGGTGAAACCGCGTAGTCATGCACCAGATGGGCAGAGAGGTGTTCATCAGAGAACTCCACAATGGGCACCCGGGCATTGTCACGATGAAGGCAATTGCCAGGTCACACGTTTGGTGGCCAGGGATAGACGCAGATCTGGAACTTTGTGTTCGCAGGTGCAACACATATGCCCAGCTGGGCCATGCGCCAAGGGAAGCCCCCCTTAGCCCCTGGCCAAGCCTTGGACACGCATCCATGTGGACTACGCAGGTCCTTTCATGGGGAAAATGTTTTTGTTTGTATTAGACGGCTACTCCAAATGGATCGAGTGTGACATTTTAAATTCAAGCACATCCTCTGCCACGGTAGAAAGTCTACGGGCAATGTTCGCCGCCCACAGTCTAGCGGACATCTTGGTCAGTGACAATTGCCCGTGCTTCAAAAGCACTCAATTCCAGGACTTCATGGCAGTCAATGGAATTAACCATGTTAGAACGGCACCGTTCAAGCCGGCCTCTAACAGCCAGGCAGAACAAGCAGTGCAGATAATCAAACAGGGGATGCTCAGATTCCAAGGGGGTTCCCTACAAACCCGCTTATCACGCCTCCTGTTGGCCTATAGATCCCGACCACACTCGCTCACAGGGGTTCCACCCGCAGAGCTACTAATGAAAAGGACGCTCAATACCCGATTATCCCTTATACACCCCACCATGAAAGAAATTGTCGAGAGCAGGCGCCAGTCACAATATTACTACCATGACAGGAATGCGAGGGCATGATGTATTGATGTAAATGATCCTGTTTTTGTCCTCAACTACGCTGCAGGGCACAAATGGCTCGCAGGCACTGTGGTTGCCAAAGAGGGAAATAGGTTTCTGGTAGTTAAACTTACCAATGGACAAATCTGCCGCAAACATGTGGATCAAACAAAAAGGAGGTTCACCAACCCCATAGAAGAAGCAGAGGAAGAGAACGATATAGAGTTCACTAAAGCACAGGTGACCGAACACCGGAACCAAAGGGAGGAGAGCCCAGTCACTGTGGGCAGTCCGGACAGGCCTGAGCACTGCAAACAGCAGACAATCAGGCCAGCGCCCAACAACTGGAGCCCCAACTCAGGCGCTCTACAAGGGAGCGTAAACCACCAGAGAGACTCAACCTGTGATCCCAATAAGACTTTGGGGTAGGAGGTGATGTCATGTATTCAACCAGCATTGTAACCCATGTATAAACTGACCTAAGTTGTACACCGTGAGAACACTGACCACTAGGTGGGAGATACTCCTAACCTGGACCTTCAGGTATAAAAGGGGAAGCTCCACCCACCTTCATCACTTGAGTGTGAAGGAATAAAGGACAGGTCACAGACTGACCTTCTCTCTAGCATGGGCCTCGTGTGTATTTATACTGTGTAGTAAGGACGTATCAGGCATTTTCTGTGTTAAGCGATGCTGCCTCTTCATGCTTTAGGCAATCTCTCTGAATTAAACTCTGAAATATTCCCGGAGCCTTTCAATTATATCCTGTGGGCTCCCCACTGGGACAGTCAAGATGCAACAGAGTTGAAATTAGTTTCAGTTGTTTGAACAAGCACATTACGGCCGCTGATTTAAGTCCCTCATGACATCGAATATGTTTAAATGCAAAATTCCGAAATTGAAGCTAAACGTCCCCAAACTGGAAAATGTTGATCAGACTTATTAAATAATGTAATTGGAAACGATGCTCTCTCTCCAATGGCCATGTTCCTTCAAGCACAATCAGACTCATTGTATTGATTGTATATTGTTCTGATGAATGTTTTGCACTCTTCTGTGTTAATTCAGTGATTACTTTCCAAATGTTAGCTGAGTCTCTCGGGTCTGCTCTACTTCACTGCGGTATGCGGCTGCCTACTATAACTCTGGATATGTAATTCCCAATTAAAGTGCAGTGCTCATTTTACTGTCGAACACTCATTTGTTCTAACTTAGAGTCAGCAATGAGTAAGGATCCATTTTTCCACAGCACCTCAAACAAATACAGCATGTCAAATCAATTAATGAAACACCTCGAACTAATAAAATAAGGTGCAATTTTCCTTCATAGTATAAATCTTAAATGTACGGTTTCATTCTGGGTAATCTGCGATATACGCCTTCAAAGGCAATGGGAAAACATCGCCAGGGTGCAAAATAATTTGTTCTGGGCTCTGCATGTTTGTAATGTAGACAGATTTGCTGCTGATACAAAGATATGGTGGGAAAGCAAGTTGTGAGGAGGACGCAAACAATCTGCAAAGCAATATAGATAGGGTCAGTGAGTGAGCAAAAAATTGGCAGCTGCAGTATAATGTGGGAAATATGAGGTTATCCACTTTGGTCGGTAAAACAAAAAAAGCTAATAATTACTTAAATGGGGAGAGATTACAAAATGCTGTGGAGCAGAGGGATCTGGGAGTCCTTTTACAGAAGAACATAAGAAATAGGAGCAGGAGTAGGCCATACGGCCCCTCGAGCCTGCTCCGCCATTCAATAAGATCATGGCTTATCCGATCGTGGACTCAGCTCCACTTCACTGCCCGCTCCCCATAACCACTTATCCCCTTATCATTTAAAAAGCTTTCAATTTCTCTCTTAAATTTATTCAATGTCCCAGCTTCCACAGCTCACTGAGGCAGGGAATTCCACAGTTTTACAACCCTCTGAGAGAAGAAATTTCTCCTCATCTCAGTTTTAAATGGGTGGCCCCTTATTCTAAGATCATGCCCTCTAGTTCTAGTCTCCCCATCAGTGGAAACATCCTCTCTGCATCCACCTTCTCAAGCCCCCTCATAATCTTACACGTTTCGATAAGATCACCTCTCATTCTTCTGAATTCCAATGAGTAGAGGCCCAACCTACTCAACCTTTCCTTATAAGTCAACCCCCTCATCTCCAGAATCAAACTAGTGAACCTTCTCTGAACTGCCTCCAAAGCAAGTATAGCCTTTCGTAAATATGGAAAACAAAACTGCATGCAGTATTCCAGGTGTGGCCTCACCAATACGTTATACAGCTGTCGCAGGACTTCCCTGCTTTTATACTCCAACCCCTTTGCAATAAAGGCCAAGATACCATTGGCCTTCCTGATCACAAAAAGTTAGCATGCAGATACAGCAAGTAATTAGGAAGGCAAATGGAAAGTTGGCCTTTATTTCAAGGGAGATGGAATATAAAAGTACGGAAGTCCTGCTACAACTGTACAGAGCACAGGTGAAACCACACCTGGAGTACTGCGTACAGTTTTGCTCTCCTCATTTCAGGAGGGATAAACTTACATTGAGGGCATTTCACAGAAGGTTCACAAGGTTGTCTTATGAAGAATGGTTGAACAGGTTGGGATCTACCTATTGGAGATTAGCAGAGTGAGAGATGATATCTTTGAAAGGTGTAAGATTCTGAGGGGGCTAGACAGGGTAGATGCAGAGAGGATGTTTCCCCTCGTGGGGGAATATAGAACGAGGGGACATAGTTTCAGAAGAAGGGGTTGCCCATTTAAAATGGGGATGAGGAGGAATTTCTTCCCTCAGAGGGGCGTGAATCTTTGTATTTCTACCCCTGAGAGCTGTGAAGGCTCGGTCATTGAATATATTTAAGGTGGAGGTAGACAGATTTTTGAACGATATGGGAGTCAAGGGTTAGGCGGAGATGGTAGGGAAGTGGAGCTGAGGCCAAGATCAGATCAGCCATGATCTCACTGAATAGTGGAACAGGCTCGAGGGGCTAAATGGCCTCCTCCTGTTTCTATGTCCCCTGTGTAAGGTCTGGGAAACACACGGTGGTGATCTTTGGAATCTTCAACTAAATGGTGTTGTTTTAAAGGGGATGCAGAAACAGAGTGACCGAGAGATTTACACACAGCAATATTTGAAGGTGGGTAGAAAAGTTGATAAGGTTACTAAAAAAGAATACAGGACCCGGGGAGCGTCGAGAGAGGCGGGTGTCGAGAGAGGCAGCGGCCTATAAAAGGCTCAGCCATCCGGGGAGCGTCTCGAGAGGCGGCAGTCGAGAGAGGCAGCGGCCTATAAAAGGCTCAGCAGTCCGGGGAGCGTCGAGAGAGGCGGGAGTCGAGAGAGGCAGCGGCCTATAAAAGGCTCAGCCTTCCGGGGAGAGTCGAGAGAGGCGGGAGTCGAGAGAGGCAGCGGCCTATAAAAGGCTCAGCAGTCCGGGGAGCGTCGAGAGAGGCGGGAGTCGAGAGAGGCAGCGGCCTATAAAAGGCTCAGCAGTCCGGGGAGCGTCGAGAGAGGCGGGAGTCGAGAGAGGCAGTGGCCTATAAAAGGCTCAGCAGTCCGGGGAGCGTCGAGAGAGGCGGGAGTCGAGAGAGGCGTGACTTGTGCAGCTCCAGCTGAGAGAAGTCAAAAAAGAAGTAGAAAGAAATCAAAAGGTGACGTCACAGCCAACGTGGTAAGTGATTGGCTGCTGATTGGTGAGTAGTTTTTCTTTTTCTTTATTAGTCAGTAACTTTTAACATTGTTGTCGGCAATTTAAGTGTATCTAAGGGTTACGTCATGGCAGGACAGCTCGGTCATGTGATATGCTCCTCCTGTATCATGTGGGAACACGGGGACAATACCAGTGTCCCTGACGACTACATGTGCGGGAAGTGTGTCCACCTCCGGCTACTGACGGTCCGCGTTGCGGAGTTAGAGCTGAAGGTGGATTCACTCTGGAGCATCCACGATGCTGAGAATAACGTGAGTATCACGTGTAGCGAGTTGGTCTTACGGCAGGAGAAGGGTCCACAGCCAGTGAGGGAATGGAAGACCAGCATGAAGAGTAGTGCAAGGAAGGTAGTGCAGGGGTCCCCTGTGGTCATCCCACTGCAAAACAGATACACTGCTTTGAGTGCTGTTGAGGGGGATGACTCATCAGGAGTGGGCAGCAGCAGCCAAGTTCATGGCACCGTGGCTGGCTCTGTTGCACAGGAGGGCAGGAAAAAGAGTGGGCAAGCGACAGTGATAGGGGATTCAATTGTAAGGGGAATAGATAGGCGTTTCTGCGGCCACAACCGAGACTCCAGGATGGTATGTTGCCTCCCTGGTGCAAGGGTCAAGGATGTCTCGGAGCGGGTGCAGGACATTCTAAAAAGGAAGGGAGAACAGCCAGTTGTCGTGGTGCACGTTGGTACCAATGACATAGGTAAAAAAAGGGATGAGTTCCTACGAAATGAATTTAAGGAGCTAGGAGCTAAATTAAAAAGTAGGACCTCAAAAGTAGTAATCTCGGGATTGCTACCAGTGCCACGTGCTAGTCAGAGGAGGAATCGCAGGATAGCTCAGATGAATACGTGGCTTGAGCAATGGTGCAACAGGGAGGGATTCAAATTCCTGGGGCATTGGAACCGGTTCTGGGGGAGGTGGGACCAGTACAAACCGGACGGTCTGCACCTGGGCAGAATCGGAACCAATGTCCTCGGGGAGCGTTTGCTAGTGCTGTTGGGGAGGAGTTAAACTAATATGGCAGGGGGATGGGAACCAATGCAGGGAGATAGATGGAAACAAAAAGGAGGCAAAAACAAAAGACAGAAAGGAGATGAGGAAAAGTGGAGGGCAGAGAAACCCAAGACAAAGAACAAAAAGGGCCATTGTACAGCAAAATTCTAAAAGGACAGAGGGTGTAAAAAAAACAAGCCTAAACGCTTTGTGTCTTAATGCAAGGAGTATCCGCAATAAGGTGGATGAATTAACTGTGCAAATAGATGTTAACAAATATGATGTGATTGGGATTACGGAGACGTGGCTCCAGGATGATCAGGGCTGGGAACTCAACGTCCAGGGGTATTCAACATTCAGGAAAGATAGAATAAAAGGAAAAGGAGGTGGGGTAGCATTGCTGGTTAAGGAGGAAATTAAGGCAATAGTTTGGAAGGACATTAGCTTGGATGATGTGGAATCTATATGGGTAGAGCTGCAGAATCCCAAAGGGCAAAAAACGTTAGTGGGAGTTGTGTGCAGACCTCCAAACGGTAGTAGTGATGTTGGTGAGGGCATCAAACATGAAATTAGGGGTGCGTGCAATAAAGGTGCAGCAGTAATAATGGGTGACTTTAATATGCACATAGATTGGGTTAACCAAACTGGAAGCAATACGGTGGAGGAGGATTTCCTTGAGTGCATAAGGGATGGTTTTTTAGACCAATATGTCGAGGAACCAACTAGGGGGGAGGCCATCTTAGACTGGGTGTTATGTAATGAGAGAGGATTAATTAACAATCTCGTTGTGCGAGGCCCCTTGGGGAAGATTGACCATAATATGGTGGAATTCTGCATTGGGATGGAGAATGAAACAGTTAATTCAGAGACCATGGTCCAGAACTTAAAGAAGGCTAATTTTGAAGGTATGAGGCGTGAATTGGCTGGGATGGATTGGCAAATGATACTTAAGGGGTTAACTGTGGATGGGCAAAGGCAGACATTTAGAGACCGAATGGATGAACTACAACAATTGTACATTCCTGTCTGGCATAGAAATAAAAAAGGGGAGGTGGCTCAACCGTGGCTATCAAGGTAAATCAGGGATAGTATTAAAGCCAAGGAAGTGGCATACAAATTGGCCAGAAATAGCAGCGAACCTGGGGACTGGGAGAAATTTAGAACTCAGCAGAGGAGGACAAAGGGTTTGATTAGGGCAGGGAAAATGGAGTATGAGAAGAAGCTTGCAGGGAACATTAAGACGGATTGCAAAAGTTTCTATAGAGATGTAAAGAGAAAAAGGTTAGTAAAGACAAACGTAGGTCCCCTGCATTCAGAATCAGGGGAAGTCATAACGGGGAACAAAGAAATGGCGGAGCAATTGAACAAGTACTTCGTTCGGTATTTACGAAGGAGGACACGAACAACCTTCCGGTTATAAAAGGGGTCGGGGGGTCTAGTAAGGAGGAGGAACTGAGGGAAATCCTTATTAGCCGGGAAATTGTGTTGGTGAAATTGATGGGATTGAAGGCCGATAAATCCCCAGGGCCTGATGGACTGCATCCCACAGTACTTAAGGAGGTGGCCTTGGAAATAGTGGATGCGTTGACAGTCATTTTCCAACATTCCATTGACTCTGGATCAGTTCCTATGGAGTGGAGGGTAGCCAATATAACCCCACTTTTTAAAAAAGGAGGGAGAGAGAAAACAGGGAATTATAGACCGGTCAGCCTGACATCGGTAGTGGGTAAAATGATGGAATCAATTATTAAGGATGTCATAGCAGTGCATTTGTAAAGAGGTAATATGATAGGTCCAAGTCAGCATGGATTTGTGAAAGGGAAATCATGCTTGACAAATCTTCTGGAATTTTTTGAGGATGTTTCCAGTATAGTGGACAAGGGAGAACCAGTTGATGTGGTATATTTGGACTTTCAGAAGGCTTTCGACAAGGTCCCACACAAGAGATTAATGTGCAAAGTTAAAGCACATGGGATTGGGGGTAGTGTGCTGACATGGATTGAGAACTGGTTGACAGACAGGAAGGAAAGAGTAGGAGTAAATGGGGACTTTTCAGAATGGCAGGCAGTGACTAGTGGGGTACCGCAAGGTTCTGTGCTGGGGCCCCAGCTGTTTACACTGTACATTAATGATTTAGACGAGGGGATTAAATGTAGCATCTCCAAATTTGCGGATGACACTAAGTTGGTTGGCAGTGTGAGCTGCGAGGAGGATGCTATGAGGCTGCAGAGCGACTTGGATAGGTTAGGTGAGTGGGCAAATGCATGGCAGATGAAGTATAATGTGGATAAATATGAGGTTATCCACTTTGGTGGTAAAAACAGAGAGACAGACTATTATCTGAATGGTGACAGATTAGGAAAAGGGGAGGTGCAAAGAGACCTGGGTGTCATGGTACATCAGTCATTGAAGATTGGCATGCAGGTACAGCAGGCGGTTAGGAAAGCAAATGGCATGTTGGCCTTCATAGCGAGGGGATTTGAGTACAGGGGCAGGGAGGTGTTGCTACAATTGTACAGGGCCTTGGTGAGGCCACACCTGGAGTATTGTGTACAGTTTTGGTCTCCTAACCTGAGGAAGGACATCCTTGCTATTGCGGGAGTGCAGCGAAGGTTCACCAGACTGATTCCCGGGATGGCGGGACTGACCTATCAAGAAAGACTGGATCAACTGGGATTGTATTCACTGGAGTTCAGAAGAATGAGAGGGGACCTCATAGAAACGTTTAAAATTCTGACGGGGTTAGACAGGTTAGATGCAGGAAAAATGTTCCCAATGTTAAGGAAGTCCAGAACCAGGGGACACAGTCTAAGTATAAGGAGGAAGCCATTTAGGACCAAGATGAGGAGGAATTTCTTCACCCAGAGAGTGGTGATCCTGTCGAATTCTCTACCACAGAAAGTTGTTGTGGCCAATTCACTAAATATATTCAAGAAGGAGTTAGATTAAGTCCTTACTACTAGGGGAATCAAGGGGTATGGCGAGAAAGCAGGAATGGGGTACTGAAGTTGCATGTTCAGCCATGAACTCATTGAATGGCGGTGCAGGCTAGAAGGGCCGAATGGCCTACTCCTGCACCTATTTTCTATGTTTCTATGTTTCTATGTTTCCATGTTTCTATGTTTCTATGTTTCTATTCCATTGGCCTTCTGATCAATTGCTGTCCCTGCATATTAACCTTTTGTGTTTCATGCACAAGTACCCGCAAGTCCCGCTGTTACTGCAGCACTGTGCAGTTTTTCTCCATTTAAATAATAACTTGTCTTTGATTTTTTCTGCCAAAGTGCATAACCTTGCACTTTCCAACATTATACTCCATCTGCCAAATTTTTGCCCACTCACTTAGCCTGGCTATGTTGTTTTGCAGATTTGTTGTGTCCTCCTCACACATTGCTTTTCCTCCAATCTTTGGCTATGTTACACTCGGTCCCTTCTTCCAAGTCGTTAATATAGATTATAAAGAGTTGGGGTCCCAGCACTGATCCCTGCGGCACCCAACTAGTTACTGTTTACCAACCAGAGAATGAACCATTTATCCCGACTTTCTGTTTTCTGTTAGTTAGCCAATCCTCTATCCATTCTAATATATTACCCTCAACCCCTTGTGCAGTAATCCTTTATGTGGCACCTTGTCAAAATGCCTTCTGGAAGTCCAAATACACCACATCCCCTGGTTCCCCTTTATCCACCCTGTTCATTACATCCTCAAAAAATTCCAGCAAATTTGTCAAACATGACTTCCCTTTCATAAATCTATGCAGACTCTGCCTGACTGAATTATTTTTTTCCAAAGGTCGGAGGAGCAGTGACCGGAGGAGGTGTGAGCAGCGGCCTATAAAGGCCCAGCGGGAGTCCGGGGATCGACGGCAGTCGGAGGAGCAGCGGCTGGAGGAGCAGCGAGCAGCGAGCTACAGCTGGTGCAGGGTGAAAAGTAAGAAACAAGTCACAAGTAAACAAAGGGTGACGTCACAGCCAAGAGGGTAAGTGATTGGCTGGTTGAGTGGTGAGTAGTTTTCTGTTTCTTTGTCTTTCTTCTTGTTCTTAGCAGCAAGAAACCTTTGGCATGTTGCCAAATTAAGTAATCTAATGGTTAAGTCATGGCAGGAGAGCTCGGACACGTGTCATGCTCCTCCTGTGCTATGTGGGAAGTCAGGGGCGCTTCCAGTGTTCCTGATGACTACATGTGCAGGAAGTGTATCCAGCTGCAGCTCCTGACAGGCCACATTGCGGCACTGGAGCTGCGCATGGAGTCACTCTGGAACATCCGCGATCTGCGGATGTCGTGAATAGCACATTTAGTGAGTTGGTCACACCGCGGGTAAAGGTTACTCAGGCAGATAGGGAATGGGTGACCATCAGGAAGAGCAGTGGAAGGAAGGTAATGCAGGAGTACCCTGGCGTCATCCCCCTGCAAAACAGATACACCATCTTGGGTACTGTTGGAGGAGATGACTCATCAGGAGAAGGCAGCAGCAGCCAAGTCCATGGCACCAGGGGTGGCTCTGCTGCACAGGAAGGCAGGAAAAAGAGTGGGAGAACTATAGTGATAGGGGATTCTATTGTAAGGGGAAAAGATAGATGTTTCTGCGGCTGCAATCGAGACTCCAGAATGGTATGTTGCCTCCCTGGTGCAAAAGTCAAGGATGTCTCGGAGCGGCTGCAGTGTATTCTGGAGGGGAAGGGTGAACAGCCAGCTGTCGTGGTACATATAGGTACCAACGATATAGGAAAAAAACGGGATGAGGTCCTTCAAGCTGAGTTTAGGGAGCGAGGAGTTAAATTAAAAAGTAGGATCTCAAAGGTAGTAATCTCAGGATTGCTAACAGTGCCACGTGCTAGTCGGAGTAGGAATTGCAGGATAGCTCAGATGACTATGTGGCTTGATGAGTAGTGCAGTGGGGAGGGATTCAAATTCCTGGGACATGGGAACCGGTTCTGGGGGAGGTGGTACCAGTACAAACCGGACAGTCTGCACCTGGTCAGAACTGGAACCAATGTCTAGCGGAGTGTTTGCTAGTGCTGTTAAGGAGGGGTTAAACTAATATGGCAGGGGGATGGGAACCTATGCATGGAGATAGAAGGAAGTAAAATGGGTGCAGAAGCAAAAGATAGAAAGAAGAAAAATAAAAGTGAAGGACAGAGAAACACAAGGCAAAAATCAAAAAGGGCCACATTACAGCAAAATTCTAAAGGGAGAAAGTGTATTAAAAAGACAAGACTGAAGGCTCTGTGCCTCAATGCGAGGAGTATTCGTAATAAAGTGGACAAATTAACTGCATCAACAGCAATTAACAAATATGATATAATTGGGATTACAGAGACATGGCTCCAGGGTGACCAAGGCTGGGAACTCAACATCCTGAGGTATTGAACATTCAAGAAGGACAGACAGAAAGGAAAAGGAGGTCGGGTAACGTTGCTGGTTAAAGAGGAAATTAACGCAATAGTAAGGAAGGACATTAGCTTGGATGGTGTGGAATCTGTATGGATAGAGCTGCGGAATACCATCGGGCAGAAAACGCTTGTGGGAGTTGTGCACAGACAACCAAACAGTAGTAGTGAGTTTGGGGACAGCATCAAACAAGAAATTACGGATGCGTAAAGGTACAGCAGTTATCATGGGCAACTTTAATCTACATAGAGATTGGGCTGACCAAACTGGTAGAAATACAGTGGAGGAGGATTTCCTGGAGTGTATTAGGGATGGTTTTCTTGAAAAATATGTCGAGGAACCAACTAGAGGGCTGGCTATCCTAGACTCGGTGATGTGGAATGAGAAAGGACTAATTAACAATCTTGTTGTGCGAGGCCTCTTGGGGAAGAGTGACCACAATATGGTACAATTCTTTATTAAGATGAAGAGTGGCACAGTTAATTCAGAGACGAGAATCCTGAACTTGAGGAAAGGTAACTTCAATGGTATGAGGTGTGAATTGGCTAGAATAGACTGGCAAATGAGACTTAAAGGGTTGACGGTGGATAGGCAATGGCAAACATTTAAAGATCATATGGATGAACTTCAACAATTGTACATCCCTGTCTGGAGAAAAAAATGAAACGGGGAATGTTGCTCAACCGTGGCTAATAAGGGAAATTAGGGATAGTGTTAATTCCAAGGAGAGGCATATAAATTGGCCAGAAAAAGCAGCAAACCTGAGGACTGGGAGAAATTTAGAATTCAATTGAGGAGGACAAAGGGTTTAATTAGGAGCGGAAAAATAGAGTATAAGAGGAAGCTTGCAGGGAACATAAAAACTGCCTGCAAAAGCTTCTGTAGATATGTGAAGAGAAAAAGATTAGTGAAGACAAACGTAGGTCACTTGCAGTCAGAATCAGGTGAATTTATAATGGGGAACAAAGAAATGGCAGACCAATTGAACAAATACTTTGGTTCTGTTTTCACGAAGGAAGATACATATAACCTTCCGGAAATACTAGGAAACCGAGGGTCTAGCGAGAAGTCGGAACTGAAGGAAATCTTTATTAATCAGGAAATTTTGTTAGACAAATTGATGGGATTGAAGGCCAATAAATCCACAGGGCCTGATATTCTTCATTCCAGAGTATTTAAGGAAGTAGCCCTAGAAATAGTGGATGCATTGGTGATCATTTTCCAACAGTCTATCGACTCTGGATCAGTTCCTATGGACTGGAGGGGAACTAATGTAACAACACTTTTTAAAAAAGGAGGGAGGTAGAAAATGTATTATTATAGACCAGTTAGCCTGACATCAGTAGTGGGGAAAACGCTGGAATCAATTATTAAAGATGAAATAGCAGCGCATTTGGAAAGCAGTAACAAGATCGGTCCAAGTCAGCATGGATTCATGAAAGGGAAATCATGCTTTACAAATCTTCGAGAATTTTTTTAGAATGCAACTAGTAGAGTGGACAAGGGAAAACCAGTGGATGTAATGTGTTTGAACATTCAAAAAGCTTTTGACAAGGTCCCACACAAGAGATTAGTTTGCAAAATGAAAGCATATGGTATTGGGGGTAATTTATTGACGTGGGTAGAGAACTGGTTGGCAGACATCTAGCAGGGAGCAGGGATAAATGGATCCTTCTCAGTATCGCAGGCAGTGACTAGTGGGATGCCACTGGACTCAGTGCTAGGACCCCAGCTATTTACAATATACATCAACGATTTAGGTGGAATCAACGGAATTGATTGTAATATCTCCAAGTTTGCAGGTGACTCTAAGCTGGGTGGCGGTGTGAGCTGTGAGCAGGATGCTCATAGGCTGTAGGGTGACTTGTACAGGTTAGGTGAGTGGGCAAATACATGGCAGAAGCAGTATAGTGTAGATAAATGTGAGGTTATCCACTTTGGTGGCAAAAACGTGAAGGCAGAATATTATCTGAATGGTGACAGATTAGGAAAAGGGGAGGTGCAACGTGACCTGGGTGTCATGGTACATCAATCATTGAAAGTTGGCATGCAAGTACAGCAGGCGGTGAAAAAGACACATGGCATGTTGGCTTTCATAGCTGGGGAATTTGAATATTGGAGCAGCGAGCTCTTACTGCATATTTACAGGGCCTTGGTGAGGCGTCACCTGGAATATTGTGTTCAGTTTTGGTCTCCTAATCTGAGGAAGGATGTTCTTGCTATTGAGGGAGTGCGGCGAAGGTTCACCAGACTTATTCACGGGATGGCAGGACTGACATATGAGGAGAGACTGGATCGACTGGGCCTGCATTCACTGGAGTTTAGAAGAATGAGAGGGGATCTCATAGAAACATATAAAATTCTGACGGGACTGGACAGGTTAGAGGCAGGAAGAATGTTCCCGATGTTGGGGAAGTCCAGAACCAGGGGTCAGAGTATAAGGGATAAGGGGGAAGCCATTTAGGACCGAGATGTGGAGAAACTTCTTCACTCAGAGAGTTGTTAACCTGTGGAATTCTTTGCCACAGAGAGTTGTTGATGCCAGTTCGTTAGATATATTCAAGAGGGAGTTAGATGTGGCCCTTAAGGCTAGAGGGATCAAGAGATATGGATAGAAAGCAGGAAAGGGGTACTGGGCTGAATGCTTAGCCATGATCTTATTGAATGGTGGTGCAAGCTCGAAGGGCCGAATGGCCTTCTCCTGCACCTATTTTCTATGTTTCTATGTTTCTATGTCCTGCTACTGCTTTTTTAATAATGGACGCCAACATTTTCCCAACCACAGACGTTAGGCTAACTGGTCTATAGTTTCCTGCTTTTTGTCTTCCTCCTTTTTTAAATAGGGGCATTACATTTGCAGTTTTCCATTCTGCTGGGTCCTCCACAGAATCCAGGCAGTGCATGTCCACAGATCCCTGAAAGTAGCAGGCCAGGTAGATAAGGTGGTTAAGAAGGAATATGGAATGCTTGCCTTTATAATCCGAGGAAGAGAATACAAGAGATGGGGTCGCTGGGGCAGGTTTGGCCACTGCTGGAGTACTGCGTGCAGTTCTGGTCGCCATATTACAGGAAGGACATGATTGCACTGAAGAGGATACAGAGGAGATTTACGAGTCTGTTGCCGGGAGTGGAGAATCTTAGCCATGAGGACATATTGGATAGGCTGGATTTGTTTTCCATGGAACAGAGCCTGAGGGGAGACTTCATTGAGGTGTATAAAATTATGAGGGGCCTAGATATAGTGGATAGAAAGGGCCTATTTCCCTTAGCAGAGGGGTCATCAACAAGGAGGCATAAATTTAAAGTAATTGATAGAAAGTTTAGAGGGGAAATTTCTTCACGCAGAGTGTTGTGGGGGTCTGGAACTCACTGCCTGAAAGGATGGTAGAGGCAGAAACCCTCACCACATTTTAAAAGTGCTTGGATGTGCACCTGAAGTGCCGTAACCTGCAGGGTTATGGACCTAGAGCTGGAAAGTGGGATGAGGCTGGATAGCCTCTTGTTGGCCGACGCGGACACGATGGGCCGAAATGGCCTCCTTCCGTGCTGTAAACTTCTATGATTCTATGATCTCCTTCACAAAGAGTTGAGGTGCGTGTGAGGTGACTTGGGCACATCTTTCCTCACGTGACAACATTTCAAAGGAAACTCAACGACTGTAAAGCACTTTGGGGCATCATGAGTTCCTGACAGACGCTGCAGAAATGCAAGTCCTTCTTTGCAAATGTTCGATGCAAATTCAAAATTCGCGGCAAAATGAGGGCTCGTCCAGGATTTGAACCCGGGACCTCTCGCATATTTCAAATAACAACCCCAAAGCGAGAATCATACCTCTAGACCAACAGGCCAACCATGTATTTTATGTGGAGATAAGGTGTAACCATTATTAAGCATTTTTAGTTTGTTGCTATTCCTGATTGGAGGAGCACATGAGACGGAATCAGTGACTTTGTCTTTTTGACATATCTTCTGAAGCGCCACACGGTCCCACTCCTGCAGTCAATGAGCTGTCGGGACGTTAATGTATCCATCATCATCATCATCATAGGCGGTCCCTCGAAACGAGGATGACTTGCTTCCACGCCAAAAAAGGATGAGTTCATGGTCGTATGGTGTTACTCCTCCCTGTGCGATCCCCAAGTTTGGCCAGGGAGCGTACAGCCTGACCTGACGGCCTCTGCGTTTCACTCAACAAGTGAGACACCATAAGTAAAGAATAATCGCGAGTTGACAGACAACCAAAAAGTGGGAAGCTATTCTGATCCCGGCAGGAACTTCTATATTTCTGAAAATGTCCCACCAAGGTGGAATTGTGATCTCGAGAATCTTTCTCCCTATCTCAATTGTTTTCTGTTCTCGAGAATCGAAATGTTTTTGTGAGTTTACTACAGCTGCTAGCAGAGCAGTTAGTTGTTCGGGTAGTGGGGGAATTTCATCGCCAAATGTACAACATCATCCTGCAGGTTTGTGATGTTTTCTCTCACAGTGAGGTGAACAGTGGAGGGTTCAGGAATGGGGACAATCCGTTCCTGGGACACTTGAATTTCTGCCTCGGGTTGAAAGCAAAAACTGCTGTCACTGACCGGACACCAGAAGTGACCATGTTGGTAGTGGGGCGCACTTGTGGTGACACAATATGTCCCACCCCCGATGTATGCTCCCTGTGGAGAGACATGGTTTTGTGCCATTACCTCCATGGTACAGTTGATAGACTGTGCACCAGCAGCTTTAAACCCACACTGTGGTTTAGAATAGGTGTTCAAGTGCTGGGGACACAGTATTATGTGTGCACCCGGAGAGGTCAGTACCCGTCACAGCGTGTTCCCACTTTATGACATAGGGTGGGACTGCTGTGAAATGAAAATGTGCACCTCCTTGAATGACTCCAATGTTCTCCACCCTGTATACAGTGTGGGAAGGGCTGTCCCACCCATGACCGACATCCATAGTACTATCCCCATGATGGTGTGATTAGAACATCGCGATCGACTGGGACAGGGTAAGTTTCAGAAGCTAGGCCGAGTTGGCACGGGCTTAGTGAGTTACTGTACGGGTGGAGGGCTGCGAGGTGCTTGTTACTGATCCAGTAGGGGACTAAACCTTGTTTTAAATCCTCCAGGTTGTTGCGGCCCTCGCCCAACAACCATGCCCCGTACAGCACACACACCTCGTTCTGTGCAACCTGGTCAGAAGCATTCCTATCCTCCCATATGAGTGCATTCCCTGTCTGTGCATGTTTTTCCAGCTCAACCACGATTTCCTTTCAATGGATCATCATAGCCTGGTCCTCCTGTAGCTCTGAGCCTTCTCCTGTGTTTTCTTCTTTCATGATGTTTCTCAGTTGGTTCTTTAGACCATTTATCTGCATGTGTAGTTCTATATCGTCCAGGCTATTTATCACAGAGGATCCTGCATGATATGCAGTTAAAATGTCGTTCAAGGTGCCACTTCTAGGTCTTCCCGTGCCCATGGTGTCCCTAGCGTATAGGATGTATATATCTGTTTTGTCTACATTCTCAAATTCTAACTCATAAAAGTTCTTGAACATTTCTCTGAGTAGGGCCTGGTATAGCTGCTCTGTTTCCTTCGGGCACCAGTCTGGTATTTGCACCTCGGTAAAGTTTAAAATAACTGAAGCTACTGCATAATGTAGCCCCTGGTATAACACCTTTTCGGTTGGTACCAATAATAATCTGTTCCCTGGTCACTTGGTGGTGGTCGGACACCTTTCTATTATTGTTCTCACTGGCGGGGTCGTGGGCAGGGGTTTCATAATGTGTGCTATAAGTTCGGTGGTGTTAATTGGGAGCGGGGTGTGTGGGACCACACACCCGTGTAGGCTGGAATCCCACCCCATCCCTTCCCCCTCATCTTGCCATTGCCTGGCAAAGGCGATTGATATGTCTGCAGGACAGATCTCCTCTGACCACCACAGGCAGACGTAAATTCCCTGTTCAGACTCCTACCACTTGTTCTAACACACCTTCACTCCTCCCCGTGTCCCCGTGATGGTACGGTACATGTCATTCCCGAGTCTTTCCCAGTCAGAGTGCTGATCCCCCACATCCTTGCTCAGCTTCCTGAGCCAGCACCATCTACCCAGGGGAATCTTTCCTTTACAAGTCAAACAGACACGTTTTCCCTCCGTGACACTGACCCACGCAGCAACGACCCGTATCCTGGGGCATGGAACGGAGGCCTCCCCAGAGGTAAACCCTTCCTGGCTGGAGTAGTGGGTGGAATGAGACCCCATCCACCCTGGCCACCTTCCCTCGTGGGCGTACACGGCGAGCTCTTCCACACCCGGGGTGCCACCTCCTGCAGTCACGATCGGTGCTCTCTCTCCTGAGACCATAAATGGGGGATTCTTCCACGTCTCCTCAGCTGTCACTGCTCATCCTTGTCAGGGTGAGCAGGAACAGGACCCTGTTCATGTTGTTATCGATCTTGTAGTGCCTCTTTTACTGCCGACAAGGTGGGGTCTTTTCCTTTCCCCAATACATATGTCACTATTTAGTCACCGGCTGTCGGCTGAAACTCTTAACTTCTATATTCATATAAACATCCTTATCCTATTCTACTCGTTTCACACCTTCCATACGTGTGGTTTCTTTTCGGTTGTGGTACCCTGAAATCATTACACGCATAATCTACACTACGCTAGATTCTTACTAAACATCCCTTAACACATATCGTATTATTTATGTACATCTGCCACCCATCTCCGGGTGGCCAGGTAAATTCCTGTCCTTCTCTTTTCTTCCCTGGCCTCTGTGTTTCCAGCGAGGCCGGTAGTAGGTCGGACTGTACCGCAGGACCTGGAGTGTCCTGACCGGAGGTGGGTCTGAGTCCCACACTATTGGGGGAATGTCCCCTCCGGTGATACAGCACACCGCTCCTTTGGGGGTGGCTGCCTGGTTCATTTTGTCCCCTGGGGGTTCTGCCTGGTTGAGGGCCGTGGGCTGGAGACCCCCAATTAGTGGCTGGTCCACCACTATCTCTTCTGGGGGTCCCTCGTCGCCCGAGGCTACCGGCTGGGTGTCCCTGCTCGCAGGCTGGTCCCTGATCTTAGGTACCCTTTCACGGTAGGTCCCTCTCCCGGGGCTGAACCACTTAAATTGGGGCGCTGGTGACCACGGTGCCTTAGGCAGTGGTGTGCGGAGAGTCCTTCTCAGGGTTTTGACCCCTGGGGTGCGTCCAAGTCCCAAATGATTGGGGGGATAGCTCCTCCAGTAACTCAGTCCATCGCCACTCTGGGTACAGTCTGTGGGTCTGCCATGTCCCCTGTGGGATTTCCACAGTCGGGGGCTGCTGGCTGAGGGTCCCTGCCTTTAACACGGTTCCCTGTTCCTGGCTGTCCCTTACGTTTAGCTGCTGTCCCGGGGTTGAAAAGTTTGCACTGGTTTATGTGGAACCACTTTGTACGGCAAGGCATTTTCACGGCACAGACCATGGGGCTTGCCTTGTCGACAATGTGGTACGGCCCAATTTACAGTGCCTCATAAAACCCTCCTCGAGCGTAGTTGCTGACCATAACCTGGTCCCCTATCTCCCATTCGTGGTGTTTGCGGGGCTCCAGCAGCAGTCAGTTGCTCCAATGCTGTTTTCCCATATTGTCAGCAGCCTGCCAGTGAATCTGTTTAATGTGTTCAAACAGGTTCCTGACAAAGCTGTCCCGGCTCGCTTCCCAAAGCTGACCTTCCGTGAGTACCGGGGCTAATACATGGGTGGGGGTTCGCCTGGCTCTGCCGGTCATGAGCTCATACGGGGAGTACCCCGTGATCTTTGACTGGCTGGCCCGGATCCCTATGAGGACCAGTGGTCGGACCTCTACCCACCTCTTGGGTGAGTCCCCTGTCTCTTTTCGCAGTCTTTCTTTGATGTTGCGGTTTAAATGCTCCACAGGCCCGGATGACTGCGGGTTGTGGGCGACATGCCATTTCCCTTTGATGCTGAGCACCTTAATGGTCTCCTGCATCACCTGCCTGGTGAAGTGGCTCCCCTGGTCAGAATCCACGTACTGGGGTAGTCCATATGTCCCATAGACACTTTCCTTTTCTGGGCGTCGGGGTTGTTGGCAGCGCACACCAGACAGCTGGCACAGAACTCGCGGACGTCTTCCCTGAGTCCTGGCCACCACCCTGCCTGTACCACCCATTGCCAAGTGGTCTCAGATCCAGGGTGTCCTGCTCCTGGACCCTCGTGGGCCAGCTGGAGGAATTCTCTCCGCTGTTGTTGGGGAACTACCCATTGCTCCCCACTGAAACGCATTTCTTCTGTACAGGCTGTCTACGCTATCCCCTTTTTCTAGCGTGTTCAGGACAGTTTTGGGGACGGGGTTTTGGATCTGAACCGTTTTTAGGTCCGGAGACAATGCTACCCCTGCCCTCCCTGTCATCCCAATCCTGCCCCTGACTGCTGCGATGGGGCCTGAGTTGTACGGATCGTCGAGCTTGCCCGTGCGCGCACCTTGCTTGGCCAACATGTCAGCCTGCTGGTTTCCCTCGCTCCAGGGTTCAGTGGTGGAATGTGCCTTCACTTTATGTATATAGATCTTCCCTTCCTTCCCCTCGGCTGTCATGATCTTTTCCAGTCGGGGTTTAATTGCCAGGGGTCTCCCGTCTGCAGATGTGTATCCGCGACGGGACCAGATAGCCAAGTACTCCAGACACGAATTGCATGTGAACATACTGTCCGAGAAAATCGTGTGTCGGGTGGGGAATTCTTCGGGGTGTGTGACTTCATACACCACCGCAGACAGTTCAGCGTGCTGGGCACTCATCGTACTGGTGAGTTTAATCACCAGGGCAATGCCTGCCTCTGGGTCATAAACTCCACAGCCTGTGAGTCGTTCACCTGCAAATCCGTTCTTGAACCGTCCACAAAGATCTCTCGGCTTGTGGGATGTAACCCAGCCCGAAAACCTATGCTAATTTCCCATACCCCTTCTATTGAACACCGGTGGGTGATCCCTGGATAGATCATGTTGGCTGCGAGTCTTGGCTCGCAGAGATTCTTACCCCTTAAGTCCATCTGGGAGAGGAGTAGGGTCCAGCGAGCAATGCGGGCACTGCTCTCTGTCCCGTCCTTGATTCTCCCATCCAGGAGCATTTGGATGGGCGTATGGTGGGTAAGGAGTGTGATAGGGGATCCCCTGTGAAGATCAGTGATCTTTTCACAGCCCAGTGAGTAATTGGAGGTGCCTCTCAAAGTTGGAGTATCCCTTCTCCACATCCATGAGTATCCTGGAGGAGTAGACCACTGGTCTCAGCCGGCCGTGCCGCTCTTGGAGCAGTACTGCACTCAGGCTGTCCCCACTGGCTGCTACCTCCAGGAAAACTCTTTACCCCCATCAATAGCCCCGAGAGCTGGCACGGTCTTCAGGTCTTTATTGAGTTGGATAAATGCTGCCTCGCAACCTTCGTCCCATTCCCACTCCACTCCCTTGTGTAGGAGTCGGAGCAGAGGGGCTGCTGTGGCTGCGTAATCCTCAATGAAGCCTCTGCTGTACCCGGTTAGCCCGAGGAAAGATCTTACTTCTGTTACTGTGTCGGGAGCTGGTAACTTCTGCACTGCTTCCCTTCTAGCTTTGTCAATGGCCCTTTCCCCAGCGCGCACAGCCAGTCCCAGGAATTTTACTTCCTTCAGACCGATCTGTGCCTTTGTGGGATTCACTTTAAACCCTTCTTCTTTCAGCAGCTCCAGCAGTTCAGCCAGCAGTGGACCATGCTCCTCCCCCTCATCGGTGAACAGGAGCAGGTCGTCCACATAATGTACCAGCTGCTGGGGTCTGCTGAAGCTCTTTAAACAGTTGGCCAGACATTGATGGAAAATACTGGGGCTGTTGTGGAAGCCCTGAGGGAGACAGTTCCAAGTGTATTGCTGTCCTTTAAAGGTAAAAGCAAACTTGTACTGACCTTCTCTTCTTAAAGGTATGGACCAGAACCCGTTGGAAATATCCAGCTCTGTGAAGGTGGTCGCGGAGGCTGGGATACTTCCAATGAGGTCATCCAACGGCAGCAACCGTGGGTGCACAGTCGGGGATGTTACGGTTGAGTACTCGATAGTCCACCGTGGCTCTCCAGGTGTTGTCCCGTTTCTTAACCGGCCACAACGGAGAGTTCACATGGGTAGCTATTGGTCTCAATACCCCTGTTTCACTAAAGAACCCAAGGCTGTTTCCATGTCTGCCTCCGCCTCCCTAGGGAAGTTATACTGTTTCTACGGTCGGGTTATAGGGTCACCATCTATGCTAACCTCGACCCCGTTTATCCTCCCACAGTCATGTTTGTGAGTGGCAAAAGCTGCGAGGTTTGCCCTCACATACTCTTGGTACTCCATTGGAGTGTTACTGACCAGTGATTCAAGGTTGTAACACTCCTTGGCTTCATGGTACACACCGTCCCTTTTCCCCATTTTTCTGGGATAACCATCACATCACTCTCCTGTCCCATACATACTGACCCCGAAAGACAATGGTTTCTTAAATCCACGAGGATCCCATGGCCTCGAATGAAGTCAGCCCCCAGGATCCCTCTCCCTTCCTGTTCCCACTTCATCAGGACACAAGTCCATTTGGTGTGGAGTGTTCCGAAACGAATAGAGAACGGAACGGAGAAAGAGCCAATCTTCTCGGTGCCTGTGAAATCCACTAAGCTCTAGGGGACCCCGCTAGACAGAGGTGAGGCGGCGGGGTTATTTACATAGACAAGGGTGCTTGATGCACCGGTATCCAGCAGGTCAGTCCCTTTCACCTTTTCCACCTCCATCTGAACGGTCGGTCTCCCCCACGCATCGTACTCGAGGGAACACAGGTGGACAGGCTGTGTCTGTTCTAGTCACTGTTTTGGCTGGGATGGGGCAGATGGAATTTCGGTACCGGTGGCAGTGGCTACCCTCCCAGAGCCATCCAGCATTGTTCGCAGCGCAGTCAGAAATGTATCAAACGGGTGGGGAGGGGCTGGCTTCTCAGCCTCGGTCTTTTGGGCAGGGGCTGGAGAACTCTTCCCTGCGCTACACTTCCATGGGTCTGGAGAAGGGACTCCCGTCATTACAGACCATGGCTTCTCGAATATCTTCCTGGACAGCGGCACATATCCTCTGCCCCCTTTTGCTCTCGGCAGAGAGGGACCTGTACAGCTTGCTGTCCAGTGAAAGGAGGTGCATCTTTGCTATCTCGGCATCATCACACGCGTTAATATCCCCTGCCTGTTCCACTTCCATAAAGTGGACCGAGGTGTCCCCCTTTGGGGTGAGCTTTCCCAGGTGACTTATCATAGCCCTAAGCTGTTGGGTCGTGTGGGGAACCACAAACTGACTTTCAAGGGGCCCCACACCCCCAGCACCGGTGCGCGGGCCAAACGTTTGTTGCCGGACCGCGCACATTGGCCCTGGTTCTGGCCCTTCCTGTTCTGGCTCGCCTGCCCCTCCTCCCTGCTGCCAAGCCAAGCTCAAACTCGGTGCCACAGGTGGTGGTGGTCCGCTATCTCTGTCCGCCCCACAACTCGTTCACCCCTCCTGCTGCCGAACCGGAATAGTCACCGGCACCACAGGTGGTGGTTGAACAGTTTCCTCCTTCTCTTCCAGGTTTACCCGGGCCGTACCTGGGTTTATTAGGAATACCTTGCCTTTGCCTTGGACAGAGCAAGGGTTAAACTTTTGATTTGTTGCTGGCAGGGACCGTGGACTACTTTATAAGCTGCGATCATTTCGTCGAAAATGTGTGCACCCCGTGTACTTCAGCATCTGCCTCCTCTCTCGAAGGCTCTAAATTGCTTTGATCCACCATGGAACGATCTTCCTCCGCCACGTGGTGGTTAGCAGGTTTTGCAGAGCTTGCAGCTCGTTTGCAAGCTCATTGGAGGTGCTCCATTGTTCCACAGCACTTGAAAACATACCCTTTGAAGCGTCATGAATAGGCTGAATGGAAGCCTCCACAACGCCAACAAGCTGTGAATTGCCTTGCATTTATTCTTTGTTGGGGACTCTGAGTCATCTGGATCACCTGAGGCCTGCTGGCAGTTATAAACTCGTGGGTTCTGCCCTGTACATTTCTGCTCGCAAACACAGTTCCAGTTAATTTATGAACATTGCTAGCACTTGTGTGCTGAGAGATTTGTTGGGTGTTATCACTGATGGACATAAACGCCTGTACTGTCGCAATGGCCTTATTGAGGGTCGGTGTCTCTCCAGTCAAAATTTTTCGTAGGATGGTCTCTTGCCTAGTACAAAAAAGTCTCTGAGCATTTGCTCCGGGCAGCCATCAAACTCACATTGTCCTGCAAGTTGCATTAGCTCGGCGACGTAGCTCGCCACTTCCTGACCGTCAGATCGCTGGCACTTGGAGAACCGATACCGCACCATCAGCAAGCTCTCCCTCGGGTTAAGATGCTCCCGAACCACTGTTCACAGCTCCTCATATGGCTTATCTGTGGGTTCCACCAGAGCCAGAAGATTCTTCATGAGGCTGTAGGTCGGTGCCCCACAGACTGTGAGGAGGACCGCTCTCCTTTTTGCAGCGCTTCCTTCTCCATCCAGCTCGTTGGCTACAAAGTACTGCTCTAGCCGTTCGACATAGGCTTCCCAGTCCTCACCCTCCGAGAACTTCTCCAGGATGCCCACAGTTTGCTGCATCTTTGCGTTGGATTCGTATTCTCGTCGCCAGTTATTGTGTTCCTAACACAGATGAGGCTGCACACAGGGAGGTTAAAGTAACAGTGACCTCAGTCTTTAATAAGACACTCCAGAGTGAGGAACAGGCCTTGGGGGCCGGCTTATATACAGTTCTCCAAAGGGATGCTGAGATCCCTTGGGACTTCAAGGGATGAGCTCCCTGGTGGTGGAACATGGGAGTGCATGCTTTACAGATACACAACAACCACCAGCTTCTCAAGGGCAATTAAGGTTGGGCAATAAATTCTGGCTTGCCAGTGACACCCAGATCCTGTGAACTCATATAAAAAAACACTATTTTAGGAGTCTGGTTCAAAATATTCATTGCTGACGACACCAGGAATCTGGGGCAACTTTTGTCAAATTGGGCTCAAAACTGGAGCGGTAATTCCGACTGTGCACAGATAATAGAATCAGTATTGAAGGTAAAATCACATGGTGCTCATTTTCAGAATCAACGCAGTAAGATTTGAAATAAAGTGAAGGAATTTTATGGTGAAAGGATTTGGAAATTAAATGTGACTGTACTTCGCTCTTTAATTAAACTTTGTGGCGTCTGTCTGCCATTCATGTCTCTGTTGAATAAGGAAGGAGGGTTTGACATTGACCAGACTGCACTGCTCCTGATATTTGTGAGCTCATCGGTTATAATGCGATGTTTGTACCCATTGGTCAGTGCCAACTTTAGCTCAGCTGTTACTTCGTGATACCAACTTTGTGAAAAGTTTGAATTGGTCTTAATGCAGTCACTGCCTGGTGTTTTTGTTGTCATTGCAATCCCCTTCTTTCACACTGGAACAAATCGTAACCGTGTTTTTAAATTAGCAGTGTGAGATTTTTCGAGAACATCTTTAAATGCTTCACAAAACCATTCCGATCCCTTCAGCTTCCAGGGTTCGATTCCCAGTTAGAGAAATCATTTTGCTACCACCGTTTTTAATTAAAGTGAAGTAATTTAACTAAATTACACAGATGACCCAAAACACTTCAGAGTGGTGTCAAAACAAATGAGTTAGTAATTAGAAATAAGGAATGTCAGAAGTTGGACTTGAGTTTCTGGGATGGAGTAGAAATAACCCTCTGTGCACTGGAACTGGGAAGGGTGAATAATGAATGAATTGTTTCCGGGTTTGAAATGCGGCTTAGATCTGCTGGTATTAACCGATAGCATTGTTGAGCAGAATGAAAGAAATGCTAACATGATCACTGAGGGTCCGTCGAACCTTCAACAACTTCATTTTACTAATTTGTGAAACTTTAATCATTGAGGAAGTTTTATTCCCTTTCTGATTTTACACACTCTGTATTTTAGGAGACTTGTTTTAAATGTTCTTCATGGAATCAGAGAAGTTTACAGCACAGAAGGAGGCCATTGTTGCATGAGCAATGAACATTTAAAACCAGTTTTTGTTTCAAAAATAATGTTTACGCCCAGGCTTGAATCGGAGACTTTTCGCGTGTGAGGCGAACGTGATAACCGCTACACTACGGAAACTGCTGCCAAGTGCAGTGCCCAGAGAGAAGTGTTCAGCGACAAGCTGAAATGCTGAATCCCTTTTTCTGAAAACATTCCTTTCACAAACATTTCTCTGACCGAAACGGCACAAAACAAAAATGTTCCTTTCAAATGTGCCAATTATTTTCGTTAAACTTTTATTTTGCTTTCATGGGATAACATAATTAATGATTCGATAATTTTCTTTTGCACAATGAAATAAATACTAACTGAGGGAAAGTCACTACGTCAATAATTTGTTCTGTGCTCTGCATGTGTGTAATGTCGCCAAGTTTGCTGATGATACAAAGATAGGTGCAAAACAAGTTGTGAGGAGGACGCAAACAATCTGCAAAGCGATATAGATAGGCTCAGTGGGTGGGCAGAAATTTGTCAGATGGAGTATAATGTGGGAAATATGAGGTTATCCACTGTGGTAGCAATGATAAAAAAGCAAATAATGATTTAAATGGGGAGAGATTACGAAATGCTGCGGTGCAGAGGGACCTGGGGGTCCTTGTACATGAAACACAACAGGTTAGTATGCAGAAACATCCTATCTGCATCCATCTTGTCAAGCCCCCTCATAATCTAACACGTTTCCATAAGATCACCTCTCAATCTTCTGAATTCCAATGAGTAGAGGCACAACCTACTCAACCTTTTCTCATACGTTAGCCCCCTCATCTCCGGAATCAACCTAGTGAACCTTCTCTGAACTGCCTCCAAAGCATCTATATCTTTTCTTAAATATGGAAACCAAAACTGCACGCAGTGTTCCAGGTCTGGCCTCACCAATACCCTGTATAACTGCAGCAAGACTTCTTTGTTTTATACTCCATCCCTTTTGCAATAAAGGCCTTACGAAGTGCTATCTGTTAATAAACCTCCAGTCAAATCTTCTCAGATTCTTGAAAGCATTGCCAAAGGAAAAGAATGAGTTTTACCCTCTATCTCAAGGGATATCTTGGTGACTGCAATCAAGAGTTGCCACAACAAAGTAGCACAAATAGAACTTTGATGGGAAGAATGTATTCGCACTACCGTTGTGGTGTCTTTAGACTGTAGAGGCTGCACAGAGATAAAGTGTAACCATCATTGAAGCATTTTTAGTGTGTGTTGTTATTTTTGATCGGAGGAGCACATGAGACGGAATCAATGACTTTGCCTTTTCGACATGTTTTCTGAAGTGCCGCGCGGTCCCACTCCTGCAGTCAATGAGCTGTTGGGACGTTAATGTATCCATCATCATCATCATCATAGGCGGTCCCTCGAAACGAGGATGACTTGCTTCCACGCTGAAAAAGGATGAGTTCACAGGTGTTTCAATGAAGGACCCGAACTACATCCCGAAGGGTGGAAGATGCCTGTGCGTGGATTTTTTTAACGTGTGGTGGCCATTGCACCCCAGCCATCACACGGGCTTGACAGAGCTTGGTCTTGGTCCTGTGGCAAGGGTTAAGCAGGTCGACTGGAGACCAGTTCTGCTGCACGGACTCAGTGCACACACCTATCGCAGTGTGGGCTGGCCCGTGCTAACCCTGGGCCACTGGCCCCGAACTCATGCCTCCCCTGAGCCCTGATCACATCCCTCCACAGTCTCTCACCGCTCCTTCGCCCCGATCTCGATGCTCCTGCTGTACCTGCCCACGCTCCAATCACCGACCTGGACCTTGATGACGTCACTCTTCGCTGCCGCCGCCCTCCTGCACCAGCTCGCGCTGCTCCCTGGAGTAGTCTCCCGGGATCTCCAAGCTGTTCCCAGGGCCGCTCGCTGTTCCTTTTATGGCCCCGACCTGCCGCTGATGTTCTCCCGTTAGTGTATCCAGGCTGTGGGTGGCCACCCCGAGCGCAGCAGAGGGGTTTCTGCATTAGTTCTGGGTGGGGACAGTATCTTTCCCCTTCTCTCTTCCTCTTTTCTATATCCCTGGGCTTTTATTTCTCTATTTATTCCCCCTGTCTCAGTTTCTAGTGTTTAAAAGGGAACAAAAGATGAAATGGGTGTCACTGTGGAACAATTTCTCTCACTCAAAGTTAGACACACTACCGTTGCACCATGAGGTCTAGGTAGCTAGCCGTTGATATTCAGGTTCAAATAAGAATATATATAAATATATCTACATGTATCATAACTGTTCCCTGGTGGTCGAGTGGTTAAGATCCGGCGCACTAACCTGGTTTCAATTGTCGATCAATTCATTGCGTAAAAATAATTGAGTTCTGTGAAACGATTAATAATTGCTGTAATCACCATGAATACCAATACTTTCTGTGATAGACCGAGCTTACAGACGATCTGGCTTCTCCTGCCCTTTGCCGGGCACGTGTTCCGGGTTTAATTTTGTAAACTGTGCGAGTTCGTAGATCGCGGTGAGACGGTAGGAGCCTCTGTGGCCCCACTGTGAGGATGTAGAAGTGAACACGGTGGCTGGGTGATTCGAGACATTTCTGTAAAGGGCAGTGGAGGAGAAGGATTGAAAACTTTCAGTGTGGGACAGAAGTTATTTAAGGCGAGCCAACACATTCCTGATCAGCACAGAGGGAGCTCACTGGTCAGCTCCCCTGTGTTGTGCCAGCTGTGCCAGAGGTTTCTGTCGTGCAGTGGTTATCACGTGTGCTTATCACGTTTGTTCGATCCCGGGAAGGAGCATTATATTTAAACTTGCTATAGAGGAACAATCAGAGGCGAGTTTCGTCTCCTGGCAAATGCTGCCTGACCTGCTGAGATTTCCAGCATTTGCTGTTTTTATTTGCTATTTATTCTCCTGGCAAAAGTGATCCCTTATTCCTGAAGTGCTCTTTATTTCACTTCAATAAATAGATAACTTTCAGTGAGAGAAAACGGATTCACCGGGTACATTTCGCTTGTGACGCCAACGTGATATCCGCTACACTGCAGCCCATCAAAAGGCGAGGAACCACTGAATATAAAGGATGAGCTCACAAATATCAGGGGCAGTGCAGTCCCGTCAACGTCAAACTCGCCTTTCTTATTCAGCAGAGACATGAACGGGAGTCAGACGCCATAACGTTTAATTACAGACACAAATGCAGTAACACTTCCAAATCTTTTCACTGTAAAATTCTTAAAATTTATTTGAAATCCTACTGCATTGAATCTGAAAATGAGCACCATGGGCTTTTATCTTCACTACTGATTCTATTTTCTGTGCATGTTCGGAATAACCGGTGCTGTTAAATTTGACAAAAGTTGCCCCAGATTCCTGATGTCATCGGCAATGAAGATTTTGAACCAGATCCTAAAATACAGTGTGTAAAATGGGTTAATATGCAGAAGAACATAAGAACATAAGAAATAGGAGCAGGAGTCGGCCATACGCCCCTCGAGCCTGCTCCGCCATTTACTGCAACGGCATAAAACATGTGAGGTTAGCCCCGTTCAAACCCGCATCCAATGGTCAAGCAGAGTGGGTAGTTCATGCACAAGTACCCCCAGGTCCCGCTGTACTGCAGCACTGTGCAATTTTTCTCCTTTTAACTCATAACTTGTTCTTTGATTTTTTTCTGCCAAAATGCATAACCTTGCACTTTCCAACATTATACACCATCTGCCAAATTTTTCCCCACTCACTTAACCTGGCTATGTCTTTTTGCAAATTTTTTGTGTCCTCCTCACACATTGCTTTTCCTCCCATCTTTGTATCATCAGCAAACTTGGCTACATTACACTCAGTCCCTTCATCCAAGTCGTTAATATAGATTGTAAAGATTGGGGTCCCAGCACTGATCCCTGCAGCACCCCACTAGTTACTGATTGCCAACCAGAGAATGTACCATTGATTCCGACTCTCTGTTTTCTGTTCGTTAGCCAATCCTCTCTCCATGCTAATATATTACCCCCAACCCCGGGAACTTTTATCTTGTGCAGTAATCTTTTATGTGACATCTTGTCCAAATGTCTTCTGGAAGTCCAAATACACCACATCCACTGGTTCCCCTTTATCCACCCTGTTCATTACATCCTCAAAGAATTCCAGCAAATTTGTCAAACATGACTTCCCTTTCATAAATCTATGCAGACTCTGCCTGAATGAATTATTTTTTTCCAAAAGTCGGAGGAGCAGTGACCGGAGGAGGTGTGAGCAGCGGCCTATAAAGGCCCAGCGGGAGTCCGGGGATCGGCGGCAGTCGGAGGAGCAGCGGCTGGAGGAGCAGCGAGCAGCGAGCTACAGCTGGTGCAGGGTCAAAAGTAAGAAAGAAGTCAAAAGTAATCAAAGGGTGACGTCACAGCCAAGAGGGTAAGTGATTGGCTGGTTGAGTGGTGAGTAGTTTTCTGATTCTTTGATTTCTTCTTGTTCTTAGCAGCAAAGACACTTTGGAATTCTTGCCAAATCAAGTAAATCTAATGGTTAAGTCATAGCAGGAGAGCTCGGACACATGTCATGCTCCTCCTGTGCTGTGTGGGAAGTCAGGGACGCTTCCAGTGTCCCTGATGACTACATGTGCAGCAAGTGTATCCATCTGCAGCTCCTGGCAGGCCATATTGCGGCACTGGTGCTGCGCACGGATTCACTCTGGAGCATCCGCAATGCTGAGGATGTCGTGAATAGCACAGTTAGTGAGTTGATCACACCGCAGGTAAAGGCTACTCAGGCAGAGAGGGAATGGCTAAACATCAGGAAGAGCAGTGGAAGGAAGACAGTGCAGGAGTCCCCTGCGGTCATCCCCTGCAAAACAGATACACCACCTTGGGTACTGTTGGAGGAGATGACTCATCAGGGGAAGGCAGCAGCATCCAAGTCCATGGCACCATGGGTGGCTCTGCTGCACAGGAGGGCAGTAAAAAGAGTGGGAGAACTATAGTGATGGGGGATTCTATTGTAAGGGGAATAGATAGATGTTTCTGCGGCTGCAATCGAGACTCCAGAATGGTATGTTGCCTACCTGGTGCAAAGGTCAAGAATGTCTCGGAGTGGCTGCAGCGCATTCTGGAGGGGGTGGGTGAATAGCCAGCTGTCATGGGGTCTATCGGCACCAATGATATAGGGAAAAACGGGATCAGGTCCTACAAGCTGAGTTTAGGGAGCTAGGAATTAAATTAAAAGGTAGTAATCTCAAAATTGCTACCAGTGCCACGAGCTAGTCAGAATAGGAAATGCAGGATAGCTCAGGTGAATATATGGTATGATGAGTAGTGCAGGAGGGTGGGATTCAAATTCCTGGGACATTGGAACCGGTTCTGGGGGAGATAGGACCAGTACAAATCGGGCGGTCTGCACCTGGTCAGGACCGGAACCAATGTCTAGGGGAATGTTTGCTAGTGCTGTTGGGGAGGGGTTAAACTAATATGGCAGGGGGATGGGAACCTATGCAGGGAGATAGAAAGAAGTAAAATGGGGACAGAAACAAAAGATAGAAAGAAGAAAAGTACAAGTGGAAGGCAGAGAAACACAAGGCAAAAATCAAAATGGGCCACATTACAGCAAAATTCTAAAGGGACAAAGTGTATTAAAAAGACAAGCCTGAAGTCTCTGTGTCTCAATGCGAGGATTATTCTTAATAAGGTGGATGAATTCACTCAGAGGCAGCAATTCACGAATATGTTATAATTGGGATTCCAGAGACATGGCTCTAGGGTGACCAAGGCTGGGAACTCAACATCCTGAGGTATTCAACATTCAAGAAGGATAGACAGAAAGGAAAAGGAGGTCGGGGAACGATGCTGGTTAAAGAGGAAATTAACGCAATATTAAGGAAGGACATTAGCTTGGATGGTGTGGAATCTGTATGGATAGAGCTGCGGAATACCAAAGGGCAGAAAACACGAGTGGGAGTTGTGCACAGACCATCAAACAGTAGTAGTGAGTTTGGGGACAGTATCAAACAAGAAATTATGGATGCGTGCAATAAAGATACAGCAGTTATCATGGGCGACTTTAATCTACATATAGATTGGGGTAACCAAACTAGTAGAAATACGGTGGAGGAGGATTTCCTGGAGTGTATTAGGGATGGTTTTCTAGACCAATATGTCGAGAAACCAACTTGAGTGCTGGCTATCCTCGACTCGGCGATGTGTAATTAAAAAAAGAACTAATTAGCAATCTTGTTGTGCGAGGCCCCTTGGAGAAGAGTGACCATAATATGGTAGAATTCTTTATTAAGATGGAGATTGAAACATTTAATTCAGAGACCAGGGACCTGAATTTAAGGAAAGGTAACTTCGATTGCATGAGATGTGAATTGGCTAGAATAGACTGGCAAATGAGACTTAAAAGGTTGATGCTGGATAGGCAATGGCAAACATTTAAAGATCACATGGATGAACTTCAACAATTGTACATCCCTGTCTAGAGAAAAAATAAAACGGGGAAGGTGGCTCAATCGTGGCTAATAAGGGAAATTAGCGATCGTGTTAAATGCAAGGAAGAGGCCTATAAATTTGCCAGAAAAAGCAGCAAACCTGAGGACTGGAAGAAATTTAGAATTCAGTAGAGGAGGACAAAGGGTTTAATAAGGAGTGGGAAAATAGAGTATGAGAGGAAGCTTGCTGGGAACATAAAAACTGACTGCGAAAGCTTCTATAGATATGTGAAGAGAAAAAGATTAGTGAAGACAAACGTCGGTCACTTGCAGTCAGAATCAGGCGAATTTATAATGGAGAACAAAGAAATGGCGGACCAGTTAAACAGATACTTTGGTTCTGATCTCACGAAGGAAGACACAAATAACCTTCCTAATGTACTCAGGGACCGAGGGTCCAGCGAGAAGGAGGAACTGAAGGAAATCTTTATTAGTCAGGAAATTGTGTTCAGGAAATTGTTGGGATTGAAGGCTGAAAAATCCCAGGGCTAGATAGTCTGCATCCCAGAGTAGTTAAGGAAGTAACCCTCGAAATAGTGGATGCATTGGTGATCATTTTCTAACAGTCGATCGACTCTGGATCAGTTCCTATGGACTGGAGGGTAGCTAATATAACACCACTTTTTTAAAAAGAAGGAAGAGAGAAAACGGGTAATTATCAACCGGTTAGCCTGACATCAGTAGTGGGGAAAATGCTGGAATCAATTATTATGGATGAAATAGCATAGCATTTGGAAAGCAGTGACAAAATCGGTCCAAGTGAGCATGGATTTAGGAAAGGGAAATCATGCTTGGCAAATCATCGAGAATTTTTTGAGGATGGAACAAGGAGAGTGGACAAGGGAAAACCAGTGGATGTAATGTATTTGGACTTTCAAAAGGCCTTTGACAAGGTCCCACACAAGAGATTAGTGTGCAAAATTAAAGCACATGGTATTGGGGGTAATGTATTGACATGGATAGAGAACTGGTTGGCAGACAGGTAGCAGAGAGTCGGGATAAATGGGTCCTTCTCAGAATGTCAGGAAGTGACTAGTGGGGTGCTGCAGGGCTCAGTGCTGGGACCTCAGCTATTTACAATATACATCAATGATTTCGATGAAGAAATTGAGTGCTTTATCTCCAAGTTTGCAGGTGACTTTAAGCTGTGTGACGGTGTGAGCTGTGAGGAGGATGCTAAGAGGCTGAAGAGTGACTTGGAAAGGTTAGGTGAGTGGGGAAATACATGGCAGATGCACTATAATGTGGATAAATGTGATGTTATCCACTTTGGTGGCAAAAAAGTGAAGGCAGATTATTATCTGAATGGCGGCAGATTAGGAAAAGGGAAGGTGCAACGAGACCTGGGTGTCATGGTACATCAGTCATTAAAAGTTGGCATGCAGGTACAGCAGGCGGTGAAGAAGGCAAATGGCATGTTGGCCTTCATAGCTGGGGGATTTGAATATTGGAGCAGGAAGGTCTTACTGCAGTTGTACAGGGCCTTGGTGAGGCCTCACCTGGAATATTATGTTCAGTTTTGGTCCCCTAATCTGAGGAAGGATGTTCTTGCTACTGAGAGAGTGCAGCGAAGGTTCACTAGACTGATTCCCTGGATGGCAGGACTGACATATGAGGAGAGACTGGATTGACTGGGCCTGTATTCACCGGAGTTTAGAAGAATGAGAGGGGATCTCAAAGAAACATATACAATTCTGACGGGACTGGACAGGTTATAGGCAGGAAGAATGTGCCCGATGTTGGGGAAGTCCAGAACCAGGGGTCAGAGTCTCAGGGATAAGGGGTAAGCCATTTAGGACCGAGATGAGGAGAAACTTCTTCACTCAGAAAGTTGTTAACCTGTGGAATTCTCTGCCGCAGAGAATTGTTGATGCCAGTTCATTTGATATATTCCAGAGGGAATTAGCTGTGACCTTTACGGCAAAAGGGCTCAAGGGGTATGAAGAGAAAGAAGGAAAGGGGTACTGAGGTGAATGATCAGCCATGATCTTATTGGAATGTAGAAACATAGAAAATAGGTGCAGGAGTAGGCCATTCGGCCCTTCGAGTCTGCACCACCATTCAATGAGTTTATGGTTGAACATGCAACTTCAGTACCCCATTCCTGCTTTCTCGCCATACCCCTTGAACCCCGCGAGTAGTAAGGACTACGTCTAACTCCTTTTTGAGTATATTTAGTGAATTGGCCTCAACAACTTCCCGTGGTAAAGAATTCCACAGGTTCACCACTCTCTGGGTGAAGAAGTGTCTCCTCATCACGATCCTAAATGGCTTACCCCTTATCCTAAGACTGTGAGCCCTGGTTCTGGACTGCCCCAACATTGGGAACATTCTTCCTGCATCTAACCTGTCTAAACCCGCCAGAATTTTAAACATTTCCATGAGATCCCCTCTCATTTGTCTGAACTCCAGTGAATCCAGTCTTTCTTGATATGTCAGTCCCGCCATCCTGGGAATCAGTCTGGTGAACCTTCGCTGCACTCCCTCAATCGCAAGAACGTCCTTCCTCAAGTTAGGAGAGCAAAACTGAACACAATACTCCAGGTGTGGCCTCACCAAGGCCCTGTACAACTGTAGTAACACCTCCCTGCACCTATACTCAAATCCCCTCGCTATGATGGCCAACATGCCATTTGCTTTCTTAACCGCCTGCTGTACCTGCATGCCAACCTTCAATGACTAATGTACCATGGTACCCAGGTCTCGTTGCACCTCCCCTTTTCCTAATCTGTCACCATTCAGATAATAGTCTGTCTCTCTGTTTTTCAACCGAAGTGGATAACCTCACCTTTATCCACATTATACTTCCTCTGCCATGCATTTGCCCACTCACCTAACCTATCCAAGTCACTCTGCAGCCTCATAACATACTCTTCGCAGCTCACACTGCCACCGAACTTAGTGTCATCTGCAAATTTGGAGACACTACATTTAGTCCCCTCGTCTAAATCATTAATGTACAATGTAAACAGCTAGGGCCCTTGTAGTACCCCACTAGTCACTGCCTGCCATTCTGAAAAGTACCCATTTACTCCTACTCTTTGCTCCCTGTCTGCCAACTAATTTTCAATCCACGTCAGCACACTACCCCCAATCCCATGTGCATTAACTTTGCACACTAATCTCTTGTGTGGGACCTTGTCGAAAGCCTTCTGAAAGTCCAAATACACCACATCAACTGGTTCTCCCTTGTCCACTCTACTGGAAACATCCTCAACAAATTCCAGTAGATTTGTCAAGCATGATTTCCCTTTCAAAAATCCATGCTGACTTGGACCTATCATGTCACCTCTTTCCAAATGCGCTACTATGACATCCTTAATAATTGGTTCCATCAATTTCACCACTACTGATGTCAGGCTGACCGGTCTATAATTCCCTGCTTTCTCTCTCCCTCCTTTTTTAAAAAGTGGGGTTACATTGGCTATCCTCCACTCCATAGGAACTGATCCAGAATCTATGGAGTGTTGGAAAATAACTGTCAATGCATCCGCTATATCCAAGGCTACCTCCTTAAGTACTCTGGGATGCAGACCATCAGGCCTGGGAATATATCGGCGTTCAATCCCATCAGTTTCCCCAACACAATTTCCCGACAAATAAGGATTTCCCTCAGTTCCTCCTTCTTACTAGAACCTCTGAGCCCTTTTATATCCGGAAGATTGTTTGTGTCCTCCTCAGTGAATACCGAATCAAAGTACTTATTCAATTGGTCTGCCATTTCTTTGTTCCTAGTTATGACTTCCCCTGATTCTGACTGCAGGGGACCTACGTTTGTCTTTACTAACCTTTTTTTATTTACATATCTATAGAAGCTTTTGCAGTCCATTTTAATGTTCCCTGCAAGCTTCCTCTCGTACTCTATTTTCCCTGCCCTAATCAAACCCTTTGTCCTCGTTTGCTAATTTCCAAATGTCTCCCAGTGCCCGGGTTCGCTGCTATTTCTGGCCAATTTGTATGCCACTTCCTTGGCTTTAATACTATCCCTGATTTCCGTTGATAGCCACGGTTGAGCAACCTTCCCTTTTTTATTTTTACACCAGACAGGGATGTACAATTGTTGCAGTTCATCCATGCGGTCTGTAAATGTCTGCCATTGCCCATCCACTGTCAACCCCTTAAGTATCATTTGCCAATCTATCCTAGCCAATTCATGCCTCACACCTTCAAAGTTACCCTTCTTTAAGATCTGGACCATGGTCTCTGAATTAACTGTTTCATTCTCCGTGGTGGTGCGGCTCGAAGGGCCGAATGGCCTTCGCCTGCACCTATTTATTTCTGCACGCAGAGGGTTGTGGGGGTCTGCAACTCACTGCCTGAAAGGGTGGTAGAGGCAGAAACACTCACCACATTTAACAAGTGCTTGGATATGACCTGAAGTGCTGTATCCTGCAGGTTCTGGACCTAGAGCTGGAAAGTGGGATTAGGCTGGATAGCCTCTTGTTGGCCGATGCGGACACGATGGGCCGAATTGGCCTCCTTCCGTGCTGTAAACTTCTATGATTCTATGAACTCCTTCACAAAGAGTTGAGGTGCGTGTGGGGTGATTCGGGCACATCTTTACTCAAGTGACAACATTTCAAAGGTAACTCAACGGCTGTAAAGCGCTTTGGGGCGTTATGAGTTCCTGACAGACGCTGCAGAAATGCAAGTGCTTCTTTGCAAAAGTTCGATGCAAATTCAAAATTCACGGCAAAAAAAGGGCTCGCCCGGGATCTCTCGCAAATTTCAAGTAACAACCCCAAAGTGAGAATCATACAACTAGACCAACGAGCCAACTGCTTAGCAGGAACTCCACGGCAAGTACTGTGCACAAAATTGTATCGACGGCCAGGAAGGCTGCTCATGGCAGGGCCTACTCGACTGCATCTGTAAGACTGGGAAGCGCTCAAAGTTCGCCATCGAGGGCCTACTCGATTGCGTATGCGAGAACGGGGGCTGCTGAAATCCCGCCATCGGGTGCAAATCCGAGCTCAATGTATTGGCGTTGCGGGGCCAATCACCGACTCCATCAGTGCTGCTTCAGGCAGTATGTATGCAGAGGGTGTGCGAAGACGGGACATCTTCAGCGGACGTGCCACAGCAGAGCAAGTGAGCTGTGACACACCACGTGGATGATGATCAATTCAGCGTGGATCTGGCGATGCGACCAGAGGCATTTGAGAGCTCTTGAGGAGGAAGTGTATTGCGTACGTACGTTCCTAACCAAGAGCCAACCGATAATGATGGAGGTAAAATTAAACGGCGTGCTGGTATCCATGGATTTAGACACGGCTGCGAGTCAATCGATAATGAGCCAGGGGACTTTTGAAAAGCTGTGGAAGACCAAGGCAGAGAGACCCAAGCTGAGTCCGATAAATGCGAAGTTGCATACCTACACCAAAGAGCTCATACCAGTGATTGGTAGTGCAGCAATAAGAGTGTCGTATGAGGGAGCAGTTCATGATCTACCATTATGGATTATTCCGGGCAACGGCCCATCGTTATTCAGCAGGAGTTGGCTCGAGAAAATAAAATGGAAATTATATAATAAACTCCGTACTGGAAGCCAGTGACTAGATGTAACCTGGTCAGTCTTCAATGGCTTCCAGAAGTGAAGATACAAAGGTGAAGTTCAAGTTATAAAGCCGGCCCAGCACGAATGTACCTATGACCCTAGGACCTCCGATGGTAGTGTCTCCTATTGGTGGGCAGACCTTATGTACATACGTTACATCATTTCCCCCCAGTTCTTCGCACAAGTCCATATTACAAGTTCAGACGGTCCAGAGCCCTTCGCTCCCTGGTTGACCGTCTCAGTACAATCCCAGTGCTTTCCAAGTCTCGCACGACTTGGGGCTGGGCGTTGACCACAGTGGGTTCTTCTGATGGCTGGACGTGAGTTGGTTGGTTGTCTAAGCTTGGGGTGTCTTCTTCCGACTGTTCGGTTCATCAGTGTGTCTTAGCTTGATTTGATCAATGTGTTTTCTACACATCTGCCCCTTCTCGAGCTTAACCATATACACCGGTTACCCTCCTTATCCGTAACATTGCCCGGGAGCCACTTGGGCCCTTGACCATGGTTAAGTACATACACTGGGTCATTTACAGCAATGTTGCGTGACACTGTGGTGCGGTTGTGATACCACTGCAGGTGTTGACATCGGGTTTCGACATGATCTTTAAGGTCAGGATGGACTAGAGAGAGCCTGGTTTTGTGGCCTCTCTTCATCAATAGTTCCACAGGTGGGACCCCGGTGAGCGTGTGTGGCCTTGTCCTGTAAGTGAGCAGTATGCGTGACAGGCATGTCTGCAAGGAACCGTGAGTTCTGCGTTTCAGGCTCTGCTTGAAGGTTTGAACTGCGATCATGGACTCAGGTCAACTTCCCTGCCCGCTCCCCTAAGCACAGGACAAATGATTGAAGTATCGACTGTCCCTCAGTTAGCGTTTCTTTCATTGTGCAAAAGAAGGTGCTGGGTTAATTAATGATGCTTTCCCGTGAAAGCAACACAAAAGTTTAAGAAAAAAACATACAGTGACTGGGAGGTGAGCGCTGCTTCTGACACCAGGTGGGAATGGGCGGAGATTTTAAAGCTCCTTGTATTGTGACACCTTCATATCGACGAACATCTGAGTCTTATGACGTAGACCTCGTGGCGCAATGGTAGCGTGAATGATTTCAGTTCCGAAGGTAGCGTGTTTAAATCACATCAGGGTTACTGTACTTTTAGATATTGTTCTTCCACAATTAATATATTCTTTGCTGTTTGGCAATAACCAGACCCTTGCTCCAAGGTTTGTCTCACTGTTTCCCCGGTGTCAGACAGAGATACGCCTGCTGCCCTCATTTATTTCATGTGACAGGATACAAAAGTTCAAAATCAACCTGCAGATGGCCACATGCAGCATTAAATAGTTAGGATGGCCGAGCGGTCTCAGGTGCTGTGTTCAGGTTGCAGACTTCTCTCGAGGTCTCTGTTTAAATCTGACATTTCTTATTTTTAATCATTAAGTGAAACTCATTGTTTGACACCACGATCAACTCCTTCAAAGTGGGATTCAGCAGTCACCTGCTCGCTTAACATTTCCGTCTGACCGGGTGCTGAAAGTGGAGATGTTTCCGCAGTGTAGCGGTTAACACGTTCGCCTCACACGCGAAAGCTCACCGGGTGGGAATATTTTCTGGAGCTATCTCCTCATGCATGCTCAGGGGCGAGTTTGTTCTCCTGTGAAAGGTCATAAGGTTATAAACATGGAAGGATTAGGGGCCGGAGTAGGCCATTCGGCCCCTCGAGCCTGGTCCACCATTCAAGAAGATCCTGTCAGTTCCTTGACAGCAAGTTTAAACATCTGGGGCGGAGCCAACAGGATCCTGGCTGCAATCAACGACAAAAACGTCTATTTTGCAGAAGCCCCGTGAGATCAATCGGTCGAACATGAGAATTTTATTCTCGAATTTGGGGTTCGAGCCCCACGTTAACTGTTAAAGCATGTCCCATTTTGCACAGTGTGTTTTTGGTGTCTGGTTCAAAATGTTCATTGCTGGTAACATCAACAGGAGACTGGGGAAACAGTGAGAAAGACTTTAGAGCAAAGGTCTGGTTATTGTGAAACACCAAAGGAAATATAAATTCAAGAAACATAGAAAACATAGAAAATAGGTGCAGAGGTAGGCCATTCGGCCCTTTGAGCCTGCACCGCCATTCAATGAGTTCATGGCTGAACATGCAACTTCAATACCCCATTCCTGCTTTCTCGCCATAGCCCTTGATCCCCCTAGTGTGAAGGACTACATCTAACTCCTTTTTGAGAAGAATAACCTCGAAAAGAAATGTGACCCCGACACCCAGGAAGAAGTGTTAAGGCAGAAGATTAAATGCTGCATTCCTCTGTTCAAAAAATTCCTTTCACAAACATTTCTCTGACCGTAACTGCACAAAGCAAAAATGTTCCTTTCAAAGTCATTATACTTCCGAATTTCCGCGCCCCCCGAATCTCCTGAATCAGATGCCTCTAGTTTTGCCGACTCAATCCATGTCCCTTTGAAATGTTCTGCTTCCACCCACACTATGAAATGTGCTACGAACTTATAGAATCATGGAATGGTTACAGCACGGAAGGCCATTCGGCCCGTCGAGCCCGTGCCGAATCTCAGCGAGTCCCACTCCCCCGCCCTTTCCCTGTAGCCCTGCAATTGTTTTTCCTTCAGACACTGATCCAGCTCCCGTTTGAAAGATAAGATTGAGTCTGCCTCCACCACCCTTTCAAGCCGTGCATTCCAGATCCTAACCACTCGCTGCTAAATGGCCACCTCCTGTTCCTATGTGTAAAGTCTGGGAAACACTAGATCAATTCCTGCCACACTCACAGCCTTCCTAAATATAGCACCATCACTCTATTCTCATAAAACCAGGTCCTGAAGTATAGGCCAGCTGTGCAGGTTAAAGCTCTGGTTATGTTCCGAACATTGCTGTAGTGTTTCCGTAATGTAGTGGTTATTAGATTCACCTCACACGCGAAATGTCCCTGGTTCAAAACTGCGCGGAAACATTTTGAAAACATGTTCAATTAAATATTTGAAGAAATGGATTTATTCATAATAGTGGTTCAATATTAACAAAAAGCAATGTCCCACAACCTTGTTACATTTTCTGATATCTCTGTTCAGTTCTGTATACACTCAAACTGAATGCTCATAAAAGTATTGGAGTGGGAACTCACTAGATAACAGCACAGCTGGCAATGTTTGTGGAATATATTCGCGCAGCCAAAACACACAATGACAACCTGGAATCGTGGAGCACCGAATCCTCGGGGAAAAACAGTTAAATGCTTCGTCTCTGGGTGGGCTCGAACCACCAACCTTTCGGTTAACAGCCGACCACGCCAACCCATTGCGCCACAGAGACTGACGCAATTACATGCTGCAAGACATCCCAAACCAGGGTGTCAGTCAGTTAAAGCTTCAGATTGCTCTGACCGGGATGGAACTTGTCCACTCTCAGTTGTACTTTTCCCAAGTAAAGGGTGGGACATTCATTGTGGATGCATGGAAGTAGTCTGGTCCCGCACACTGCAGACACTTCCATGTCACCACCAACCAGCTCTCCCACAACCGGTGTGATCTACCTTCCAGCCTTCCAGTGCCTTGTCTGTGACGAAGTATTCTGATTGTCCCGAAGCCGGTATTCGGTTTTAATTCCTTTTCAGCTCCTGAATGTGGATATTGCCGTGATTAAACGCGACTTCAACTGTAATATCCCCTGAGCCTCCCATTACTAACTGAAGATCCCTTTAATCACGACAACTAAGAGAATGCTCACCCCTCGAACTGATGTGTGGGAAACACTTCTTCCAACAACTCAGCCAATTTTCTGCTTCACGTCGGGGTCTTCGAATAAGCGAACGAACTTTTGAAAATCACGTCGGGGTCACCAAAATATTGTAAACATCTGTCTTGCTCTTTTCGCTTCGTTGCTTTTAACGTCGAATTTCCCGCACACACTCCGTTGTAGTAAAGGCAGGATCGGGTCTTTTAGTTAAACATTCATACTAAACAAACCAAGTATGAAAGTTACTGAGAACACTTCACAAAGGCAGCTTGCTTCGATTTCCGTGGCTGCTTGAGACACACACCTTCCAAATGTCCAGTGTCTCTGGTGTCTGTGTCTCTGCAGTCCATAAATGTCTCATTTTTATACTGAAAAAGCCTTTGAACTCTTATTCTTTGCATTTTGACAATCCAGACGAATTGCTTTCTGAATCGTATAACAGACATATTTAATATTGCTTGTTTCACCTACAGATCTCATTATATAGTAACAAGTTTAAACTCAAATACAGAACATACAGACATCGTCAAATCGTTTAGTCCTGAATTTCCATTATTCCCACCGCAACAAGGTACTCAAATATATAACATCCAGACAATGACCAGTTACTCATCTCACTGGCTGAAGGCACCACATTGTCGAACAGTCTCTTTTCCATCCAAACTTCAATCTTCCTGTTTTTTAATCCAAGCTTCAGACTGCGTGCTGAATCAAAGAGTTCAGCAATGCGGGACTGTGCTCCCACAGAGAACACGATTTGACAACGAGACTTGTCGATCAAGCATCAATGATAAAGGCAATAAAATTGCCCACCAGCACCAGGTATCTTTGACTTGTTTGTCCCAAATTTTCAGCAGCTGGGACAACCAAGAATTGAAGTTCCACTGAGATTTGAACTCAGATTGCTGGAATCAAAGTCCAGAGTGCTCACCATTACACCATGGAACCAAACACACCAAAATATTTGAAAACATTCTCAAAAACAACAAAATCATTGCCACCATTACACTTTGGCTCGGCCTTTTCTCATGTCTCGCATCAGTTTCCCTTCTTTACGCTCTGCTAATTATCGGCGCAGAGCAATTCACATAGATGCCGTCGAGGCTATGGTTTCTCAAGTAGTTGTTTCTGCTTCACACTGTTCATCACAGCTTGTACTTCAGTCTTGCCAGGTAAAAAATGCATTGGCATTGCAATGCATTAATGTAAAATGCTTGGCATGAAAAGAAAACGTTTTGTCGAGTGCGAAGGTTCACTAGCCTGATTCCCAGGATGGAAGGACCGACATATGAGGAGAGACTGGATCGACTGTGCCTTTATTCACTGGCGTTTAGAAAGATGAGATGGGATCTCATAGAAACATATAAAATTCTGATGGGACTGGACAGGTTAGATGCAGGAAGAATGTTCCCAATGTTGGGGAAGTCCAGAACCATGGAACACAGTTTAAGCCATTTAGGACCAAGATGAGGAGAACATTCTTCACTCAGAGAGTTGTTAACCTGTGCAATTCACTGCTGCAGAGAGTTTTTGATGACAGTTCGTTGGATATATTCAAGCGGGAGTTAGATGTGGCCCTTCCGGCTGAAGGGATCAAGGGGTATGGAGACAAAGCAGGAAATGGGTACTGAGGTGAATGATCAGCCATGATCTTATTGAGTGATGGTGCAGGCTCGAAGGGTCGAATGGCCTACCCCTGCAAGTATTTTCTGTGTTTCTTTGATTCTATGCAGTGCCTGCATTTCAAACAGCATTGCTTTTATTGATCCTGCGGAATGCATATTGCACAGATAATCTCAGTACACATTGTGCAGACAAAGGCAGCATTTGACGACAAACCGATTTGTCCTCCGCTGATTTGTAGCAGATAACTGATTGTTGAACACACGACTTGACAACCAGACTTGCAGATCAAGCATCAATGACAAAGGCAACACAACTGCCCACCAGCACCAGGTGTCTTTCACTTGTTAGTCCCAAATTTTCAGCAGCTGGGACAAAAGCATTCAGGTTCAACTGAGATTTGAACTCAGATCATTAAATTTAGAGTCCAGAGTGTTCACCATTACACCATGGCAACAACCATGACAAAATCTTTGAAACATTTCTCAAAAACAACAAAACCATCTGCAACATTACAATTTGGCTCGGCCTTTTCTCTTCCATCGCATCAGTTTTCCCTCTTTACGTTCTGCTAATTATCGATGCAGAGCAATTCACACAGATAGCGTCGAGGCTATGGGTTCTCAAGTAGCTGTTTCTGTTTCATACTGTTCATCACAGCTTGTACTTCAGTCTTGCCAGGTAAAAAGTGCATTGGCATTGCAATGCATTAATGTAAAATGCTTGGCATGAAAAGAAAATGCTAATTTTTTCGAGTACAAAACATGCAGTGCCTGCATTTCAAAAGCGTTGCTTTTATTCATCCTGCTGAATGCATATTGCACAGATAATCTCAGCACACATTGTGCAGGTAAAGGCAGCATTAGATAAAAAACTGGTTTCTCCTCCGCTGATTTGTAACAGTAACTGATGGTTGAGCACATGATTTCACAACTAGACCAAGCAACACTGACAAAGGCAACAAAACTGCCCACCAGCACCAGGTGTCTTTCACTTGTTTGTCCCAAATTTGCAGCAGCTGGGACAGCAAGAATTGAGGTTCCACCACAATTTGAACTCAGCTCACTGGTTTACTGAGTCCAGAATGCTCACCATTACACCATGGAACCAATCATGCCAAAGTTTTTGAAACATAGAAACATCGAAAAATAGAAACATAGAAAATAGGTGCAGGAGTAGGATGGCAAAAATTCGTGGGACAACCTCCCCTGTGTTTGGACTCATTGGAAAGGAAATTTAATTTGGAACTATCAACCAGAAAGTTTGGGATCTAACTGGAAGAAACTACGAGTTTTAATCGAATTTGGGATTTTACAAGGCAGATTGGGTCCGTGTGGAAAGGGCTGAGAACTAAAGGATCGTTCAAAGAAACCAGTTTGGGTATTGAAGCTGTCTGGGATATTGAAGCTGAACAAATTGTCTGGGGAATTGTGTAAACTCGAAAACCCATCTCCCCGGGAGACATTAACATAGCAACAATCAACCCAGAGATAGCCAGCCATCACTCTGAGTAGGAAACCCATCCAGCGTATACATAATGACAATGGCCCATCCATCCCGCATGGAAAATCCAGGCCGAGGCTGACATTGCAAATACCAAAAATCTAATTTTCCCGATCAAGAAACAAATTCAAAAGATCGACACATCTGAGACAGGTTACCATTAATGAGCCCACCAAAATATAACAAAGAGATATCAAGCCCAACCAAAATTAAAATCAAAGAATCGGGGCTCATTTGGCACGCAGATTAGAATGGCTCCCAAATTATAACTGGGGCCCTGTTTTTTAACGAAAGAAGGAGAAGGGGAACGAGGGAAAAAGAAGAGAGACCACTGCAACAGTTTGTAATAAGCCTTCCAGAGAGCTTGCTACACAGCCTCCTATGCAGGTCTTCTGAGCTCCGACATCTTCAGCCTCGACGACACTCCTGGACCACACTGCCCTGCTACCGACGGAGAAGGAAGAACATTATCACAGCAGAGAAAGCAGTTCCCAGTAACTTCCGACATCATAATCGCGGCAGCAACTGACCACAGCCAACGTGGTAACATCGATAACATCGCGACCGACAAATTCTAAGATAAACAGTCCTCAAGAAGAAACCGAAGCTTCGAAAGTTTCCCCTCTACAATCTGTTCCTCGGTAACAACAGGTGAAACATTACCCAAAAGAACTTTAAAACCAATTGCTGACAGAAGAAAGTGGGTACTCACCCATAAATCCAATATGCGCCCTGCCGCATCAGCGGACACCACCCAACTGAAGACTACGCAGCAAGAAGTCTTTCACAACATTCAGGGTATGGCAAGCAGAACTTACAGAGTCCAGTGAACCCCAATATTGCGAACCACCGCCAACTGACAATAAGAGGATTGGTGAGCATAATCCCTGTTTGCACGAGAATTTGACCGAGTCAGAGTTAGGCATTGGGATGTGGGAGGTGTATTATTATTCTCTAACCCCATGAATGTTTGGTAAAGAGTTTTTTTATTCTAGTAATTACAAGCTTGACATTGTACATTCTTAACCTTGTTAAAATTGAGGTTCTTTGTACCAAAACTAGTTGTCTCTTGTTCTTTGTCACATCGCCAAATAAATCTAAAGTCTAGAACCCAGGAAGTGCGAGCGATTCAATCCGCTCAGAACGTCAGAGGTGAACTTGATCCCACACACCACCCCCAAGAGAATGGCGACCACGGCAGGACTTTGGTGTAAAGGATGTGATGCAGAGATTGCTGTTTTGGAGGAAAGAACCAATATGACAGAAAGGATTTTCTCCGATGTGTATAAGAAAGTGAATGTCACTCATCAATGCTTGAAACTATCATTAAGGAAGAAATAGCGGGACATCTAGATAGGAAGAGTGCAATCAAGCAGACGCAGCATGGATTCATGAAGGGGAAATCATGTTTAACTAATTTACTGGAATTCTTTGAGGATATAATGAGCATGGTGGTTAGAGGTGCACCGATGGATGTGGTGTATTTAGATTTACAAAAGGCATTCGATAAGGTGCCACACAAAGGTTACTGCAGAAGATAAAGGTACGTGGAGTCAGAGGAAATGTATTAGCATGGATAGAGAATTGGCTGGCAAACAGAAAGGAGAGAGTCGGGATAAATGGGTCCATTTTGGGTTGGAAATCGGTGGCTAGTGATGTGCCACAGGGATCGGTGCTGGGACCACAACTGTGCACAATATACATAGATGACCTGGAGGAGGGGACAGAGTGTAGTGGAACAAAATTTGCCGATGACACAAAGATTACTGGGAAGAAAGCGGGTTGTGTAGATGACACAGAGAGGCTGCAAAGAGATTTAGAAAGGTTAAGCGAATGGGCTTAGGTTTGGCAGATGGAATACAATGTCGGAAAATGTGAGGTCATTCACCTTGGGGAAAAAAACAGTAAAAGAAAATATTATTTGAATGGGGAGAAATTACAACATGCTGCGGTGCAGGGGGACCTGGGGGCCCTTGTGCATGAATCCCAAAAAGTTAGTTTGCAGGTGCAGCAGGTAATCAGGAAGGCGAACGGAATGTTGGCCTTCATTGCGGGAGGGTTGAAGTACAAAAGCAGGGAGGTCCTGCTGCAACTGTATAGGGTATTGGTGAGGCCGCACCTGGAGTACTGCATGCAGTTTTGGTCACCTTACTACAGGAAGGATATACTAGCTTTGGAGGGGGTACAGAGACGATTCACTAGGCTGATTCCAGAGATGAGGGGGTTACCTTATGATGATAGATTGAGTAGACTGGGTCTTTTCTCGTTGGAGTTCAGAAGGATGAGAGATGATCTTATAGAAACATTTAAAATCATGAAAGGGATAGACAAGATAGAGGCAGAGAGATTGTTTCCACTGGTCGGGGAGACTAGAACTAGGGGGCACAGCCTCAAAAGATGGGGGAGCCAATTTAAAAGCGAGTTGAGAAGGAATTTCTTCTCCCAGAGGCTTGTGAATCTATGGAATTCTCTGCGCAAGGTAGCAGTTGAGGCTAGCTCATTGAATGTATTCAAGTCACAGATAGATAGTTTTTTAACCAATAAGGGAATTAAGGGTTATGGGGAGCGGGCGGATAAGTGGAGCTGAGTCCACGGCCAGATCAGCCATGATCTTGTTGAATGGCGGAGCAGGCTCGAGGGGCTAGATGGCCTACTCCTGTTCCTAATTCTTATGTTCTTATTTAATGGGTGCTTGGTCTGTTGCGCGCTGAGCATCCAGGATACGCTGCGGCCCTGGGCACCCAGCAAGGACCATAAGGAATCAGTAGAAAATACAATTTGGTTGGCCTGCCTACAGCGACAGGTCCAACTCCTAGATAAGAACATCGAGTCACTGCAGGCAGAACGATGTGAATGTGCAGAAACATCACATGACAGGGCTATAGCAGAAGAAAGATGTTGGGGGGAACTCCGTAAACTAAAACATGGAAAGACACAACGAATGGAAAGGTTCAAAAACAGCCAGAACTATTTTCAGTGTCAGGTTACCGAGGCTAAGAATAATGAAAAGATACTGTGGGAGGAAAACACTCGCCTCACCCTTCAAGTAAAAGAGTTGGAGGAGAAGTTAAGAGACGTACAACAGGGGTGCCCCCGGCTGAGTTATTCATGAAAAGGACACTTAAAACCAGACTCTCGCTGGTTCACCCCAACCTGCATGATCAGGTAGAGAGCAGGTGGCAGCAACAAAATGTAAACGATGGTCGCGCCACTGTGTCACGGGAAATTGATCTGAATGACCCTGTGTATTTTCTAAACTATGGACATGGTCCCAAGTGGATCGCAGGCACGGTGATAGCGAAAGAAGGGAATAGGGTGTTTGTCATCAAACTCGACAATGGACAAATTTGCAGAAAGCACCTGGACCAAACGAGGCTGCGGTTCACAGACTGCCCTGAACAACCTACAGCAGACACCAGTTTTTTCGAGCCCACAACAGACACCCAAAGGATCAACGACACAACGCCGGACCAGGAAATCGAACCCATCACGCCCAACAGCCCAGCAAGGCCAGGCTCACCCAGCAGCCCTGCAGGGCCAACAACACGCCAGCCCAACGAGGGCACAGCCAACATTCCCGACCGCGTCACCTTGTAAATAGTTTTCATTTGACTTTGCGGGGGGGAGTGATATTGTGTATCTGTAAAGCATGCTCTCCCATGTTCCACCACCAGGGAGCTCATCCCCTGAAGTCCCAAGGGATCCTAACATCCCTTGGGAGCACTATTTCTAAGCCGGTCCCTGAGGCCTGTTCCTCATACTGGAATGTCTTATTAAAGACTGAGCTCACTGTTACTTTAATCTCACTGTGTGCAGCCTCATCTGTGTGAGGAACACAATAGTGGTGAGGAATCATCTTGAACCGCTGCAGTCCGTGTGGTGAAGATGCTCCCACAGAGCTGGTAGGGAGGGAGTTCTAGGCTTTTATCCCAGTGTCGATGAAGGAACGACCGATATACTTCCAAGTCAGGATGGTGTGTGTCTAAATCTAACAATGGCTGGTGTCACAGGCACCAAACATTTGAAAGCAATGTCCTAAAATGCGGTGTGTAAAATGGGAAGGGATAATAATTCATGACATGCAAAGCCTGTTTAAAATGGGACCGTATAAAATTAATGTGAATATTTTGCTGCCTGACAGGGTTTTGGAAGCAGATTTAATATTAACTTTCGAAAGGGAAATATAGTTGAAAAAGAAACATTTGCAGGGTGCTAGGAATGGGACTAATTGGACATTTCTTTCACAGAGCCAGCACAGGTAACAACATAAGAAATCGGAGCAGTAGTAGGCCATATGTCCCCTCAAGCCTGCTCCACCATTCAATAAGATCATGACTGATCGTTGATCTCAACTCCACTTTCCAGCTCGATCTCCCGATCCCTTGATTCCCCGAGACTCCAAAAATTGACCTAACGCAGCCTTGAATATATTCAGAGACTCAGCATCCACAGGCCTGATGGGCAGAGAATTCCACAGATTCATAACCCTCTGAGTGAAGAAATTCCTCCTCATCTCTGTCTTAAATGGCCGACCCCTTAACCTGAGACTGTGCCCCCTGGTTCTCGACACTCATGCCCAGGGAAAACAAACTCTCAGCATCTACCCTGTCAATCCCCTTCAGAATATTGTGTGCTTCAATGAGATCACCTCTCATTCTTCTAAACTACCGGAGAGTATCGTCCCATTCTACACAATCTCTCAACTTAAGACAGTCCTCTCATCCCAGGAATCAATCTGGTGAATCTCTGTTGTACCACCGCCCAGGCAAATATTTCCTTCCTTAAATAAGGAGACCAAAATTGTGCGCAGTACTCCAGGTGTGGTCTCACCAGGGCCCTGTGCAATTGTAGCAAAACTTCCTTACTCTTGTACTGTGGGCTATATATTAGCTACTATGGGCCGAGTGCCCTGTTTTTTTTGCTGATTCGATGGTTGTATAAAAAGTTATTAAAATTTGACAGTTGCTCGGCAAACATATTTGTATTTCCTTCAGTGTACTCCTTGCTCTTCAAGGGCTAGATTTTCCCCAAGCAGTTTTGTCGGCGCACTGATCTCAAGTGCACTGACTTTGCGTGCTGGAAACGGCTCGGGGAAAAACTCGCCCCATCCTGGCCGCTGTGTACAGTCCCCGGAGTCCTGGCGTGGTGTCGAAGGTGAAGTGGGGGGCGGAGCCAAATGCCTGCGCCGAAAACACTGCCGACACCTTCGCGCATGCGCAGTAGGGAGAAAAACTTGGCACTCTGCCATTTTTAAACAGTGTCAAACCCGATGAAAAGCACAGCAGCTTCTCAGCTTCTCCGGTCGCTCGGCGGGCTCTCCCCCGTCCCTCCCCGATAAAATGCACAGCTCCAGCAGCTGAACTTCTCCGGTCCACAAGCTCACACTTCTCCGGTGTGTCTTCCCTCCCCTATCCCAGGGATACAGGGACCGAGTGTAATGGAGCCAAGTTTGCTGATGATAAAAAGATGGGTGGGAAAGTAAATTGTGATACAGCAAAGAAAATCTCAATTCCGGAAGAACAATATGGAAAAGTACAGTGACCCCGACGTGATATAAACACGCAGCCTTCTGATCTGGAGTCAGACACACGACCGTTGCACCACGAGGTCTACAGTACAGAGTGCCCATGTTTATATACATGAAGGTTCCTGAAACACAGTTTCATTTACCCTGCATTGGTGCAATGAAAGGGCTTTAAAATCCCCGGCCACTCCCACCGTGGGTCAGACAGCATCAGAAGCAGTGCCCACCTGTCACTCACCCTCTCACGCCCACTTTCATCACCTGCTGCCCGCGGACTGCAGCAAATCCAGTTCATCATCATCATAGGCAGTCCCTCGAAGCGAGGATGACTTGCTTCCACGCCAAAAAAGGTTGAGTTCACAGGTGTTTCAATGATGGACCTAATATTCCAGGTCCCGAACTGCATGTTGAAGGGTGGAAGATACCTGTGCGTGGATTTTTTTAACGTGTGGTGGCCGTTGCACCCCAGCCATCACACGGGCTTGACAGAGCGAGGTCTTGGTCCAGTGGCAAGTGTGATCAAAGACGACTGGAGACCAGCTCTGCTGCACGGATCTGGTGTACACACATATCGCAGTGTGGGCTGGTCCGTGCTGTCCCTGGGCCCCTGGCCCTGAACTCACACCGCCCCTGGGCCCCGATCACATCCCTCCACAGTCTCTCGCTGCTCCTGCTGTACCTGCCCACGCTCCAATCACCGACCTGGACTTTGATGACATCACTCTTCGCTGCCGTCGCCCTCCTGCACCAGCTCGCGCTGTACCTTGCCGTGGGACACCACCACGCTGCTCCAGGCCGCCGCTCACACTCCTTTTATGGCCCCGACCTGCCGCTGGTGTTCTCACGCAGGTCGGAGCCTCCACGCTGCTCCCAGCAAATCCAGTTACACGCCGTGTCACCGCACAATTCTCAGCTGTGATTGTAAGCTGACTATATTTAAAGCTATCGCAGAGAGTGCCATCAGTGTTCCCTGGTCGTCTAGTGGTTAGGATTCGGTTTTTTTGCTGCCGTGACTTGGGTTCGATTCCCGGTCAGGGAAAGCATTTTTGCAGTGCAAGTTGACAAATATAATTCAAGCCTGTGAGATACTGAATAATTGTTTCAATCATCATTATTCCACCCACATGTGTTGCACACTGAAGGAAATACAAATATGTTTGCTGAGCGATGGCCGAATTTTCATAACTTTTTATACAACCGCAGAATCAGCAGAAAAACAGGTTATTCGGCCCATAGTACCTAATATATAGCCCACAGTATAAGAGTAAGGAAATCTTGCTACAATTGTGCAGGGCACTGGTGGGACCACACCTGGAGTACTGCACACAGTTTTGGTCTCCTTATCTGAGGAAGGATATACTTGCCTTGGAGGTGGTACAACAGAGGTTCACCAAATTGATTCCTGGGATGAGAGGACTGTCCGATGGTGAGAGATTGTGTAGAATATGCTGATACTCTCTGGAGTTTCATAGAAACATAGAAACATAGAAAATAGGTGCAGGAGCAGGCCATTCAGCCCTTCTAGCCTGCACCGCCATTCAATGAGTTCATGGCTGAACATGAAACTTCAGTACCCCCTTCCTGCTTTCTCGCCATAACCCTTGATCCCCCGAGTAGTAAGGACTTCATCTAACTCCCTTTTGAATATATTTAGTGAATTGGCCTCAACTACTTTCTGTGGTAGAGAATTCCACAGGTTCACCACTCTCTGGGTGAAGAAGTTTCTCCTCATCTCGGTCCTAAATGGCTTACCCCTTATCCTCAGACTGTGACCCCTGGTTCTGGACTTCCCCAACATTGGGAACATTCTTTCTGCATCTAACCTGTCTAAACCCGTCAGAATTTTAAACGTTTCTATGAGGTCCCCTCTCATTCTTCTGAACTCCAGTGAATACAATCCCAATTGATCCAATCTTTCTTGATAGGTCAGTCCCGCCATCCCGGGAATCAGTCTGGTGAACCTTCGCTGCACTCCCTCAATAGCAAGAATGTCCTTCCTCAAGTTAGGAGACCAAAACTGTACACAATACTCCAGGTGTGGCCTCACCAAGGCCCTGTACAACTGTAGCAACACCTCCCTGCCCCTGTATTCAAATCCCCTCGCTATGAAGGCCAACATGCCATTTGCTTTCTTAACCGCCTGCTGTACCTGCATGCCAACCTTCAATGACTGATGTACCATGACACCCAGGTCTCGTTGCACCTTCCCTTTTCCTAATCTGTCACCATTCAGATAATAGTCTGTCTCTCTGTTTTTACCACCAAAGTGGATAACCTCACATTTATCCACATTATACTTCATCTGCCATGCATTTGCCCACTCACCTAACCTATCCAAGTCACTCTGCAGCCTAATAGCATCCTCCTCGCAGCTCACACTGCCACCCAACTTAGTATCATCCGCAAATTTGGAGATACTGCATTTAATCCCCTCGTCTAAATCATTAATGTACAATGTAAACAGCTGGGGCCCCAGCACAGAACCTTGCGGCACTCCACTAGTCACTGCCTGCCATTCTGAAAAGTACCCATTTACTCCTACTCTTTGCTTCCTGTCTGACAACCAGTTCTCAATCCACGTCAGCACACTACCCCCAATCCCATGTGCTTTAACTTTGCACATTAATCTCTTGTGTGGGACCTTGTCGAAAGCCTTCTGAAAGTCCAAATATACCACATCAACTGGTTCTCCCTTGTCCACTTTACTGGAAACATCCTCAAAAAATTCCAGAAGATTTGTCAAGCATGATTTCCCTTTCACAAATCCATGCTGACTTGGACCTATCATGTCACCATTTTCCAGATGCACTGCTATGACATCCTTAATAATTGATTCCATCACTTTACCCACTACTGAGGTCAGGCTAACCGGTCTATAATTCCCTGTTTTCTCTCTCCCTCCTTTTTTAAAAAGTGGGGTTACATTGGCTACCCTCCACTCCATAGGAACTGATCCAGAGTCAATGGAATGTTGGAAAATGACTGTCAATGCATCCGCTATTTCCAAGGCCACCTCCTTAAGTACTCTAGGATGCAGTCCATCAGGCCCTGGGGATTTATCGGCCTTCAATCCCATCAATTTCCCCAACACAATTTCCCGACTAATAAAGATTTCCCTCAGTTCCTCTTCCTTACTAGACCCTCTGACCCCTTTTATATCCGGAAGGTTGTTTGTATCCACCTTAGTGAATACCGAACCAAAGTACTTGTTCAATTGATCCGCCATTTCTTTGCTCCCCGTTATGACTTCCCCTGATTCTGACTGCAGGGGACCTACGTTTGTCTTCACCAACCTTTTTCTCTTTACATACCTATAGAAACTTTTGCAATCCGCCTTCATGTTCCCTGCAAGCTTCTTCTCGTACTCCATTTTCCCTGTCCTAATCAAACCCTTTGTCCTCCTCTGCTGAGTTCTAAATTTCTCCCAGTCCCCAGGTTCGCTGCTATTTCTGGCCAATTTGTATGCCACTTCCTTGGCTTTAATACTATCCCTGATTTCCCTAGATAGCCACGGTTGAGCCAACTTCCCCTTTTTATTTTTACGCCAGACAGGAATGTACAATTGTTGTACTTCATCCATGCGCTCTCTAAATGTCTGCCATTGCCCATCCACAGTCAACCCCCTAAGTATCATTCGCCAATCTATCCTAGCCAATTCACGCCTCATACCTTCAAAGTTACCCTTCTTTAAGTTCTGGACCATGGTCTCTGAAATTACTGTTTCATTCTCCATCCTAATGCAGAATTCCAACATATTATGGTCACTCTTCCCCAAGGGGCCTCGCACAATGAGATTGCTAATTAATCCTCTCTCATTACACAACACCCAGTCTAAGATGGCCTCCCCCCTAGTTGGTTCCTCAACATATTGGTCTAGAAAACCATCCCTTATGCACTCCAGGAAATCTTCCTCGACCGTATTGCTTCCAGTTTGGCTAGCCCAATCTATGTGCATATTAAAGTCACCCATTATAACTGCTGCACCTTTATTGCATGCACCCCTAATTTCCTGTTTGATGCCCTCCCCAACATCCCTATTACTGTTTGGAGGTCTGTACACAACTCCTACTAACGTTTTTTGCCCTTTGGTGTTCTGCAGCTCTACCCATATAGATTCCACATCATCCAAGCTAATGTCTTTCCTAACTATTGCATTAATCTCCTCTTTAACCAGCAATGCTACCCCACCTCCTTTTCCTTTTATTCTATCCTTCCTGAATGTTGAATACCCCTGAATGTTGAGTTCCCAGCCCTGATCATCCTGGAGCCACGTCTCCGTAATCCCAATCACATCATATTTGTTAACATCTATTTGCACAATTAATTCATCCACCTTATTGCGGATACTCCTTGCATTAAGACACAAAGCCTTCAGGCTTGTTTTATTAACACCCTTTGTCCTTTTAGAATTTTGCTGTACAGTGGCCCTTTTTGCTCTTTGCCTTGGGTTTCTCTGCCCTCCACTTTTCCTCATCTCCTTTCTGTCTTTTGCTTTTGGCTCCTTTTTGTTTCCCTCTGTCTCCCTGCATTGGTTCCCATCCCCCTGCCATATTAGTTTAAATCCTCCCCAACAGCACTAGCAAACACTCCCCCTAGGACATTGGTTCCAGTCCTGCCCAGGTGCATACCGTCCGGTTTGTACTGGTCCCACCTCCCCAGAACCGGTCCCAATGCCCCAGGAATTTGAATCCCTCCCTGCTGCACCACTGCTCAAGCCACGTATTCATCTGCGCTATCCTGCGATTCCTACTCTGACTATCACGTGGCACTGGTAGCAATCCCGAGATTACTACTTTTGAGGTCCTACTTTTTAATTTAGCTCCTAGCTCCTTAAATTCGTTTCGTAGGACCTCATCCCTTTTTTTGCCTATGTCGTTGGTACCAATGTGCACCACGACAACTGGCTGTTCTCCCTCCCATTTCAGAATGTCCTGCACCCGCTCCGAGACATCCTTGACCCTTGCACCAGGGAGGCAACATACCATCCTGGAGTCTCGGTTGCGGCCGCAGAAACGCCTATCTATTCCCCTCACAATTGAAGCCCCTATCACTATCGCTCTCCCACTCTTTTTCTTGCCCTCCTGTGCAGCAGAGCCAGCCACGGTGCCATGAACTTGGCTGCTGCTGCCCTCCCCTGATGAGTCATTCCCCTCAACAGTACCCAAAGCGGTGTATCTGTTTTGCAGGGGGATGACCGCAGGGGACCCCTGCACTACCTTCCTTGCTCTACTCTTCCTGCTGGTCTTCCATTCCCTATCTGGCTGTGGACCCTTTCCCTGCGGTAAGACCAACTCACTACACGTGATACTCACGTCATTCTCAGCATCGTGGATGCTCCAGAGTAAATCCACCCTCAGCTCCAATCCGTAACGCGGACCGTCAGGAGCTGGAGGCGGATACACTTCCCGCACACGTAGTCGTCAGGGACACCGGAAGTGTCCCCGAGTTCCCACATGGTACAGGAGGAGCATAACACCCGACCGAGCTCTCCTGCCATGTCTTAACCCTTAGATACACTTAAACTGGTAATAACAATGTTAAAAGTTACTGACCAATATAAGAAGAAAAAGAAAAACTACTCACCAATCACCAGCCAATCACTTACCCCCTAGGCTGTGACGTCACCTTTGTTTTTTTGCCTTCTCCCTGTAGCTGCACCGGTACGCCTCTCGCCGACCCCGGACTCACGCCGCTCCGAGCTCCCGCCTCCTCGACTGACTGCTCGAACTGCCCGACTCCCGCTGGCCTTTATAGGCCTCTCGCCGACCCCGGACTCGCGCTGCTCCGAGCTCCCGCCTCCTCGACTGACTGCTCGAACTGCCCGACTCCCGCTGGCCTTTATAGGCCTCTCGCCGACCCCGGACTCGCGCTGCTCCGAGCTCCCGCCTCCTCGACTGACTGCTCGAACTGCTCGACTCCCGCTGGCCTTTATAGGCCTCTCGCCGACCCCGGACTCGCGCTGCTCCGAGCTCCCGCCTCCTCGACTGACTGCTCGAACTGCCCGACTCCCGCTGGCCTTTATAGGCCTCTCGCCGACCCCGGACTCGCGCTGCTCCGAGCTCCCGCCTCCTCGACTGTCTGCTCGAACTGCCCGACTCCCGCTGGCCTTTATAGGCCTCTCGCCGACCCCGGACTCGCGCTGCTCCGAGCTCCCGCCTCCTCGACTGACTGCTCGAACTGCCCGACTCCCGCTGGCCTTTATAGGCCTCTCGCCGACCCCGGACTCGCGCTGCTCCGAGCTCCCGCCTCCTCGACTGACTGCTCGAACTGCTCGACTCCCGCTGGCCTTTATAGGCCTCTCGCCGACCCCGGACTCGCGCTGCTCCGAGCTCCCGCCTCCTCGACTGACTGCTCGAACTGCCCGACTCCCGCTGGCCTTTATAGGCCTCTCGCCGACCCCGGACTCACGCTGCTCCGAGCTCCCGCCTCCTCGACTGACTGATCGGTGATTTCGAAGAATGATCGGTGATCTTGTGGATATATGAACGGAATATATGGAATTAAGGACAGCAAAGTAAACTGGAGATATGAAAATGTATAAAGCCATGGTAGAATAGCTGGGAGAATGTCAGATTGCAAATAGTGCAACATCAGCACAGTTAACAGTCTTTCTCAAGGTTTCAAGTTACTAATCCTGCCAATAACATAAATTGTAACATGAAATGAATATATGGATAAATCTACAAAATTGCAAGGTCTCAGCTGGTAGTCACACCATAAATTGAAACATTCAGAGGCAATGCTTGAGCTTTCGTAAAAACATCTCATATAGATTGACTAATGAGTGGCTGAGTTAGAATGTCAATCTAATTGTATTTTGTTATCTATTTTCAAAACTGTATAACTGTTGTCGCTTTACGATGTAACTTCACTTATCCGTAGGGAGTGTGTGCGCTCGATCGAGAAAGTATATCTTCTGTCTGATAAGTCTTGCCGGCCAGTAAAATAAAGACTGCTTTGTTCAAAGCACAAGAGGTATTCGACTCAGTAATTTTACTGAACCAGATTGAGAGAAAATAATCTACATTTACATTTGGTGTCAGAAGTGGGATCTCAACTGACGACTGCCGAAAACTTGCGAATTAAGAGCCAGACTAGCCTTGGACGAGACGAGGGGAAAGTGGCCACTGGAGTGAGTATGATTTCAATACTGCTCCTGTTTCCCCCGGTTTCAAAAGTCTGAGGAAAGTTTAGCCACTCGCTGGTTCTCTGGTAATGTCTGAACGAGATCCAGGACAATCTGGTGAATACCTTTCAAACTTAGAATAGGGATAGAGATAGGGAAATTGCGTGATGACGCAAACCAAGCGGCGACTTGGAAAGATAGGTTATAGTTAGAGCTAGATAGGGATAGATGATCAATCATGGATCTAAAAATTAATAGGAAAGAAAAGAGACTCTTGTGAACGTCTGTTTAAATGAGAAATGCTTCTGTGATTTTTACTGGAAAAAAAAAAGCCGGGGAGTTGTGGTTTGTTTTATCTCAAACGGAATGAAAGTTTTCCTGTATGTGGGAAGTTTAAGAGTGTGAACCTTATTGCATTACATATATTCGGATGATAAGTTACGGAGCCAGGAAATGCACAAAGGATAGGTTTGTTGGTGGTTAAAAAAAAGGATTTAACATGCTCACTTACTTGTCGAAAGAACACATTCAGAGAAGGCACAGCAAAACAACTGAGATGGATTCAAAAGGATTCAAAAAAAATATTATATTAAATAACATGACCTTGAGGCTGGAACAATTGAGATAACGAAAAGCAGTCCACAGCCTACGTGCCAGACTTCTCTCTAGTTATGGAAAAGACAAAAAAAAGTAACGTACTAAATAGGTGCTGAAAACAAAATGTTCTGAGATTTTAAATTATGAGAAAAATTCCACTGCAGTCTAAAAGAAAAAAATCACCCCTGTCCAGTTGGCAGAAAAACTCCATTAAATTAGGGCTTTCATTGACTGATTGGATTTAAACTGCGCAGTGACGCGAAAGGATAGGGAAATTTGGAGACGAAAAGAAATTAAATTTAGAAAATTAGGCTCACAGGGAATTAAATAAGGCTTATGGGGAATTAAATAGAGGATAGGTGTTCAAATCAGGTGTGACGTCGACCTTGTATATCACTTGGCCCGTCTCGGCACTGATTGAATTTAAATCACGCAGCAACTCGAAAGGTAAGGCTGACACAGACGCGCAGCGGCGCTAACGCGTGGTGATGCGAGAGGTGCGGCGGCGTGAGCGTCCGGCCGAGTAAAGGAGGGCTAACGCAGACACGCAGCGGCGCTAACGCGTGGTGACGCGAGACGTGCGACGGCGCAAGCGTGCACCCGAGTGAACGTGGGCCGATGCGAACGCGCAGCCACGCGAACCACAAAATAATATCAACTCAGTGCTGATTTTTGTAGTTCCGTTTATAGTAAGTTTGTTAAGTCTGTTTACTTCAAGTTGGAATCGCGCGGTGACACGAGCTGCGGGGCGACGTGGCTTTGTGTTAGTTTAGTAAGTTTGTTAAGTCTGTTTCAAGTTTGAATCGCGCGGCGACGCGAGCCGTGGGGTGACGCGGCTTTGTGTTAGTTTAGTAAGTTTGTTAAGTCTGTTCAAGTTTGAATCGCGCGGCGACGCGAGCCGCGGGGCGACGCAGCTTTGTGTTAGTTTAGTAAGATTGTTAAGTCTGTTTCAAGTTTGAATCACGCGGCGACGTGAGCCGCGGGGCGACGCGGCTTTGTGTTAGTTTAGTAAGATTGTTAAGTCTGTTTCAAGTTTGAATCACGCGGCGACGCGAGCCGCGTGGCGACGCGGTTTTGTTTTAGTTTAGTAAGTTTGTTAAGTCTGTTTCAAGTTTGAATCACGCGGCGACGTGAGCCGCGGGGCGACGCGGCTTTGTGTTAGTTTAGTAAGTTTGTTAAGTCTGTTTCCTTCAAGTGTTTAAAATCGCGCGGCGACGCGAGCCGCGGGGCGACGCGGCTTTGTGTTAGTTTAGTAAGTTTGTTAAGTCTTTTTATTTCAAGTATTTTGAATCGCGTGACGATGCAAGCCATGGGGCGACGTGGCTTTGTGTTAGTTTAATAATGTCTGAAAGTTTTAAGTTTGTTTAAATCGCACGACTACATGAACGTGTAACGACACGGTAATATGAGGGGCAGCGTGAAAATGGGTAATCAGTTGGATAAAACAACGGATGCGGATAGTGCGCTACAAAAGTAAAAACATCTCATATAGATTGACTAATGAGTGGCTGAGTTAGAATGTCAATCTAATTGTATTTTGGCATCTATTTTCAAAACTGTACAACTGTTGTCGATTTGTGATGTAACTTCACTTATCCGTCGGGAGTGTGTACACCCGATCGAGAAAGTATATCTTCTGTCTGATAAGTCTTGCCAGTCGGTAAAATAAAGACTGCTTTGTTCAAAGCACAAGAGGTATTCGACTCAGTAATTTTATTGAACCAGATTGAGAGAAAAGAATCGACATTTACATTCTCATTGAAACGGATAATATTCTGAAGGGGATTGACAAGGTAGATGTTGAGCAGCCCGGCTAGCTCAGTTGGTAGAGCATGCGATTCATGATCTCAAAGTCGTGGGTTCGATTTGAGCAAATTATTTTCCTTAAACTTTATGTTGCATTCACGGGAAAACATCTTCAGTGAACCCATGATCTTCTTTGCACAATAAAAGGAATGCGAACTGAGGGAGAGTTGATAATTTAATCATTTGTTCTGTGATCTGCATAAGAACACAAGAACCAGGAGCAGGAGTCTGCCATTTGGCCCTTCGAGCTTGCCTTCTTTTGCACCGAAACAAATTATAAACGTGTTTTTAAATTAGCAGTGCGAGATATTTGGAGGGCACCTTTCAATGCTTCACAAAATGTTCCTTTCGCTACAGCCACCTGGGATCGATTCCTGGTTTGGGAAGTAAATTTGATATCACCGTTTGTAATTGAAGTGGAGTAATTTTATTACATTAGATAGATGCCCCAAAGCACTTCAGAGTGGTGTCGAAACAAATGATTTTGTAATTAAACACAATGAATGTTAGGAGTGGGATTCAAACCCATGCCTCCAGAGAAGACTGTGACCTGAACACAGCACCTTAGACTGTTCGGCCATCCTAACTGATGGATGTTCTTTTTACAAGTTATTACTCTGGATAGTTTCAGAATGGGCACTTGTTCAGTGTTGCTGGAAGTCCCAGTGACCAGGATATTCTCTTCCCTGGGGTTTTCCTCAGCCTGTGCTCGGTGTACAGAGAGCTTTGGCCCAGGCCTGAGGTAGTTGCATCATGCATCAATGTACCCTGGAATGCTTTTGTTCAATTTTATTGCAGACATGTTTTTGTTTCAACAACAATGTTTCTGTCCGTGATCGAGCTGCGGACTTTTCACATGTGAGGCGAATGTGATCACCACTGCACTTCGCAAGCTGCTGCTGAGCTCAGTGCCCAGACAGAAGTGTTCAGCAACAAGCTGAAATACTCAATCCCTCTCTCTGCAAAAAGTTCCTTTCACAAACATTTCTCTGACCAGAACTGCACCAAACAACAATGTTCTCCTGTCAAAATCATTAAACTCCCGAATTTTCACGTCTGCAATTTTCTGGACAAGGACAAGGACTGAAAGCGCTTTGTGATCAGAAAATTGCCGGAATCCCCGTGGTTAATGACAGGGCATTTGATGGTTGATTTCCGTACACACCTTGGGATTCAGGAGAACTGATTTTGTGGTTTGAAGTTCGAGGTGAACCCACGGGGCGGAGCCAACAGTCACCTGGCAGCAATCAGCGACAGGAACATGCAACTTAAGCAGGCCCGGCTATCAACGGCATTACCATCGCCGAATCCCCCACCATCAACATCCTGGGGGTCACCATTGACCAGAAACTTAACTGGACCAGCCACATAAATACTGTGGCAACAAGAGCAGGTCAGAGGCTGGGAATTCTGCGGCGAGTGTCTCACCTCCTGACTCCCCAAAGCCTTTCCACCATCTACAAGGCACAAGTCAGGAGTCTGATGGAATACTCTCCACTTGCCTGGATGAGTGCGGTTCCAACACTCGAGAAGCTCGACACCATCCAGGACAAAGCAGCCCACTTAATGGGCACCCCATCCACCACCTTCAACATTCACTCCCTCCACCACCGGCGCACCGTGGCTGCAGTGTGTACAATCTACAAGATGCACTGCAGCAACTCACCAAGACTTCTTCGGCAGTTACTCACAAATCCGTGACCTCTGCCGCCTAGAAGCACAAGGGCAGCAGGCACATGGGAACACCATCACCTCCATTCTCGGGGGAGAGGGTGAACAGCCAGAGGTCATGGTCCATATCAGGACCAATGACATGGGTAGCAAGAGAGATGAGGTCCTGCAGACAGAGTTTAGGGAACTAGGAGAGAGATTAAAAAGCAGGACCTCAAAGGTAGTAATCTCTGGATTACATCCGGTGCCACGAGCTAGTGAGTACAGAAATAGGAGGACAGAGCAGATGAATACGTGGCTGGAGAGATGGTGCAGGCAGGAGGGCTTTAGTTTCCTGAGGCATCGGGACCACTTCTGGGCGAGGTGGGACCTGTACAAGCCGGACAGTTTGCACCTAAACAGAGCCGGGACCAATATCCTCACGGGGTGGTTTGCTCGTGCTGTTGGGGAGGGTTTAAACTAGCTTCGCAGCGGGATTGGAACCTGAGAATAGATTCAATAGGCAGGGAAATAATGCTGGAATTAGAAAGCAAAATTAAAGAAAGTGAGTTTGAAAGAGAGAGGAAACAAGCAGGTAAAAAGGGTAAATAAACAAATTGAAAGACACTGTTGTAGGAAGGCAAAGGCACCTGCTGAATATATAAATGTATGTATGTTTAAAATGTTAGCCAAATATAAAATGGCTGCCAGGGGGCTTAGCAAAGCATGATGGGGGCTCAGTAAGCCAAGTTAGCTAAAACTGCTGACTGAGCGCTGACCCTGCAGAGTCTGGTACCAGGAATGTGTTGAATCAACAACTTGAGGCAAAATAGTATACAGAACACTGCGGCACCTAGTACGGAATGTCCTCAAGTCAGTGACCCCCAGAAGGGGTGCCTCGCAACCACGGAGATAAGGAGCTAGGCACCGGCGGAACCCATGAGTAACGAAGATAAGGGGGGTCTGGAAAACATCACACGAATATGAATCAGCCCCCAACTGTCATGAACTGATTATGCAGCCCCCTGATGTACCAGGGTTAATTCTATTGGCCCATTTAAACCTATATGTAATCTATAATCATTATGATTGGATTGTGTCCAGCCGAAGTGGGCTGAGTAACTGTAATGAACTATTGTAAAACATATAAATAACGATGAATTTCTTTGTTCGGCGGAGTTGAGTGCCTGGAGTTGGACCAGAGGCTCTCTTCCCGCTGGCGTAAGAAAGGCCGTTTTGGCATTGGAACCGATCCCAAGTGTCGAGTGATTCTTCCACAAAAACATTTGTGCTAACAGTGGTGTCAAGAACAGGATTTCCCGGAGTCGCTGGACGTCCTTGGAAAAACCCGGGTGAGTATAAAAATGTTTATATTATTAAGGGTGCGGAAGGTGGAGGCCGGTTGATCGACACGACGAGACGGTCTAATATCTCAAACGCCTAGCCTGAGCCTGAATTAAGAGGACTTTTGTCCCACGTGACGGCCAGGAACTAAGTAGGCGGAGGGAACGCACTTAGACCGTGGGATTGTGATACCGAGCGACATCTCCCGGACCCAGTAGTGTGATTTGAAAATATACCCCGGAGACCAGGCGGTGCACAGCGACCAAAGGAAACCAAACCTGTGAACAGGGTCGGAACGACAGACAAAACGGTGGTAGGTAGTCGTTAAGGAGGCGTGGGGCACTGCGGGAATTGCTTAAACGCGTTTTAAGAATTGTATAAGTTTGTGTAGTAGCAGAACTTGTGACCTGACAGGAGTCAGGAGACGGTCTGCTACAAGTTATGCTAGGAAGAAAGTGGATCTCTGAGAGTCGATTCCTAACGGTTCCAGGAATGGCCAATAAAGCAAGTAACCTCGAGTGGGGACTAGAAGGGTCCCTTACCCGCCATCTGGCGTAAAAACAAAAGAAACTAATTGAGAAGATGATTAAGTCAGGATGGAACCCCCAGGACCCGCCAGCAAATCAACGGGAATGGTGGGAGAAGGAAAGGAAAGATAAAGATGAGAAAGCCGTGGTCTTGATTCTTCAAGCCCACATAAAATTCACAGAGGAAGTTAATCAATATGTAAGAAATAAAAAAACCTGATCGTGATTATCTGAAAAGAAGTATGGATCCAATAATAGAGCCAGCCAAACAATAAACTGTGTTGAATGAAAATAGCCGTTTGTGAATGTGTAGGAATGACATAAAGAATGGAGAAGGGAAGCTGTAATGCCTTTTAAAAAAGCCTGTGTCTCTGGAGGCTGCAGGCTGGGGAAGTACGCTCCCCTTTTTCCTTTGTGTTAAACCTTGATGCGAAAGCTTTTCGCTCAGGAAAGAGATTTTTAAATTGCAGATTGGCAGTACAATATTGAATTGGGATTTTGAGATATTTCAGGTGATTCTCGTTGATAAACATTTTGATTGTATCGGAAAATCTTGGGTTTGGAAGCCTTTTTAATAAAAGTATACATACTGCATCAGGAACTGAAGCTTAAAAAAGATGTAATTAATGAGATATAGTACCACAAAATTGAAGTTACAGAGCAAAAGATTAGAGTTTTTGATCAGCTTCTAAAACGGAAGTTAGGCAAAAAAATCCAGTAATACCACATTTGACATTTTGAAATTCAATAATAAATACAAATTCTACAAAAGGGGAGCAGAAATTAGGATGGGAACTGTGAAGAGTTAATTTTGTTTTGAAGATTTCAAGTACCACTGGTTAAGAAAAGGTGCAACAAAATGCGATACGTTTAAAACAAAAAGTTAAATCTGATCTCTTTTAAAAAATAAAACGAAAAGTTTTGGAAAAAATGACATAATGTACGAATAAATAAGTGCTGAAAAAAAAGTGTTTGCGATGGAAAAATACATAACTTACTAAATACTAGTTGATATTGGCTATGAAAAAGATATTGGTTTAATTGGGAAAAGGAAAAAAAAATTGGAGGAGGTAAAAGACACTCTCCATTGATAATGATTTTAAATTACGAGAAAGTTTCACTGCAGTTTGAAAAGATTTCCAGAATAGACGTTGTTAATCAAGAAAAGTCCCAAACAGTCTAAACAAGCAGGAGGGTTTTGAAAATAATGAGGAGAAAAGATCTAAGCTATGCGAACTCAGCAGAGAGAGATATTAAACACAAGATTTGCCCAATGAACGGGACCGTTAAAAAAAAACGAAATGTTAGCATGTATACAGCTTGTGTGAAAATTGGATTTCAGTCAACAAAATAGCTATTAAAAATGTGTGCTCTCATTTAAAAAAAAATCTTAGGCAAGTACTTGAATTAGATGTTCAGGAAAAAATTGGAGTTAATCTAAAATGCTGTCTTTCCTGATGACAAGATTTTTATTATGACCACTTTACCAATGATTTCTGCTGTTTTAACGGATTCCTAATTTCTAAGCAAGTTTAGAAGACACAAAGATTTGGATGATTACGCGAAGTCACGTAATGACATCAGGCCTTCTTACAAACCTGTAAAGGAGTTAACCCTTTCCATTGACAGCTGTTTTACACTGGACCTTACTCATTTGAATTTCTTCCGAAAATAAAGAAGACTCACCTGACAGACTGTGGAAATGGTGGGATAGTCAGAATAAAAATAAAACAGAACTAGCTGGTCAAGAGTTAAAAGCTAAGATAAATAAGCTGGAAGAGATTTAAAAAACAGGAGCAGACGGATCGTGCAGTGTGCAGCCAAAGCACCATCACCTGTGGCAATCGAGCCAATGTATCCCACGGTGGGTAGGTGTAGTCCACAAACCCAACCTAACAGTAAAGCACACTGCGATGTTTGGAGGAATAGTGGTGGCATTGGTGTTGATTAGAGTTTGGATAATATTTAGATGGGTCATCGTGCAGGCTCGAGCACAGCAGGCTCAAATACAAAACCGACGGCAGCCCAGACAGGGACATGAAGTGATCGAGATGGTACGACTATAAAGAATATGGATAACCAAACCCTTACCTCCGATTCCATAGAGTGACCGCGACACAAGTAGACCAGAACCTAACACCTGGTGACGACCAGGCTATCTGTTTAAAATTTGCAGATACAACCATCACCGAGATGGGACCGCAGTGCTGACTTCGACTCTGGGGACCCATGATACTGGGAACCTTGAGGCCCACACAAGCACTGGATAATACAGACGGACTACGAGAGGTACAGCACACGCAAGAAAGACACAACTGCATCAACTGTGGGGTTTTGTTTACTTTTACTGACGGAATATGCATTCCAGCAGCCAAGGACTTGAGCAAGGACAGAACTTATTTTAACGCGTGGCTGCAAATGAATCCGGATAAGAATAGAGTATGTGTGCGATGCTCGACGGGTACAAGAAGCAGTTGCATTAGACGAAGGGAGGCCGGGGGGGGCCCGATGAATGTACCTTTGGAATAATTTGCGCGCCTCCTGCCCAACCACAACCGTTAGTCACCCACAAAGAGGGGGTGGGGCTGTGGGGATACTATGAGGAGGGAGAGGCTGCCGCAATATCATTGTATATATGCTTCTCACCCCCTCCGACACCGCACCCCATAAGAACCACCACACTGCTCATGGAATTGTCATGTCCAACAATTACAAGGGGACCGGAAAATGGGATTGTGCTGTCCAACGAGGGTGAACTATTGTATGATAATGTCAAGCATGAAATTGTGCCTGTCCTGATCAATATCTCAGGTATACAGATGCCGGAATATTGTACAGAACAGGCAAGAAATATGTATAATGTATTAAGTAAAGTTGAAATGCAGCAGGCTGCCGATACAATGGGTGCCAGCAGATTCCGAGGACAGGAGCCAGTTCATAGGACTAAGAGGGAAATAGTTAATGATGTTGCGACCAGTTTTAATGCTGGAACCTCCATAGTAAACTCACTGGACATACAAAGGCTAAATGAAAGGGTGGAGCAGCTTAAAGTGGTGAGAGGGGAGCGACCTATCAAAAGCCCAGCGGGAAATCGAGAGCCAGCGGCAGTTGGTGAGAGGGGAGGGACCTATAAAAGGCCCAGCGGGAGATCGAGAGCCAGCGGCAGTTGGTGAGAGGGGAGCGACCTATAAAAGGCCCAACGGGAGATCGAGAGCCAGCGTACCGGTGCAGCTACAGCGGGAGAGAAAGCAAAATAGAAGTAGAAAGGAATCAAAAAGTGACGTCACAGCCAATGGGATAAGTGATTGGCTGGTGATTGGTGAGTAGCTTTTCTTTTCTTTTTTATATCAGTAAGTGAACTGCAACATTGTTATTACCAATTTAAGTGTATCGAAGGTTAAGGCATGGCAGGAGAGCTCGGTCACGTGATATGCTCCTCCTGTACCATGTGGGAACTCGGGGACACTTCCGGTGTCCCTGGGCGCTACGTGTGTGGGAAGTGTATCCGCCTCGAGCTCTTGACGGTCCGCGTTGCGGAATTGGAGCTAAGGGTGGATTCACTCTGGAGCATCCACGATGCTGAGAATGACGTGAGTATCACGTGTGGTGAGTTGGTCTTACCGCAGGAGAAGGGTCCACAGCCAGATAGGGAATGGAAGACCAGCAGGAAGAGCAGTGCAAGAAAGATAGTGCAGGGGTCCCCTGTGGTCATCCCCCTGCAAAACAGAAACACTGCTTTGAGTACTGTTGCGGAGGATGACTCATCAGGGGAGGGCAGCAGCAGCCAAGTTCATGGCACCGTAGGTGGCTCTGCTGCAAAGGAGGGCATGAAAAAGAGTGGGAGCGCGATAGTGATAGGGGATTCGATGGTGAGGGGAATAGATAGGCGTTTCTGCGGACGCAACCGAGACTCCAGGATGGTATGTTGCCTCCCTGGTGCAAGGGTCAAGGATGTCTCGGAGCGGGTGCAGGACATTCTGAAATGGGAGGGAGAACAGCCAGTTGTCGTGGTGCACATTGGTACCAACGACATAGGTAAAAAAAGGTATCAGGTCCTACGAAAAGAATTTAAGGAGCTAGGAGCTAAATTAAAAAGTAGGACCTCAAAAGTAGTAATCTCGGGATTGCTACCAGTGCCACGTGCTAGTCAGAGTAGGAATCGCAGGATAGCGCAGATGAATACATGGCTTGAGCAGTGGTGCAGCAGGGAGGGATTCAAATTCTTGGGGCATTGGAACCGGTTCTGGGGGAGGTGGGACCAGTACAAACCAGACGGTCTGCACCTGGGCAGGTCCGGAACCAATGTCCTAGGGGGAGTGTTTGCTAGTGCTGTTGGGGAGGAGTTAAATTAATATTGCAGGGGGATGGGAACCTATGCAGGGAGACAGAGGGAGAGAAAAATGAGGCAAAAGCAAAAGACAGAAAGGAGATGAGGAAAAGTGGAGGGCAGAGAAACCCAAGGCAAAGAACAAAAAGGGTCACTGTACAGCAAAATTCTAGAAGGACAAAGGATATTAAAAAAGCAAGCCTGAAGGCTTTGTGTCTTAATGCAAGGAGTATCCGCAATAAGGTGGATGAATTAACTGTGCAAATAGATGTTAACAAATATGATGTGATTGGGATTACGGAGACGTGGCTCCATGATGATCAGGGCTGGGAACTCAACATCCAGGGGTATTCAACATTCAGGAAGGATAGAATAAAAGGAAACGGAGGTGGGGCAGCATTGCTGGTTAAAGAGGAGATTAATGCAACAGTTAGGAAAGACATTAGCTTGGATGATGTGGAATCTATATGGGTAGAGCTGCAGAACACTAAAGGGCAAAAATCGTTAGTGGGAGTTGTGTACAGACCTCCAAACAGTAGTAGTGATGTTGGGGAGGGCATCAAACAGGAAATTAGGAGTGCATGCAATAAAGGTGCAGCAGTTATAATGGGTGACTTTAATATGCACATAGATTGGGCTAGCCAAACTGGAAGCAATACGGTGGAGGAGGATTTCCTGGAATGCATAAGGGATGGTTTTCTAGACCAATATGTCGAGGAACCAACTAGGGGGGAGGCCATCTTAGACTGGGTGTTGTGTAATGAGAGAGGATTAATCAGCAATCTCATTGTGCGAGGCCCCTTGGGGAAGAGTGACCATAATATGGTGAAATTCTGCATTAGGATGGACAATGAAACAGTTAATTCAGAGACCATGGTCCAGAACTCAAAGAAGGGTAACTTTGAAGGTATGAGGCTTGAATTGGCTAAGATAGATTGGCTAATGATACTTAAGGGGTTGACTGTGGATGGGCAATGGCAGACATTTAGAGACCGCATGGATGAATTACAACAATTGTACAGTCCTGTCTGGTGTAAAAATAAAAAAGGGAAGGTGGCTCAACTGTGGCTATCTAGGGAAATCAGGGATAGTATTAAAGCCAAGGAAATGGCATACTAATTGGCCAGAAATAGCAGCGAACCTGGGGACTGGGAGAAATTTAGAACTCAGCAGAGGAGGACAAAGGGTTTGATTAGGGCAGGGAAAATGGAGTACGAGAAGAAGCTTGCAGGGAACATTAAGGCGGATTGCAAAAGTTTCTATAGGTATGTAAAGAGAACAAGGTTAGTAAAGACAAACGTAGGTCCCCTGCAGTCAGAATCAGGGGAAGTCATCACGGGGAAAAAAAGAAATGGCAGACCAATTGAACAAGTACTTTGGTTCAGTATTCACTAAGGAGGACACAAACAACCTTCCGGATATAAAAGTGGTCAGAGGGTCTATTAAGGAGGAGGAACTGAGGGAAATCTTTATTAGTCGGGAAATTGTGTTGGGGAAATTGATGGGATTGAAGGCCGATAAATCCCCAGGGCCTGATGGACTGCATCCCAGAGTACTTAAGGAGGTGTCCTTGGAAATAGCGGATGCATTGACAGTCATTTTCCAACATTCCATTGACTCTGGATCAGTTCCCATCGAGTGGAGGGTAGCCAATGTAACCCCACTTTTTAAAAAAGGAGGGAGAGAGAAAGCAGGGAATTATAGACCGGTCAGCCTGACCTCAGTAGTGGGTAAAATGATGGAATCAATTATTAAGGATGTCATAGCAGCGCATTTGGAAAATGGTGACATGATAGGTCCAAGTCAGCATGGACTTGTGAAAGGGAGATCATGCTTGACAAATCTTCTGAAATTTTTTGAGGATGTTTCCAATAAAGTGGACAAAGGAGTACCAGTTGATGTGGTATATTTGGAATTTCAGAAGGCTTTCGACAAGGTCCCACACAGGAGATTAATGTGCAAAGTTAAAGCACATGGGATTGGGAGTAGTGTGCTGACGTGGATTGAGAACTGGTTGTCAGACAGGAAGCAAAGAGTAGGAGTAAATGGGTACTTTTCGGAATGGCAGGCAGTGACTAGTGGGGTACCGCAGGGTTCTGTGCTGGGGCCCCAGCTGTTTACATTGTACATTAATGATTTCGACGAGGGGATTAAATGTAGTATCTCCAAATTTGCGGATGACACTAAGTTGGGTGGCAGTGTGAGCTGCGAGGAGGATGCTATGAGGCTACAGAGTGACTTGGATAGGTTAGGTGAGTGGGCAAATGCGTGGCAGATGAAGTATAATATGGATAAATGTGAGGTTATCCACTTTGGTGGTAAAAACAGAGAGACAGACTATTATCTGAATGGTGACAGATTAGGAAAAGGGAAGGTGCAACGAGACCTGGGTGTCATGGTACATCAGTCATTGAAGGTTGGCATGCAGGTACAGCAGGCGGTTAAGAAAGCAAATGGCATGTTGGCCTTCATAGCGAGGGGATTTGAGTACAGGGGCAGGGAGGTGTTGCTACAGTTGTACAGGGCCTTGGTGAGGCCACACCTGGTGTATTGTGTACAGTTTTGGTCTCCTAACTTGAGGAAGGACATTCTTGCTATTGAGGGAGTGCAGCGAAGATTCACCAGACTGATTCCCGGGATGGTGGAACTGACCTATCAAGAAAGACTGGATCAACTGGGCTTGTATTCACTGGAGTTCAGAAGAGTGAGAGGGGACCTCATAGATACGTTTAAAATTCTGACGGGTTTGGACAGGTTGGATGCAGGAAGAATGTTCCCAATGTTGGGGAAATCCAGAACCAGGGGTCACAGTCTAAGGATAAGGGGTAAGCTATTTAGGACCGAGATAAGGAGATACTTCTTCACCCAGAGAGTGGTGAACCTGTGGAATTCTCTACCACAGGAAGTAGTTGAGGCCAATTCACTAAATATATTCAAAAGGGAGTTAGATGAAGTCCTTACTACTCGGGGGATCAAGGGGTATGGCGTGAAAGCAGGAAGTGGGTAATGAAGTGTCATGTTCAGCCATGAACTCATTGAATGGCGGTGCAGGCTAGAAGGGCTGAATGGCCTGCTCCTGCACCTATTTTCTATGTTTCTATGTTTCTATGAAGGGATTATTAGAACGGGCAGAGCGGAATCAGGAAGATCAAGCTGAACTCGGAAGAGAGGGTGCTGAAATCCAATTGGATGGCCTCTCGGTCCTGGAAGCTCAGGCAAAAACTATCAATCACCTTATCGACAGAGAGAGAGAAGATACCGCAAAACTTAGACAGGGACAACTCTGTCACGCTTATGGCCTATGGATGGTGGGACAGATACGCCACAACCTCGATTATATCCAAAGGGAGGATTTGCCAGACTGGATAGACAGCCCACATCTGGCTCAGTTGGCCAAACTGAAGAGGACACTGGGTAATTGCACTCTGAAGGGACTAACCAGAGTATGCCCAGTGATCCCAAACTGCCGAATGGGCAAAGCTGCCGGAGTGGGAATAGCCCTGATGATACCTATAGTCACACAAGACTCAGGATCGTTTCCCCTTTATCAACTGTGGAATATCGGGATAATACCGGAAAACACCTCCCTCCATTACTATCTGACCGCAGCTCCTGCTGTCCGCAGAGACAACACACTCTATGGGATCTCCCTGACGGGATGCAAGCAGACGGGTGACATTACGGTGTGCCCTCACCCGGTGGGACAGGGAGAACTGGTCGAATGTGGATTTAATCCAACCGATGGATGTGTATTGGAAATAGTACCTGCCCCCACACATTTATCCAGAACAGGTTACGGGGGCAAAGGGAAATACTGTGTCTCTACCACGGCACATTCATATTGGTACAATGGCTTACAATGCCAGATCTCGCAACCAAACTTTTGCTTCACAGCCCTCCGACCTCACAATAGGACAAGCCCGCATTATCCAGGTTAGACACCGAGGCCCAAAATCATTAACGCCATCGATCAGCTCCACGATCACCTGCAGGGTTATGACGAGCCCGAGCAGGCCCCTATCCCACATTTAGTTGCAGTATTAAGGGGACTAAGACTCAGAGTAGACCAGTGTGTCAGACTCTACCACCAACTACAGACAAAGATTGAAATACTGGAGAAGGATACTGACCAAGAGTTACAAAACCAGAGTTGGTGGAGGAGGGTCTGGGACTGGGGCATGAATGTAAACATCCACCCCTGGATTGGAATAATATCACACATACTGGTAGGGATACAGCTGGTCTTAGCACTAACATGGAGAGTCATGGCCTGTCGATCCTGCAGGCATTATGCACGACAAAGGAGAGTCAGAACAAGGGCTCAAGTAAATAAAGTGACTTGTCCAGCAGAGGGACGGGGTAATCTGAACTATATCAATTTGATCTAAGCAATTGGGACTTCTGACACCACGTGACTGGCCAGCACGTTGAGGCAGGAAGTACCGGGTGGTACATAAGTAGAGTTACAAATTATGTTGTCGGTTAAAGGAGACTAGGATTAGTCCATTACCGAAAGGGGGGATTGTTTTAGGGCAAAGGCACAGGCACCTGCTGAATCTATGTATGCATATATGTGTAAAATGGTAGCCAGATATAAAATGGCTGCCAGGGATTCTGCAAAGCACTAGGGGAATTCAGCTAACAGTTAGCTTGACTACATTTTTGGGTAGCTGATGACACTGCAGTTTCGTGTACAGGAACACTGGAAAGAGCGAGCTCAGCAGAACATCCTTAATCAACAAACCACAGACAAGATGTCCCAGCAGAATACTGAACAAAGAAATTCCTGTGACTGTGTAAGGATAAGGAGGTTAGGTGCAGACAGAACCCAAGGACAGTAGAGATAAGGGGATCTGGAGAATATCACGAGGCCATGAATAATCCCCAGCTAAAACATGAGGTGATCACGCAGTCCCCTGGTGCCTGGGGGCCAATTCCATTGTCCCAGTGGAATCGATTTGTAATTTATAGTCGTTATGATTGGATTGTGTCCAGCCGACATGGGCTAAGTAATTGTAATGAACTGTTGTAAAATATATAAATATTGATGAATTTCTTTGTTCGGTGGAGTGGAGTGCCTGGAGTTGGACCAGAGGCTCTCTCCCCGCCGGTGTAATAAAGGCCATTTTGGCGTTGGAACCGACCCCGAGTGTCGAATGATTCTTCCAGGAAAATATTTGTGCTAACATAACCCGTGCTGTACCAGCCCTGGGAGAGAATGATGGGAAAGTGTAGAGGGAGCTTTACTCTGTATCTAACCCGTGCTGTACCAGCCCTGGGAGAGATTGATGGGACCGTGTAGAGGGAGCTTTACTCTGTATCTAACCCCGCGCTGTACCTGCCCTGGGAGAGATTGATGGGACAGTGTAGAGGGAGCTTTACTCTGTATCTAACCCCGTGCTGTACCTGCCCTGGGAGAGATTGATGGGACAGTGTAGAGGGAGCTTTACTCTATATCTAACCCCGTGCTATACCTGCCCTGGGAGAGATTGATGGGACAGTGCAGACGGCGCTTTATTCTGTATCTAACCCCGGGCTATACCTGCCCTGGGAGAGATTGATGGGACAGTGTAGAAGGAGCTTTACTCTGTATCTAACCCCGTGCTGGATCTGTCCTGGGAGGATTTGATGGTACAGTGTAGAGGGAGCTTTACTCTGTATCTAACCGATGCTGTACTTGCCCTGGGAGGGTTTGATGGGACAGGTTAGAGGAAGCTTTATTGTATATCTTAGATGGGCTGTATCTGCTCTGTGAGTCTTTGATGGGACAATATAGGGGAAGCTTTACTCTGTATATAACACATACTGTACCTGCCCTGGGAGGGTTTGATGTGACAGTGTCGAGGAAGCTTTAGTCTGTACCTGCTCTCTGAGTCTTTGATGAGACAATGTAGAGGGGGCTTTGATCTGTATCTAATCCGTACTGTACCTGCCCTGACGGGTTTGATGGGACAGAATAGTGGGTGCTTTGCTCTGTATCTATCCTGTGCTGTGCCGGCCCTGGGAGGGTTTGATGGGACAGTGTAGAGGGAGATTTAAACACGTGCTGCACTGTAATGTACATATGCCCGGGTTTACCTGCCACCAGGGGGACCGACCGTCGAAGATCATTGGGCCACAGACACACACATGCAACTCTTGTATATAAAGAAAGCCTCCATGTTTAATCCTTTGTTCGAGAGCTAGAAAAGTACGGTCAGGATGCACCTGATTGAGTTCACGGTCGTAAGCCTGCTGAGTTAGAAACATAGAAAATAGGTGCAGGAGCAGGCCATTCAGCCCTTCTAGCCTGCACCGCCATTCAATGAGTTCATGGCTGAACATGAAACTTCAGTACTCCCTTCCTGCTTTCTCGCCATAACCCTTGATCCCCCGAGTAGTAAGGACTTCATCTAACTCCCTTTTGAATATATTTAGTGAATTGGCCTCAACAACTTTCTGTGGTAGAGAATTCCACAGGTTCACCACTCTCTGGGTGAAGAAGTTTCTCCTCATCTCGGTCCTAAATGGCTTACCCCTTATCCTCAGACTGTGACCCCTGGTTCTGGACTTCCCCAACATTGGAACATTCTTCCTGCATCTAACCTGTCTAAACCCGTCAGAATTTTAAACGTTTCTATGAGGTCCCCTCTCATTCTTCTGAACTCCAGTGAATACAAGCCCAGTTGATCCAGTCTTTCTTGATAGATCAGTCCCGCCATCCCGGGAATCAGTCTGGTGAATCTTCGCTGCACTCCCTCAATAGCAAGAATGTCCTTCCTCAAGTTAGGAGACCAAAACTGTACACAATACACCAGGTGTGGCCTCACCAAGGCCCTGTACAACTGTAGCAACACCTGCCTGCCCCTGTATTCAAATCCCCTCGCTATGAAGGCCAACATGCCATTTGATTTCTTAACAGCCTGCTGTACCTGCATGCTAACCTTCAATGACTGATGTAACATGACACCCAGGTCTCGTTGCACCTTCCATTATCGTAATCTGTCAACATTCAGATAATAGTCTGTCTCTCTGTTTTTACCACCAAAGTGGATAATCTCACATTTATCCACATTATACCTCATCTGCCATGCATTTGTCCACTCACCTAACCTATCCAAGTCACTCTGCAGCCTAATAGCATCCTCCTCGCAGCTCACACTGCCACCCATATGCAACATGCACCTGCCCTGGAAGAGTTTGATGGGACTGTGTAGCGGGAGATTTATGTTGTAACTAATTTGTGCCGTACATGCCCTGAGAGTTTGATGGGGCAATGTAGAGGGAGCTTTACTCTGTGTCTAACGCATACTGTACCTGCCCTGGGAGGCTTTGATGTGACTGCGTAGTTGTAGCTTTACTCTGTATTTAACATTATTGTTCTTTTAAATCCACTTGTTTCACACCAAAACAAATGGTAAACGTGATGTGAATTTAACGCCACGTGATTCTTTGAAATCACCTTTAAATGATTGGGTAAAACCACTCCTTATGCCACCGAAAAACAGCTTTGATTCCAGGTCTCGTCGATAACTTTTGGAACAACATTTTTAAATTAAAAACCCTTATAACATTGACGACATGCAGCTAACGTGCAAAAGTAAGAATTCTTTTAATCACCGTTAATTAGCCGATAACCTTCTTCAGAATGAAATAAACAATAATAGAATTACTGAGGAACAGTGGTATCTTCAATCATTCATTTTCTCTTTACATGTGATGAAGTTTTATCCCTATCTCATTTACACGCTGTATGAGAATGGTTTAAAATTGTCAGTGTTTATGACTCAGTTGCAAAACCATTGATTGTGTGTGTGCCGATTCTTGATAGGAGGAGCACTTGAGACCGAAGTTCCAGTTCGATATATGTATCAATAGAATCAATTCCCACCAGTTTCTTTAAACCCAATAACATAATTTATTTCTAATGGGCTGGATGGAGAAACATGATCCATGTAAAAAATTGTTATCGTTTTACTTGAACTGAATGCTCATAAAATATTGGAGTGGGAACTAATTGGATAATAGCACAGCTGGCAACATTTGCGGAACAGATTCGTGCAGCCAAAACGCACAATGACAACCTGGGACTGTGCGGCACCGAATACGCGGTGAAAAACAGCTAAACACTTAGTCCCTGGGTGGGCTCGAACCACCAACTTTTCGGTTAACAGCCGAACGCGCTAACCCATTGCGCCACAGAGACTGATGGAAGTATAAGGTGCAAGACATCCAAAACCAGGGTGTCAGTCAGTTAAAGCTTCAGATTGCTCCGACCGGGATGGAACTTGTCGACTCTCAGTTGTCCTTTTCCCAAATAAATTGAGGGACATTCATTGTGGATGTGTGGAAGCAGTCTGGTCCCACACACTGCAGACACTTCCATGTCACCACCAACCAGCTCTCCCACAACCGGTGTGATCTGCCTTCCAGCCTTCCGGTGCCTTGTCTGTGACAAAGTATTCTGATTGTCTCGAAGCCGGTATTAGGTTTTAATTCCTTTTCAGCACCTGACTGCGGATATTCCTGTGATTAAACGGGAAAAAATGTTTACAGGGACAGTTGGATTCACCGTTTCTTTGCTTGGTGAAATTTTAAAGATTTAAAAAGCGATGCACATCAACCCCAAACCTCCCTTGAGAGGGAAGCCCAGTTGCTGTTTCAAGCTTGAATGCAGGTACAAGCAGAACTTATTCAAAGAAAGTCCAAGTCCCTGAGACGCCTGATTATTTGCACCAAACTCCTTTGCAAAGAGTTGAGGTTCATGTTTGGTGATCTGGGCACATCTTTGCCCAAACTACAACACTTCAAACATAACTCAATGGCTGTAAAGCACTTTGGGGCGTCATGAGTTCCTGAAAGGCGCTGCAGATATGCAAGTCCTTCTTTGCAAAAGTTCGATGCAATTTCAAAATTTGCAAGCAATATCAGGGCTCCTCTGGGACCCCTCGTAAATTTCAATGAAAAGCTCCGAAGGGAGAATCACAGCCCGAGACCAACAAGCCAACTGTTTGACAAACGTGAAGATAAGGTGTAACCATGATCACAGCTATTTTTTGTCTGTCGCTATTCAGAACATAAGAACTTAAGAACTAGGAGCAGGAGTAGGCCATATGGCCCTTCGAGCCTGCTCCGCCATTTAATATGATCACGGCTGATCCGATCATGGACTCAAGTCCACATCCCTGCCAGTTCCCCATAAGCCTTATTCCCTTATCAGTGAAGAAGCTATCTATGTCTTAAATTTATATAATGTCGTGGCATTCTCAGCTCTCTGAGGCAGTGAGTTCGACGGATTTACAACCCTCTGAGAGAAGAAATTCCTCCTCATCACAGATTTAAATGGGCGGTCCCTTATTCTGAGATTCTGACCCTAGTTCTAGTCTCGCCGATCAGTGGAAACATCCTCTCTGCATCCACCTTATCAAGCTCCCTCATTACCTTATACGTTTCGATAAGATCACCACTCATTCTTCTGAATTCCAATGAGTAGAGGCCCAACCGACTCAACCTTTTCTCATAAGTCAACCCCTCATCTCCGGAATCAACCCAGTGAACCTTCTCTGAACTGCATCCAAAGCAAGTATATCCTTTAGTAAATATTGTAAGTGTTTGTGATCCTCGCCTAATTGCCAGACGGACGGTTTGAATCGCCCCCACCTTATGAAAGTTCTAGATCCGGGAATTATTATTCAGAGTGTAAATTAAATGAGTCACGGAAAGGGATGCTTCGGTGATAAATCGTAGTATATTTATTTGGTCTAATATACAATGGCTCAGTGAAATCACTGTCCCTGTGGAGAATAAAATCCCGGTTACAAACAACATGCATACAGTACAGAAATGAACCGAGTAACACGCAGTCATTCCCTGTTGGATTCTAACCCCACCCCTACCAATGAATTACCCTCCCTAGAATAGCCCTGAAAAGCTGGCCTGCGATATCTGGTTACTGGCTTGGGACACTCGCGACCATGTTCACCACCACACGCAGCCCGTTTCCTTGCTCAGCTCAGCTGTGGGAAGTCACTGCCTGGTCTTAAGTCTCGGTGGCTTCTTCTGCAGTACTGCGGCCCCTTGCTCTGGTACATCGATCTGTGTAGCGAGAGCGAGAGGGAGAGGGGGCTCTCTCTAGACACAAGCTGCAAGCTGCAAGCTCCAAGCTTCACACCAAGCTCCAAGCTAAAAATAAAGTGGAAAGGACCCTGTCTTTCTGGGAGTCTTGCTACCCCTATCTTTCCTGCCAATCTTTAAAACCCCTTTGTTTCTAAGCACGGCTACTTAGTCAGTGATGGGCCATCCCACCCATACAATGGGCTGATGGCCCTTAGTCTGGGCATCTCTCTGAGCTTTTGTGTTGGGAAAGACCCAGCTCCTCCTTGGCTGGCCAGGCTGGTGGGTTCATTGTTCTGTGTCTCCTTCTGAGATGGAGGTGAGAAGTGCTTTTACAAATTAGAGTGGCTTTGTCAGTGGCCCCCCTTCCTGGCCGACAGCTCTTTTGTCAATGGATGACTGACAACTCTTTTGTCCCAGCTAACTTCCATGCGGTCTCTGGAGTTTTAACAAAAACAGATTTTTCACATGTCTGTGCAGGGTGTCCCCAGCACAGGGAAAATAGCCTCAGAAAAATAAAATCCACAAAATATTCTCGACTGAGTCCATTCTTTAAACAGAAACTTTGTGATCTCTTCATTCTGCTCTGCTAATTATCGATCTTGCCACGTAAAAAGTGCGTTGGCATTCCAATGCATTAATGTAAAATTAATGAAAAGAAAATGCAACGTTTTGTCGAGTGCAAAACTTGCAGTGCCTGCATTTCAAAAAGCATTGCTTTTATTCATCCTGCGTAATGCATATTGCACAGATAATCTCAGCACACATTGTGCAGGCAAAGGCAGCATTAGACAACAAAGTGATTTGTCCTCCGCTGATTTGAAGCAGATAACTGACGGTTGAGCACACAATTTGACAACTAGACTTGCAGATCAAGCATCAATGAAAAAGGCAACAAAACGGCCCACCAGCACCAGGTGTCTTTCACTTGATTGTCCCAAATTTTCAGCAGCTGGGACAACAAGAATTTAGGTATCACCAAGATTGGAACGCAGATCGCTGGATTCAAAGTCAAGAGGGCTCACCATTACACCATGGAACCAACTATTCCAAAACTTTTGAAACATACTTCGTCACAGACAAGGCACTGGAAGGCTGGAAAGTAGATCACACCGGTTGTGGGAGAGCTGGTTGGTGGTGACATGGAAGTGTCTGCAGTGTGCGGGACCAGAGTGCTTCCACACATCCACAATGAATGTCCCACCCTTTATTTGGGAAAAGTACAACTGAGAGTAGACAAGTTCCTTCCCGGTCGGAGCAATCGGAAGCTTTAACTGACTGACACCCTGGTTTTGCATGTCTTGCAGTGTGTATCTGTGGCGCAATGGTTTTGTGCATTCGGCTGGTAACTGAAAGGTGGGTAATCCAAACCCATCTCCGGGCGAAGCCTTTTAATGTTTTTCCCCGAGGATTCGGTGCCGCACAGTTCCAGGTTGTCATCGTGCATTTTGGCTGCACGAATATATTCCGCAAACATTGCAAGCTTTGCTGTTATCCAGTGAGTTCCCACTCCAATACTTTTATGAGCATTCTGCACAAGTAAAACGATAACAATTTTTTACATGGATCATGTTCCTCCATCCAGTCCAATCAAAATAAATTATGTTATTGGGTTTAAAGGAACTGGTGAAAATTGATTCTATTGATAAATTTATCGAACTGGAACTTCGGTCCCAAGTGCTCCTCCTATCAAGAATAGACACACACACAATCAATGGTTTTACAACTGAGTCATAAACACTTACAATTTCTCATACAGCATGTAAATGAGATAGGGATAAAAATTCATCACATGTAAAGAGAAAATAAATGATTAAAGATACTACTGTCCCTCAGTAACTATATAATTATTTATTTCATCCTGAAAAAGGTTATCGGTTATTTAACGGTGATTAAATGAATTCTTATTTTTTCATATTAGCTGCATGTCGTCAATTTTATAAGGTTTTGAATTGAAAAAAGCTGTTACAGAAGTTACCGCCCTGACCTGGAATCGAAGCTGTTTTTCGGTGGTATAAGGAGTGGTTTTACCCAATCATTTAAAGGTGATTTCAAAGAATCACGTGGCGTTAAATTCAGATCACGGTTGCAATGTGTTTCGGTGTGAAACAAGTGGATTGAAAAGGACAATAATGACACCAAGCATTACGATGCAGCGATGCAGCAATGCAGCGTTCCCTGGTGGTCCAGTGATTAGGATTCGGCGCTCTCACCACCGCGGCCCTGGGTCGATTTCCGGCCAGGGAAATTGCACTTCCATCAAAATTAAAACCTTAGAAGAAAGAGTTACATGCATCTCATGTGAAAAAAAGATTCATTGATTTAAACATCATTAATTAATCCATTGTAGAACTTCAATCATTTAATTTGCCCTGAGTATGTGAGGAACTTTTATCCCGACCTCATTGTATTTTAGGAGCATGGTCCAGCCCCGGTATCTCCACCTGTGAAAGTAGGAAACTGCTGGAAATACACAACAGGACGGGTAGCCTTTGACAAACAATTAAGCCCAGGTTACAGACTCTCTTCCTTCCCCTGCCCTTTGCGGGACACTTGTTCCCCTTTAATTTTACAGACTGACTGAGTTCACTAACCGCGGGGAGAGAGTAGATGCCTCCGCAGCCCCACTATGCTAACATGGAAGATAACACGATGGGGATGTGGTGTGGTGGGTGGGGATCAGTGACATGTTTGTGTAAAGGGCAGCGGAGGAGAAGGATTGACAGCTGTCAGTGAGGGACAGAAGTTGTTTAAGGTGAGCCAACACATTCCCGATCAGCACAGAAGACATTCACTGGTCAGCTGCCCTCTGCTGTACTTCTGGTCAGAGCGGTTTCCGCAGTGAAGCCGTTATCACGTTTGCTTTCCACGTGAAAGGATCCCGTGCAGGAAGATTATGTTTAAACTTGCTGTGGATGAACAGCCATGGGCGAGTTTATTCTCCTGTCAAAAGGGCAACAGTGGCTTCTCCCTTATGCTTTAATTGCTCTTTATTTCACTTCACTAAATAGACATATTTGAGTGAGAGAAGTTGTTCCAGGGTGTCGCACACTTCATCTTTTGTTCCCTTTTAAACACATAAAATGAGGCCGGGGGAATAAATACAGAAAACAAAGCCGAGGGATATAGACAAGAGGAAGAGAGAAGGGGAAATACTGTCCCCACTCAGAACTAATGCAGAAACTCCTCTGCTGCGCTCGGGGTGGCCACCCACAGCCTGGATACACTAACGTCCCAACAGTTCATTGACTGTCGGAGTGGGACCGTGCGGCGCTTCAGAAGAGAGGTCGAAAAAGCAAAGTCACTGATTCAGTCCCATGTGCTTCTCTGACTGACACCGGTGAAACAGTGAGACAGATTTTGGAGCAGAGGTCTGGTTATTGTGAAACAGCAAAGAAAATATGAAGTCTGGAATTAAATTATTTAATGTGTATCCTGCTCATTTAGTGGTTCGGCATTCACAGAGGGAGCCCGAGTTCGGAAAGTAACTTTTTAATTCAATCTTTTTTCAAATAATTACATGCAATTAATTAAACTCTGTGGGAGGTGGGGTGATTAAAACATCACCGATCGGAAAGGAATTGTCCGCGGGAAGCCTCCAACCGGAATTTTTGGGCCAATATTCCCACCCGGATTGTTTTGCAGACGTACAGTCAATACTTCAATAACTGAACTGTAATAATTTCAGGAGCTTTCATCATAGATGATATTTTACACCCAATCTGACTTAACACACTCTGAATTTTTGAAATTGGTTTCAAATGTTCATTGCTCAGAAGACAAGGAACCTGGGGTACTTTTTTCAATTTATTTCACAGCAAATATATTCTAAAATGATGATTCTGCCCGGGCTCAAACCAGGGCCCTTTCGTGTGTGAGACGAACGTGATAACCACTACACTACAGAAACCACTGTTGAACTTAGTGCCCAGAGAGAAGTGTTAAGCCAGAAGGTGTAATTCTGAATCCCTTACCGAAGCTGCACAAGTCAAAAATGTTCCTTTCAAAGTCGTCAAACTCCCAAATTAACGCACCCCCCGAATCTTCTGGATCAGAAAGCTCCAGTTGTGCCGACTCAATCCATAAATCTGACTTTACTTATCCTGTATTTTAGGAGATTGGTTTAAAATGTTCATTGCTCATAAGACACGGAACCTGGGGCTACTTTTGTTCAATGTATTTCACAGCAAATATATTCTAAAATAAAGCACGCGCCCAGGCTCAAACCAGGGACATTTCATGTGGGAGGTGAACATGATAACGGCTACACTACGTAAACCTTTCCTTAACCCAGCCCCCGGTTCGTCATTTGTACCACAATTAAACCCAATGAGATCGGGATAAAAGTTCCTCACATGCTCATGGCAAAATAAATGGTAAAAGATTTACAAAATAATTTATGTATTAATTAATGATGTTCAAGTCAATGATTCTTATTTTTTATACATGATTTGCATATAGATCTGTAAAATAAATGAACTCTTTTTTTTATAAGGTTTTGAATTAAAAGTACAACTTCCCAGGGTGGGAATTGAACCCAGGACACAACGTTGAGAGCATGGAAACATTACCACTCGACAACCAGGGACCAATATACCGTTTTACTGCTGCATCATTATAGTTCATGACATTATTGTCATTTTCAGTTCACTTGATTCACACCGAAACAGATTGTAACTGTTGTGTATGCATGCATGTTTACTGTGTGACGTCTGCAACACTGCTGTGCAACACTGAATGTACTCTTACACTGTACACACCTTACCTACACCAGAGAATGCTGCTGCTTGAGACCGAAAGGTTACATGCAACCCAGTATATAAAGGAGCTCACAGCATGTTGTCCTCACTCGATGAGCTTCAAATAACGGACTGCGGGTCTGCACAGTTTAAGTATCATACCCTGCCTCGTGGGGTCATTACTCAAGGTGCCTAAATGCACTACAGTAAACGCCACTTGAAATCACATTCAAATGATTCACTGAATCCACCCCTTGTACCACCGCAACACAGGTTTGATTCTTGGTCAGGGAGATAATATTTACAACACAGTTTTCAAACTAATAGCCCAATATAAATGTCAACATGCAGCTAATGTAAAAAAATGAATTCATTTAATCACGTTCAATTAACCGATAACTTTCTTTTGCTGAATTAAAGAAATGATAATATGGTTACTGAGGGATAGTGGTACATAAGAACATAAGAACATAAAAATTAGGAACAGGAGTCGGCCATCTCGCCCCTCGAGCCGGCTCCGCCATTCAACAAGATCATGGCTGATCTGGCCGTGGACTCAGCTCCACTTATCCGCCCGTTCCTCATAACCCTTAATTCCCATATTGGTTAAAAATCTATCGATCTGTGACTTGAATACATACAATGAGCCAGCCTCAACTGCTTCCTTGGGCAGAGAATTCCACAGATTCACAACCCTCTGGGAGAACGAATTCCTTCTCAACTCGGTTTTAAATTGGCTCCCCCGTATTTTGAGGATGTGCCCCCTAGTTCTAGTCTCCCCGACCAGTGGAAACAACCTCTCTGCCTCTATCTTGTCTATCCCTTTCATTATTTTAAATGTTTCAATAAGATCACCCCTCATCCTTCTGAACTCCAACGAGTAAAGACCAAGTCTATTCAATCTATCATCATAAGGTAACCCCCTCATCTCCGGAATCAGCCTAGTGAATTGTCTCTGTACCCCCTCCAAAGCTAGTATATCCTTCCTGAAGTAAGGTGACCAAAATTGCATGCAGTACTCCAGGTGCGGCCTCACCAATACCCTCTACAGTTGCAGCAGGACCTCCCTGCTTTTGTACTCATTGCCTCTCGCAATGAAGGCCAACATTCCATTCGGCTTCCTGATTACCTGTTGCACCTGCAAACTAACTTTTTGGGATTCATGCACAAGGGACCCAGGTCCCTCTGCACCGCAGCATGTTGCAATTTCTCCCCATTCAAATAATATTCCCTTTTTCCTGTTTTTTTTCCCAAGGTGGATGACATCACACTTTCTGACATTGTATTCCATCTGCCAAACCTTAGCCCATTCATTTAACCTATCTAAATCTCTTTGCAGCCTCTCTGTGTCCTCTACACAACCTGCTTTCCCACTAATCTTTGTGTCATCTGCAAATATTGTTGCACTACACTCTGTCCCCTCTTCCTAGGTCATCAATGTATATTGTAAACAGTTGTGGTCCCAGCACCGATCCCAGTGGCACACCACTAACCACCGATTTCCAACCCGAAAGGGGCCCATTTATCCCGACTCTCTGCTTTCTGTTAGCCAGCCAATTCTCTATCCATGCTAATACATTTCCACTGACTTCGCGTACCTTTATCTTCTGCAGTAACCTTTTGTGTAATACCTTATCGAATGCCTTTTGAAAATCTAAATACACCACATCCATCGGTACACCTCTATCCACCATGCTCGTTATATCCTCAAAGAATTCCAGTAAATGAGTTAAACATGATTTCCCATTCATGAATCCATGCTGCGTCTGCTTGATTGCACTATTCCTACCTAGATGTCCCGCTATTTCTTCCTTCATGATAGTTTCAAGCATTTTCCCTACTACAGATGTTAAACTAACCAGCCTATAGTTCCCTGCCTTTTGTCTGCCCCCCTTTTTAAACAGAGACGTTACATTAGCTGCTTTCCAATCCGCTGGTACCTCCCCAGAGTCCAGAGAATTTTGGTAGATTATAACGAATGCATCTGCTATAACTTCCGCCATCTCTTTTAATACCCTGGCGTTTCATCAGGACCAGGGGACTTGTCTACCTTGAGTCCCATTAGCCTGTCCAGCACTAACCCCCTAGTGATAGTGATTGTTTCAAGGTCCTCCCTTCCCACAATCCTGTGACCAGCAATTTCTGGCATGGTTTCTGTGTCTTCCATTGTGAAGACCGAAGCAAAATAATTGTTTAATATCTCAGCCATTTCCACATTTCCCATTATGAAATCCCCCTTTTCATCTTCTAAGGGACCAACATTTACTTTAGTCACTCTCTTCCGTTTTATATATCGGTAAAAGCTTTAACTATCCGTTTTTATGCTTTGCACAAGTTTACCTTTGTAATCTATCTTTCCTTTCTTTATTGTTTTCTTAGTCATTCTTTGCTGTCGTTTAAAATTTTCCCAATCTTCTATTTTCCCACTAACCTTGGCCACCTTATACGCATTGGTTTTTAATTTGATATTCTCCTTTATTTCCTTGGTTATCCACGGCTGGTTATCCCTTCTCTTACCGCCCTTCTTTTTCACTGGAATATATTTTTATTGAGCACTATGAAAGAGCTCCATAAAAGTCCTCCACTGTTCCTCAATTGTGCCACCGTTTAGTCTGTGTTTCCAGTCTACTTTAGCCAACTCTGCCCTCATCCCACTGTAGATCCCTTTGTTTAAGCATAGTACGCTCGTTTGAGACATTACTTCCTCACCCCCAATCTGTATTACAAATTCAACCATACTGTGATCACTTATTCCGAGAGGATCTTTTACGAGCTTCAATCATTAATTTTCTCTTTACATGTGATGAACTTTTATCCCTATCTCGTTTACACGCTGTATTTTAGGAGAATGGTTTAAAATTTTAAGTGCTTATTGTCATGTATTCAACCAACATTGTAACCCATATATAATCTGACCTCAGTTGTACACTGTGAGAACAATGACCACGAGATGGTGAACTTGTGGGAGACACTGCTAACCTGGACCTTCAGGTATAAAAGGGGAAGCTCCACCCAATTTCATCACTTGAATGCAAAGGAATAAAGGACAGGTCACAGACTGACCTTCTCTCAAGCATGGGCCTCGTGTGAATTTATACTGTACAGCAAGGATGTATCACTTATGACTCCAGGAACCCGGTGCAACTTTTGTTAAAATTAACAGGACCAACTATTTCACAGAAAAAATCTTCTCTGACATAATGTTTTTAGATCATGCACTGGTCGATCATTCTTCGGTGCAAAGTGGATGAACTGACCCTTCCCCACATTGAACCCCAGTAATCATAGTTAAGGGGAGATTTAATAGAGATTTTCAGAATTATGGGGAAACTGTTTCCACGGGCAGGAGTGTCAGTAACCAGAGGACACAGACATTAGATAATTGGTAAACGGAAAAATCCGGGGCGGGGGATGTGGGGTGAGGAGATGTATTTTTACGTGCTCCTGATCCTCACATGTTTATGATCTTATGACCTTTCAAAGGAGAATAATCTCGCCCCTGAGCATGTATGAGGAGAAAGCTCCAGAAAATATTCCCGCCCGGTGAGCTTTCTTGTGTGAGGCGAACGTGTTAACCGCTACACTGCGGAAACATCTCCAATTTCAGCACCCGGTCAGACGGAAATGTTAAGCGAGCAGGTGAACTGCTGAATCCCACTTTTAAGGAGTTGGTCGTGGTGCCGAACAAATGGGTTTTGCTTAATGACGATAAGGAAGAAGTGGGATTCGAACCCACACTTCCAGAAAAAACAGGAAACTGAACACAGCACCTGAGACCGCTCGGCCATCCTGACTATTTCATGCTGTATGTGGCCATCTGCAGGTTGAATTTGAACGTTTGTATCCTGTCACATGAAATAAATGAGGGCAGCAGGCGGATCTCTGCCTGACACCGGGGAAACAGTGAGACAGACCTTGGAGCAAGGGTCTGGTTATTGTTAAACAGCAAAGAAAATATTAATTCTGGAATTATCCAAAAGCAATGTGACCCCGACGTGAAATAATCAGGGGCTCAGTTTTGCCAGTATTTTCACAACTTAATGTTGCAATGTGAAAAAATGCAGGAAATCAGTGGTGAAGATAAAATCCCACGGTGCTCATTTTCAAGTTCAACACAGTACGATTTGAAATAAAGTGAAAGAATTTTACAGTGAAAAGATTTGGAAGTGTTCCTTGTATTTGTGTCTTTAATTAAACTTTGTGGCGTCTGACTCCCGTTCTTGCCTCTGCTGAATAAGAAAGGAGGGTTTGACGTTGACCAGACTGCATTGCCCCTGATATTTGTGAGCTCATCCTTTATATTCAGTGGTTTCTCGCCTTTTGATGGGCTGCAGTGTGGCGGATATCACGTTGGCCTCACACGCGAAAGGTCCCCGGTGGATCCGTTTTCTCTCACTGAAAGTTATCTATTTATTGGTTAAATAAAGAGCAATTCAGGAATAAAGTAGCCCTTTTGCCAGGAGAATAAATAGCAAATAAAAACAGCAAATGCTGGAAATCTCAGCAGGTCAGGCAGCATTTGCCAGGAGACTAAACTTGCCTCCGATTCTTCATCCACAGTAAGTTTAGGGAAATTCCAACGTCCTGGGCCTGTACAAAGTTTCTACGGATTGCGGGATTTACGCATATCTTGACCAGCAAATATCCTCAAAAAACTTGCAGCTGAAAAAGCAAGCGCACAGCGTAATTTTACAGGCGCAAGTGTTTAAAAACACTCATAACCACAATAAAATAAAATAAACACAAAAAAAAACTCTGCCAACTAAGGTAAGTTTATTTTTAACCCGAATTACAAAGCTTAAAAAAAATTGGAACTATCTTGTTTTTTTCTAATACGTTTATTAACTTTAATTTCAATTAATTTTTATTATGAGAGGTCTGTTTTTTATTTTTCTCAGTGTGTGTGTGTTTTTTGTTCTCATGAATAGCACTGAGAACTCGTAGGTCCGCGAGTCCCATTGCTATTAATGGGAAAGCTGTGGAATACGTACCTGATTGGCTGAGCAGTCACACGTGGTATCCCTCCGGACGGGAGTGTGCTTCGCAGCGCGGGAAGAGAAGGCCTCCCCAGCGGAATCCACGGTGCCTCCTAGACCACCAGGTAGGTTCGTAAAACATCTCCGGTCGGAAGGGAATTGTCCGTGGGAAGCCTCCTGCCGGAATTTTTGGGCCAATATTCACACCCGGATTGTTTTGCAGACTTACAGTCGATATTTCAAAAACTGAACTGTAATAATTTCAGGAGCTTTAATCATCGATGAAATTTTACACCCTATCTGACTTAACACACTCTGTATTTAATCAGATTGGTTTAAAATGTTCATTGCTCAAAAGACAAGGAACCTGGGGTACTTATGTTCAACTTATTTCACAGCAAATATATTCTAAAATGATATTTCTGCCTGGGTTTGAACATGGGACCTTTTGTGTGTGAGAGACTAACATGATAACTGCTACACAATGGAAACCCCTGCTTAACTGCCTGCCCAGAGAGAAGTGTTAAGCCAGAAGGTGTAATTCTGAATCCCTTTCAGTGAAAAAATCATGACACAAACATTTCTCTGACCGAAGCTGCACAAGTCAAAAATGTTCCCTTCAAAGTCGTTAAACTCCCAACTTTCCATGCCCCCCGAATCTTCTGAATCAGAATGCTCTAGATGTACCGATTCAATACACAAATAAAAAATAAAAACAGATTTGCTGGAAATCTCAGCTGGTAAGACAGCATCAGCGTTTTTACCAGGAGACTCAGCTTCCCTCCGATTGTTCATCCACAGCAAGTTTAAACATAATATAGAATCATGGAACGGTTACAGCACGGAAGTAGTCCGTTCGGCCTGTCGAGCCCGTGCCGACTCTCAGCTAGTCCCACTCCTCCGGCCTTTACCCGTACCCCTGAGATATTTTTCCTTCCGATACTTATCCAAATCCATTTTGAAAGATAAGATTAATTCTGCCTCCGCCACCCTTTCAGGCAGCGCATTCCGGATCTTAACCACTCGTTGCCAAATAGCCTCCTCCTGTTCCAATGTTCCTGTGTATAAAGTCTGGGAAACACGAGATCAATTGCTGCCACTCTCACAGCCTTCCTAAATATAGCACCGTCATTCTATTCTCGTAAAACCAGCTCCTGAAGTATCGGCCAGCTGTGTTGGTTAGAGCTCTGGTTATGTTCCTAAGACAACATCTACCACTGTGTGTCTGTAGTGTAGTGGTTATCATCTTCCACAAACACACCAAAGTTCCCCGGTTGGAATCACTTTAAAAACATTAAAATGGGCCAAATGGCCGATTCCTGTTCCTAATTCTTACGTTCTTATGATCTTATGTCCTTTCACTGGAGAACAATCTCTCCCCTGAACATGCATGAGGAGCAAGTTCCAACAAAATTTTTCCACCCGGTGAGCTTTCCCGTGTGAGGCGAACGTGTTAAATGCAACACTGCGGGCACATCTCCACTTGCAGCACCACGTCAGATGGAAATGTTCAGCGAGCAGCTGAACTGCTAAATCCCACTTTTAAGGACTTTGTCGTGGTGTCAGAACAAATTCTGGGTGAGCCTCCATTTGCCGGCGAAGTTTGAACTTGCGGTTAGAACTTTTGCAAAGAATGACTTGCATTTTTACGTGGCCTTTCAACAACTCAGGATATCCCCAAGTGATTTAAAGGCAATGAAGTACCGATGGAGCCTTGTAATGTGGGAAAAGATGGGCCCCAATCACCACACACGCATCTCAACACTTTCAGAAGCAAGAGAGTGTGTAACCTGGGTCTATAACATAAAGTAATGGGCTCATTAACGATTAAAGCCCATTATTAATCCTCTCACACACCTCAATGATGTTTCTGCAATGAATTGATGGAAACTTCAATAACTGAACTTCAATGAGTTCACGAACTTTAATCATTGATGAAGTTTTATCCTCTATCTGATTTTACGCACACTGTATTTTAGAAGAGTGAGTTAAAATGCCCATCGCTCATGATACAAGGAACCTGGGGCTACTTTTTAAAAATATATTCCACGGAAAAATATTCTCCAAAATAATGTTTCTGTCTGTGCTCAAACCGAGGATATTTCACATGTGCAGCGAAGGTGATAACCGTTACACGACGGAAACCTCTGCTTACACCTCGAAAAAAAGCATCCTGCAGCGCTGCCTCACTTCCCAGCAACAGATCAAAGCCACAAACAAACCCATCGATTATTCCCACTTCCCCACCTCCACAGATACTGCCCGACCTGCTGAGTGTTTCCAGCATTTTCTGTTTTTACTGAATACACAAACACAGGTATTCATTGAAAATCAAACTGGAGGTGGCCACACACAGATTGAACAGAGCCAGAGAGACAGACAGGATCGGGAAACACTCGGAAATGGGGCGAAACTAACAGGCGCCTGGCTGCAATCACCGACAGGGACATGTGATTTAAATAATTCCGGCTAGCTCAGTAGATGCAGCATGAGACTCTTAATCTTGGGGTCGTGGGTTTGAGCCCCATGTTGGGTGAATCATTATCGTTAAATTTTATGTCGCTTTCTCGGGCAAACTTCATTAATTAACTGATCAGCTTGTTTTGCACAGTGAAAGTAATGTTAACTGAGGGAAAGTCGATAATTGAATAATTGGTTCTGTGCATTGCAAGTTAACTGTTAAACCATATCCCATTTTACACACTGTACTTCAGGCATCTGATTCAGAATGTTCATTGCAACATGAACGTGCCCCTGGGGAAACATTGAGACAGGTTTTCGAGCAAGGGTCTGGTTATTGTGAAACAGCAAACACAATATCAATTCCGGAAGAACAAAAGCTAAATTAACTGATTTGAACACGCAGCCTCCTGATCGGGAGTTAGACCCGTAACCGTTGCACCACGATGTCCAGATTCTACAGCAGTCCCAGCGGATTGGAACGTAGAAAATGTACCATCGCTAATCAAAAAAGGAGGGAGAGAGAAAACCGGGAATTACAGGACAGTTAGTCTGACAGCAGTCATCGGGAAAATGCTGTAATCCATTGTTAAGGAAGTGGTATCAGGGCACTTCGAAAATTATAACATGATTTGACAGAGTCAACAAGGTTTTATGTAAATGTCATGGGCAGGTACAGAAAATAATCAAATAAGACTAATGTTAAAGCTGGCCTTTATATCGAGCGAACTCGATCACCAGCAAGTGATCAGGACGGCCAATGGAATCTTGGCCTTTATTGCAAAGGGGATGGAGTATCAAAGCAGGGAAATCTTGCTACAGTTATACAGGGTATTGGTGAGGCCACACCTGGAATACTGCATGCAGTTTTGTTTTCCATATTTACGAAAGGATATATTTGCTCTGGAAGCAGTTCAGAGAAGGTTCACTCACTTGATTCTGGAGATGAGGGGGTTGACTTATGAGGAAAGGTTGTTCAGATTGGGCCTCTACTCATTGGAATTCTGAAGAATGAGAGGTGATCTGATCAAAATGTATAAGATTATGAGGGGGCTTGCCAAGGTGGATGCAGAGAGGATGTTTCCACTGGTGGGGGAGACTAGAACTTGGGGGCATGATCTTAGAATAAGGGGCCACCCATTTAAAACTGAGATGAGGAGAAATTTCTTCTTTCAGAGGGTTGTAAATCTGTGGAATTCTCAGTGAGCTGTGGAAGCTGGGACATTGAATATATTTGAGACAGAAATCGATAATTTCTTAAACGATAAGGGGATAAGGGGTTATGGGGAGCGGAATCAATGATCAGATCAGCCATGATCTTATTGAATGGCGGAGCAGGCTCGAGGGGCGGTATGGCCGACTCTTGTTCCTATTTCTTATGTTCGTATAACTGGGACATAAGGGGACAGATGTTGTTTGCAGCTATGCATAAAATGAGGGTGGGGGAATAAATACAGAAAACAAAGCAGAGGGATACAGATAAGAGGAAGAGAGAAGGGGAAATACTGTCCCCACCCAGAACTAATGCAGAAACTCCTCTGCTGCGCTCGGGATGGCCACCAACAGCCTGGATACACTAATGTCCCAACAGCTCATTGACTGTTGGAGTGGGACCATGCGGCGCTTCAGAAGACAGGTCGAAAAAGCAAAGTCACTGAATCGATCTCATGTGCTCCTTCTGCCAAGAATAGCTACACACAAAAAATATTTTTATAGAAGTTACACCTGATCTCCAGGTTTGTCAAAAATTTAGCTCGTTGGTCAAGGGGTATGATTCTCGCTTCTGGGTTGTTAATTGAAATTTACGAGAGAACCCGGCCGAGCCCATTATTCTGCCGCGAATTTTAAAATGTCATGGAACTTTTGCAAAGAAGGACTTGCATTTCTGCAGTGCCTTTCAGGAACTCATGACGCCCCAAAGCACTTTACAGCCGTTGATTTATGTTTGAAGTGTTGTAGTGTGGGGAAAGATGTGCCCAAATCACCCCACATGAACCTCAACTCTTTGCGAAGGAGTTTGGTGCAAATAATCAGGTACCTCAGGGATTTGGACTTTCTTTGAATGAGTTCTGCTTGTACCTGCATTCAAGCTTGAAACAGCAACTGAGCTTCCATCTCACGGGAGCAGCGTGTAGCGGTTCGCGAGTTGGTGATGGGGTTTGTGCATTGCTTTCAATCTTTGAAATTTCACCAAGCAAAGAAATGATGAATCCAACTGTCTCTTTAATCATTTTGTTCGGGTTTAATCACAGGAATACCTGCATTCAGGAGCTGAAAAGGAATTAAAATGTAAAGACGGCTTCGGGACAATCAGAATACTTCGTCACAGACAAGGCACCGGAAGGCTGGAAGGTATAACAGACCGGTTGTGGGAGAGCTGGTTGGTGGTGACATGGAAGTGTCTGCAGTGTGAGGGACCAGACTGCTTCCACGCATCCACAATGAATGTCCCTCCATTTATTTTCGAAATGTACAACTGAGAATGGACAAGTTCCATCCCGGTCGGAGCAATCTGAAGCTTTAACAGTCTGACATCCTGGATTGGGATATCTTGCAATGTACATTTAAGTTACTCTCTGTGGCGCAATGGGTTAGCCCGTTTGGCTATTAACCAAAATGTTGGTGGTTTGAGTCCACCCAGGAACAAAGCTTTTCACTGTTTTTTCCCCGAGGATTCAGTGCCGCACAGTTCCGGGTTGTCATTGTGCGTTTTGGCTGCACGAATATATTCCGCAAACATGGCTGCACGAATATATTCCGCAAACATTGCCACTCCAATACTTTTATGAACATTCAGTTCATGTAAAATGATAACAATTTTTTATATGGATCATGTTCCTCCATCCAGTCCACTGGAAATAAATGAAGTTATTGGGTTTAAAGGAACTGGTGGAAATTGCCTGGGCTATCGTTATGGCTTTGCTCAGATTCTGAGCTTCAACTGTCAACAGTTTGCGAAGGATTACCTCATGGCCAATGCCAAGCACAAAAAGTCTTTCAGCATTTGTTCTTGGAATCCCTCAAATTTGCAATGTCCTGCGAGACGCCTTAATTCGGCGACATAGCTCGCCACTTCCTCGCCCTCCAACCGTTGGCAGGTGTAGATCCGATACCTCAACATCAGAACGCTTTCTTTAGGATTTAGATGCTCCCGGACCAGCATACACAATTCTTCATAGGATTTAGTTGTTGGTTTCATCAGAGCTAGAAGATTCTTCCTGAGGCCATAGGTTGTTGCCCCACAGACGGTAAGAAAGGGTCGCCCTTCATTTGGCAGCGTTCACGTCCCCTTCCAGCTCGTTGGCCATGAAGTATTGGTCCAGTCTCTCCACGAAGGCTTCGCAATCGTCCACTTCTGAGAACTTCTCCAGGATACCAATTGGTCTTTGCATTTTTACGTGGTTGTTCATTGTCTCGTCACCAATTGATACGCTCATAATAAAGGATGAAACTGAGTACGGTGAACAATGAGAAGGTGTGACATTAGCTCCTTTAATAAGACTCCAGAGTGCAGGTACCTCGTGGGTGGACTGCTTATATACCGTGCTCCCAAGGGATGCTGGGATCACTTGGGACTCCAACAGGTAGGCCCTCTGGTGGTGGTGTGATACAGGTGGCCAAGGGTTAAATACATAACACAAGATGTGTACAGAAATCAACCATCAAAAGCCCTGTCATTAACCACAGGGGTTTCCTGCAATTTTCTGATCGCAAAGTGCTTTCAGTCCTTGTCCTTAAAATTGCAGACGCGGAAATTGGGGAGTTTAATGACTTTGAAAGGAGAACATTGTTGTTTGGTGCAGTTCTGGTCAGAGAAATGTTTGTGAAAGGAACTTTTTGCAGAGAGAGGGATTGAGCATTTCAGCTTGTTGCTGAACACTTCTCTCTGGACACTGAGCTAAGCAGCAGTTTCTGTCGTGTAGAGGTTATCACATTTGCCTCACACGTGAAAAGTTCCTGGTTCAAGCCGAGCAGAAATATTATTTCTCAAAAACTTGTCTGCAATAAAATTGAAGAAAAGCTGTTTTGGATATATTGTTGCATGAGCAATGAACATTTAAATTCAGTCTCCTCAAATACAGATTGTGTAAAATCAGATCGGGGATAAAACTTCATCAAGGATTAAAGTTTCATGAATTATTAAAGTTCACTTATTGAAGTTTTGACTGTCCCTGTCAGCATTTCATTCATTCTGTGAAACAACACTATCGGTTTACACCAGCAGATCTAAGCTGCATTTGAAACCACAAACAACTCATTAATTATTCGCTTTTCCCCAGTTCCAGAGCTCAGAGGGTTATTGTCCATCCCTGGGATGCAAGCTACCTCGGACCCGGACCAAAGCTCCCCGTACACCGAGCACAGGCTCAGGAAAACCCCGGGGGAGAGGTTATCCCGGTCACTGGGCCTTCCAGCAGCCGTGAACAAGTGCCCGGTCTGAAACTTTCCAGAGCAACAACTTGTAACTGGAGCATCTAACAGTAAGGACGGCCGAGCGGTCTGAGGCACAGCTTTCATTATTTGATTAAATTATCAACTCTCCCTCAGTTCGCATTTTTATCATTGTGCAAAAGAAGATCATGGGTTCATTAATGATATTTCCCCACGAAAGCAACATAAAAGTTCAATGGAAAGTAATCGCCCAGCGTGGGGCTCGAACCCACGACCCTGAGATTAAGAGTCTCATGCTCTACCGACTGAGCTAGCCGGGCTCCTCAACATTTACTCTGTCAATCCCCTTCAGAATATTGTCTGTTTCAATGAGATCACCTCTCATTCTTCTAAACTCCAGAGAGTATCGGCATATTCTGCACAATCTCTCACCATAGGACAGACCTCTCATCCCAGGAATAAATCTGGTGAACCTCCGTTGTACCACCTCCCAGGCAAGTGTATCCTTCCTCAGATAAGGAGACCAAAACTGTGCGCAGTACTCCAGGCGTGGTCTCACCAGGGCCCTGTACAATTGGAGCAAGACTTCCTTACTCTTGTACTATGGGCGATATATTAGGTACTATGGGCCGAATATCCTGTTTTTCTGCTGATTCTCCGGTTGTATAAAAAGTTATTAAAATTCAACAGTCGCTCGGCAAACATATTTGCATTTCCTTCAGTGTGCAATGATGATTGAAACAATTATTCAGTATCTCTCAGACTTGAATTATTTTTGTCAACTTGCTCTGTAAAAATGCTCTTCCTGACCAGGAATCAAACCCAGACCACGGCAGTGAGAGCACCAAATCCTAACCACTAGACTACCAGGGAACACTGCTTTCAGCCTTTGCGATAGCTTTAAATATAGTCAGCTTACAATCACAGCTGAGAATTGGGCGGTGACACGGCGTGTAACTGGATTTGCTGGGAGCAGCGTGGAGGCCCCGACCTGCGTGAGAACATCAGCGGCAGGTCGGGGCCATAAAAGGAGCGGTGAGCGGCGGCATGGGAGCAGCCTGGAGGTGCACCACGGCAAGGTACAGCGCGAGCTGGTGCAGGAGGGTGACGACAGCGAAGAGTGATGTCATCAAAGTCCAGGTCGGTGATTGGAGCGTGGGCAGGTACAGCAAGAGCAGTGAGAGACTGTGGAGGGATGTGATCGGGGCCCAGGGGCGGCGTGAGTTCAGGGCCAGGGGCCCAGGGGCGGCGTGAGTTCAGGGCCAGGGGCCCAGGGGCAGCACGGGCCAGCCCACACTGCGATATGTGGGGGCACTGGGTCCGTGCAGCAGAGCTGGTCTCCAGTCATCTTGGATAACCCTTGCCACTGGACCTAGACCTCGCTCTGTCAAGCCCGTGTGATGGCTGGGGTGCAACGGCCGCCACACGTTAAAAAAATCCACACACAGGCATCTTCCACCCTTCAACATGCAGTTCGGGACCTGGAATATTAGGTCCACCATTGAAACATCTGTGAACTCATCCTTTTTTGGCGAGGAAGCAAGTCATCCTCGCTTCGAGGGACTGCCTTTGATGATGATGAACTGGATTTGCTGCAGTCCGCGGGCAGCAGGTGATGAAAGCGGGCGTGAGAGGGTGAGTGACAGGTGGGCACTGCTTCTGATGCTGTCTGACCCACGGTGGGAGTGGCCGGGCATTTTAAAGCCCTTTCATTGCACCAATGCAGGGTAAATGAAACTATGTTTCAGGAACCTTCATGTACACAAACATGAGCACTCTGCACTGTAGACCTCGTGGTGCAACGGTAGTGTGTCTGACTCCAGATCAGAAGGCTGCGTGTTTATATCACGTCGGGGTCACTGTACTTTTCCATATTGTTCTTCCGGAATTGAGATTTCCTTTGCTGTATCATAATTTACTTTGCCACCCATCTTTGTATCATCAGCAAACTTGGCTCCATTACACTGGGTCCCTGTATCCCTGGGATAGGGGAGGGAAGACACACCGGAGAAGTGTGAGCATGTGGACCAGAGAAGTTGCAGCTGCTGGAGCTGTGCGTTTTATCGGGGAGAACGGGGGGAGAGCCCGCCGAGCGACCGGAGAAGCTGAGAAGCTGCTGTGCTTTTCATCGGGTTTGACACTGTTTACAAATGGCAGAGTGCCAAGTTTTCTCTCCCTACTGCCCATGCGCGAAGGTGCCGGCAGTATTTCCGGTGCAGGCATTTGGCTCCGCCCCCCACTTCACCATCGACACCACGCCAGGACTCCGGGGACTGTACACAGCGGCCAGGAGGGGGCGAGTTTTTCCCCGCGCCATTTCCAGCGCGCAAAGTCGGTGCGCTTGAGGTCAGTGCGCCGACAAAACTGCTTGGGGAAAATCTAGCCCTTGAAGAGTAAGGAGTACACTGAAGGAAATACAAATATGTTTGCCGAGCAACTGTCAAATTTTAATAACTTTTTTTACAACCATCGAATCAGCAAAAAAACAGGGCACTCACCCCATAGTACCTAATATATAGCCCACAGTACAAGAGTAAGGAAGTCTTGCTACAATTGTACAGAGCCCTGGTGAGACCACACCTGGAGTACTGCGCACAGTTTTGGTTTCCTCATTTAAGGAAGGAAATATTTGCCTGGGAGGTGGTACAACAGAGATTCACCAGATTGATTCCTGGGATGAGAGGACTGTCTTAAGTTGAGAGATTGTGTAGAATGGGCCGATACTCTCTGGAGTTTAGAAGAATGAGAGGTGATCTCATTGAAACGCACAATATTCGAAAGGGGATTGACAGGGTAGATGCTGAGAGGTTGTTTCCCCCGGGCTGGAGTGTTTCGAACCAGGGGCCACAGTCTCAGGTTAAGGGGTCGGCCATTTAAGACAGAGATGAGGAGGAATTTCTTCACGCAGAGGGTTATGATTCTGTGTAATTCTCGGCCCCACAGGCCTGTGGATGCTGAGTCTCTGAATATATTCAAGGCTGCGTTGGATAGATTTTTGGAGTCTCGGGGAATCAATGGATCGGGAGATCGAGCGGAAAGTGGAGTTGAGATCAACGATCAGTCATGATCTTATTGAATGGTGGAGCAGGCTTGAGGGGCCGTATGGCCTACTACTGCTCTGATTTCTTATGTTGTTACCTGTGCTGGCTCTGTGAAAGAAATTTCCAATTAGACCCATTCCCCAGCACCCTGCAAATGTTTCTTTTTTAACTATATTTCCCTTTGGAAAGTTAATATTAAATCTGCCTCCAAAACCCTGTCTGGCAGAAAAATATTCACATTAATTTTATACAGTCCCATTTTAAACAGGCTTTGTCAGTCATGAATTATTATCCCTTCCCATTTTACACGCAGCATTTTAGGACATTGCTTTAAAATGCTTGGTGCCTGTGACACCAGCCATTGTTAGATTTAGTCACACACCATCCGACTTCGAAATATATCGGTCGTTCCTTCATCGTCACTGGGTTAAAAGCCTAGAACTCCCTCCTTAACAGCTCTGTGGGAGCATCTTCACCACATGGACTACAGCGGTTCAAGATGGTGCTCACCACTATTGTGTTCCTCACACAGATGAGGCTGCACACAGGGAGATTAAAGTAACAGTGACCTCAGTCTTTAATAAGACATTCCAGTGTGAGGAACAGGCCTCAGGGGCCGGCTTATATATCGTGCTCCCAAGGGATGTTGGGATCCCTTGGGACTTCAGGGGATGAGCTCCCTGGTGGCGGAACATGGGAGTGCATGCTTTACAGATACACACCATCACTCCCCGCAAAGTCAAAGTGAAAACTATTTACAAGGGGAGGCGGTCGGGAGCCTTTCTTTCCCTGGTGGACCGCCTCGGTACAAATGTCTGTTCTGGTGTGTTGGCTGTGCCCTCGCTGGGCTGGCGCGTTGTTAGCCATGCAGGGCTGCTGGGTGAGCCTGGCCTTGCTGGGCTGTTGGGCGTGATGGGTTCGATTTCCTGGTCCGGCGTGATGTCGTTGATCCTTTGGGTGTGTGTTGTGGGCTCGAAAAAGATGCTGTCTGCTGTGGGTTGTTCAGGGCAGTCTGTGAACCGCAGCCTCGTTTGGTCCAGCTGCTTTCTGCAAATTTGTCCATTGTCCATTGTCCAGTTTGACGACAAACACCCTATTCCCTATTCCCTTCTTTCGCTCTCATCGTGCCTGCGATCCACTTGGGACCATGTCCATAGTTTAGCAAATACAGGGTCATTCAGATGGTTTGTACTGCCCACTCTGCCTGCGCATTGGAGGCTGGTTTAAACGGGGCCGAGGTGATATGTTTGATCCCGATGCGGGTCATGAATTATTTAAATTGACACGGGTGAAACATGGACCGTTGTCAATGACCAGTAGGTCAGGCAGTCCGTGGGTGGCAAACATGGCCCTCAGGCTTTCAATGGTGGCGGTGGTGGTGCTTCCCAACATTGTTTCACATTTAAGCCATTTTGAAAAAGCATCCACCACCACCAGAAACATTTTACCGTGAAACGGGCCCGCATAGTCCACATGGATTCTCGACCATGGTCTCGAGGGCCAGGACCACAAACTTAGTGGTGCCTCTCTGTGCGCGTTGTTCAACTGAGCACATATGCTGCATTGCCATACACAGGACTCTAAGTCAGAGTCGATACCGGGCCACCACACGTGGGATCTGACTATCGCTTTGATCATTACTATACCCGGGTGTGTGCTGTGGAGATCCAAGATGAATGTCTCCCTGCCATTTTTTGGTAGCACTCCGCGGTTACCCAACAACAGGCAATCTGCCTGAATGGACAGCTCGTCCTTTCGCCGCTGGAACGGCTTGATTAGCTCTTGCATTTCAACGGGGATGCTAGCCCAGCTCCCATGCGGTACACAGTTTTTTATTAGGGACAGCAGAGAATCTTGGCTTTCCAAGTCCTAATCTGGCGGGCTGTGACAGGTGATTTATAATTTCCAAACACTTCCATGACCATCAACACGTCTGCGGGCTACGCCACCATCAACAATTTTGCAGGCTGCACCATTTCCACCCCTGTGATGGGCAATAGTAGCCGACTGACAGCATTCGCACAGTTCTTGGTGCCTGGCCTGTGGCGGATGGTATAGTTATAGGCTGATAGCGCGCGTGCCCACCTTTGTATGCGGACTGAGGCATTAGTATTTAACCCCTTGTTTTCAGTGTACAGGGATGTGAGGGGCTTCTGATCGGTTTCCAGCTCAAATTTGAGGCCAAACAGATACGGATGCATTTTCTTTTCCACCAACACACACACTAATGCCTCTTTCTCAATCATTCTGTAGGCCCTCTCGGCCTTCGACAAGCTCCTGGAATAATAGGCGACAGGTTGCAACTTTCCCGCAACGTTAGCTTGTTGTAATACACACCCGAATCCGTACAACGACGCGTCACTTGCTAGCACAAGTCTTTTACACCGGTTATACAATACAAGCAGCTTGTTGGAGCATAAAATGTTTCTGGCTTTCTCAAAAGCAATTACTTGTCTTTCTCCCCATACCCAGTTTTCACCTTTCCGCAATAACACATGTAGGAGCTCTAAAAGTGTGCTTATCCCTGGTAGGAAGTGACCAAAATAGTTGAGGAGGCCCAGAAACGGCCGCAGCTCCATGACGTTCTGTGGCCTGGACCCGTTCCTGATAGCCTCTGCTTTCTCCCCAAATACTCCACTTCTGTTGCCATGAAGACACATTTCAACCTCTTCAGCCACAGCCCTTTGCGATCCAGTCGCTGGAGGACCTCCTCCAGGTTTTGTAGGTGCTCAGCGGTGTCCCGACCCATGACCAATATGTCGTCCTGAAAGACCACTGTGCGTGGTATGGACTTGAGTAGGCTCTCCATGTTTCTCTGGAAGATCGCTGCAGCCGACCGAATTCCAAATGGGCATCTGTTGTAGATGAACAGTACCTTGTGCATGTTGATGCAGGTGAGGCCCTTCGAAGACTCCTCCAGCTCCTGTTTCATGTAAACCGAAGTCAGGTCGAGCTTGGTGAATGTCTTGCCTCCTGCCAGCGTCGCAATTAGGTCATCTGCCTTAGGTAGCGGGTATTGGTCCTGCAGCGAGAAACGATTAATAGTTACTTTATAATCGCTGCAAATCCTGACTGTGCCATCACTTTTGAGTACTGGAACAATCGGGCTGGACCACTCGTTGAATTCCACTGGGGAGATGATGCCCTCGATTTGCAGCCTGTCCAGCTCGATTTCCACTCTCTTCCTCATCATGTGAGGTACTGCTCGCGCCTTGTGGTGAATGGGTCGTGCCTCTGGGACCAAGTGGATCCGCAACTTCTCCCCGGAAAAGTTTCCAAATCCTGGCTCAAAAAGGGAAGGAAACTTTTTTAGAACCTGGATACATGAGGCCTCATCGACATGTGATAGCGCTCGGATGTCATCCCAGTTCCAGCGGATTTTGCCCAGCCAGCTTCTTCCAAGCACTGTGGGATCATCGCCCGGGACAATCCAGAGTGGCAGTACATGCACCATGCCCTCGTAGGTGACCTTGACCATGGCGCTGCCCAGGACAGTGATAAGCTCTTTGGTGTATGTTCTCAGTTTCGTGTGGATGGGTCTCAGGGCTGAACTGAATGCCTTGTTGCATCACAGTCTCTCAAACATCTTTTTACTCATGATCGATTGGCTGGCGCCAGTGTCCAGTTCCATGGCTACGGCTAAGCCATTCAATTTTACGTGCAGCATAATAGGTGGACATTTCGTCGGAAATGTGTGCACCCCGTGTACTTCAGCATCTGCCTCCTCTCTCGAAGGCTCTAAATTGCTTTGATCCACCATGGACGGATCTTCCTCCGCCACGTGGTGGTTAGCAGGTTTTGCAGAGCTTGATAACTGCTAAACTACGGAAACTGCTGCCTCCTGCAGTGCCCAGAGAGAAGTGTTCAGCGACAAGCTGAAATGCTGAATCCCTTTTTCTGAAAAAATTCCTTTCACAAACATTTCTCTGACCGCAAAGGCACAAAACAAAATTGTTCCTTTCAAATGTGCCAATTATTTTCGTTAAACTTTTATTTTGCTTTCATGGGATAACATAATTTTCTTTTGCACCATGAAAGAAATACTAACTGACGGAAAGTCACTCCATCAATAATTTGTTCTGTGCTCTGCATGTTTGTACTGTCGCCAAGTTTGCTGATGATACAAAGATAGGTGGGAAAGCAAGTTGTGAGGAGGACGCAAACAATCTGCAAAGCGATATTGATAGGCTCAGTGGGTGGGCAGAAATTTGTCAGATGGAGTATAATGTGGGAAATATGAGGTTATCCACTGTGGTAGCAATAATAAAAAAACAAATAATTATTTAAATGGGGAGAGATTAAGAAATGCTGCGGTGCAGAGGGACCTGGGGGTCCTTGAACATGAAACACAAAAGGTTAGTGTGCAGAAACATCCTCTCTGCATCCACCTTGTCAAGCCCCCTCATAATCTTACACGTTTCCATAAGATCACCTCTCAATCTTCTGAATTCCAATGAGTAGAGGCACAACCTACTCAACCTTTTCTCATAAGTTAGCCCCCTCATCTCTGGAATCAACCTAGTGAACCTTCTCTGAACTGCCTCCAAAGCATCTATATCATTTCTTCAATATGGAAACCAAAACTGCATGCAGTGTTCCAGGTCTGGCCTCACCAATACCCTGTATAACTGCAGCAAGACTTCTTTGTTTTATACTCCATCCCCTTTGCATTAAAGGCCAAGATTCCATTGACCTTCCTGTTCACTTGCTGTACCTGCATACTAACCTTTTGTGTTTCATGCACAAGTATGCGCAGCTCCCGCTGTACTGCAGCACTGTGCAATTTTTCTCCAATTAAATAATAACTTGTTTTTTAATTTTTTCTGCCAAAGTGCATAACCTTGCACTTTCCAACATTATACACCATCTGCCGAATTTTTCCCCACTCACTTAGCCTGGCTATGTCATTTTTCAGATTTTTTGTGTCCTGCTCACATATTGCTTTTACTCCCATCTTTGTATCATCAGCAAACTTGGCTACGTTACACTCGATCACTTCATCCAAGTCGTTAATATAGATTGTAAATAGTTGGGGTCCCAGCACTGATCCCTGCAGCACCCCACTAGTTACTGATTGCCAACCAGAGAATGAACCATTTATTCCGACGCTCTGTTTTCTGTTAGTTAGCCAATTCTCTATCCATGCTAATATATTATCCCCAACCCCGGGAACTTTTATCTTGTGCAGTAATCGTTTATGTGGCATCTTGTCAAAATGCCTTCTGGAAGTCCAAACACACCACATCCACTGGTTCCCCTTTATCCACCCTGTTCATTACATCCTCTAAGAATTCCAGCAAATTTGTCAATCATGACTTCCCTTCCATAAATCCATGCAGACTCTGCCTGACTGAATTATTTTTTTCCAAAAGCCGGAGGAGCAGTGACCGGAGAAGGTGTGAGCAGCGGCCTATAATGACCCAGCGAGAGTCCGGGGATTGGCGGCCGTCGGAGGAGCAGCGGCTGGAGGAGCAGCGAGCAGCGAGCTGCAGCTGGTGCAGGGTCAAAAGTAAGAAAGAAGTCACAAGTAATCAAAGGGTGACGTCACAGCCAAGAGGGTAAGTGATTGGCTGGTTGAGTGGTGAGCAGTTTTCTGTTTCTTTGATTTCTTCTTGTTCTTAGCAGCAAGGAAACTTTGGAATTGTTGCCAAATTAAGTAAATCTAATGGTTAAGTCATAGCAGGAGAGCTCGGACACAAGTCATGCTCCTCCTGTGCTATGTGGGAAGTCAGGGACGCTTCCAGTGTCCCTGATGACTACATGTGCAGCAAGTGTATCCATCTGCAGCTCCTGGCAGGCCATATTGCGACACTGGAGCTGCACATGGATTCACTCTGGAGCATCCGCAATGCTGAGGATGTCGTGAATAGCACGGTTAGTGAGTTGATCAAATCGTAGGTAAAGGTTACTCAGGCAGAGAGGGAATGGGTAAAAATCAGGAAGAGCAGTGGAAGGAAGACAGTGCAGGAGTCCCCTGCGGTCATCCCCCTGCAAAACAGATACACCACCTTGGGTACTGTTGGAGGAGATGACTCATCAGGGGAAGTCTGCAGCAGCCAAGTCCATGGCACCTGGAGTGGCTCTGCTGCACAGGAGGGCAGGAGAAATAGTGGGAGAGCTATAGTGATAGGGGATTCTATTGTAAGGGGAATAGATAGATGTTTCTGCGGCTGCAATCGAGACTCCAGAATGGTATGTTGCCTCCCTGGTGCAAAGGTCAAGAATGTCTCGGAGCGGCTGCAGCGCATTCTGGAGGGGGAGGGTGAATAGCCAGCTGTCGTGGTGTATATAGGTACCAACGATATAGGGAAAAACGGGATGAGGTCCTGCAGCTGAGTTTAGGGAGATAGGAATTAAATAAAAAGGTAGTAATCTCAGAATTGCTACCAGTGCCACGAGCTAGTCAGAATAGGAAATGCAGGATAGCTCAGATGAATATATGGTTTGATGAGTAGTGCAGGAGGGTGGGATTCAAATTCCTGGGACATTGGAACCGGTTCTGGGGGATGTGGGACCAGTACAAATCGGACGGTCTGCACCTGGTCAGGACCGGAACCAACGTCTAGGGGAATGTTTGCTAGTGCTGTTGGGGAGGGGTTAAACTAATATGGCAGGGGAATGGGAACCTATGCAGGGAGATAGAAAGAAGTAAAATGGGGGCAGAAGCAAAAGATATAAAGAAGAAAAGTAAAAGTGGAGGGCAGAGAAACACAAGGCAAAAATTAAAAAGGGCCACATTACAGCAAAATTCTAAAGGGACAAAGTGTATTAAAAAGACAAGCCTGAATTCTATGTGCCTCAATGCGAGGATTATTCGTAATAAGGTGGATGAATTCACTCAGAGGCAGCAATTCATGAATATGTTATAACTGGGATTCCAGAGACATGACTCCAGGGTGACCAAGGCTGGGAACTCAACATCCTGAGGTATTCAACATTCAAGAAGGATAGACAGAAAGGAAAATGAGGTCGGGGAACGATGCTGGTTAAAGAGGAAATTAACGCAATATTAAGGAAGGACATTAGCTTGGATGGTGTGGACTCTGTATGGATAGAGCTGCAGAATACCAAAGGGCAGAAAACACGAGTGGGAGTTGTGCACAGACCACCAAACAGTATTAGTGAGTTTGGGGACAGTATCAAAGAAGAAATTATTGATGCGTGCAATAAAGATACAGCAGTTATCATGGGCGACTTTAATCTACATATAGATTGGGCTCACCAAACTGGTATAAATACGGTGGAGGAGGATTTCCTGGAGTGTATTAGGGATGGTTTTCTAGACCAATATGTCGAGGAACCAACTTGAGGGCTGGCTATCCTAGACTCAGTGATGTGTAATGAAAAAGGACTAATTAGCATTCTTGCTGTGCGAGGCCCCTTGGAGAAGAGTGACCATAATATGGTAGAATTCTTTATTAAGATGGAGATTGAAACATTTAATTCAGAGACTAGGGACCTGAACTTAAGGAAAGGTAACTTCGATTGCATGAGATGTGAATTGGCTAGAATAGACTGGCAAATGAGACTTAAAAGGTTGACGCTGGATAGGCAATGGCAAACATTTAAAGATCACATGGATGAACTTCAACAATTGTACATCCATGTCTGGAGAAAAAATAAAACGAGGAAGGTGGCTCAACCGTGGCTAATAAGGGAAATTAGGGATAGTGTTAAATGCAAGGAAGAGGCCTATAAATTTGCCAGAAAAAGCAGCAAACCTGAGGACTGGAAGAAATTTAGAATTCAGTAGAGGAGGACAAAGGGTTTAATAAGGAGTGGGAAAATAGCGTATGAGAGGAAGCTTGCTGGGAACATAAAAACTGATTGCGAAAGCTTCTATAGATATGTGAAGAGAAAAAGATTAGTAAAGACAAACGTCGGTCACTTGCAGTCAGAATCAGGTGAATTTATAATGGAGAACAAAGAAATGGCGGACCAGTTAAACAGATACTTTGGTTCTGTCTTCACGAAGGAAGACACAAATAACCTTCCTAATGTACTCAGGGACCGAGGGTCCAGCGAGAAGGAGGAACTGAAGGAAATCTTTATTAGTCAGGAAATTGTGTTCGGGAAATTGTTGGGATTGAAGGCTGATAAATCCCAGGGCCAGATAGTCTGCATCCCAGAATAGTTAAGGAAGTAACCCTCGAAATAGTGGATGCATTGGTGATCATTTTCTAACAGTCTATCGACTTTGGATCAGTTCCTATGGACTGGAGGGTGGCTAATATAACACCACTTTTTTAACAAGAAGGAAGAGAGAAAACGGGTAATTATCAACCGGTTAGACTGACATCAGTAGTGGGGAAAATGCTGGAATCAATTATTATGGATAAAATAGCACAGCATTTGGAAAGCAGTGACAAGATCGGTCCAAGTGAGCATGGATTTAGGAAAGGGAAATCATGCTTGACAAATCTTCTAGAATTTTTTGAGGATGGAACTCGGAGAGTGGACAAGGGAAAACCAGTGGATGTAATGTATTTGAACTTTCAAAAGGCTTTTGACAAGGTCCCACAAAAGAGATTAGTGTGCAAAATTAAAGCACATGGTATTGGGGGTAATGTATTGACATGGATAGAGAACTGGTTGGCAGACAGGTAGCAGGGAGTCGGGATAAATGGGTCCTTCTCAGAATGACAGGAAGTGACTAGTGGGGTGCTGCAGGGCTCAGTGCTGGGACCTCATCTATTTACAATATACATCAATGATTTCGATGAAGCAATTGAGTGTTATATCTCTAAGTTTGCAGATGACTAAGCTGCGTGACGGTGTGAGCTGTGAGGAGGAAGCTAAGAGGCTGAAGAGTGACTTGGAAAGGTTAGGTGAGTAGGCAAATACATGGCAGATGCACTATAATGTGGATAAATGTGATGTTATCCACTTTGGTGGCAAAAACGTGAAGGCAGATTATTATCTGAATGGCGGCAGATTAGGAAAAGGGGAGGTGCAACGAGACCTGGGTGTCATGGTACAACAGTCATTGAAAGTTGGCATGCAGGTACAGCAGGCGGTGAAGAAGGCAAATGGCATGTTGGCCTTCATAGCTGGGGGATTTGAATATTGGAGCAGGAAGGTCTTACTGCATTTGTACAGGGCCTTGGTGAGGCCTCACCTGGAATATTGTGTTCAGTTTTGGTCTCCTAATCTGAGGAAGGATGTTCTTGCTACTGAGAGAGTGCAGCGAAGGTTCACTAGACTGATTCCCTGGATGGCAGGACTGACATATGAGGAGAGATTTGATTGACTGGGCCTGTATTCACCGGAGTTTAGAAGAATGAGAGGGGATCTCAAAGAAACATATAAAATTCTGACGGGACTGGACAGGTTAGAGGCAGGAAGAATGTGCCCGATGTTGGGGAAGTCCAGAACCAGGGGTCAGAGTCTCAGAGATAAGGGGTAAGCCATTTAGGACCGAGATGAGGAGAAACTTCTTCACTCAGAGAGTTGTTAACCTGTGAAATTCTCTGCCGCAGAGAGTTGTTGATGCCAATTCATTTGATATATTCCAGAGGGAATTAGCTGTGGCCTTTATGGCTGAAGGGTTCAAGGGGTATGAAGAAAAAGTAGGAAAGGGGTACTGAGGTGAATGATCAGCCATGATCTTATTGGAATGTAGAAACATAGAAAATAGGTGCAGGAGTAGGCCATTCGGCCCATCGAGCCTGCACCACCATTGAATGAGTTTATGGTTCAACATGCAACTTCAGTACCCCATTCCTGCTTTCTCGCCATATCCCTTGATCCCCCTAGTAGTAAGGGCTACGTCGAACTCTTTTTTGAATATATTTAGTGAATTGGCCTCAACAACTTCCTGTGGTAGAGAATTCCATAGGTTCACCACTCTCTGGGTGAAGAAGTTTCTCCTCATCACGGTCCTAAATGGCTTACCCCTTATCCTTTGACTGTGACCCCTGGTTCTGGAGTTCCCCAACATTGGGAATATTCTTACTGCATCTAACTTGCCTAAACCCGCCAGAATTTTAAACATTTCTATGAGATCCCCTAACATTTGTCTGAACTCCAGTGAATCCAGTCTTTCTTGATATGTCAGTTCCACCATCCCGGGAATCAGTCTGGTGAATCTTCGCTGCACTCCCTCAATAGCAAGAACGTCCTTCCTCAAGTTAGGAGACCAAAATTGTACACAATACTCCAGGTGTGGCCTCACCAAGGCCCTCTACAACTGTAGTAACACCTCCCTGCCCCTATACTCAAATCCCCTCGCTATAATGGCCAACATGCCATTTGCTTTCTTAACCGCCTGCTGTACCTGCATGCCAACCTTCAATGACTGATGTACCATGACACCCAGGTCTCGTTGCACCTCCCCTTTTCCTAATCTGTCACCATTCAGATAATAGTCTGTCTCTCTGTTTTTCAACCGAAGTGGATAACCTCACCTTTATCCACATTATACTTCATCTGCCATGCATTTGCCAACTCACCTAACCTATCCAAGTCACTCTGCAGCCTCATAGCTTCCTCTTCGCAGCTCACACTGCCACCCAACTTCGTGTCATCTGCAAATTTGGAGACACTACATTTAGTCCCCTCGTCTAAATCATTAATGTACAATGTAAACAGCTAGGGCCCTTGCGGTACACCACTAGTCACTGCCTGCCATTCTGAAAAGTACCCATTTACTCCTACTCTTTGCTCCCTGTCTGCCAACCAGTTTTCAATCCACGTCAGCACACTACCCCCAATCCCATGTGCATTAACTTTGCACACTAATCTGTTATGTGGGACCTTGTCGAAAGCCTTCTGAAAGTCCAAATGCACCACATCAACTGGTTCTCCCTTGTCCACTCTATTGGAAACATCCTCAACAAATTCCAGAAGATTTGTCAAGCATGATTTCCCTTTCACAAATCCATGCTGACTTGGACCTATCATGTCATCTCTTTCCAAATGCGCTGCTATGACATCCTTAATAATTGATTCCATCAATTTCACCACTTCTGATGTCAGGCTGACCGGTCTATAATTCCCTGCTTTCTCTCTCCCTCATTTTTTAAAAAGTGGGGTTACATTGGCTATCCTCCACTCCATAGGAACTGATCCAGAATCTATGGAATGTTGGAAAATGACTGTCAATGCATCCGCTATTTCCAAGGCCACCTCCTTAAGTACTCTGGGATGCAGACCATCAGTCCTGGGGATATATCGGCCTTCAATCCCATCAGTTCCCCCAACACAATTTCCCGACTAATAAGGATTTCCCTCAGTTCCTCCTTCTTACTAGAACCTCTGACCCCTTTTATATCCGGAAGATTGTTTGTGTCTTCCTTAGTGAATACCGAACCAAAGTACTTGTTCAATTGGTCTGCCATTTCTTTGTTCCCAGTTATGACTTCCCCTGATTCTGACTGCAGGGGACCTACATTTGTCTTTACTAACCTTTTTTTCTTTACGTATCTATAGAAGCTTTTGCAGTCCATTTTAATGTTCCCTGCAACCTTCCTCTCGTACTCTATTTTCCCGAATCAAACACTTTGTCCTCCTTTGCTACGTTCCAAATGTCTCCCAGTCCCCGGGTTCGCTGCTATTTCTGGCCAATTTGTATGCCACTTCCTTGGCTTTAATCCTATCCCTGATTTCCGTTGATAGCCACGGTTGAGCAACCTTCCCTTTTTTATTTTTACACCAGACAGGGATGTACAATTAAGGGGATGTACAACCCCTTAAGTATCATTCGCCAATCTATCCTCGCCAATTCACGCCTCATACCTTCAAAGTTACCCTTCTTTAAGTTCTGGACCATGGTCTCTGAATTAACTGTTTCATTCTCCGTGGTGGTGCGGCTCGAAGGGCCGAATGGCCTTCGCCTGCACCTATTTATTTCTGCACGCAAAGGGTTGTGGGGGTCTGGAAATCACTGCCTGAAAGGGTGGCAGAGGCAGAAACACTCACCACATTTAACAAGTGCTTGGATGTGACCTGAAGTGCTGTAACCCGCAGGGTTATGGACCCAGAGCTGGAAAGTGGGATTAGGCTGGATAGCCCCTTGTTGGCCGGCGTGGACATGATGGGCCGAATTGGCCTCCTTCCGTGCTGTAAACTTCTGTGATTCTATGAACTCCTTCACAAAGAGTTGAGGTGCGTGTGGGGTGATTTTGGCACATCTTTCCTCACGTGACAACATTTCAAATGTAACTCAACGGCTGTGAAGCGCTTTGGGGCGTTATGAGTTCCTGACAGACGCTGCAGAAATGCAAGTCCTTCTTTGCAAAAGTTCGATGCAAATTCAAAATTCAGGGCAAAAAAAGGGCTCGCCCGGGATTGCTCGCAAATTTCAAGTAACAACCCCAAAGTGAGAATCATACAACTAGACCAACGAGCCAACTGCTTCGCAAATATGGAGATTAAGGCCTTACGAAGTGTTATCTGTTAATAAACCTCCAGTCAAATCTTCTCAGATTATTAAAAGCATTGCCAAAGGAAAAGCATGAGTTTTACCCTCGATCTCAAGGGATATCTTGGTGACTGCAATCAAGAGTTGCCACAACAAAGTAGCACAAATAGAACTTTGATGGGAAGAATGTATTCGCACTACCGTTGTGGTGTCTTTAGACTGTAGAGGCTGCACGGAGATAAAGTGTAACCATTATTGAAGCATTTTTAGTGTATGTTGTTATTCTTGATCTGAGGAGCACATGAGACTGAATCAGTGACTTTGCCTTTTCGACATGTTTTCTGAAGTGCCGCACGGTCCCACTCCTGCAGTCAATGAGCTGTTGGGACGTTAATGTATCCATCATCATCATCATCATAGGCGGTCCCTCGAAACGAGGATGACTTGCTTCCACGCCAAAAAAGGATGAGTTCACAGGTGTTTCAATGAAGGGCCCGAACGACATCCCGAAGGGTGGAAGATGCCTGTGCGTGGATTTTCTTTAGTTGTGATGGCCGTTGCACCCCAGCCATCAAACGGGCTTGACAGAGCGAGGTCTTGGTCCAGTGGCAAGGGTTAAGCAGGTCGACTGGAGACCAGCTCTGCTGCACGGACCTAGTGCACACACATATCGCAGTGTGGGCTGGGCCCGTGCTAACCCTGGGCCCCTGGCCCTGAACTCATGCCTCTCCTGGGCCCTGATCATATCCCACCACAGTCTCTCGCCGTTCCTTCGCCCCGATCTCGCCGCTCCTGCTGTACCTGCCCACGCTCCAATCACCGACCTTGACCTTGATGACGTCAGTCTTCGCTGCCGCCGCTCTCCTGCACCGGCTCGCGCTGCTCCCTGGTGTCGTCTCCCGGTAGCTCCAAGCTGCTCCCAGGGCCGCTCGCCGTTCCTTTTATGGCCCAGACCTGCCGCTGATGTTCTTCCGTTCGTGTATCCAGGCTGTGGGTGGCCACCCCGAGCACAGCAGAGGGTTTTCTGCATTAGATCTGGGTGGGGACAGTATATTTCCCCTTCTCTCTTCCTCTTGTCTTTATCCCTGTGCTTTTATTGCTCTATTTATTCCCCCTGTCTCAGTTTCTAGTGTTTAAAAGGGAACAAAAGATGAAATGGGTATCACTGTGGAACAATTTCTCTCACTCAAAGTTAGACGCACTACCGTTGCACCATGAGGGCTAGGTAGCTCGCCATTGATATTCAGGTTCAAATAAGAATATATATAAATAAATCTACATGTATCATAACTGTTCCCTGGTGGTCGAGGGGTTAAGATCCAGCGCACTAACCTGGTTTCAATTGTCGATGAATTCATTGCATAAAAATAATTGAGTTCTGTGAGATGATTAATAATTGCTTTAATCACCATGAATACCAATACTTTCTGTGATAGACCGAGCTTACAGACGATCTGGCTTCTCCTGCCCTTTGCCGGGCACGTGTTCCGGGTTTAATTTTGTAAACTGGGTGAGTTCGCTGATCGCGGGGAGACGGTAGGAGCCTCTGTGGTCCCCCTGTGAGGATGTGGAAGTTAACACAGTGGCTGGGTGATCCGTGACATTTCTCTAAAGGGCAGTGGAGGAGAAGGATTGAGAACTTTCAGTGTGGGACAGAAGTTGTTTCAGGTGAGCCAACACATTCCTGATCAGCACAGAGGGAGCTCACTGGTCAGATCCCCTCTGTTGTGCCAGCTGTGCCAGAGGTTCCTGTCGTGTCGTGGTTATCACGTGTGCTTATCACATTTGCATTACACATTAAAGGTATGAGGTTCGATCCCGGGAAGGAGCATTATGTTTTAACTTGCTATAGACGAACAATCAGAGGCGAGTTTCGTCTCCTGGAAAATGCTGCCTGACCTTCTGAGATTTCCAGCATTTGCTGTTGTTATTTGCTATTTATTCTCCTGGCAAAAGGGATCCCTTATTCCTTAAATGTTCTTTATTTCACTTCAATAAACAGATAACTTTCAGTAGAGAAAACGGATCCACCGGGGACCTTTCGCGTGTGAGGCCAACGTGATATCCGCTACACTGCAGCCCATCAAAGGGCGAAAAACCACTGAATATAAAGGATGAGCTCACAAATATCAGGGGCAGTGCAGTCTGGTCAACGTCAAACCCTCCTTTCTTATTCATCAGAGGCATGAACGCGAGTCAGACGCCAAAAAGTTTAATTACACACACAAATACAAGTAACACTTCCAAATCTTTTCACTGTAAAATTCTTAAACTTTATTTGAAATCCTACTGCGTTGAATCTGAAAATGAGCACCGTGGGCTTTTATCTTCACTGCTGATTCTATTTTCTGTGCATGGTCGGAATAACCGGTGCTATTAAATTTGACAGAAGTTGCCCCAGATTCCTGATGTCATCGGCAATGAAGATTTTGAACCAGATCCTAGAATACACTGTGTAAAATGGAACAACATGCAGAATAAAAAAAGAACATAAGAAATAGGAGCAGGAGTCGGCCATACGCCCCTCGAGCCTGCTCCGCCATTTAATACGATCATGGCTGATCCGATCATGGACTCAGGTCCACTTCCCTGCCCGCTCCCCAAAGCACAAGACAAATGATTGAAGTATCGACTGTCCCTCAGTTGGCATTTCATTCATTGTGCAAAAGAAAGTGAGGGGTTAATTAATGATGCTTTCCCGTGAAAGCAACACAAAAGTTTAAGAAAAAAACATACAGTGACTGGGAGGTGAGCGCTGCTTCTGACACCAGGTGGGAATGGGCGGAGATTTTAAAGCTCCTTGTATTGTGACACCTTCATATAGACGAACATCTGAGTCTTATGATGTAGACCTCGTGGCGCAATGGTAGCGTGATTGATTTCAGTTCCGAAGGTAGCGTGTTTAAATCACATCAGGGTTACTGTACTTTTAGATATTGTTCTTCCAGAATTAATATTTTCTTTGCTGTTTGGCAATAACCAGACCCTTGCTCCAAGGCCTGTCTCACTGTTTCCCCGGTGTCAGACAGAGATACACCTGCTGCCCTCATTTATTTCATGTGACAGGATACAAAAGTTAAAAATCAACCTGCAGATGGCCACAAACAGCATTAAATAGTCAGGATGGCCGAGCGGTCTCAGGTGCTGTATTCAGGTTGCAGTCTTCTCTCGAGTTCTGTGTTTAAATCTGACATTTCTTATTTTTAATCATGAAGTGAAACTCTTTGTTTGACACCACGATCAACTCCTTCAAAGTGGGATTCAGCAGTTCACCTGCTCGCTTAACATTTCCGTCTGACCTGGTGCTGAAAGTGGAGATGTTTCCACAGTGTAGCGGTTAACACGTTCGCCTCACACGCGAAAGCTCACCGGGTGGGAATATTTTCTGGAGCTATCTCCTCATGCATGCTCAGGGGCGAGTTTGTTCTCCTGTGAAAGGTCATAAGGTCATAAACATGTAAGGATTAGGGGCCGGAGTCGGCCATTCGGCCCCTCGAGCCTGGTCCACCATTCAAGAAGATCTTGGCAGTTCCTTGACAGCAAGTTTAAACATCTGGGGTGGAGCCAACAGGCACCTGGCTGCAATCAACGACAAAAACGTCTATTTGGTGGAAGCCCCATGAGATCAATCGGTCGAGCATGAGATTCTTAATCTCGAATGTGGGGGTTCGAGCCCCACGTTAACTGTTAAAGCATGTCCCAATTTGCACAGTGTGTTTTCGGTGTCTGGTTCAAAATGTTCATTGCTGGTAACATCAACAGGAGACTGGGGAAACAGTGACAAAGACTTTAGAGCAAAGGTCTGGTTATTGTGAAACACCAAAGGAAATATAAATTCAAGAAACATAGAAAATAGGTGCAGGGGTAGGCCATTCGGCCCTTTGAGCCTGCACCGCCATTCAATGATTTCATGGCTGAACATGCAACTTCAATACCCTATTCCTGCTTTCTCGCCATAGCCCTTGATCCCCCTAGTCTGAAGGACTACATCTAACTCCTTTTTGAGAAGAATAACCTCGAAAAGAAATATGACCCCGACACCCAGGAAGAAGTGTTCAGGCAGAAGATTAAATGCTGCATTCCTCTGTTCAAAAAATTCCTTTCACAAACATTTCTCTGACCGTAACTGCTCAAAACAAAAATGTTCCTTTCAAAGTCATTAAACTTCCGAATTTCTGCGCCCCCCGAATCTCCTGAATCAGATGCCTCGAGTTTTGCCGACTCAATCCATGTCCCTTTGAAATGTTCTGCTTCCACCCACACTATAAAATGTGCCACTAACTTATAGAATCATGGAATGGTTACAGCACGGAAGGCCATTCGGCCCGTCGAGCCCGTGCCGACTCTCAGCGAGTCCCACTCCCCCGCCTTTTCCCTGTAGCCCTGCAATGGTTGTTCCTTCAGACACTGATCCAGCTCCCGTTTGAAAGATAAGGTTGAGTCGGCCTCCACCGCCCTTTCAAGCAGTGCATTCCAGATCCTAACCACTCGCTGCTCAATGGTCACCTCGTGTTCCTATGTGTAAAGTCTGGGAAACACTCGATCAATTCCTGCCACACTAACAGCCTTCCTAAATATAGCACCGTCTTTCTATTCTCATAAAACCAGGTCCTGAAGTATAGGCCAGCTGTGTAGGTTAAAGCTCTGGTTATGTTCCGAACATTGCTGTAGTGTTTCCGTAATGAAGTGGTTATTAGATTCTCATCACACGCGAAATGTCCCTGGTTCGAAACTGCGCGGAAACATCTTGAAAACATGTTCAATTAAATATTTGAAGAAATGGATTTATTCATATTAGTGGTTCAATATTAACAAAAAACAATGTCCCACAACCTTGTTAAATTTTCTGATATCTCTGTTCAGTTCTGTATACACTCAAACTGAATGCTCATAAAAATACTGGAGTGGGAACTCACTGGATAACAGCACAGCTGGCAATGTTTGTGGAATATGTTCGCGCAGCCAAAACGCACAATGACAACCTGAAATCGTTCAGCACCGAATCCACGGGGAAAAACATTCAAATGCTTCGTCCCTGGGTGGGCTCGAACCACCAACCTTTCGGTTAACAGCCGAACGCGCTAACCCATTGCGCCACAGAGACTGACATAATTACACACTGCAAGACATCCCAAACCAGGGTGTCAGTCAGTTAAAGTTCAGATTGCTCTGACCGGGATGGAACTTTTCCACTCTCAGTTGTACTTTTCCCAAGTAAAGGGTGGGACGTTCATTGTGGATGTGTGGAAGCAGTCTGGTCCCACAAACTGCAGACACTTCCATGTCACCACCAACCAGCTCTCCCACAACCGGTGTGATTTACCTTCCAGCCTTCCGGTGCCTTGTCTGTGACGAAGTATTCTGATTGTCCTGAAGCCGGTATTAGGTATTAATTCCTTTTCAGGTCCTGACTGCGGACAGTTCAATTCACCGTTTCTTTGCTTGGTGAAATTTCAAAGATTGAAAGCAACGCACATCAACCACAAACCTCGTCACCTACTCGCTAACTCGACAAACTTTGCATTTTCTTTCCATGCCAAGCATTTTACATGAATACATTGCAATGCCAACGCACTTTTTACCTGGCAAGACTGAAGTACAAGCTGTGATGAACAGTGTGAAACAGAAACAGCTACTTGTAAAACCATAGCCTCGATGGCATCTGTGTGAATTGTTCTGCATCGATAATTAGCAGAGAGCAAAGAGAGGAAACTGATGGTGTGGATGAGAAAAGGCCGAGCCAAAGTGTACTGTTGGAGATGATTTTGTTGTTTTTGAGAATTGTTTCAAAGATTTTACTGTGGTTGGTTCCATAGTGTAATGGTGAGCACTCTGGGATCTGAGTTCAAATCTCGGTGGAACCTGATTCCTTGTTGTCCCAGCTGCTGAAAATTTGGGACAAACAAGTGAAAGACACCTGGTGCTGGTGGGCAGTTTTGTTGCCTTTGTCATTGATGCTTGATCTACAAGTCTAGTTATCAAATCGTGTGCTCAACCATCAGTTACCTGTTACAAAATGTTGTAAACAGCTGTCTTGCTCTTTTCGCTTCGTTGCTTTTAACCTCGAATTACCCGCACACACTCCGTTGTAGTAAAGGCAGGATCGGGTCTTTTATTTAAACATTCATACCAAACAAACCAAGTATAAAAGTTACTGAGAACACTTCACAAAGGCAGCTTGCTTCGATTTCCGTGGCTGCTTGAGACACACACATTCCGAATGTCCAGTGTCTCTGGTGTCTGCGTGTGTGAGTCTTATCTTTATACTCTTATTCTTTCCATTCAGACAATCCTGACTAACTGCTTTCTGAATCTTTTAACAGACAGACTTAATATTGCTTGTTTAACCTACAGATGTCATTAAATTGTAACAAAGGTACAATCAAATATTTAACATACAGACAATGACCAGTTACTCATTTCAATGGCTGAAGGCACCACATTGTCTAACAGTCTCTTTCCATCCAAACTTCAATCTTCCTGTTTTTTAATCCAAACTTCAGACTGCGTGCTGAAGCAAAGAGTTCAGCAATGCGGGACCGTGCTCCCACATTCCCCCACTTCTTCTCCTCGCCTCTCTGCAGGTCTTATCTGGGTAACATACATTTGCATGGTGGCTCGAGCTCGTTCAACAGCATTGTCCAGTTGTTGTCCTTGTTTTCCATCACGACATCCACAGTAAATCAAAATGACCAGCACGACCAGCTGAACCAGCACCAGCATAAGGACAGGGTGTATCATTGTGTTCATCACGCCTGTTGCCGTCGGGCTCCATCCCAACAATGACTCCCACCAGCTCACATGTCCAATCTCGTCCAAAGTTGTGTGCACGTTCTCGATTTCCGCAGTGTGATGGTTATGTCCACAACGATTGCTTGATTCAAACTCTGTAGCTGTTGAAATGTTGTATTCCATTTCCGTATTTCCTTCTTCCAAATAGCAGCACGCTTCGGGTCAAAGTAGGGTTGTTGTAGATTCAGATTCTCAGGATGCCATTTTAAAGTCCGTTGGTCTGTGATCACCATATCCATTTTTACTTAAAAGTCAATTTTCAATTTTTGATGTTTCCAACTGAATTCCATGCTGTTTACATTCAGAAATGTAAACTCACAATCGGTGTCTTCGACTAAGTCTGTTACCCTCTGCACAGGTTTTAACAATTTCCTCTGCTTTGTGGGAGAAGTGTAACAACATAGAGTAAAGGATGACGGAAATGCTGAATAGTTAGTCGAGAGACCCAGTCCTTCCCTCAGTTCACCCTTCGGAACTGCTGTAATTCACTCTCTCGACATTTGCAACGATCCAACTTCTATTTCACATCCTTAAAGATCATGTTTGTAACTCCCACATTTGAGCTTTTCACTGAACATCTCATCAGTTCTGAGACAGCCCATTCCTGCAGAAACTTTAAATGTTTCTGAACAAGCTTCTCCCACTGCTTTCATCTCTGACTGTTCAGTAACTGCTCCTCGTGTATCTGGGGTGTTGGGGAACTGTCTCTGAAGAGGGGAATCCCCTTCCTCCAGGAGCACCTTCATTTGTCCGGCTGACCCTGTGTCCATTTCCCGCTGCCCTTCCACACAAGCCTCGATAAGAGTATGGCCACCCCTATCCTGAAGTAAGGGTCCTAAAGGAACGACATGTGTGGTTGAGGCGCGGCATCCCTATAGGTATCCTCCCTCACCTGCGGAATCTGCCTCCAACCTCAGCAACTGAACCGAGGTATCATTCCTGTCTGTGTCTCCAGCTTCTCTTTCCTGATTCTTCAACTTTTCTTTTAACTTTTCTAAGTCTTTAGCCAGTCTATCCCTGTCCTCTATCAACTGACGGCCACCACCTGGTCCTGCTCCTTTTATGTGATTCCTCGCGGGATTCATCCACTCAGGCACTTCTGCCTTCCATCGCTGTAACCCCTGTCTCACTTCCATGACTGAAATTCCTGCAGTTCCCTGATACAAGCTTTCTACCCTTGCCAACCATTTATCAAAACGTTCGTCCCCACCCCAGGCATCTACTTCCAGAACTACTGACGGGGGTAGGAGAGTCAAAATGATCTCTCCATGTGTACCATCCCTGTAATGACTGATATCAATCCAATTACTTCCCAAACTTTTACACAACTGGAATATACGTTCCCCAGCTTTTCTGGGTCCTTCCCCTGGTAATAATGCAATCCGCTTTATTAACTGTGGCCCTGAGAGAGTAACAAAGATTGTAGCTATTATTCTACCAAGCATGAGACCTGGAAGTTGTTTCAAAACCTACTACCTTTCCCCGGTGATTCCCTAAAGCTCACAGAACCATGTGAACCCTCGGTTTCTCTGATATGTTCCCAGACTGCCACCATCCCAGAATATTACACCACCACTGGGCAAACTTATTAAGATCCTGAAGAGGTGCAGGTCCCACTTCACTAAGGATAGCTCTCATGTCCTGTAACTTGACCCCTCCTCGCTCATACCAGGTATCCCCAAAACCACTTAAGGTCGTGTTCCCTTCACGAGCTCCACAGGGAGTAGAGGAATCATGTACCTGCTCTGGCCTTGTCCGCTCGAGCGTGCTTCCCCCACTCTCCACATTACCGGAAGGTCGTGTGTAATGTTGTGGGGTGTTAAGCGTCTGAGTAACCGAAGATGCATTTAAGTGCTCCGCCTCTGATCCTAACGTTGCCACGTGAACCACACGGGTTCGAGGCTCCGAAGTCAGAGAAGATAAAGGAGCTGTGGATGGGAACGGTAGGCATTCTCCCTGTCCCTTAATCCCATTTTCAACTCTCAGACCCGGAGAATCCTCCGAATACCACCCGGCGTTATCACTTTCTGTCTCCGCTGGCCAACCTAATACCACCATCTGCTGCAGCTTAGATATTCCTTTCTCTAGATCTTGATTACACTTCTGTTCATCAGCAAGATGCTGATCCAGTGTCAGAACAGTCCTGGCTGCCCCGAGTGCCTGAAATCACCAATTCTCTACTTTTATACTCACTGCTGTTAGCTGCTCTCTGAGTTCTGAGACTTCCCTATCTCGAGCCTCAGCCTCTTCTCCTAACGTTTGAATCCCCAGCATGAGACACTGCAACACTAACGCTTTTCTCTTTTTATCACTTTTTAACCCAAACACTTTAATCTTTTTTAACTGGACACTCTTCACTAAGGACTGCCGTGTCTCTCTCCATCCTCCTGTCATTGTTTCCTGTCTTATCCCATAAGTTCCCCCTTTCGACTCAATCCACTCATTAAGAAATGACTGGAGCTCAACTGAAATACATTACTAACTGAAGATCCCTTTAATCATGACAACTAAGAGAATGCTCACCCCTCGAACTGATGTGTGGGAAACACTTCTTCCAACAACTCAGCCAACTTTCTGTTTCATGTGGGGACTTCGAATAAGCCAACGAACTTTTGAAAATCATGTCGGGATCACCAAAATGTTGCAAACAGCTGTCTTGCTCTTTTCGCTTCGTTGCTTTTAACCTCGAATTACCCGCACACACTCAGTTGTAGTAAAGGCAGGATCGGGTCTTTTATTTAAACATTCATACTAAACAAACCAAGTATGAAAGTTACTGAGAACACTTCACAAAGGCAGCTTGCTTCGATTTCCGTGGCTGCTTGAGACACACACCTTCCAAATGTCCAGTGTCTCTGCTGTCTGTGTCTCTGCAGTCCATAAAAGTCTCATCTTTATACTGAAAAAGCCTTTCAACTCTTATTCTTTCCATTCAGACAATCCTGACTAACTGCTTTCTGAATCTTTTAACGGACAGACTTAATATTGCTTGTTTAACCTACAGATGTGATTAAATAGTAACAAGGTTACACCCAAATACTGAACATACAGACATCATCAAATCGTTTAGTCCTGAGTTTCCATTATTCCCACCGTAACAAGGTACTCAAATATTTAACATCCAGACAATGACCAGTTACACATCTCACTGGCTGAAGGCACCACATTGTCTAACAGTCTCTTTACCATCCAAACTTCAATCTTCCTGATATTTAATCCAAACTTCAGACTGCGTGCTGAAGCAAAGAGTTCAGCAATGCGGGACTGTGCTAACACAGAGCACAGGATTTGACAACTAGACTTGTAGATCAAGCATCAATGACAAAGGCAACAAAACTGCCCACCAGCACCAGGTGTCTCTCACTTGTTTGTCCCAAATTTTAGCAGCTGCGACAGCAAGCATTCAGTTTCCACCGAGATTTAAACTCAGATCGCTGGATTCATGTCCAGAGTGCTCACCATTACACCATGGAACCAACGATGCCAAATTCTTTGAAACATTTCTCAAAAACAAGATCATCTCCAACATTACACTTTGGCTCGGCCTTTTCTCATCCACACCGTCAGTTTCCCCACTTTACGCTCTGCTAATTATCGATGCAGAGCAATTCACACAGATACCGTCGAGGCTATGGGTTCTCAAGTAGCTGTTTCTGTTTCATACTGTTCATCACAGCTTGTACTTCAGTCTTGCCAGGTAAAAAGTGTGTTGGCATTGCAATGCATTAATGTAAAATACTTGGCATGAAAAGAAAATGCAACTTTTTATTGAGTGCAAAACATGCATTGCCTGCATTTCAAAAAGCGTTGCTTATTTCATCCTGCTGAATGCATATTGCACAGATAATCTCAGCACACATTGTGCAGGTAAAGGCAGCATTAGACAACAAACTGATTTCTCCTACGCTGATTTGTAAAAGGTAACTGATGGTTGAGCACACGATTTGATAACTAGACTTGTAGATCAAGCATCAATGACAAAGGCAACACAATTGCCCACCAGCACCAGGTGTCTTTCACTTGTTTGTCCAAAATTATTAAATTATTGACTCTCATTCAGTTAGCATTTCGTTAATTATGCAAATGAAGATCATCGGTTAATTAATGATGTTTTCCGGTGAATGCAGGATAACATTTTACAAACAGCTCCAAAGCGGGGCTCGAACACGCGACCCTAAGATTAAGAGTTTCATACTCTCCCAATTGATCGAGCGGGGCTTCTGCCAAATGCGGGTTTTTGTCGCTGATTGCAGCCAGGCGCCTGTTGGCTCCGCCCCAGATGTTTAAACTTGCTGTCGAGGAACTGCCAGGATCTTCTTGAATGGTGGACCATGCTCGAGGGGCCGAATGGCCTACTCCGGCTCCGAAACCTTACATGTTTATCATCTCATGACTTTTCACAGGAGAACAAACTCGCCACTGAGCATGCATGAGGAGAAAGCTCCAGAAAATATTCCCGCCCGGTGAGCTATCGCATGTGAGGCGAACGTGTTAACCGCTACACTGCGGAAATATCTCCACTTTCAGCACCAGGTCAGACGGAAATGTTAAGCGAGCAGGTGAACTGCTGAATCCCACTTTTGAAGAGTTGGTCGAGGTGTCAAACAATGAGTTTCACTCAATGATTAAAAGCAGAAAGTGTCAGACATTGCATTTGAACCTACTCCTCCACATGCAATTGCAATCCAAACACAGCACCTTTGACCGCTCAGCCATCCTGACTAGGTGCTGCTGTGTTTGGCCACCTGCAGGTTGATTTTGAACTTTTGTGTCCTGTCACATGAAATAAATGAGGGCAGCAGGCGTATCTCTGCCCGACACCGGGGAAGCAGTGAGACAGACCTTGGAGCAAGGGTCTGGTTATTAAGACACAGTAAAGAAAATATTGATTCCGGAATTATCTCAATGGTCAGGAACCCTGACATGATTTCGATAGCAGTGTCCTCATCTCGAGTGAGATGTGTTACCGTTGCACCACTTGCTCTGCACAACGAATATGAGATGTTTATCGATATGAACGTTCCTCAAAATAAGGGCTTTAAAATCCCCGCCCATTCACACTCGGAGTCAGAAGCAGCGCTCACTTGCCAGTCACCGTCCGTTTTTTTGTCGAACTTTTGTTTTTATTTCAGGGGAAAGCATCATTACTGAACCCAATGCCATCTTTTGCACAATGAAAGAAATGCTGACTGAGGGACAGTCGACACTTCAATCATTTCTTCTGTGTTTTGCATGTTAACTGTTAAACCAGATCCCATTTTACACAATTTTTGTCGGGGATTGTTTCAAAATCTTCATTGCTGATGACACCGGGAATCTGGGGCAACTTTTGTCAAATTTAACAGCACCGGTTAATCCTTCCATGCACAGAAAATAGAATCAGTAGTGAAGATAAAATCCCACGGTGCTCATTTTCAGATTCAACATCGTAGGATTTCAAATAAAGTGCAAGAATTTTACAGTGAAAAGATTTGGAAGTGTAATTTGAATTTTTGTCTTTAATGCCGACTTTGTGGCATCTGACTCCCGTTCATGCCTCTGCTGAATAAGAAAGGTGGGTTTGACGTTGACCAGACTGCACTGCCCCTGATATTTGTGAGCTCACCCTTTATATTCAGTGGTTTCTTGCCTTTTGATGGGCTGCAGTGTGGCGGATATCACGTTGGCCTCACACACGAAAGGTCCCCGGTGGATCCGTTTTCTCTCACTGAAAGTTATCTATTATTGAAGTGAAATAAAGAGCAATTAAGGAATAAGGGAGCACTTTTGCCGGGAGAATAAATAGCAAATAAAAACAGCAATTGCTGGAAATCTCAGCAGGTCAGGCAGCATTTGCCAGGAGACGAAACTCGCTTCGGATTGTTCCACGATAGCAACTTTAAACATAATGTTTCCGCCCGGGATTGAACCAGGGACCTTTTACGTAAAAAGCAAACGTGATAACTGCTACACTGCGGAAACCTCTGGCACAGCTGACACAACAGAGGGGAGCTGACCAGTGAGCTCTCTCTGTGCTGATCGGGAATGTTTTGGCTCACCTGAAACAACTTCTGTCCCACACTGAAAGTTTTCAATTCTTCTCCTCCACTGCCCTTTACATAAATGTCACGGATCACCCAGCCACCGTGTTCACTTCCACATCCTCACAGTGGGATCACAGAGGCTCCTCCTGTCTCCCCGCGATCAGCGAACTCACCCAGTTTACAAAATTAAACCCCGAACACGTGTCCAGCAACGGGCAGGAGAAACAAGAGAATCTGTAAGCTCGGTCCGTAACAGAAAGTAATGGGGTTATTCATGGTGATTACAGCAATTACTAATCGTCTCACAGACCTCAATTATTTTTATTTGACAAATTGATCGAGTATCGTTACCAGGTTAGTGCGCCGGATCTTAACCCCTCGACCACCAGGGAACAGTTATGATACATGTCGATATATTTATATATATTTATGTATGAACGTGAATATCAACGGCGAGCTGCCTAGGCCTCATGGTGCAACGGTAGTGCGTCTAACTTTGAGCGAGAGAAATTAATTTCTACAATGAAACCCATTTCATCTTTTGTTCCTTTTTAAACACTAGAAACTGAGACGAGAAATAAATGGAGAAATAAAAGCACAGGGATATCGACAAGAGGAAGAGAGAAGAGGAAATACTGTCCCCACCCAGAACTAATGCAGAAACCCCTCTGCTGCGCTCGGGATGGCCACCCACAGCCTGGATACACTAACGTCCCAACAGCTCATTGACTGTCAGAGTGGGACCGTGCGGCGCTTCAGAAGACAGGTCGAAAATGCAAAGTCACTGATTCGGTCTCGTGTGCTACTGCTACAAAGAATAGATACACACAATAACATGCTTTTCTAATGGTTACACTTTATCGCCATTCTTGTCAAGCAGTTGTTTCGTTGGACCAGGGATATGATTCTCACTTCAGGGTTGTTCATGGCAATTTGCGAGAGATTCCACGTTTAAATACCGAATGAGCCCTTTCATTTTGCATAGAACTTATGCAAACAATTGTTATGTATGTAAACCTGTAAATAGCTTGTTTAACCACCAGAGGGCTCATCCCCTGGAGTCCCAATGGATCCCACAATCCCTTGGGAGCACTTGTACTTAAGGAGGCCTCACAGGCTGGAGAAGCACTCTGGAGACCTGCAATAAAAGACTAAGGTCACAAATTACTTTGAGCTCACAGTATCTGGTCAGACTCTTTATTCATGCACTACAACTGGCGATGAGATACAGATGACGAACCCCACCGCAACGATGCAGAGACCAATGGGCATCCTGGAGAAATTTTCGGAGGGAGATGATTGGGAAACCTTAGTGGAGCGACTCGACCAATACTTCGTGGCCAGCGAGCTGGAAGGAGAAGCATATGCTGACAAAGGAAGGGCGATTCACCTCACTGTTTGCGGGGCACCATCTTATGGCCTCATACAAAAGCTGCTTGCTCCAGCGAAACGCACAGAGAAATCGTATGTTGATTTGTGCACACTGGTCCGTGAGCATCTTAACCTGAAGGAAAGCGTTCTGATGGCGAGGTTCCGGTTCTACATGTACAAAAGGTCTGAAGGCCAGGAAGTGGCGAGCTATGTCGTCGAGCAAAGACACCTTGCAGGCATTTGGAATTTGAAGGACATTTGGAGCACATGCTCAGGGACTTCTTTGTACTTGGCATTGGTCATGAAGTAATACTTCGTAAACTAATTCTAACAGTCGAAACCCCAACCTTGAGTAAAGCTATAGCGATAGCCCAAGCGTTTATCGCCACCAGTGACAATACCAATCAAATCTCTCAGCACACGAGTGCTGTACAAGTACTGTGAACAAAGTAATGTTGTTTTCAAATCGTTACGTATAGGGCAGGCCTCACATGCCTGCAGCTGTACGTCTGCAGATGTCTCAGAGTCCATCATCAAGGGTGATGAATGCTAAGCCATTAACACCTTGTTGGCGCTGCGGGGGTGATCATCGTTTCCATTCACGCCGCTTCAAAGGATACGTTTGCAAGGGCTGTGGAACAATGGGACACCTGCAACGAATGTGCAGGCAAGCTGCAAACCCTGCTAATCCTGCAAACTACTATGTTGTAGAGGAGGGCAGATCCACGGCAGATCACAACGAACCAGAGCATCAGATCGAGGAGGTAGAGGTATATGGGGTGCATACATTTACCACAAAGTGCCCCCGATAATGCTGAAGGTTGAATGAAATGGACTCCCAGTGTCAATGGAGCAAGACATGGACGCGAGCCAGTCCATTATGAGCAGAAAGACTTTCGATAAATTGTGGTGCAGCAAGGCCTCAAGGCCAGTCCTGACTCCCATTCGCACTAAACTGAGAACTTACACAAATGAACTGATTCCCGTAATCGGCAGTGCTACTGTAAAGGTCTCCTACGATGGAGCGATACACAAGTTACCACTCTGGGTGGTACCGGGCGATGGCCCCACGCTGCTCGGCAGGAGCTGGCTGGGGAATATACGCTGGAACTGGAACGACATCCGGGTGCTCTCGCCCATCGACAACATTTCGTCCGCCCAGGTCTTAAACAAATTCCACTCGTTGTTCGAACCAGGCATCGTGAAGATCCAAGGAGCAAAAGTGCAGATCCACCTAATTTCCGGGGCGTGACCGATCCATCACAAAGCGAGAGCAGTACCGTACATGATGAGAGAGAGGGTGGAGACCGAGTTGGACAGGCTGCAACGAGAGGGCATCATTTTGCCGATCGAATTCAACGAGCGGACCAGTCCGATTGTTCCAGTCCTCAAGGGAGAGGGCACCGTCAGATTCTGTGGTGATTACAAAGTAACTATCAAATGTTTCTCCCTTCTGGATCAATACCCACTACCAAAAGCAGACAACCTTTTTGCGACGCTGGCGGAGGAAAGATGTTCACGAAGCTGGACTTGACCTCGGCCTACATGACGCAGCAGCTGGAGGAATCATCGAAGGGCCTCACCTGCATGAACACGCACAAAGGTCTCTTCATTCACAACAGATGCTCATTTGGGATTCGATCAGCCGCGGCAATCTTCCAGAGAAACATGGAAAACTTACTGAATTCGGTCCCGCGCACCGTGGTCTTCCAGGACAACATCTTGGTTACAGGTCGGAACACAGATGAGCATCTGCAGAACCTGGAGGAGGTTCTTAATCGGGTTAATCGCGTGGGGCAAAGGTTAAAATGCTCAAAGTGCGTTGTCCTGGCGCCCGAATTGGAGTTCCTGGGGAGAAGAATTGCGGCGGACGGCATCAGGCCCACCGATTCGTAGATGGAGGCAATCGACAACGCACCAAGGCCACAGAACGTGACAGAGCTGCGGTCATTTCCAGGACTCCTGAACTACTTTCGTAACTTCTTACCGGCTCTCAGAACACTGTTCGAACCACTGCACGCTTTACTGCAAAAAGAAAACGAATGGGTATGGGGCAAAAGCCAAGAAAATGCCGTTGTAAAAGCTAGAAAACTGTTATACTCAACCAAATTGCTTATGCTGTATGATGCATGTAAGCGTTTGGTGCTAGCATGTGATGCGTCGTCATACGATGTTGCGTGTGTATTGCATCAAGCTCATGAATCTGGGAAATTGCAACTGGTTATTTATACATCCAGGAGTCTGTCTAAGGCTGAGAGGGCCTACAGCATGATCGAAAAAGAAATGTTAGCATGTGTTTATGGAGTAAAAAAAATGCATCAATATCTGTTTGGGCTCAAATTTGAATTGGAAACTGAACATAAGCCACTTATTTCCCTCTTTTCTGAAAGTAAGGGGATCAATACAGATGCATCGGCCCGCATTCAGAGATGGGCGCCCACATTGTCCGCATACAACTACGCCATCCGCCACAGACCAGGCACAGAAAACTGTGCCGATGCTCTCAGTAGGCTGCCATTGCCCACCACAGGGGTGGAGATGGCACAGCCCCCAGATTTAGTTATGGTAATGGAAGCATTCGAGAGTGAGCAATCACCTGTTACCGCCCGACAGATTAGAACCTAGATGAGCCCGGATCCCTCATGTCCTTCGTAAAAAACGGTGTGCTCCACGGGAGTTGGTCTAGTGTTCCGTTAGAGATGCAGGAAGAAATAAAGCCGTACCAGCGGCGCAGAGATAAAATGTCCATACAGGCAGACTGTATCAAGTAGTGGTGCCAAAAAAGGACAGGGACACTTTCATTAGTGATCTCCACAGTACCCACCCAGGCATTGTAATGACTAAAGCGATAGCCAGATCACACATGTGGTGGCCCGGTATCGATGCGGACTTCGAGTCCTGCGTTCACAGATGTAATACATGTTCGCAGTTAAGCAATGTACCCAGGGAGGCGCTGCTAAGTTTTTGGTCTTGGCCCACCAAACCGTGGTCTAGGGTACACATCGACTATGCAGCCCCATCTTGGGTAAAATGTTCCTTGTGGTTGTAGATGCGTACTCCAAGTGGATTGAATGTGAGCTGATGTCCGCTGCCACCATTGAAAGCTTGAGGATCATGTTTGCCATGCACGGCCTGCCTAACATTCTTGTCAGTGACAATGGGCTGTGCTTCACCAGTGCTGAGTTCAAAGAGGTCATGACACTCAATGGGATCAAACATGTCACATCTGCCCCGTTTAAACCAACATCCAATAGTCAGACAGAGAGAGCAGTGCAGCAATCAAGCAGAGCTTGAAGAGGGTAACTGAGGGCTCACTGCAGAGTCACCTATCCCGAGTCCTGCTTAGTTACCGCACAAGACCCCACTCGCTCACAGGGGTTCCCTCCGCGGAACTGCTCAAAAAAAGGGCACTTAAGACAAGGCTCTCGTTAGTTCACCCTGATCGATACAAACAGGTAGAGAGCAGGCGGCTTCAAGAGAATACATGTCATGATCAAGTAAATGTGTCACACGAAATCGAGATTAATGATCCTGTATTTATGTTGAACTATGGACAAGGTCCCAAGTGGCTTCCCAGCACTGTCGTGGCCAAAGTTGGGAGTAGGGTGTTCCTGGTCAAACTTTCATATGGACTCACCTGCAAGAAACACTTGGGCCAAACCAAACTCAGATTCATGGACTATCCAGAACAACCCACAATAGACTCTACATTTTTCGCTCCTCAACACACACACAAGTGGCACTCAACCCAGCGGTTGACTACGAAGCAGAACCCATCACCCGCAGCAGCCCAGGAGGACTCACCACACCCAGCAGGCCAGCGAAGGCCCAACAAATGATTCACCAAAACCAGCATTTGCACCGAGACGATCAGACAGGGAAAGGAAGGCCACAGATTGACTCAAATTTTAAATAGTTACACGACTGACTTTGGGGAGGCTGGGGGGAGCGATGCGGGGGGAGTGTTGTTACATATGTAAACCTGTAAATACCTTGTTTAACCATCAGAGCGCTCATCCACTGGAGTCCCAAGGGATCCCACAATCCCTTGGGAGCACCTGTACATCAGGAGGCCTCACAGTTTGGAGAGGCACACTGGAGACTTGTAATAAAGGACGACGGTCACACCTTACTTTCAGTTTGCAGTATCTGGTCAGATTCTTTATTCAAGACATAACACTCTGTATTTAGGAGACTGGTTTAAAATGTTTATTGCTCATGTGACAAGGAATCTGGGGCGACTTTTGTTCAATTTATTTCACGGCAAAAATAGTCTCAAAAATCACATTCCGCCCGGAATCCTTTCGCGTGTGAAGCGATCGTGATAACAACGAGGCTACGGAAACACTGCGGATAAAATGATGTTAGGAGCATAACCAGATGTTTAAACTTGCTGTCGAGGAACTGCCAGGATCTTCTTCAATAGTGGACCAGGCTTGTGAGGCCGAATGGCCTACTCTGGCCCCTAATCCTTCCATACTTATGATCTTATGACCTTTCACAGGAGAACAAACTTGCCCCTGAGCATGCATGAGGAGAAAGCTACAGAAAATATTCCCGCCCAGTGAGCTTTTACTTGTGAGGCAAATATGTGAACCGCAACACTGCGGAATCATCTCCACTTTCCAGCACCTGGTCAGACGGAAATGTGAAGTGAGCAGGTGAACTGCTGAATACCAGTTTTTAGGAGTTAGTCGTCGTGTCAAACAATGAGTTTCACGAAATGATTAAAAGTAAGAAATGTCAGATTCAAATCCACATCTCCAGAGGAGACTGCGAACAGAACACAGCACCTGAGACCGCTCGGACATCCTGACTATTCAGTGCTGGGTGTGGCCACCTGCAGGTTGATTTTGAACTGTTGTGTCCTGTCACAAGAAATAAATGAGGGCAGCAGGCGTATCTCTGCCTGAAACCGGGGAAACAGTGAGACAGACCTTGGAGCAAGGGTCTGGTTATTGCCAAACAGCAAAGAAAATATTAATTCTGGAAGAACAATTTTCAAAAATACAGTGACCCCAACGTGATTTGAACACGCAACCTTCTGATCTGGAGTCAGACACGCTACCGTTGCGCCACGAGGCCTACACAATGTGTTTGAGATGTTCATCTATATGAAGCTTTCACAACACAAGGGGCTTTAAAATCCCCGCCCATTCCCACCAGGTGTCAGAAGCAACGCTCACCTGCCAGTCACCATATGTTTTTTTCTTAAACTTTTGTGTTGCGTTCATGGAAAAGCATCATTCATTAACCCCTCACCTTCTTTTGCACAATGAAAGAAATGCTAACTGAGGGCCAGTCGATACTTCAATCATTTGTCCTGTGCTTTGCGGAGCGGGCAGGGAAGTGGACCTGAGTCCATGATCGCATCGGCCATGATCGTATTAAATGGCGGAGCAGGCTCAAGGGGCGTATGACCGACTCCTGCTCCTATTTTTTTTGTTCTTATGTTCTTCTGCATGTTAACCCATTTTACACACTGTATTGCCGATGTCAACAGGAATCCGGGGCAACTTTTGTCAAATTTAACAACACCGGTTATTCCTTCCGTGCAGAGAAAATAGAATCAGTAGTGAAGATAAAATCCTACGGTGATCATTTTCAGATTCAATGCAGTAGGATTTCAAATAAAGTGAAAGAATTTTACAGTGAAAAGATTTGGAAGTGTTACTTGTATTTGTATCTTTAATTAAACTTTGTGGCATCTGACTCCCGTTCATGCCTCTGCTGAATAAGACAGGAGGGTTTGACGTTGACCAGACTGCACTGCCCCTGATATTTGTGAGCTCATCCTTTATATTCAGTGGTTTCTCGCCCTTTGATGGGCTGCAGTGTAGCGGATATCACGTTGGCCTCACACGCGAAAGGTCCCCGGTGGATCTGTTTTCTCTCACTGAAAGTTATCTATTTATTGGTTAAATAAAGAGCAATTCAGGAATAAGGGAGCCCTTTTAACACGAGAATAAATAGCAAATAACGACAGCAAATGCTGGAAATCTCAGCAGGTCAGGCAGCATTTTCCAGGAGACTAAACTATCCTCCGATTGTTCCCTTTTCGCAAGTATAAACATCATGTTTCTACCCAGAATCAAACCGGGTACTTTTCACGTATAAAGCAAATGTGATAACCACTACACTACAGAAACCTCTGGCACAACAGCCCCAACAGAGGGGAGCTGATCAGTGAGCTCCCTCTGTGCTGATCGGGAATGTGTTGGCTCACCTTAAACAACTTCTGTCCCACACTGAAAGTTCTCAATCCTTCTCCTCCGCTGCCCTTTACAGAAATGTCACGGATCACCCACCCACCGTGTTCACTTCCACATCCTCACAGTGGGGCCACAGAGGCTCCTACCGTCTCCCGGCGATCAGCGAACTCGCCCAGTTTACGAAATTAAACCCCGAACACGTGCCTGGCAAAGGACAGGAGAAGCCAGATAGTCTGTAAGCTCGGTCTATCGCAGAAAGTATTGGTATTCATGGTGATTACAGCAATTATTAATCGTCTCACAGACCTCAATTATTTTTATGCGATGAATTGATCGAGAATTGAAACCAGTTTAGTGCGTCGGATCTTAACCCTGCGACCACCAGGGAACGGTTATGATACATATAGATATATTTATATATATTTAAATATGAACCTGAATATCAACGACTAGCTACCGAGACCTCATGGCACAACGGTAGTGCGTCTAACTTTGAGTGAGAGAAATTGTTCCACAGTGACACCCATTTCATCTTTTGTTCCCTTTTAAACGCTAGAAACTGAGACAAGGGGAATAAATGGAGAAATAAAAGCACAGGGATAAAGACAAGAGGAAGAGAGAAGGGGAAAGATACTGTCCCCACACAGAACTAATGCAGAAACCCCTCTGCTGCGCTCGGGGTGGCCACCCACAGCCTGGATACACGAACGGGAGAACACCAGCGGCAGGTCGGGGCCATAAAAGGAACGGCGAGCGGCCCTGGGAGCAGCTTGGAGGTCCCTGGAGACTACTCCAGGGAGCAGCGCGAGCTGGTGCAGGAGGGCGGCGGCAGCGAGGAGTGGCATCATCAAGGTCCAGGTCGGTGATTGGAGCGTGTGCAGGTACAGCAGGAGCGGCGAGAACGAGGCAAAGGAGCGGCGAGAGACTGTAGAGGGACGTGATCGGGGCCCAGGGGAGGCATGAGTTCAGGGCCAGGGGCCCAGGGTTAGCACGTGCCCAGCCCACACTGCGATATGTGTGTGCACTGGGTCCGTGCAGCAGAGCTGGTCTCCAGTAGTCTTGGATAACCCTTGCCACTGGACCAAGACCTCGCTCTGTCAAGCCCGTGTGATGGCTGGGGTGCAACGGCCACCACACGTTAAAAAAATCCACGCACAGGCATCTTCCACCCTTCGGGATGTAGTTCGGGTCCTTCATTGAAACACTTGTGAACTCATCCTTTTTCGTCATGGATTCAAGTCATCCTCGTTTCGAGGGACCGCCTATGATGATGATGATGATGGATACATTAACGTCCCAACAGCTCATTGACTGCAGGAGTGCGGCGCTTCAGAAGACATGTCGAAAAGGCAAAGTCACTGATTCCGTCTCATGTGCTCCGCCGATCAAGAACAGCAACACACACTAAAAATGCTTCAATAATGGTTACATCTTATCTCCACATTTTCTGAGCAGGTGGTTTGTTGGTCTCGGGATATGATTCTTGCTTCGTGGTTGTTACTTGAAATTTGCAGAAAGATCCTGATTTCAAATCCCAGACCAGCCTTGAGTTTGCATCGAACTTTGGCAAAGAAGGACTTGCATTTCTGCCGCGTCTGTCAGGAACTCATGACGACCCAAAGCGCTTTACAGCCGTTGAGTTGCCTTTGAAATGTTGTCATGTGACGAAAGATGTGCCAAAATCACCTCAACTCTTTGCAAACGAGTTCATCGAATCAAAGAAGTTTACAGCACGGAAGGAGGCCATTTCGGTCCATCGTGTCCGCACCGACCAACTCGAGGCTATCCAGCCTAATCCCACTTTCCAGCTCGAGGTCCAAAACCCTGCAGGTTACGACACTTCAGGTGCACATCTAAGCACTTTTTAAATGTGGTGAGGGTTTCTGCCTCTACCACCCTTTCAGGCAGTGAGTTCCAGAACCCCACAACCCTCTGCGTGAAGAAATATCTCCTCTAAACTTTCGACCAATTACTTTAAATTTATGCCTCCTTGTTGTTGACCCCTCTGCTTAGGGAAACAGGTCCTTTCTATCCACTATATCTCGGACCCTCATAATTTTATACACCTCAATGAGGTTGCCCCTCAGGCTCTGTTCCATGGAAAACAAACCCAGCCTATCTAATCTGTCCTCATGGCTAAGATTCTCCACTCCCAGCAACATCCTCGTAAATCTCCTCTGTGCCCTCTTCAGTGCAATCATGTCCTGCCTGTAATATGGCGACCAGAACTGCAAGCAGTACTCTAGCTGTGAGCTAACCTGCCCCACCGACCCCATCTCTTGTATTCTATGCCTCGGCTAATAAAGGCAAGCATTCCATATTTCTTCTCAACCACCTTATCTACCTGGCGTGCTACTTTCAGGGATCTGTGGACATGCACTCGCTGGATTCTGCGGAGGACCCAGCAGATTGGAAAACTGCAAATGTAATGCCCCTATTTAAAAAAGGAGGCAGACAAAAAGCAGGAAACTATAGACCAGTTAGCCTAACATTTGTGGTTGGGCAAATGTTGGAATCCATTATTAAAGAAGCAGTAGCAGGACTGAGAAACATCGAAACAAAGAAAATAGGTGCAGGAGTAGGCCATTCGGCCCTTCGAGCCTGCACCACCATTCAATAAGATCATGGATGATCATTCAGCTCAGTACCCCTTTCCTGCTTTCTCTCCATACCCCTTGATCCCTTTAGCTATAAGGGCCACATCTAACTCCCTCTTGAATATATCGAACAAACTGGCATCAACAATTCTGCGGCAGAGAATTCCACAGGCTAACAACTCTCTGAGTGAAGAAGTTTCTCCTCATCTCAGTCCTAAATGGCTATCCCTTAGACTCCGACCCCTGGTTCTGGACTTCCCCAAAATCGGGACCTGTCCAGTCCCGTCAGAATTTTATATGTTTCCATAAGATCCCCTCTCATTCTTCCAAACTCCAGTGATCTCTCGATCCCTTGATTCCCCGAGACTCCAAAAATCTATCTAACGCAGCCTTGAATATATTCAGAGACTCAGCATCCACAGGCCTGTGGGGCAGAGAATTCCAAAGATTCATATCCCTCTGAGTGAAAACATTCCTCCTCATCTCTGTCTCAAATAGCCGACCCCTTAACCTGAGACTGTACCGCCTGGTTCTAGACACTCCAGCCCGGGGGAAACAACCTCTCAGCATCTACCCTGTCAATCCCCTTCAGAATATTGTGTGTTTCAATGAGATCACCTCTCATTCTTCTAAACTCCGGAGAGTATCGGCCCATTCTACACAATCTCTCAACTTAAGACAGTCGTCTCATCCCAGGAATCAATCTGGTGAACCTCTGTTGTACCACCTCCCAGGCAATTATTTCCTTCCTCAAATAAGGAGACCAAAACTGTGTGCAGTACTCCAAGTGTGGTCTCACCAGGGCCCTGTACAATTGTAGCAAGACTTCCTTACTCTTGTACTGTGCGCTATATATTAGGTACTATGGGGCGAGTGCCCTGTTTTTTTGCTGATTCGACGGTTGTATAAAAAGATATTAAAATTTGACAGTTGCTCGGCAAACATATTTGTATTTCCTTCAGTGTACTCCTTACTCTTCAAGGGCTAGATTTTCCCCAAGCAGTTTTGTCGGCGCACTGACCTCAAGCGCACCGACTTTGCGCGCTGGAAACGGCTCGGGGAAAAACTCACCCCCTCCTGGCCGTTGTGTACAGTCCCCGGAGGCCTGGCGTGCTGTTGATGGTGAAGTGGGGGGCGGAGCCAAATGCCTGCACCGAAAACACTGCCGGCACCTTCGTGCATGGGCAGTAGGGAGAGAAAACTTTGCACTCTGCCATTTTTAAACAGTGTCAAACCCGATGGAAAAAACAGCAGCTTCTCAGCTTCTCCGGTCGCTCAGCGGGCTCGCCCCCCGTTCCTCCCCGATAAAACGCACAGCTCCAGCAGCTGCAACTTCTCCGGTCCACAAGCTCACACTTCTCCGGTGTGTCTTCCCTCCCCTATCCTAGGGATATAGGGACCGAGTGTAATGGAGCCAAGTTTGCTGATGATCCAAAGGTGGGAAAGTCAATTGTGATACAGCAACGAAAATCTCAATTCCGTAAGAGCAATATGGAAAAGTACAGTGACCCCGACGTGATATAAACACGCAGCCTTCTGATCTGGAGACAGACACACGACCGTTACACCACGAGGTCTACAGTGCAGAGTGCCCATGTTTGTATACATGAAGGTTCCTGAAACACAGTTTCATTTACCCTGCATTGGTGCAATGAAAGGGCTTTAAAATCCCCGGCCACTCCCACCGTGGGTCAGACAGCATCAGAAGCAGTGCCCACCTGTCACTCACCCTCTCACGCCCGCTTTCATCACCTGCTGCCCGCGGACTGCAGCAAATCCAGTTCATCATCATCATAGGCAGTCCCTCGAAACGAGGATGACTTGCTTCCACGCCAAAAAAGGATGAGTTCACAGGTGTTTCAATGATGCACCTAATATTCCAGGTCCCGAACTGCATGTTGAAGGGAGGAAGATGCCTGTGCGTGGATTTTTTTAAAGTGTGGTGGCCGTTGCACCCCAGCCATCACGCGGGCTTGACAGAGCGAGGTCTTGATCCAGTGGCAAGTGTTATCCAAGACGACTGGAGACCAGCTCTGCTGCACGGACCCAGTGCCCCCACATATCGCAGTGTGGGTTGGGCCCGTGCTGCCCCTGGGCCCCTGGCCCTGAACTCACGCAGCCCCTGGACCCCGATCACATCCCTCCACAGTCTCTCGCTGCTCCTGCTGTACCTGCCCACGCTCCAATCACCGACCTGGACTTTGATGACATCACTCTTCGCTGCCGTCGCCCTCCTGCACCAGCTCGCGCTGTACCTTGCCGTGGTACACCACCACGCTGCTCCCAGGCCGCCGCTCACCGCTCCTTTTATGGCCCCGACCTGCCGCTGGTGTTCTCACGCAGGTCGGGGCCACCACGCTGCTCCCAGCAAATCCAGTTACACCCCGTGTCACCGCACAATTCTCAGCTGTGATTGTAAGCTGACTATATTTAAAGCTATCGCAGAGTCTGCAAGCAGTGTTCCCTGGTAGTCTAGTGGTTAGGATTCGGTGCTCTCACTGCCCTGGTCTGGGTTTGATTCCTGGTCAGAGAAAGCATTTTTACAGAGCAAGCTGACAAATATAATTCAAGTCTGTGAGATACTGAATAATTGTTTCAATCATCATTAATCCACCCACATGTGTTGCACACTGAAGGAAATACAAATATGTTTGCCGAGTGACTGTCGGATTTTAATAACTTTTTATACAACCGTAGAATCAGCAGAAAAACAGGATATTCGGCCCATAGTACCTAATATTCCGCCCATAGTACAAGAGTAAGGAAGTCTTGCTCCAAATGTACAGGGCCCTGGTGAGACCACACCTGGAGTACTGCGCACAGTTTTGGTCTACTTATCTGAGGAAGGATACACTTGCCTTGGAGGTGGTACAACGGAGGTTCACCAGATTGATTCCTGGGATGAGAGGACTGTCCTATGGTGAGAGATTGTGTAGAATGGGCCGATACTCTCTGGAGTTTAGAAGAATGAGAGGTGATCTCATTGAAACAGACAATATTCTGAAGGGGATTGACAAGTAAATGTTGAGAAGCCCGGCTAGCTCAGTCGGTAGAGCATGAGACTCTTAATCTCAGGGTCGTGGGTTCGAGCCCCACGTTGGGCGATTACTTTTCATTAAACTTTTATATTGCTTTCGCGGGTCAATATCATTAATGAACCCATGATCTTCTTTTGCACAATGATAAAAATGCGAACTGAGGGAGAATTGATAATTTAATGAAATTATCATTAAATTATCATAATTTAATGAAAGCAGTGCCTCAGACCGCTCGGCCGTCCTTACTGTTAGATGCTCCAGTTGCAAGTTATTACTCTGGAAATTTTCAGTCCAGGTGCTTGTTCAGGGCTGCTTCAGCACAGAGGGAGCTCACTGGTCAGCTCCCCTCTGTTGGAAATGCTTTGCCAGAGGTTTCCGTAGTGTAGTGGTTGTCACGTTTGCTTTATATGTGTAAGGTCCCTGGTTCGATCCCAACTGGGAGCATTATGTTTAAACATGCTGTGGATGAACAATCTGAGCCGAGTTTCGTCTCCGAGCAAATGCTGCCTGACCTGCTGAGATTTCCACCATTTATTGATTAAAGTATCAACTCTCCCTCAGTTAACATTTCTTTCATTGTGCAAAAGAAGGTGATGGGTTAATTAATGATGTTATCCCGTGAAAGCAACACAAAAGTTTAACAAATAAACATATGGTGACTGGCAGGTGAGCGCAGCTTCTGACACCCGGTGGGAATGGGCGGGGATTTTGAAGCCCCGTTTATTGCAGAACCTTCATATAGACGAACATCTCAGACTCAGTGTTTAGGCCTCGTGGTGCAGCGGTGGTGTGTCTGCCTCTTGATCAGAAAGTTGCGTGTTTAAATCATGTTGAGGTTCCTGTCCTTTTGGGTTATTCCAGAATTAATATTTTCTTTGCTGTTTCGCAATAACCAGACCCTTGCTCCAAGGTCTGTCTCACTGTTTCCCCGGTGTCAGGCAGAGATACGCCTGCTGTCCTCATTCACTTCATGTGACAGGACACAAAAGTTCAAAATCAAACTGCAGGTGGCCACACATAATATTGAGCAGTCAGGATGGCCGAGCGGTCTAAGTTGCTGCATTCAGGTTGCAGTCTGCTTTGAAAGCGTGGGTTCCGTAGTGTAGTGGTCATCACATTCGCTTAACATGGAAAAGGTTCCCGTTTCAAAACCAGCTGAAAACGTGCTCAATTAAATATGAGAAGCATTGAATAATGTGCATTTCTTGTTCAGTATTAACAAAGCATAATGTCTCCCAGTCCTGCTATATTTACTGAATGCTCTGTACAGTTCGGTACACATTCAAACTCTACAATTTCCAGCCCTGACGATGCAGAAAGCCCATCTCAAAGCTGCACATTCCAGCTGCTTTCAGTTGAGTTGTGAGAGATTATTGACTGATCCTGCAGCTGTGAAAGGGAAAGATGTGTTAGAGGGGTCATCAAACGAGGCCATGTGGGTTGAATTAAAGAACAAAAAAGGGGCGATCACACTACTGGGAGTGCACTTTTGACCCCCAGGCAGTTAGAGGGAGATAGAAGAACAAATATATGGGCAGATTGTTGAGAAGTGCAAAACCTTTCGAGCTGAAATAGTGGAGGATTTTAACGACCCGAATATTAACTGGGAAAATGATAGTGTGAATGGTACAGATGGTGGAGAATTCCTAAAATGCATTCAGGAGAAATTCTTTATCCAGTATGTAACAAGCCCATCAAGGGAGGGGCGGTTCTGGACTGGGTCTTGTGATCGAAGAGGGGCAGGTAGAAGGGGTATCAGTGGGAGAGCATTTTGGTGCGAGTGATCAGACTCAGTAAGGTTTAGGGTAGTTATGGAAAAGGACAAAGGGGACCAGGAATAAAAGTTCTCAATTGGGGTAAAGCCAATTTTGCTGAGCTGAGAAGGAATTTCGCAAAGTTGACTGAGAACGGCTACTTGCTGGTAAATCAGTGTCAGAGCAGTGGAAGGCATTCCCGGAGGAGATCCTGAGGGGACAGAGCAAGTATGTTCCCTTAAAACAAAGGTGGGACTAACAAATCTAGAGCAACCGGCATGTCAGGGGACATACAGGGAAAGTTAACGAAAAAAAGGGAAGCTTATGACAGATACCGATAACTCAATACTGCAGAAACTCTAGAGGTGCAGAGGTGCAATTAAAAAATATATCAGGAAAGCAAAGAGAGAGTATGAGAGAATGTTGGCAATTAAATCTGGTAAAACCCAAAGATGTTTTACAAATACATTAAGAGCATGATGATAAGTAGAGAAAGAGTGGGGCCTATTAGAGTCCATAAAGGGAATCTGTACGCTGAGGCAGAAGACGTGGGTAGGATTCTGAATGAATACTTTGCATCTGATTTCACAAAAGAGAAGGGGGATTTGGACTTTTGAATGAGGGTGGAGAAGTGTGAAATATTAAATGAAATAAACATAGTGAGAGAGGAAGTATTGGTGGTTTAGCAGCTTCGAAAGTGGATAAATCCCCAGGCCCGGATGAAATGTATCTCAGGCTGATAAGAGCAGCAAAAGAGGAAATAGCAGAGGCTCTGACCACCATTGTCCAATCCTCACTGGCTACAGGTGCGGGACCAGAGGATTGGAGCACTGCTAACGTTGTACCTTTGTTTAAAAAGGGAGAAAGGGATTGAGTAAATACAGGCTGGCCAGCCGAACCTTTTACAATTATTTGTAAAAATCCTGAGGGACAGGATAAATCTTCATTTGGAAAGACATGGATTAATCAAGGATAGTCAACATGAATTTGTCAAGGGAAGGTCATGTCTGACTAAGTTGATTGCATTTTTCGAGGAGGTAACCAGGAGGGTTGATGAGGGCAGTGGTATGATGTAATGTATATGCACTTTAGCAAAGCTTTTGACAAGGTCGCACTTGACAGACTGGTTACGAATGTAAAAGCCCATGGGATTCAAGGGCAAAGTGGCAAGTTGGGTCCAAAATTTGTTCAGAGGCAGGAATCAAAGCGTAATTGTTGATGGGTGATTTTGTGATCCAGTGGGATTCCGCAGGGCTCAGTGCTGGATCCCTTGCTTTTTGTGGTATACATCAATGGTTTGGACTGAAATGTTGAGGGTATGAGTAAGAAGTTTGCAGATGACACGAAAACAGGCTGAGTGGTTGATAATGAAGAAGAAAGTCGCGGACTACAGGAAGATATCAATGGATGTTTCAAGGCGCTTTGCAGCCAATGAAGTACTTTTTGAAGTGCGGTCACTCTTGTAGTGTGGGAGACACAGCCGCCAATTTGCACACGGCAGGCTCCTATAGGCAGCAGTGTGATGATGACCAGATCATCTGTCTCTGTGATGTTGATTGAGGGATAAATATTGACCAGGACACGAATCCTGGCCACATTGATCCTCCCACCAGTTCACACTGTTCTCCGAGGGACCAGCGCGATGATACAAAAACAACAAGCGAAGTTGGTAAGCTATCCATGCAGTCCATCGGAATCCAGCCACACCACCTTGTACCACGGGTAACATCTCTCCATGGATTCTGGAATCTGGATCAACAAACCAAAATCACATCTTATAAGGAATTCCGGGAGGTGCTTCAAGCTTTATTACATATATGTTAACATTTTTAAGGTATTTAAACAAATACCGACGTTTTTGAAATGGGCGTCTGGGTGACGTCATCAAAACCCTGGTCGCCATTTTGGAGCGTGAGCAGGAACATCGGCAGGGCCCAGGTAGAGAGGAGTGGGAAGGTCGGGGCGGATGAGCGGTGAGTGTTTGTGGCGAGATGCGGTGAATGTTTATGGTGGAGGAGCGGCGACTGATCGTGGAGGAGGTGCGACAGATGAGGGGACAGGGCCCAGAAGAGCCGAGGGCCCAGGGGCAGCACGGGCCCAGCCCACACTGCGATATGTGTGGGCACTGGGTCCGTGCAGCAGAGCTGGTCTCCTGTCGTCTTGGTTAACCCTTGCCACTGGACCAAGACCCAGCTCTGTCAAGCCCGTGTGGTGGCTAATGTGCAACGGTCAGCCCACGTTAAAAAAATCCAAACAAAGTCATCTTCCACCCCCTCAATTGGATTCAGGACTGGAACATCGGGTCCTTCATCCAAACACCTGTGAACTCATGGAAGCAAATCATCCTCGATCGAGGGACCGCCTATGATGATGATGATCAATGTACTGGTCAGGTGGGCAGAACTGTGGCAAATGGAATTCAATCCAGATAAGTGTGAGGCAATGCAGTTGGGGATGTTTAACAAGGCAAGGGAATAAACATTAAATGGTACGACACTGAAAAGTGTAGAGGAATAAAGGGACCTTGGAGTGCAGGTCCGCAGATCCCTGAAGGTAGCAGGCCAGGTAATTAATGTGGTTAAGAAGGCATATGTAATACTTGCCTTTATTAGTCAAGACATGGAGTACAAGAGCAAGGAGGTTATGGTTGAACTGTACAAAACACTGGCTACACCACAGCTGGAGTACTGCGTGCAGTTCTGGTCACCACATTACAGGAAAGATGTGATTTCACTGGAAAGGGTGCAGAGGAGATTTACTAGAATGTTGCCTGGTCCGGAGAATTTTTGCGATGAGGATAGTTTGGAGATGCTGAAACTGTTTTCCTTGCAACAGAGGTGTCTGAGCGGAGACCTGATTGAGGTGTATAAAATTGAGGGGCCTGGATAGAATGGATCGGAAGGTCCTGTTTCCCTTGGCAGAGGGGTCAACAACCAGGGGGCGTAGAATTAAAGTAATTGGGGGAGGTTTAGAGGAGATATGAGGGGACATTTCATCACCCAGAGGGTGGTGGGGGTCTGGAACTCAATGCCTGAAAGGGTGGTAGAGGGAGGGACCCTCACCACATTTAAAAGATACGTGGATGTGCACTTAAAGTGCCACAACCTACAGAGCTCTGGACCGAGAGCTGGAAAGTGGGATTAGGCTGGATAGCTCTTTGTCGGCCGGCGGGGACACGATGGGCCGAAATGGCCTCACTCTGTGCTGAAACTTTCTGATTCTATGATTCTATTAATATAGATATATTTTTATAAATTATACCATTACCATAATTTTTCCTTGGTGGTCGAGTGGTTAAGATCCCGAGCACTAACCCTCTTTCTATTCTCAATCAGTTTATCGCATGAAAATAATTGAGGTCTGTGAGAGGTTAATAATTGCATACCTCGGGAGCCTATTATCAGCGAGGGCAGGCATCGATGACGAGGTTCAATACTGCCTCCAGTGCGCCAGTGCAGCCTTCGGCCGCCTGAGGAAGAGAGTGTTCGAAGATCAGGCCCTCAAATCTGCCACTAAGCTCATGGTCTACAGGGCTTTAGTGAGACCCGTCCTCCTGTATAGCTCAGAGACATTGACCTTATACAGTGGGCACCTCAAGTCGCTGGAGAAATACCACCAATGATGTTTCTGCAAAATCCAGCAAATCCCCTCGGAGGACAGATGCGCCAACTGAATGCTCATAAAAATACTGGAGTGGGAACTCACTGGATAACAGCACAGCTGGCAATTTTGTGGAATATATTCGCGCAGCCAAAACGCACAATGACAACCTGGAATCGTGCAGCACCGAATCCACGGGGAAAAACAGTTAAATGCATCGTCCCTGGGTGGGCTCGAACCACCAAACTTTCAGTTAACAGCCGAACGTGCTAACCCATTGTGCCACAGTGAATGACGCAATTACACATTGCAAGACATCCCAAACCAGGGTGTCAGTCAGTTAAAGCTTCAGATTGCTATGACCGGGATTGAACTTGTCCACTCTCAGTTGTACTTTTCCCAAGTAAAGGGTGGGACATTCATTGTGGAAGTGTGGAAGCAGTCTGGTCCCACACACTGCAGACACTTCCATGTCACTGCCAACCAGCTCTCCCACAACCGGTGTGATCTGCCTTCCAGCCTTCCGGTGCCTTGTCTGTGACGAAGTATTCTGATTGTCCCGAAGCCGGTATTAGGTACTAATTCCTTGTCAGCTCCTGACTGCGGATATTTCTGTGATTAAACGCGAACACAATGCTAACAGGGACAGTTCTATTCACCGTTTCTTTGCTTGGTGAAATTTGAAAGATTGAAAGCGACGCACATCAACCCCAAACTTCGTCACCGACTCGCTAACTCGACAAAACTTAGCATTTTCTTTCCATGCCAAGCATTTTACATGAATACATTGCAATGCCAACGCACTTTTTACCTGGCAAGACTGAAGTCCAAGCTGTGATGAACAGTGTGAAACAGAAACAGCTACTTGTAAAACCAGAGCCTCGATGGCATCTGTGTGAATTGTTCTGCATCGATAATTAGCAGAGAGCAAAGAGAGGAAACTGATGGTGTGGATGAGAAAAGGCCGAGACAAAGTGTACTGTTGGAGATGATTTTGTTGTTTTTGAGAATTGTTTCAAATATTTTACCATGGTTGGTTCCATCGTGTAATGGTGAGCACTCTGGGATCTGAGTTCAAATCTCGGTGGAACCTGATTCCTTGTTGTCCCAGCTGCTGAAATTTTGGACAAACAAGTGAAAGACACCTGGTGCTGGTGGGCAGTTTTGTTGCCTTTGTCATTGATGCTTGATCTACAAGTCTCGTTATCAAATCGTGTGCTCAACCATCAGTTACCTGTTACAAAATGTTGTAAACGGCTGTCTTGCTCTTTTTGCTTCGTTGCTTTTAACCTCGAATTACCCGCACACATTCAGTTGTAGTAAAGGCAGGATCTGGTCTTTTATTTAAACATTCATACCAAACAAACCAAGGATGAAAGTTACTGAGAACACTTCACAAAGGCAGCTTGCTTCGATTTCCGTGGCTGCTTGAGACACACACCTTCCGAATGTCCAGTGTCTCTGGTATCTGCGTGTGTGAGTCTCATCTTTATACTCTTATTTCTTTACATTTAGACAATCACAGCAAACGGCTTTGTGAATTGTTTAACATACAGACTTAATATTGCTTGTTTAACCGACAGATGTCATTAAATAGTAACAAAGGTACAATCAAATATTTAACATACAGACAATAACCAGTTACTCATTTCAATGGCTGAAGGCACCACATTGTCTAACAGTCTCTTTCCATCCAAACTTCAATTTCCTGTTTTTTAATTCAAACTTCAGACTGCGTGCTGAAGCAAAGAGTTCAGCAATGCGGGACTGTGCTCCCACATTCACCTACTTCTTCTCCTCGTCTCTCTGCAGTTCTTATCTGGGTAACATACATTTGCATGGTGGCTTGATCTCGTCCAACAGCATTGTCCAGTTGTAGAACTTGTTTTCCATCACGCCATCCGCAGTAAATCAAAATGACCAGCACGACCAGCTGAACCAGCACCAGCATAAGGACAGCGTAAATCATTGTGTTCATCACACCTGTTGCCGTCGGGCTCCATCCCAACAATGACTCCCACCAGCTCACATGTCCAATCTCGTCCAAAGTTGTGTGCACGTTCTCGATTTCCGCAGTGTGATGGTTAATGTCCACAACGATTGCTTGATTCAAACTCTGTAGCTGTTGAAATGTTGTATTCCATTTCCGTATTTCCTTCTTCCAAATAGCAGCACGCTTATGGTCAAAGTAGGGTTCTTGTAGATTCAGATTCTCAGGATGCCATTTTAAAGTCCGTTGGTCTGTGATCACCATATCCATTTTTACTTAAAAGTCAATTTTCAATTTTTGATGTTTCCAACTGAATTCCATGCTGTTTACATACAGAAATGTAAACTCACAATCGGTGTCTTCGACTAAGTCTGTTACCCTCTGCACAGGTTTTAACAATTTCCTCTGCTTTGTGGGAGAAGTGTAACAACATGCAGTGAAGGATGACGGAAATGCTGAATAGTCAGTCGAGAGACCCAGTCCTTCCCTCAGTTCACCCTTCGGAACTGCTGTAATTCACTCTCTCGACATTTGCAACAATCCAACTTCTATTTCACATCCTTTAAGATCATGTTTGTAACTCCCACATTTGAGCTTTTCACTGAACATCTCATCAGTTCTGAGACAGCCCATTCCTGCAGAAAATTTAAATGTTTCTGAACAAGCTTCTCCCACTGCTTTCATCTCTGACTGTTCAGTAACTGCTCCTCGTGTATCTGGGGTGTTGGGGAACTGTCTCTGAAGAGGGGAATCCCCTACCTCCAGGAGCACCTTCATTTGTCCGGCTGACTCGGTGTCCATTTCACGCTGCCCTTCCACACAAGCCTCGATAAGGGTATGGCCACCCCTATCCTGAAGTAAGGGTCCTAAAGGAACGATATGTGTGGTTGAAGCACGGCATCCCTATAGGGATCCTCCCTCACCTGCGGTATCTACCCCCGACCTCAGCTACTGAACCGAGGTATCATTCCTGTCTGTGACTCCAGCTTCTCTTTCCTGATTCTTCAGCTTTTATTTTAACTTTTCTAATTCTTTAGCCAGTCTATCCCTGTCCTCTATCAACTGACGGCCACCACCTGGTCCTGCTCCTTTTATGTGACTCCTCGCGGGATTCATCCACTCAGGCCCTTCTGCCTTCCATCGCTGTAACCCCTGTCTCACTTCCATGACTGAAATTCCTGCAGCTCCCTTATACAGGCTTTCTACCCTTGCCAACCATTTATCAAAACGATCGTCCCCATCTACTTCCAGAACTACTGACGGGGATAGGAGAGTCAAAATGATCTCTCTATGTGTACCATCCCCGTAATGACTGATATCAATCCAATTACTTCCCAAACTTTTACACAACTGGAATATACATGACCCAGCCTCCCTGAGTCCTTCCCCTGGTAATAATGCAAGCCGCTTTATTAACTGTGGCCCGAGTGAGTAACAAAGATTTCAGCTATTATTCTACCAAGCATGAGACCTGGAAGTTGTTTCAAAACCTACTCCCGTTCCCTGGTGATTCCCTAAAGCTCACAGAACCATGTGAACCCTCGGTTTCTCTGATATGTCCCAGAATACCACTATCCCAGAATATTACACCACCACTGGGCAAACTTATTAAGATCCTGAAGAGGTGCGGGTCTCACTTCACGAAGGATAGCACTCATGTCCTGTAACTTGACCCCTCCTTGCTCATACCAGGTATCCCCAAAACCACTTAAGGTCGTGTTCCCTTCACGAGCTCCACAGGGAGTAGAGGAATCATGATCCTGCTCTCGCCTTGTCCGCTCGAGCGTGCTTCCCCCACTCTCCACAATACCGGAAGGTCGTGTTTAATGTTGTGGGGTGTTAAGCGCCTGAGTAAACGAAGATGCATCTAACTGCTCCGCCTCCGATCCTAACGTTGCCACGTGAACCACATGGGTTCGAGGCTCCGAAGTCAGAGAAGACAAAGGAGCTGTGGAAGGGAACCGTGGGCATACTCCCTGTCCCTTAATCCCCTTTTCAACTCTCAGACCCAGGGAATCCTCCGAATACCACCCAGCTTTGTCGATTGCTGTCTCCGTGGGCAACCTAAGACCACCATCTGCTGCAGCTTAGATATCCTTTCTCCAGATCTTGATTACGCTTCTGTTCATCAGCAAGATGCTGATCCAGTGTCAGAACATTCCTGGCTGCCCCGAGTGCCTGAAATCACCAATTCTCTACTTCTTTACTCACTGCTGTTACCTGCTCTCTGAGTTCTGAGACTTCCCTATCTCGAGCCTCAGCCTATTCTCCTAACGTTTGAATCCCCAGCATGAGACACTGCATCACTAACGCTTTTCTCTTTTTACCACTTTTTAACCCAAACACTTTAATCTTTTTTAACTGGACACTCTTCACTAAGGACTGCCGTGTCTCTCTCCATCCTCCTGTCATTGTTTCCTGTCTTATCCCATAGGTTCCCCCTTTCGACTCAATCCACTCATTAAGAAATGGCTGGAGCTCAACTGAAATATCCCCTGAGCCTCCCATTACTAACTGAAGGTCCCTTTCATCACGACAACTAAGAGAATGCTCACCCATCGAACTGATGTGTGGGAAACACTTCTTCCAACAACTCAGCCAACTTTCAGCTTCATGTCGGGGACTTCGAATAAGCTAACGAACTTTTGAAAATCACGTCGGGGTCACCAAAATGTTGCAAACGGCTGTCTTGCTCTTTTTGCTTCGTTGATTTTACCGTCGAATTGCCCGCACACACTCCGTTGTAGTAAAGGCAGGATCGGGTCTTTTATTTAAACATTCATACTAAACAAACCAAGTATGAAAGTTACTGAGAACACTTCACAAAGGCAGCTTGCTTCGATTTCCGTGGCTGCTTGAGACACACACCTTCCGAATGTCCAGTGTCTCTGCTGTCTATGTCTCTACAGTCCATAAATGTCTCATCTTTACACTGAAAAAGCCTTTGAACTCTTATTCGTTCCAGTTAGACAATCCTGACTAACTGCTTTCTGAATCTTTTAACAGACAGACTTAATATTGCTTGTTTAACCTGCAGATGTCATTAAATAGTAACAAGGTTACACTCAAATGCTGAACATGCAGACATCATCAAATCGTTTTGTCCTGAGTTTCCATTATTCCCACCGTAACAAGGTACCCAAATATTTAACATCCAGACAATGACCAGTTACTCATCTCACTGGCTGGGAGGCACCACATTGTCTAACAGTCTCTTTACCATCCAAACTTCAATCTTCCTGTTATTTAATCCAAACTTCAGACTGCATGCTGAAGCAAAGAGTTCAGCAATGCGGGACTGTGCTAACACAGAGCACAGGATTTGACAACTAGACTTGTAGATCAAGCATCAATGACAAAGGCAACAAAACTGCCCACCAGCACCAGGTGTCTTTCACTTGTTTGTCCAAATTATTAGCAGCTGCGACAACACACATTCAGTTTCCACCGAGATTTAACTCAGATCGCTGGATTCATGTCCAGAGTGCTCACCATTACACCATGGAACCAACGATGCCAAATTCTTTGAAACATTTCTCAAAAACAAGATCATCTCCAACATTACACTTTGGCTCGGCCTTTTCTCATCCATACCGTCAGTTTCCCCACTTTACGCTCTGCTAATTATCGATGCAGAGCAATTCACACAGATACTGTCGAGGCTATGGGTTCTCAAGTAGCTGTTTCTGTTTCATACTGTTCATCACAGCTTGTACTTCAGTCTTGCCAGGTAAAAAGTGCATTGGCATTGCAATGCATTTATGCAAAATACTTGGCATGAAAAGAAAATGCAACTTTTTATTGATTGCAAAACATGCATTGCCTGCATTTCAAAAAGCGTTGCTTTTATTCATCCTGCTGAATGCATATTGCACAGATAATCTCAGCACACATTGTGCAGGTAAATGCAGCAACAAACTAGTTTCTCCTCCGCTGATTTGTAACAGGTAACTGATGGTTGAGCACACGATTTGAAAACTAGACTTGTAGATCAAGCATCAATGACAAAGGCAACAAAATTGCCCACCAGCACCAGGTGTCTTTCACTTGTTTGTCCAAAATTATTAAATTATTGACTCTCATTCAGTTAGCATTTCTTTAATTATGCAAATGATGATCATCGGTTAATTAATGATGTTTTCCGGTGAATGCAGGATAACATTTTACAAAAAGCCCCAACGCGGGGCTCGAACCCGCGACCCTAAGATTAAGAGTTTCATGTTCTCCCAATTGATCGAGCGGGGCTTCTGCCAAATGCGGGTTTTTGTCACTGATTGCAGCCAGGCGCCTGTTGGCTCCGCCCCAGATGTTTAAACTTGCTGTCGAGGAACTGCCAGGATCTTCTTGAATGGTGGACCAGGCTCGAGGGGCCGAATGGCCGACTCCGGCTCCGAATCCTTACATGTTTATCATCTCATGACTTTTCACAGGAGAACAAACTCGCCCCTGAGCATGCATGAGGAGAAAGCTCCAGAAAATATTCCCGCCCGGTAAGCTTTCGCGTGTGAGGCGAACGTGTTAACCGCTGCACTGCGGAAACATCTCCACTTTCAGCACCAGGTCAGACGGAAATGTTAAGCGAGCAGGTGAACTGCAGAATGCCACTTTTGAAGAGTTGGTCGAGGTGTCAAACAATGAGTTTCGCTTCATGATTAAAAGCAGAAAGTGTCAGACATTGGATTTGAACCCACTCCTCCTCATGCAATTACAATCCAAGCACAGCACCTTTGACCGCTCAGCCATCCTGACTCGGTGCTGCTGTGTCTGGCCTCCTGCAGGTTGATTTTGAACTTTTGTGTCCTAACACATCAAATAAATGAGGGCAGCAGGCGTATCTCTGCCTGAAACCGGGGAAACAGTGAGACAGACCTTGGTGCAAGGGTCTGGTCATTAAGACACAGTAAAGAAAATATTGATTCCGGAATTATCCCAAAGGTCAGGAACCCTGACATGATTTCGATAGCAGTGTCCTCATCTCGAGTGAGATGTGTTACCGTTGCACCACTTGCTCTACACAACGAATATGAGATGTTTATCAATATGAACGTTCCTCAAGATAAGGGCTTTAAAATCCCCGCCCATTTCCACTCGGAGTCAGAAGCAGCGCTCACTTGCCAGTCACCGTCCGTTTTTTTGTTGAACTTTTGTTTTTATTACACGGGAAAGCATCATTACTTAACCCAATGCAATCTTTTGCACAATTAAAGAAATGCTGACTGAGGGACAGTCGATACTTCAATCATTTCTTCTGTGTTTTGCATGTTAACTGTTAAACCAGATCCCATTTTACACAATTTTTGTCGGGGATTGTTTCAAAATCTTCATTGCTGATGACACCGGGAATCTGGGGCAACTTTTGTCAAATTTAACAGCACCGGTTAATCCGAACATGCACAGAAAATAGAATCAGTAGTGAAGATAAAATCCCACGGTGCTCATTTTCAGATTCAACATCGTAGGATTTCAAATAAAGTGCAAGAATTTTGCAGTGAAAAGATTTGGAAGTGTTATTTGAATTTTTGTCTTTAATGGCGACTTTGTGGCGTCTGACTCCCGTTCATGCCTCTGCTGAATAAGAAAGGAGAGTTTGACGTTGACCAGACTGCACTGCCCCTGATATTTGTGAGCTCATCCTTTATATTCAGTGGTTTCTCACCCTTTGATGGGCTGCAGTGTAGCGGATATCACGTTGGCCTCACACGCGAAAGATCCCCGGTGGATCCGTTTTCTCTCACTGAAAGTTATCTATTTATTGAAGTGGAATAAAGAGCAATTAAGGAATAAGGGAGCCCTTTTGCCGGGAGAATAAATAGCAAATAAAAACAGCAATTGCTGGAAATCTCAGCTGGTCAGGCAGCATTTGCCAGGAGACTAAACTCACCTCGGATTGTTCCACTATAGCAACTTTAAACATAATGTCTCCGCCCGGGATTGAAACAGGGACCTTTCGCGTGCAAAGCGAACGTGATAACCACTGCACTACAGAAACCTCTGGCACAGCAGCCACAACAGAGGGGAGCTGACCAGTGAGCTCCCTCTGTGCTGATCGGGAATGTGTTGGCTCACCTGAAACAACTTCTGTCCCACACTGAAAGCTGTCAATCCTTCTCCTCCGCTGCCCTTTACAGAAATGTCACGGATCACCCAGCCACCGTGTTCACTTCCACATCCTCACAGTGTGGCCACAGAGGCTCCTACCGTCTCCCCGCGATCAGCGAACTCAAAATTAAACCCGGAACACGTGTCCAGCAACGGGCAGGAGAAACAAGAGAATCTGTAAGTTCGGTCCGTAACAGAAAGTAATGGGGTTATTCATGGTGATTACAGCAATTACTAATCGTCTCACAGACCTCAATTATTTTTATTTGACGAATTGATTGAGTATTGTTACCAGGTTGGTGCGCCGGATCTTAACCCCTCGACCACCAGGGAACAGCTATGATACATGTAGATATATTTATATATATTTATATATGACCGTGAATATCAACGGCGAGCTGCCTAGACCTCATGGCGCAACGGAAGCGCGTCTATATTTAAGTGAGAGAAATTCTTTTCTACAGTGAAACCCATTTCATCGTTTGTTCCCTTTTAAACACTAGAAACTAAGACGAGGAATAAATAGAGAAATCAAAGCACAACGATTTAGGCAAGAGGAAGAGAGAAGGGGAAATACTGTCCCCACCCAGAACTAATGCAGAAACCCCTCTGCTGCGCTCGGGGTGGCCACCCACAGTCTGGATACACTAACGTCCGAACAGCTCATTGACTGTTGGAGTGGGATCGTGCGGCGCTTCAGAAGACAGGTCGAAAAAGCAAAGTCACTGATTCGGTCTCATGTGCTCCGGCTACAAAGAATAGATACACACAATAACATGCTTTTATAATTGTTACACTTTATCGCCATTCTTGTCAAGCAGTTGTTTCGTTGGTCCAGGGATATGATTCTCACTTCAGGGTTGTTAATGGCAATTTGCGAGAGATTCCACGTTTCAATACCGAATGAGACCTTTCAATTTGCATAGAACTTATGCAAACAAGTGTTATGTATGTAAACCTGTAAATACCTTGTTTAACCACCAGAGGGCTCATCCCCTGGAGTCCCAAGAGATCCCACAATCCCTTGGGAGCACTTGTACTTAAGGAGGCCTCACAGGCTGGAGAAGCACTCTGGAGACCTGCAATAAAAGACAAAGGTCACAAATTACTTTGAGCTCTTTAGTCATGCAATATAACTGGCGATGAGATACAGATGACGAACCCCACCGCAACGATGCAGAGACCAATGGGCATCCTGGAGAAATTTTCGGAGGGAGATGATTGGGAAACCTTAGTGGAGCGACTCGACCAATACTTCGTGGCCAGCGAGCTGGAAGGAGAAGCGTATGCTGCCAAAGGAAGGGCGATTCACCTCACTGTTTGCGGGGCACCATCTTATGGCCTCATACAAAAGCTGCTTGCTCCAGCGAAACGCACAGAGAAATCGTATGTTGATTTGTGCACACTGGTCCGTGAGCATCTTAACCTGAAGGAAAGCGTTCTGATGGCGAGGTTCCGGTTCTACATGTACAAAAGGTCTGAAGGCCAGGAAGTGGCGAGCTATGTCGTCGAGCAAAGACACCTTGCAGGCATTTGGAATTTGAAGGACATTTGGAGCACATGCTCAGGGACTTCTTTGTACTTGGCATTGGTCATGAAGTAATACTTCGTAAACTAATTTTGACAGTCGACACCCCAACCTTGAGTAAAGCTATAGCGATAGCCCAAGCGTTTATCGCCACCAGTGACAATACCAATCAAATCTCTCAGCACACGAGTGCTGTACAAGTACTGTGAACAAAGTAATGTTGTTTTCAAATCGTTACGTACAGGGCAGGCCTCACATGCCTGCAGCTGTACGTTTGCAGATGTCTCAGAGTCCATCATCAAGGGTGATGAATGCTACGCCATTAACATCTTGTTGGCGCTGCGGGGGTGATCATCGTTTCCATTCATGCCGCTTCAAGGGATACGTTTGCAAGGGCTGTGGAACAATGGGACACCTGCAACGAATGTGCAGGCAAGCTGCAAACCCTGCTAATCCTGCAAACCACTATGTTGCAGAGGAGGGCAGATCCACGGCAGATCACAACGAACCAGAGCATCAGACTGAGGAGGTAGAGGTATATGGGGTGCATACATTTACCACAAAGTGCCCCCGATAATGTTGAAGGTTGAATTAAATGGACTCCCGGTGTCAATGGAGCGAGACATGGGCGCGAGCCAGTCCATTATGAGCAGAAAGACTTGATAAATTGTGGTGCAGCAAGGCCTCAAGGCCAGTCCTGACTCCCATTCGCACTAAACTGAGAACTTACACAAATGAACTGATTCCGTAATCGGCAGTTATACTGTAAAGGTCTCCTACGATGGAGCGATACACAAGTTACCACTCTGGGTGGTACCGGGCGATGGACCCACGCTGCTCGGCAGGAGCTGGCTGGGGAATATACGCTGGAACTGGAACGATATCCGTGTGCTCTCGCCCGTCGACAACATTTCGTCTGCCCAGGTCTTAAACAAATACCCCTCGTTGTTCGAACCAGGCATCATGAAGTTACAAGCAGCAAAAGTGCAGATCCACCTAATTCCCCGGGGCGCGACCTATCCATGACAAAGCGAGAGCAGTACCGTACACGATGAGAGAGAGGATGGAGATCGAGCTGGACAGGCTGCAACGAGAGGGCATCATTTTGCCGATCGAATTCAACGAGCGGACCAGTCAGATTGTTCCAGTCCTCAAGGGAGAGGGCACCGTCATATTCTGTGGTGATTACAAAGTAATTATCAAATGTTTCTCCCTTCAGGATCAATACCCACTACCAAAGGCAGACAACCTTTTTGCGACGCTGGCGGAGGAAAGACGATCACGAAGCTGGACTTGACCTCAGCCGACATGACGCAGGAGCTGGAGGAATCATTGAAGGGCCTCACCTGCATCAACACGCACAAAGATCTCTTCATTCACAACAGATGCCCATTTGGGATTCGATCAGGCGCGGCAATATTCCAGAGAAACATGGAAAGCTTACTGAATTCGGTCCCACGCACTGTGGTCTTCCAGGACAACATCATGGTTACAGGTCGGGACACAGATGAGCATCTGCAGAACCTAGAGGAGGTTCTTAGTCGGCTTAATCGCGTGGGGCAAAGGTTAAAATGCTCGAAGTGCGTTGTCCTGGCGCCTGAAGTGGAGTTCCTGTGGAGAAGAATTGCGGCGGACGGCATCAGGCCCACCGATTCGTAGATGGAGACAATCGACAACGCACCTAGGCCACAGAACCTGACGGAGCTGCGGTCATTTCCAGGACTCCTGAACTACTTTCGTATCTTCTTACCGGGTCTCAGATCACTGTTCGAACCACTGCACGCTTTACTGCATAAAGAAAACGAATAGGTATGGGGTAAAAGCCAAGAAAATGCCGTTGTAAAAGCTCGAAAACTGTTATACTCAACCAAATTGCTTGTGCTGTATGATGCATGTAAGCGTTTGGTGCTAGCATGTGATGCGTCGTCATACGATGTTGAGTGTGTATTGCATCAAGCTCATGAATCTGGGAAATTGCAACTGGTTACTTATACATCCAGGAGTCTGTCTAAGGCTGAGAGGGCCTACAGCATGATCAAAAAAGAAGTGTTAGCATGTGTTTATGGAGTAAAAAAAATGCACCGATATCTGTTTGGGCTCAAATTTGAATTGGAAACTGACCATAAGCCACTTTTATCCCTCTTTTCTGAAAGTAAGGGGATAAATACAGATGCATCGGTCCGCATCCAGAGATGGGCGCCCACATTGTCTGCATACAACTACGCCATCCGCAACAGACCAGGCACAGAAAACTGTGCCGATGCTCTCAGTAGGCTGCCATTGCCCACCACAGGGGTGGAGATGGCACAGACCCCAGATTTAGTTATGGTAATGGAAGCATTCGAGAGTGAGCAATCACCTGTTACCGCCCGACAGATTAGAACCTAGATGAGCCAGGATCCCTCATTGTCCTTAGTAAAAAACGGTGTGCTCCACGGGAGTTGGTCTAGTGTTCCGTTAGAGATGCAGGAAGAAATAAAGCCGTACCAGCGGCGCAGAGATAAAATGTCCATACAGGCAGACTGTATCAAGTAGTGGTGCCAAAAAAGGGCAGGGACACTTTCATTAGTGATCTCCACAGTACCCACCCAGGCATTGTAATGACGAAAGCGATAGCCAGATCACACATGTGGTGGCCCGGTATCGATGCGGACTTAGAGTCCTGCGTTCACAGATGTAATACATGCTCGCAGTTAAGCAATGTACCCAGGGAGGCGCTGCTACGTTTTTGGTCTTGGCCCTCCAAACCGTGGTCTAGGGCACATGTCGACTATGCAGGCCCGTTCTTGGGTAAAATGTTCCTTGTGGTTGTAGATGCGTACTCCTAGTGGATTGAATGTGAGATGATGTCCGCTGCCACCACTGAAAGCTTGCGGATCATGTTTGCCATGCACGGCCTACCTAACGTTCTTGTCAGTGACAATGGGCTGTGCTTCACCAGTGCTGAGTTCAAAGAGTTCATGACACGCAATGGGATCAAACATGTCACATCTGCCCCGTTTAAACCAACATCCAATGGTCAGACAGAGAGAACAGTGCAGCAATCAAGCAGAGCTTGAAGAGGGTAACTGTGGGCTCACTGCAGTGTCACCTATCCCGAGTCCTGCTTAGTTACCGCACAAGACCCCACTCGCTCACTGGCGTTCCCTCCGTGGAACTGCTCATGAAAAGGGCACTTAAGACAAGGCTCTCGTTAGACCACCCTGATCTACACAAACAGGTGGAGAGCAGGTGGCTTCAAGAGAATACATATCATGATCAAGCAAATGTGCCACGCGAAATCGAGATTAATTATCCTGTATTTATGTTGAACTATGGACAAGGTCCAAAGTTGCTTCCCAGCACTGTCGTGGCCAAAGAGGGGAGTAGGGTGTTCCTGGTCAAACTTTCATATGGACTCACCTGCAGGAAACACTTGGACCAAACCAAACTCAGATTCACGGACTGTCCAGAACAACCCACAATAGACTCTACCTTTTTCGCTCCTCCAACACACACACAAGTGGCACTCAACCCAGCGGTTGACCACGAAGCAGAACCCATCACCCGCAGCAGCCCAGCAGGACTCACCACGCCCAGCAGACCAGCGAGGGCCCAACAAATGACTCACCAAAACCAGCATTTGCACCGAGAAGTTCAACCAGGGAAAGGAAGGCCACAGATTGAATCAAATTGTAAATAGTTACACTACTGACTTTGGGGAGGCTGGGGGGAGCGGTGCGGGGGGAGTGTTGTTACATATATAAACCTGTAAATGCCTTGTTTAACCATCAGAGGGCTCATCCACTGGTGTTACAAGGGATCCCACAATCCCTTGGGAGCACCTGTGCACCAGGAGTCCTCATAGGTTGGATAGGCACACTGGAGACTTGTAATAAAGGACGACGGTCACACCTTACTTTGAGTTTGCAGTATCTGGTCAGATTCTTTATTCAAGACATAACACTCTGTATTTAGGAGACTGGTTTAAAATGTTTATTGCTCATGTGACAAGGAATCTGGGGCGACTTTTGTCCAATTTATTTCACAGCAAAAATAGTCTCAAAAATCACGTTCCGCCCGGGATCCTTTCGCGTGTGAATCGAACGTGATAACAACGACGCTACGGAAACACTGCGGTTCAAATGATGTTAGGAACATAACCAGATGTTTAAACTTGCTGTCGAAGAACTGCCAGGATCTTCTTGAATAGTGGACCAGGCTTGAGGGGCCGAATGGCCTACTCCGGCCCCTAATCCTTCCATGCTTATGATCTTATGACCTTTCACAGGAGAACAAACTCTTCCCTGATCATGCATGAGGAGAAAGCTACAGAAAACATTCCCGCCCAGTGAGCTTTCACTTGTGAGGCAAACATGTGAACCGCGACACTGCGGAAACATCTCCACTTTCAGCACCAGGTCAGACGGAAATGTGAAGCGAGCAGGTGAACTGCTGAATCCCAGTTTTTTGGAGTGAGTTGTGGTGTCAAAAAATGAGTTTCACTTAATTATAAAAAGTAAGAAATGTCAGATTCAAATCCACATCTCCAGAGGAGACTGCGAGCGGAACACAGCACCTGAGACCGCTCGGCCATCCTGACTATTCAGTGCTGGGTGTGGCCACCTGCAGGGTGATTTTGAACTGTTGTGTCCTGTCACATGAAATAAATGAGGACAGCAGGCGTATCTCTGCCTGACACCGGGGAAACAGTGAGACAGACCTTGGAGCAAGGGTCTGGTTATTGCCAAACAGCAAAGAAAATATTAATTCTGGAAGAACAATTTCCAAAAATACAGTAGCCCTGACGTGATTTGAACACGCAACCTTCTGAGCTGGAGTCAGACACGCTACCATTGCGCCACGAGCTCTAGTCCAAAAGCATGGGATGTTCATCGATATGAAGGTTTCACAATACAAGTGGCTTTAAAATCCCTGCCCATTCCCACCAAGTGTCAGAAGCAACACTCACCTGCCAGTCACTGTATGTTTTTTTCTGAAACATTTGTGCTGCTTTCACGGGAAAGCATCATTAATTAACCCCTCACCTTCTTTTGCACAATGAAAGAAATGCTAACTGAGGGACAGTCGGATACTTCAATCATTTGTCCTGTGCGTTGGGGAGCGGGCAGGGAAGTGGACCCGAGTCCATGATCGGATCGGCCATGATCGTATTAAATGGCGGAGCAGGTTCGAGGGGCGTATGGCCGACTCCTGCATCTATTTCTTATGTTCTTCTGCATATTAACCCATTTTACACACTGTATTTTAGGATTCTGGTTCAAAACCTTCATTGCCGATAACACCAGGAATCTGGGGCAACTTTTGTCAAATTTAACAGCACCGGTTATTCCTACCGTGCACAGAAAATAGAATCAGCAGTGAGGATAAAATCCCAATTCAGTAGGATTTCAAATAAAGTGAAAGAATTTTACAGTGAAAAGATTTGGAAGTGTTACTTGTATTTTTGTCTTTAATTAAACTTTGTGGCGTCTGACTCCCGTTCATGCCACTGCTGAATAAGAAAGGAGGGTTTGACGTTGACCAGACTGCACTGCCCCTGATATTTGTGAGCTCATCCTTTATATTCAGTGGTTTCTCGCCCTTTGATGGGCTGCAGTGTAGCGGATATCACGTTGGCCTCACACACGAAAGATCCCCGGTGGATCCGTTTTCTCTCACTCAAAGTTATCTATTTATTGAAGTGGAATAAAGAGCAATGAAGGAATAATGGAGCCCTTTTGCCAGGAGAATAAATAGCAAATAAAAACAGCAAATGCTGGAAATCTCAGCAGATCAGGCAGCATTTGCCAGGAGAATAAACTCGCCTCTGATTGTTCCTCTATAGCAAGTTTAAACATAACGTTCGTGGCCAGGATTGAACCAGGGCCCTGTCTCATGTAAAGAAAACGTGATAACCACTGTACTGCAGAAACATCTGGCACAGCAACCGCAACAAAGGGGCGCTGACCAGTGAGCTCCCTCTGTGCTGATCGGGAATGTGTTGGCTCACCTGAAACAAATTCTGTCCCACACTGAAAGTTACAATCCTTCTCCTCCGCTGCCCTTTACAGAAATGTCATGGATCACCCAGCCACCGTATTCACTTCCACATCCTCACAGTGGGGCCACAGAGGCTCCTATCGTCTCCCCGCGATCAGCGAACTCACACAGTTTGTAAAATTAAACCCGGAACACGTGCCCGGCAAAGGGCAGGAGAAGCCAGATAGTCTGTAAGCTCGGTCTATCACAGAAAGTATAGGTATTCATGGTGATTACAGCAATTATTAATTCTTTGAGGATGTAATGAACAGGGTGGATAAAGGGGAACCCGTGGATGTGATGTATTTTGACTTCGAGAAGGCATTTTTACAAGGTGCTACATAAAAGGTTACTGCACAAGATAAAAGTTCACGTGGTTGGCGGTAATAAATTAGCATGGATGGAGCATTGGCTAACTAACAGAATACAGAGAGTCGGGATAAATGGTTTATTCTCGGTTTGACAATCAGTAATTAGTTGGATGCCGCTGGGATCGATGCTGGGGCCCCAACTATTTACAATCTATATGAATGACTTGGGAAAAGGGATCGAGTGTAACATTGCCAAGTATGCTGATGATACAAAGATGGGAGTAAAAGCAATGTGTGAAGAGGATACAAAAAATCATCAAAAGGACATAAACAGGCTAAGTGAGTGAGCAAAAATTTGGCAGATGGAGTACAATGTTGGAAAGTGTGAGGTTATGAACATTGGCAGAAAAAATCAAAGAGCAAGTTATTATTTAAGTGGAGAAAGATTGAAAAGTGCTGCAGTACAGTGGGACCTGGGGTAATTTTGCATGAAACACAAAAGGTTAGTATGCAGGTACAGCAAGTGATAAGAACATAACATAAGAAATAGGAGCAGGAGTAGGCTATACGGCCCCTCGAGCCTGCTCCTCCATTTAATATGATCATGGCTGATCCGAACATGGGCTCAGGTCCACTTCTCTGCCCGCTCCCCATAACCGCTTATTCCCTTATCAGTTAAGAAACTGTCTATCTCTGTCTTAAATTAAATTTATGATCAGGAAAGCCAATGGAATCTTGGCCTTTATTGCAAAGGGGATGGAGTATAAAAGCAGGGAAGTCTTGCTACAGTTATACAGGGTATTGGTGAGGCCACACCTGGAATACTGCGTGCAGTTTTGGTTTCCATATTTACGAAAGGATATACTTGCTTTGGAGGCAGTTCAGAGAAGGTTCACTAGGTTGATTCCGGAGATGAGGGGGCTGACTTATGAGGAAAGGTTGAGTAGGTTGGGCCTCTACTCATTGGAATTCAGAAGAATGAGAGGTGACCTTATCGAAACGTATAAGATTATGAGGGTGCTTGACAAGATGGATGCAGAGAGGATGTTTCCACTGATCGGGGAGACTAGAACTAGGAGGCATAATCTTAGAATAAGGGGCCGCCCATTGAAAACTGAGATGAGGAGAAATTTATTCTCTCAGAGGGTTGTAAATCTGTGGAATTCGCTGCCCCAGAGAGCTGTGGAAGCTGGGTCGTTGAATAAATTTAAGACAGATATAGACAATTTCTTAAACGATAAGGGAATAAGGGGTTATGTGGAGCGGGCAGGTAAGTGGACCCAGTCCATGATCGGAGCAGCCATGATCGTATTAAATGGCGGAGCAGGCTCGAGGGCCCGTATGGCCAACTCCTGCTCATATTTCTTATGTTCTTATGTTCTTATGTCCCTTTGTTCCTCTACACTTCTCAGTGTCCTACCATTTAATGTGTATTCCCTTTCCTTGTTAGCCCTCCCAAAATGCATGACCTCACACTTCTCCAGATTAAACTCCATTTGCCACTGTTCTGCCCACCTGACCAGTTGATTGATTTCCTCCTGCATTCCGCAGCTTTCTTCTTCATTATCAACCACACCGCAGATTTTAGTATCAACTGCAAACTTCTTAATCATAACCCCTATATTCAAGTGTAGATCATTGATGTAAATCACAAAAAGCAAGGGCCCTAGTACTGAGCCCTGTGGAACCCCACTGGAAACATCTTTCCAGTCTCAAAAACACCCACCAACCATTACCCTTTGCTTCATACCTCCGAGCCAGTTTTGGATCCAACTTGCCACTTTGCCCTGGATTCCATGGGCTTTTACTTTTGTGACAAGTCTGCCATGTGGGACCTTATCAAAAGCTTTGCTACAATCCATACACACTACATCATATGCTTTGCCTTCATCGACCCTCCTGGTTACCTCCCCAAAAAATTCAATCAAGTTAGTCAGACACGACCTTCCCTTAACAAATCCGTACTGACTGTCGTTGATTAATTCATGTCTTTCTAAGTGAAGATTTATCCTGTCCTTTAGGTTTTTTCCAATAATTTACCCACCACCGAGGTTAGGCTGACTGGCCTGTAATTACTCGGTCTCTCCCTTTCTTCCTTCTTAAACAAAGGTACAACGTTAGCAGCCCTCCAGTCCTCTGGCACCACACCTGAAGCCAGAGAGGATTGGAAAATGATGGTCAAAGCCTCTGCTATTTCCTCTTTTGCTTCACTTAACAGCCTGGGATGCATTTCATCCGGGCCTGGGGATATCCACTTTCACAGCTGCTAAACCTCTTAATACCTCATCTCTCACTATGTTTATTTCATCTAATATTTCACACTTCTTCTCCTCGATAGTAGTGTCTGCATCGCCCCTCTCTTTTGTGAAAACAGACGCAAAGTATTCATTCAGAACCATCTCCACATCTTCCGCCTCCACACACCGATTACCCTCATGGTATCTAATAGACCCACCCTTTCTTTAGTTATCCATTGCTCTTAATATATTTCTAAAACATCGTGCATATGCTGGATAAATAAAGAGCTGATGTTGAATTGAGACCTACTCGACTCGACTCTTTAGAAGAACCAGAGGTGCTCTCGGTCGAAAAGGAACTGAGACAGTGCGGGCACATTTCACCCGGACAAGGTCCGGTCTTTGAAGTGCTACATCAACAGCCCCTCTCTTTTGTGAAAAAGAGGCAAAGTATCGATTAAGAATCATAGCCACGTCTTCTGCCTTCACACACAGATTTCATTTGTGGTCTCTAATAGGCTCCACTCTTTCTCCAGTTATCCTCTTACACTTAATGTCTTTGTGTTTGTGTTTTTCCTGATTTTACTTGTCAACATTTTTTCATGCTCTCGCTTTGCCTTCCTGATATATTTTTTAATTGCACCCCTGCACTTCTTATATTCCTTTCGAGTTTCTACACTTGGTGGTCTCACAATTGTACAGTTGTAGCAGGATTTCCCTGCGTTTATACTCCATCCCCCTTGTAATTAAGAATAACATTCCATTTGCCTTCCTAATTACTTGCTGTACCTGCATACTAACCTTTTGTGTTTCATGTACAAGGACCCCAGGTCCCTCTGCACCGCAGCATTTCGTAATCTCTCCCCATTTAAATAATTATTTGCTTTTTTATTATTGCTACCACAGTGGATAACCTCATATTTCCCACATTATACTCCATCTGACAAATTTCTGCCCACCCACTGAGCCTATCGATATCGCTTTGCAGATTGTTTGCGTCCTCCTCACAACTTGCTTTCCCACCTATCTTTGTATCATCAGCAAACTTGGCGACATGACAAACATGCAGAGCACAGAACAAATTATTGACGGATTGACTTTCTCTCAGTTCGCATTTCTTTCATTGTGTAAAATAAGATTATCGAACCATTAATTATGTTTATCCCATGAAACCGCTGCAGTCCGTGTGGTGAAGTTGCTCCCACAGAGCTGTTAGCGAGCGAGTTCTAGACTTTGAACCCATTGACGATGAAGGAATGACCGATATATTTCCAAGTCAGGATGGTGTGTGACTAAATCTAACAACGGCTGGTGCCGCAGGCACCAAACATTTTAAAGCAATGTACTAAAATGCAGTGTGTAAAATGAAACAAGATAATAATTCACAGAAAAATAGAAACATAGAAAAAAGGTGCAGGAGTCGGCCATTCGGCCCTTCGAGCCTGCACCGCCATTCAATGAGTTCATGATGAATATGCAACATCAGTACCCCATTTCTGCTTCCTCGCCATACCCCTTGATCCCCCTAGTAGTATGGACTACATCTAACTCGTTTTTGAATAAATTTAGTGAATTGGCCTCAACAACTTTCTGTGGTAGAGAATTTCACAGGTTCACCACTGTCTGGGTGAAGAAGTTTCTCCTCATCTCGGTCCGAAATGGCTTACCCCTTATCCTTAGACTGTGACCCCTGGTTCTGGACTTCCTCAACATTGGAAACATTCTTCCTGCATCTAACCTGTCGAACCCCGTCAGAATTTTAAACATTTCTGAGATCCCATCTCATTCTTCTGAACACCAGTGAATACAAGCCCAGTTGATATAGTCTTTCTTGATATGGCAGTCCCGCCATCCCGAGAATCAGTCTGGTGAACCTTCACTGTACTCCCTCAAAAGCAAGAATGTCCTTCCTCAAGTTAGGAGACCAAAACTGTACACAGTACTCCAGGTTCGGCCTCACCAAGGCCCTGTACATCTGTAGTAACACCTCCCTGCCCCTGTATTAAATCCCCTCGCTATGAAGGCCAACATGTCATTTGCTTTCTTAACCGCCTGCTGTACCTGCATGCCAACCTTCAATGACTGATGTACCATGATACCCAGGTCTCATTGCACCTCCCCATTTCCTAATCTGTCACCATTCAGATAATAGTCTGTCTCTCTGTTTTTACCACCAAAGTGGATAACCTCACATTTATCCACATCATAATTCATCTGCCATGCATTTGCCCACGCATGACATGTAAAGCAGGGAAAGTAATGTCTAAAATGGGGCTGTATAAAATTAATGTGAATATTTTTCTGCCTGACAGGGTTTTGGAAGCAGATTTAATAGTAACTTTCCAAAGGGAAATATAGTTGAAATGAAACATTTGCAGGGTGCTGGGGAATGGGACTAATGGAAATTTCTTTCACAGAGCCAGTACAGATAACAACATAAGAAATCGGAGCAGTAGTAGGCCATACGGCCCCTCAATCCTGCTCCACCATTCAATGTGATCATGACTGATCGTCGATCTCAACTCCACTTTTCCGCTCGATCTCCCGATCCCTTGATTCCCTGAGACTCCAAAAATCTATCGAACGCAGCCTTGAATATATTCAGAGACTCAGCATCCACAGGCCTGTGGGGCAGAGAATTCCACAGATTCATAACCCTCTGAGTGAAGAAATTCCTCCTCATCTCTGTCTTAAATGGCCGACCTCTTGATCTGAGACTGTGCCCCCTGATTCTAGATAATCCAGACCGGAGGATAAAACCTCTCACCATCAACCCTGTCAATCCCCTTCAGAATATTGTGTGTTTCAATGACATCACCTCTCATTCTTCAAAACTACCGGAGAGTATAGTCCCATTCTACACAATCTCTCAACTTAAGACAGTCCTCTCATCCCAGGAATCAATCTTGTGAACCTCTGTTGTACCGCCTCCCAGGCAAGTGTATCCTTCCTCAGATAAGGAGACCAAAACTGTGTGCAGTACTCCAGATGTGGTCTCACCAGGGCCCTGTACAATTTCTGCTGCCCACCTTTGGTTCGTTTGCCATGACGGAGCTCCGAGTAGAGCACTTGCTTTGGGAGTCTCGTGTCTGGCATGCGGACTATGTGGCCTGCCCAGCGGAGCTGATCGAGTGTGGTCAGTGCTTCAAAGTTGGGGATGTTAGCCTCAATAAGGCTGTTGATGTTGGTGCATCTGTCCTCCCAGGGGATTTGTAGGATCTTGCGGAGACATCATTGGTGATATTTCTTCAGCAACTTGAGGTGTCGACTGTACATGGTCCATGTCTCTGAGCCTTACAGGAGGGCAGGTATTACTACAGCCCTGTATACCATGAGCCTGGTGACAGTTTTGAGGGCCTGGTCTTCAAACACTCTTTTCCTCAGGTGGCCGAAGGCTGCACTGGTGCATGGAGGCCGTGTTGAATCTCGTCGACGATGCCTGCTCTTGTTGATAGGAAGCTCCCGAGATATGGGAAGTGGTCCATGGTGTCCAGGGCCGCGCCGTGGATCTTGATGACTGGGGGGCAGTGCTGTGCGGTGAGGACAGGCTGTTGGAGGACCTTTGTCTTAAGGATGTTTAGCGTAAGGCTCATGCTTTCATACGCCTCAGTAAATACGTCGACTATGTCCTGGAGTTCAGCCTCTGTATGTACGTGGACGCAGGCCTTGGTGAGGCCTCACCTGGAATATTGTGTACAGTTTTGGTTTCCTAATCTGAGGAAGGACATTCTTGCTATTGAGGGAGTGCAGCGAAGGTTCACAAGACTGATTCCCGGGAGGGCAGGACTGACATGTAAAGAAAGACTGGATCAACTAGACTTTTCTTCACTGGAGTTTAGAAGAATGAGAAGGGATCGCATAGAACATATACAGGTCTGATGGGAGTGGACAGGTTAGAGGCAGGAAGTATGTTCCCGATGTTGGGGAAGTCCAGAACCAGGGGTCACAGTCTAAGGACAAGGGGTAAGCCATTTAGGACCGAGATGAGGAGAAACTTCTTCACTCAGAGAATTCTGAACCTGTGGAATTTTCTACCACAGAAAGTTGCTGAGGCCAATTCGTTAGATATATTCAAAAGGGAGTTAAATGTGGCCATTACGGCTAAAGGTATCAAAGGTATGGAGAGAAAGCAGGAAAGGGGTACTGAGGTGAATGATCAGTCATGATCATATTGAATGGTGGTGCAGGCTCGAAGGGCCGAATGGCCTACTCCTGCAACTGTTTTCTATGTTCTTATGTTTCTATGTTTCTATGCAAAGCACAGAAAAAAATGGTTGAAGTATCGACTCTGCCTCAGTTAGCATTTCTTTCATTGTGCAAAAGAAGGTGACGGGTTAATTAATGATGCAATCCCGTGAAAGCAACACAAAAGTTGAACAAAAAAACATACGGTGACTGGCAGGTGAGCGCTGCTTCTGACACCCGGTGGGAATGGGCGGGGATTTTAAAGCCCCTTTTATTTGGAAACCTTCATATCGTCAAACATTCCCGATGTGCTGTATCGACCTCGTGGCGCAACGGTAGCGCGTCTGACCCCAGATCACGTCGAGGTCACTGTTCTTCAGGGTAATTCGGGAATTAATATTTTCTTTGCTGTTTGGCAATAACCAGACCCTTGCTCCAAGGTCTGTCTCACTGTTTCCCCGGTGTCAGGCAGAGATACTCCTGCTGCCCTCATTTATTTCATGTGACAGGACACAAAAGGTCAAAATAAACCTGCAGTTGGCCACATATAGCCCTAAATAGTCAGGATGGCCGAGCGGTCCAAGGTTCTGTGTTCAGGTCGCAGTATCATCTGGAGGTGTGGGTTCACATCACACTTCTGACACTTCCTGTTTTTAATCATGAAGTGAAACTCATTGTTTGACACCACGATTACGCCTTAAAAGTGGGATTTTGCAGTCCACCTGCTCGCTTAACACTTCCGTCTGACCTGGTGCTGAAAGTGAAGATGTTTCCGCAGTGTAGCGGTGAACACGTTCGCCTCACAGGCGAAAGCTCACCAGGCGGGATTATTTTCTGGAGCTTTCTCCTCAGGCATGCTCAGGTGCGAGTTTGTTCTCCTGTGAAATGTCGTAAGATCATAAACATGTAAGGATTAGGGGTCGGAGTAGGCCATTCGGCCCCTCGAGCCTGGTCCACCATTCAAGAAGATCCTGGCAGTTCTTCGACAGCAAGTTTAAACATCTGGGGCGGAGCCAACAGGCGCCTGGCTGCAATCAACGACAAAAAGGTGCATTTTGCAGAAGCCCAGCAAACTCAGTCAGTAGATCATGAGATTCGAAATCTCAGATTCAGAGGTGCGAGCCCACGTTTGGTGATTATTTTTCATAGAATTATATAATCAGAAGTTTACAGCATGGAAGGAGGCCATTTCGGCCCATCGTGACCGTGCCGGCCAATAACAGGCTCTCCAGCCTAATCCCACTTTCCAGCTCTCGGTCCATAACCCTGCAGGTTACGGCACTTCAGGTGCACATCCAAGCACTTTTTAAATGTGGTGAGCGTTTCTGTCTCTCCCACCCTTTCAGGCAGTGAGTTCAAGACCCCCACAACCCTCTGTGTGAAGAAATTTCCCCTCAAATCCACCCTACACCTTCTACCAATGACTTAAAATTTATGCCCCATGGTTGTTGACCCCTCTGCTAAGGGAAATGGGCCCATTCTATCCACTATATCAAGGCCCCTCATAATTTTATACACCTCAATGATGCCTCCCATCAGCCCACTTTGTTCCAAGAAAAACAAACCCAGCCTATCCAATCTGTCCTCATAGCTAAGATTCTCCACTCCCGATAACATCCTCGAAATCTCCTCTGTAAGTCTCCAGTGCAATCACAGTCTTCTTCCTGTAAAGTGGTGACGAGAACTGCACGCAGTACTCCAGCTGTGGCCAAACCAGTGTTTTATATTCAAGCATAATCCACCTGCTCTCTTATTCTAGGCCTCGGCTAATAAAGGCCAGCATTCTGTATGTCTTCTTAACCAGCTAATCCACCTTGCCTGCTACCTTAAGGGATCTGTGGACATGCACTCCCAGGTCGCTTTGTTCGTCTACAATTCTCAATGTCCTACCATTTAATGTTCAATCTCTTTCTATTGTGTCTGTAAGCACTCAAGTCATGACTCCATGAGGCAAGGTATTGTACTTGAACTGTGGTGACCTTAGTCCATTTATTGTAGTTCCTGAGTGAGGGTACAGTATGGTGAGCTCCGTTTTATACCTGGTTACCTGTCAGGTGACCCCTAGGTCTCCACCAGTTGCACTCTCTGGTGGTACAGGCATAGTGTATATAAGGTGAAGGTACATCCAGTAGTCTTATGTAACTGTACATTGAGTGTACAGGGAGTATACTTATGTTATATATACACAACATCACTCTCCCCTTAGTCTTGTGCCACTGGCTTTTGCATTGTGTGCTCTGGCCCGAGACCCAAAGCCCTTGCACCTTGTCTATGCTTTGGCTTGGATCTCTCCCTGTGGACCCCCAAGTCCTTATTACCACGACATTGGGAAATGTTCAGCAGTGGATGGTTGAAGGTTGCAGTGGGGGTTATGTGGGATCTGGGTGTGATCCATGTGTGTCCATGGCTACATACACCCATTCCCCCCCTCGCCACCCCCCCCCATATATAGACCATGTGTGTGGCTCAACACCTGCATGTGCAGACCTGTACTGACAGAAAGAACAAAAAAACATCGGATTAGTTACATCACTGTTTGGGTTCTGCAGTAGTGGAACAAGTACATTTTACAGGTAAGGTACATACGTGGTATCACAGCCTTGCCCCTGGGTTGTGTCGGTGCAGGTGGGTGAGGACACTAGTTCCAGAGTAACCAGACTGTGTCCAGGTTGTCTGATTACGGAGCTGTGTCCCCTGCCAGCTGGGTGGGCTCAGATCGCTCACCTGGCTGAGTCTCAGAGCCTTTGCCGTTGCCTAGTGATGGGCAGAGCCACAGGAGTGTGTGGCCTCCCTGTCCTCCTTTGAAGGCTGCAGTGTCTCCCTGCTGCTCTTCAGCGATAGTGGGAGCCTGGTCATCCCAGGTCCTGTTGGGAGGGCAGGACGGTGCTATCCGCTCGCTCCCAGTACTGGCCCTGGTGGCCAGAGAGGTTGAGCTGATCGGGGGCAGGGTACCGGTAGTGGTGCCTTTGCCGTCCGCTGACCACTGGCCCTGCAGCTGGTATGCTCCCTCTGTGTGTGGCCACACTCCCTGGGGTATCACATTGGTCCCGGAGGGGCAGGCTACATGGTCGCTGGACCTGGGTGCTGACGGGAGGTTGCCCTTGGTTTTGTCGGCATGCTTGTAAATCCCAGCATCGCACGTCATCACTTCGTTTACTCTCACAATACTTTGGTTCTGACCGCAATCGCCTGACTTATCATGATTAGTTACATTTACAAACTTGAAATTGTCAGTTACATCTTTTACATATGTATCACCATCATCGCTGCATAAAGAGTGGAACTGTCCCTTTAATTGTGATGGGTTGCCGGTCTCCTTTAAGAGGGTCTTGCAATCTTTACCCCAATCCTGTTCGCCACTCGGCATCACGTGTTGCTCCCTTTTGGTCTGGCTGCCGCCATCTTGACTTCAGGCCCTTCACCTCGTGGTTCCGACGCAATCTTCTTTCTCTCCATGAGGTAGGATGCGGTGATCCTTTTCTCCCCAGGTTCTGCCACGGAAGCCAGGAAGTTATCTTCTGTGTGAATTTTCTTCCTCTGGAGTCCTGCCACTGGAGCCTGGAAGGTGAGGTCTGGTTGTTTGGGCTGGATCATCTCGCCGTTGGGTTGAGCGGTCTGTGTCACCGCCTCACAGTCGAGTTGGGCGGTTGGTTTTTCAGGGTTGTGCTGGATCCAACTTCGGGGCCATGGAGGACGTCGATCGCTGGATGTTGGAGCTTTTCCCAGCTCCAAGTGATCTTTTTCATCCATCTTCTTCCTAATAGCTTTGGACCATCACCAGCAATGATCCACAAAGGTAACTTGTGCATCTCGCCGCCATGGGACACCTGGACATCCAAGCTGCCAACGACTGGGATGTATCGTTTGTGTAGGTGAGCAGTTTCACTTCGATCGGTATCATTTTAGGTCGTTCGATTGGATTGTCCCAGAGTTTCTCAAAGGCCGCCTGATTCATCAGTGACTGGCTAGCCCCTATGTCCACCTCCATCGTGACTGGAACATCGTTGATTTCAACTTCCATTTTCAACGGTGAACTCTCGGTGGTGCAGGTAAACACTCCGTACACCTCATCGTCGCTGGACTCCGGATGATCGGCCAACTCTTCATCGACTCGGTGAGTACAATTTCTCTTGCATATTCGCTGGAGGTGGCCCTTCATGTTACAGCCTTTGCAAGTATAGTCTTTATAGCGGCACTGGTGGGCCTTGTGATTTCCTCCACAGCGCCAGCATGGGGTTGGCCGGTTGGTCCCATGTGGCGGACTCAGAATTCTGGGACTCGGTGTTCTGTTCTCTCTTCCCTGAGAGAGCCTGCTAGCAGCAGCCCTGCCTCTAAAAGGCAACTTTCGGTTCACAGTACTTGCTGGGTTAGAGTCCTGGGGATGAGACATCCACTTGGAATCGCAGGCCGAGATCATGAACGCCTGGCTCACGTTAATTGCCTCTGCAGGGTGACCGTGGTGTCCGCAGAGAGCAGCCTGTGGAGAAGGCCCTCGTGAGCTATTCCAGTAACAAAGATGTCCCTTAGTACTTCGGTGAGGTGATCGCTAAAATCACATGGTGCAGCCAATCGTCTCAGGTCTGCAGCATATTTTGCGATTTCTTGGCCTTCGGATCCACCGGTGGGGAGAGAACCGGTGTCTGGCTGTGAGGATGCTCTCTATAGGTTTGAGCTGTTCCTGTATCAGCGTTACGAGCTCCACATATGTTATTGTCTTCTCTGGGACTAGCAGGTCCCTGACAAGGCCATAGACGGTGGGCCCACAACTACTGAGCAGGATAGCTCAGCACTTATCAGCCAGCGATGTCGGGTCGTCTCCCCCCACGTCATTCGCAAAAAAGAAGTGTTCGATCCTTTCCACAAAGGTCTCCCAATCTTCCCCATTGGCGAATTGTTCAAACGTGCCAAGGTTAGCCATTGTCACATGGAAATTCGTATTCTCGTCACAAGTTATTGTGTCTGTAAGCACTCTAGTAATGACTCCATGAGGTGAGGTATTGTACTTGAACTGTGGTGACATTCGTCCACTTATTGCAGCTCCTGAGTGAGGGTACAGTACTGTGAGTTCCCTTTTATACCTGGTTACCTGTTGTGTACAGGCGACCCCGAGGTCTCCACCAGTTGCACCCTCTGGTGGTACAAGCATAGTGCATACAGTGTGAAGATACATCCAGTGGTCTTATGTAACTGTACATTGAGTGTATAGGATGTATACTTATTTTATACATACACAACAAAGATCATCGGTTAATTAATGGTGTTTTCCCGTGAAAGCAGGATAAAATTTATCAATGATTTAATTTCTGCATTTAGAAATACATGGGTTAATCATGGATAGTCAGCATGGGTTTGTTCAGGGAAGGTCTTGTCTGACTCACTTGATTGAATTTTTTGAGGAGGTAACCAAGTGGATCGATGAGGGCAGTGCGTATGATATAGTGTATAAGGATTTTAGCAAAGCTTTCGCCAAGTTCCCACATGGAAGACTGGTCACGAAAGTAAAAGCCCATGGGACCAGGGCAAAGTGGCAAGTTGGATCCAAAATTGGCTCAGAGGCAGGAAGCAAAGGGTAATGTTTGATGGGAGTGTTTGGGACTGGAAGGATGGTTCCAGTGGGGTTCCACAGGGCTCAGTGCTAGGTCCCTGGCTTTTAGTGGTAACATCAATGATCTAAACTTAAATATAGGAGGTATGATTAAAACGTTTTCAGGTGATTCTAATTTAATCCAGAGAAGTGTGAGGCTGTGCATTTGGGGAGGGCAAACAAGGAAAGAAACACACATTAAATGGTCGGACATTGAGAAGTGTGGAAGAACAAAGGGACCTTGGAGTGCATGTCCACAGATCCCTGAAGGTAGCAGGCCAGTTGGATAAGGTGGGTAAGAAGGCGCACGGAATGCTTACCTTTATTGGCTGAGGCATGGGATAGAAGAGCAGGTTGGTTATGCTTGAAATGTATAAAACACTGGTTCGGCGACAGCTGGAGTATTGCATGTAGTTCTGGTCACCGTATTACAGGAATTATGTGATTGTACGAGAGGGTACAGAGGAGATTTACGAGGATGTTGCCAGGCGTGGAGAATCTTAGCTATGAGGACAGATTGGATCGGCTAGGTTTGTTTTCATTGGAACAGAGGAGGCTGAGGGAAGACAACATTGAGATGTATAAAATTATGAGGGGCCTAGATATAGTGGATAGCAGAGGGGTCAACAACCAGGGGGCATATATTTAAAGTAATTGGTAGAAGGTTTAAAGAGGATTTGAAGGTAAAATTCTTCATGCAGAGGTTTGTGACGGTCAGGAACTCACTGCCTGAAAGAATGGCGGAGGCAGGTACCACATGTAAAAAGTATTTGGATGTGCACCTGAAGTGCTGTAACCTGCAGGGTTATGGACCCAGAGCTGGAAAGTGGGATGAAGCTGGATCGCCTCTTTTGGCCAGGGTGGAAGTGATTGGCCGAAATGGCCTCCTGATGTGCTGCAAACTTCTATCATTCCATAATTCTATGAAAAATGTAAATGTCCAACGTGGGTCTCGAAACCACGACCCTGAGATTAAATTCTTATGTTCCACTGACTGAGCTCGCCGGGCTTCTGCCAAATGTCCCGTTCTTTTACTGATTGCAGACAGGCGCCTGTTGGCTCCGCCCCAGATGTTTAAACTTGCTGTCGAGGAACTGCCAGGATCTTCTTGAATGGTGGACCAGGCTCAAGGGGCCAAATGGCCTACTCCGGCCCCTAATTCTTACATGCTTATCACCTTATGAATTTTCACAGGAGAACAATCTCGCCCCTGAGCATGCATGAGGAGAAAGCTCCAGAAAATATTCCCGCCCGGTGAGCTTTCACGTGTGAGGCGAACGTGTTAACCGCTGCACTGCGGAAACATCTCCACTTTCAGCACCAGGTCAGCCGGAAATGTTAAGCGAGCAGGTGAATTGCTGAATCCCAATTTTAATGAGTTGGTCGTGGTGTCAAACAATGAGTTTCGCTTAATGATTAAAAATAAGAAATGTCAGAAGTAGGATTCAAAGCTACACCTCCAGAGAACATTGTGATCTAAACACAGCACCTTAGGCCGCTCAGCCATCCGGACTATTCAGTGGTGTGTGTGGCCACCTGCAAGTTGATTTTGAACTTTTGTGTCCTGACACATGAATTAAATGAGTGCAGCATGCGTATCTCTGCCTGATACGGGGGAAACAGTGAGACAGACCTTGGAACAAGGGTCTGGTTGTTGCCAAACAGCAATGAAAATATTAATTCTGGAAGAACAATGACCCCAACATGATTTGAACACAAGGCCTTTTGATTAAAAGTCAGACACACTGCCATTGCACCACGAGGTCTACACTGTAAGTCTGAGATGTTCGTCTATATGATGTTTCAAAAAACAGGGGGCTTTAAAAACCCCAGCCCATTCCCACCGGGTGTCAGAAGCAACGCTCACCTGCCAGTCACCATATGTTTTTTTCTTAAACTTTTGTGTTGCTTTCACGGGAAAGCATAATTAATTAACCCCTCACCTTCTTTTGCACAATGAAAGAAATGCTAACTAAGGGACCGTCGATACTTCAATCATTTGTCCTGTGCTTTGGGGAGCGGGCAGGGAAGTGGACATGAGTCCATGATCGGATGGACCATGATCGTATTAAATGGTGGAGCAGGCTCGAGGGGCATATGGCCGACTCCTGCTCCCATTTCTTATGTTCTTATGTTCTTCTGCATGTTGACCCATTTTGCTCACTGTATTTTAATGTCTGGTTCAAAATCTTCATTGCCGATGACACCAGGAATCTGGGGCAACTTTTGTCAAATGTAACAGCACCGGTTATTCCTTCCATGCACAGAAAATAGAATCAGTAGTGAAGATAAAATCCCATGGTGCTCATTTTCAGATTCAACACAGTATGATTTCAAATAAAGTGAAAGAATTTTACAGTGAAAAGATTTGGAAGTGTTACTTGTATTTATGTCTTTCATTGAAATTTGTGGCGTCTGGCTCCCGTTCATGCCACTGCTGAATAAGAAAGGAGGGTTTGACGTTGACCAGACTGCACTGCCCCTGACATTTGTGAGCTCATCCTTTATATTCAGTGGTTTCTCGCCCTTTGATGGGCTGCAGTGTAGCGGATATCACGTTGGCCTCACACACGAAAGGTCCCGGGTGGATTCATTTTCTCTCACTCAAAGTTATCTATTGATTGGTGAAACAAAGAGCAATTAAGGAATAAGGGAGCCCTTTTGCCAGGAGAATAAAAAGCATAAAAAACAGCAAATTCTGAAAATCTCAGCAGGTCAGGCAGCATTTGCCAGGAGACAAAACTTGCCTCCAGTTGTTCCTGCATGGCAAGTGTAAACATAATGTTTCTACCCAGGATCGAACCGGGTACTTTCACATCGAAAGGAAGTGTGATAACCACGACACGACAGAAACCTCTGGCACAGCAACCCCAACAGAGGGGGGTTGACCAGTGAGCTCTCTCTGTGCTGATCGGGAATGTGGAGGTTCACCTTAAACAACTTCTGTTCCACACTGAAAGTTCTCAATACTTCTCCTCCGCTGCCTTTACAGAAATGTGACGGATCACCAAGCCACCGTGTTCACTTCCACATCCTCACAGTGGGGCCACAGAGGCTCCTACCGTCTCCCTGCGATCAGCGAACTCACGCAGTTTTCAAAATTAAACACGGAACATGTGCCTGGCAAAGGTCAGGAGAAGTCAGATAGTCTGTAAGCTCGGTCTGTCACAGAAACTATTGATATTCATGGTGTTTACAGCAATTATTAATCATCTCACAGACCTCAATTATTTTTAGGCGATGAATTGATCGACAATTGAAACCAGGTTAGTGCGCCGGATCTTAACCCTCGACCATCAGGGAACAGTTATGATACATGTAGATATATTTATATATATTTATATATGAACCTGAATATCAACGGCTAGCTACCTAGACCTCATGGCGCAACGTAGTGCATCTAACTTTGAGTTAGAAAAGTTGTTCTTCAGAGACACCCATTTCAGCTTTTGTTCCCTTTTAAACACCAGAAACTGAGACAGGGGGAATAAATAGAGAAATAAAAGCACAGGGATATAGACAAGAGGAAGAGAGAAGGGGAAAGCTACTGTCCCCACCCAGAACTAATGCAGAAACCCCTCTGCTACACTCGGGGTGGCCACCCACAGCCTGGATGCACTAACGGGAGATCACCAGCGGCAGGTCGGGGCCATAAAAGGAACGGCGAGCGGCCCTGGGCGCAGCTTGGGGGTCCCGGGAGACTACTCCAGGGAGCAGTGCGAGCTGGTGCAGGAGGGCGGCGGCAGCGAAGAGTGACGTCATCAATGTCCAGGTCGGTGATTGGAGCGTGGGCAGACACGGCAGGAGCGGCGAGATCTGGACGAAGGTGCGGCGAGAGACTGCAGAGGGACTTGATCGGGGCCCAGGGGAGGCATGAGTTCAGGGCCAGGGGCCCAGGGGCAGCACTAGGTCCGTGGTCTCCAGTCGTCTTGCTTAATCCTTGCCACTGGACCAAGACCGAGCTATTACAAGCCCGTGCGATGGATGGGGAGCAACGGCCACCACACGTTAAAAAAATTCACGCACATGCATCTTCCACCCTTTGGGATGCAGTTCGGGTCCTTCATTGAAACACCTGTGAACTCATCCTTTTTCGGCGTGGAAGCAAGACATCCTCGTTTCGAGGGACCGCCTATGATGATGATGATGATGGATACATTAACGTCCCAACAGCTCATTGACTGCAGGAGTGGGACCGTGCGGCGCTTCAGAAGACATGTCAAAAAGGCAAAGTCACTGATTCCGTCTCATGTGCTCCTCCGATCAAGACTCGCAACACACGCTAAAAATGCTTCAATAATGGTTAAATCTTATCTCCACTTTTTCGAAACAGTCAGCTCGTTGGTCTAGGGGTAGGATTGTTTCTTTGGTGGTTGTGATTTGAAATTTAAGAGAGATCCTGGTTTCAAATCTCAGACGAGGCTTGAATTTGCATCGAACTTTTGCAAAGAAGGACTTGCATTTCTGCAGCGTCTGTCAGGAACTCCTGATGCCCCAAAGCGTTTTCCAGCCGTTGAGTGACCTTTGAATGTTGTCACGTGAGGAACGATGTGCCCAAATTACCCCACACGCACCTCAACTCTTTGCAAAGGAGTTCATTGAATCAAAGAAGTTTACAGCATGGAAGGAGGCCATTTCGGCTCATCATGTCCGTGCCGGCCAACAAGAGACTATCCAGCCTAATCCCACTTTCCAGCTCTAGGTCCATAACTCTGCAGGTTATGGCACTTCAGGTGCACATCCAAGAACTTTTTAAATGTGGTGAGGGTTTCTGCCTCTACCACCCTTTCAGGCAGTGAGTTCCAGACTCCCACAACCTTCTGCGTGAAGACATTTCCCCTCTAAACTTTCTACCAATTACTTTAAATTTATGCCTCATTGTTGTTGACCTCCCTGCTGAGGGAAATAGGCCGTTTATGTCCATTATATCTAGGCCTCTCATAATTTTATACACCTCAATGAGGTCTCCCCTCAGGCTCTGTTCCATGGAAAAAAAATCCAGCCGATCTAATCTGTCCTCATGGCTAAGATTCTCCACTCCCGGCAACATCCTCGTAAATCTCCGCTGTACCCTCTTCAGTGCAATCATGTCCTTCCTGTAATATGGCGACCAGAACTGCACACAGTACTCCAGCTGTGACCTAACCTGCCCCACCGACCCCATCTCTTGTATTCTATGCCTCGGCTAATAAAAGCAAGCATTCCATATTCCTTCTTAACCATCTTAGCTACCTGGCCTGCTACTTTCAGGGATCTGTGGACATGCACTGTCTGGATTCTGGGGAGGTCCCAGCAGATGCCCCTATTTAAAAAAGGAGGCAGACAAAAAGCAAGAAACTATAGACCAGTAAGCCTAACATCTGTGGTTGGGAAAATGTTGGAAGCCATTTTTAAAGAAGCAGTAGCATGACATAAAAACATAGAAACATAGAAAATAGGTGCAGGAGTAGGCCATTCGGCCCTTCGAGCCGCATTACCATTCAATAAGATCATTGCAGATCATTCAGCTCACGACCCCTTTCCTGCTTTCTCTCCATATCCCTTGATCCCTTCAGCCATAAGGGCCACATCTAACTCCCTCTTGAATATATCTAACAAACTGGCATCAACAACTCTCTGCGGCAGAGAATTCCACAGGTTAACAACTCTCTGAGTGAAGAAGTTTCTCCTCATCTCAGTCCTAAATGGCTTACCCCTTATCCCTAGGACTCTGACCCCTGGTTCTGGACTTCCCCAACATCGGGACCTGTCCAGTGCCGTCAGAATTTTATATGTTTCTATGAGATCCCATCTCATTCTTCTCAACTCCAGTGATCTCTTGATCCCTTGATTCCCCGAGACTCGAAAAATGTATCTAACACAGCCTTGAATATATTCAGAGACTCAGCATCCACAGGCCTGTGGGGCAGAGAATTCCACAGATTTATAACCCTCTGAGTGAAGAAATTCCTCCTCATCTCTGTCTTAAATGGCCAACCTCTTTACCTGAGACTGTGCCATAGAAAAAAAAAACATAGAAAATAGGTGCAGGAGTAGGCCATTCGGCCATTCTCGCCTGCACCGCCATTCAATGAGTTCATGGCTGAACATGCAACTTCAGTACCCCATTCCTGCTTTCTCGCCATACCCCTTGATACTCCTAGTAGTAAGGACTACATCTAACTCCTTTTTGAATATATTTAGTGGATTGGCCTCAACAACTTTCTGTGTTAGAGAATTCCACAGGTTCACCATTCTCTGGCTAAAGAAGTTTCTCCTCATCTCAGTCCTCAATGGCTTATCCTAAGACTGACCCCTGGTTTTGGACTCCACCAACATTGGGAAAATTCTTCAAGCATCTAACATTCTGTTGTCGGAGGTAGGCGCCTTTAGATTATACCAGAATACTATGCATCAGGCACCTGCTAGATATATCTAAATGCAGATAAGTTCAAAGTGGCCACACATAAAATGGCTGCCCAGGCATGATGGGAAATTACGTAGTCAAGCTGTGAACTGTTGAATGTTCAATGACCGAGCAATAACCCTGTGAGGCCCACTATAGGAATGCCTTGGATGCAGGATAAGAATAATGAGGAGAGAACCCATCTCCCATATTCAAGGTTATAAACCAATTATTTCTCCAAGAAGAAAGAACTAGTGAGAGAACCTATCTCCTTTTGTAAAGTAATCAATCAGCCCAAGCTGACAAGAGACGAACACATGGTTCCCGAGACACTAGGGAAATTCTATTGGGTTAAAAGAACCGAAATGTAATCTATAATCGTTGTGATTGGCTTGCGACCAGCCGTGATGGGCTGTGTAACTGTAGTAAACTGTTTGTAACTGTTGTGAAACATATAAAAGTGAATGTAACCCTTTGTTCTGTGGAGAGAAGCCTGGACTCAGTCTTGTGATTTCCTCCCCGCTATGCGTAATAAAGGTCGCATCAGCATTGGAACCGACTCTGAGTGTTGAGTGATTCTTCTGAGAAAACCCTAACGCTAACACTGGCGTAGTCGACGCGATTTCCCGGAGTCGCTGGACGCCCTTGGAAAAACCCGGGTGAGTATAAAAAAAAACAATTTTTAAGTATAAAGGGTGCGGAAGGTGGAAGCTGGTTGATCGACATGAGGAGACGGTCTAATATCTCAAACACCTAGCCTGAGCCTGAATTAAGAGGACTTTTGTCCCACGTGACGGCCAGGAACCAAGTCGGCATAGGGAACACAGTTAGACCGTGGGATCGTGATACCGAGAGATATCTTCCGGACCCAGTAGTGTAATTTGAAATACCCCGGGGTAGAACCAAGCGGTGTACAGTGGCTAACGGAATCCAAACCTGTTAACAGGGTCGGACCAACGGTAGGTAGTCGTTAAGGATATGCAGAGCACTGCGGGAATTGCTTAACGCGTTTTTAAGAATTGTATAAGTTTGTGTAACAGCAGAACTTGTGACCTGACAGTAGCCAAGAGACAGTTTACTACAAGTCGCGCTAGAAAGAAAGCGGACCTCTGAGAGTAGATTCCTAACGGTACTAGTCCTACCCAGGAATGGCCATGAAAACAAGTAAACTCGAGTGGGGACCAGAAGGGTCGCTTACCCGCCACCTGGCGGAAAAAGAAAAGAAGCTAATCGAAAAAATGATTAAAGCAGGGTGGAATCCTCAGGAACTAGTTATGTGAGGAATTATTTAGATAAAACTATGAATTCCCTGAAAGGTCATGGATCCAAAAATAGAGCCGGCCAAAACAAGAAGAGAGACTGTTGTAAATGTCTGATCGTTGAGTGAGAAGTGTCTGTGTGATTTTTGACTGCAGAATGAATTTTTTTATGTTTTCATGTTCCGAAAGCCTGGTTGGAAGAGGAATGCAAGTATCTGTTTATTTTAGAAACAGAGTGAAAGTCTTTTTTTAACCCTTTGTAATGTTGTCCTGTATGTGGGAAGTTTTAAGATATTTAAGTTAGAAACGCAAGTGTGGATTTATTCGGATGATAAGTTACGGAGCTCGGAAAATAAACAAATAAAGGATAGGTTTGTTGAGCAAAAGATTTATTTGACACGCTCACTTACTTGCCGAAAGAAAACATGCAATGTTTGATTGGGTTGAAAGACATAAATTTAGTCTCGGAATGAGATAAAGAATGCTTTAAAAAAAAAGAGATTCCAGCAGAAAAAAAAAGTTTTAAATAAAGATTGAAATTACAAAGTTTGAATTGGGATTTTGAGATATTCAGAGAAGGCACAGAAAATACGGAGGTGGATTAAAAAAAAAAATTATTAAATTAAATCTGATCAGGTCAAACTTCTGGGCGATTGGCGAGCTATCTGCGAAGGTGTAAAAGGGACATTTGGAAAATGTTAAAAACAGCAAGCTTTAGTAACGACTTTGAAACTAGAGCATTTTGAGATAACGAAAGGCAGCCCTCAAACTCTCAAAGCTGGACTCCATTCCAGTTATGGAGAAAAAGGAAAAGATAAAGACTCCACTTTGAAAGTAAACAAATGATTTTAAATGAACAACTTTATGGAGTTACGAACCCTCCGTGTAAAATACAAAACCTAATTTGAAGAAAGAAAAAAAAGATGTAACGGACTAACTGGAAAAAGACATAACTTACTAAATACTAGTTGATGTTTGCTATGAAAAAGATATTGGTTTAATTAGAAGAAAAAAAATTGGAATAAGTAAAAAACACTCTACATGGATTCGAATTTTAAATTATGAAAAAGTTTCAATGCAGGTTGAAAAGATTTCCAAAATGGACAGTGTTTATCAAAAAAAGTCCCGAACAGTCTAAACAAGCAGGAGGGTTTTGTAGATAACGAGGAGAAAGAGAGAAATAAAAAAAAACAGAATTGAATTTCAGTAAACAAAATTGCTATTGTATGTGTGGTCTTGTTTTAAAACAATTTAAAAAAAAAATATTTGGCAAGTACTTGAATTAGAAGTTAAGAAAACATTGGAGTTTACTCTAATGATTTATGCTGTTTAACGGATTCCTAATTTCGAAGCCAGTTTTGAAGGCACAAAGGCTTTTTTTCAGATGATTACGTGAAGTCACGTAATGACATCAGGTCTTCTTACAAACCTGGAAAGGAGTTAACCATTTCCATTGACAGCCGTTTTATACTGCACATTATTAATTTGGATTTCTTAATAGGAAAAAAAAGACTCACCTAACAGAGGAAACAAAAATAAAAACAGAACTAGCTTATGTAATAATACTTGCCTGATACAATAAAGAAATAGATACTCAATAAAACAAATTGAAGAGTTAAAAGCCAAGATAAACAGGCTGGAAGAGATAACGGGACTAGACGGATAGTGCAGTGCGCAGCCATAGCAACATCACCTCTGGCAATAGAGCCAATGTACCCCACGGTGGGGAGGTGTAGTCCACAAACCCAATCTAACGGTAAAGCAGACAGCGATGTTTGGAGGAATAGCTTTGGCCTTGGTCATAATAGGAGTTTGGTAATATTTAAGTGGGTAAAGACATGGGCGCACGCCCTACAGATTCAGCTCGAAATGGTTCGATTATAAACTTGTGCTTCTGATTTTGCAGGGTGACAGGGACACTCGTAGAGCAAAAAACGTAACCCCTGGTGACGACCAGGCCGTCTGTTTAAAATTACAGATAATACTTACCGGAATGGGAATACGAAAGGCGCTACTCATAATATGGATAGCCCTGCGACATGCATGTACCCTGGGCAACACCGACGGACATCAGAGCACACTGGAAATAAACAACTACATGAACTATGGAGTCTTGTTTAATTTAACGGACGGAATGTGCATCCCAGCAGCCAAGGACTGGAGCAAGGACACACTTATTTTAATGCATGGTTACAAGTGAATCCTAATAAGAATCCTAATAAGAATCAGAGTATGTGTACAGTGCTCCACGGGTATAAGGAGCAGATGCATTAAACGGAGGGATGTCAAAGGGCCTGATGAATGTACTTTCGGCATAATTTGCCACCGGGACAATCCCAGCAATCAGTCATCCGCAAGAAGGGAATGGGGCTGTGTGGGTATTACGAGGAGGCGGGGGCGGCTGCAATATCATTGTATGTATGTTTCTCACCCCCTCCGACACCGCGCCCCATAAGAATCACTACATTGCCCGAGGAACTGCCTTGCCCCTTAACTACGAAGGGACCAGAGAATGGGATTGTAATGTACAACGAGGGGGAACTGTTGTATGTTAATGTTAAACATGAAATTGTGCCTGTTCTGATCAATATTTCAGGCATCCAGATGCCGGAATACTGTACAGAACAGTCAAGGAAGATGTACAATGTATTAAGTAAAGTTGTAATGCAGCAGGCTGCCGATGCAATGGGTGCCAGTAGGTTCCGGGGACAGGGGTTAGCCCCCAGGATGAAGAGGGAAATAGTTAATGATGTTGCTACCGTTTTCAATACAGGGACCTCCGTAGTGAACTCGATAGACATACAAGGATTAAATGAGAGGGTGGAACAGCTTAGAGGGGTGATGAAGGGGTTATTGGAGAGGGTGGAGCCAAACCAGGAAGACCAAGCCAACCTAGGAAAGGAGGGTGCCAAAATCCAGCTGGATGGCATCTCAGTCCTGGAAGCTCACGCCAGAACCATCAATCACCTCATTGATAGAGAACAGGAAGATACAGGGAAAGCAAAGACAGGGGCAACTCTGTCACGCTTATGGTCTGTGGATGGTGGGACAGATCCGCCACAATCTCGACCAGATCCAACGCGGGGAAGTACCCGATTGGATAGACAGTTCACATTTAGCTCAGTTGGCTAACCAAAGGGGGACACTTGATAATTGTACTCTGAAGGGACTGACCAGAGTATACCCAGCAATTACAGATTGCCAGATGGGTAGGACTACCGGGATAGGGACAGTCCTGATGATCCCTATAGCCACGCCGGACTCAGGGTCGTTCCCTCTATACCAACGAGAGAATATCGGAATAATACGGGAAAATGTCTCCATACGCTACTCCCTGACCACCACCTCTGCCGTTCATCGAAACAACATACTTACCGGGATTTCCCTAGCAGATTGCAAGCAAAAGGGGGAAATCACAGTATGCCCTCACCTGGTGGGCCGAGGGGAGCTAGACGAGTGCGGGTTTAACCCAACCGACCGGTGTGTACTAGAAATAGTGCCCGCACACATGCACTTCGCGAGGGGAGGCGACGGAGGGAAGGGAAGATAATGCGTCTCTACTACTGAGCGTTCATTCCAGTATAATGACCTGCAGTGCCCTATACCACAGCCAAACTTTTGCTTTACACCACTACGACCTGTCGCGATCGGGCAAGCGCATATCACCCAGGTTAGGCGCCGGAAGTCCAAAGTTATTGAGGTAACCGATCAGCTCCATGATCATTTACAGGATTATGACGAACCAGATCAGGTCCTTATCCCACATCTAACCAAAGTATTACGAGAGTTGAGGCTCAGAGTGGGTCAATCCGTAAAGCTCTACCACCAACTACAAACTAAAATCAAAATACTGGAAGAAGATACCGAGGTAGACTTACAAAGTCAGAGTTGGTGGAGAAAGGTCTGGGACTGGGGAATAAATGTGAACATCCACCCATGGATTCGAATAATTTCACATATACTGGTCGGGATACAATTGATCTTAGAAATAACATGGGGCGTAATGGCCTGCCAGGCATGCAGACACCACGCACAACGAAGACGGACAAATCACCATTCCCCGGATACTAAACAAGCCTGTTTTATAAGGGGGCAGGAGGATTTGGCCTTTGTCAATTCGATTTAAGCAACTGGGACTCCTGAAACCGCGTGACTGGCCAGCACGTTGAGGCAGGGAGTACCGGGCCGTGCATAAAATCTAATATAGGTCGAATGGTCGGTTAAAAGGGGACTAGGACTAGTCCCTTTACCGAAAGGGGGAGTTGTTGTAGGAGGTAGGCACCTTTAGAATATACCAGAATACTAGGCATCAGGCACCTGCTAGATATATCTAAACGCATATAAGTTCAATGTGGCCACACATAAAATGGCTGCCCAGGCATGATGGGAAATTACGTAGTCAAGCTGTGAACTGTTGAATGTTCAATGACCGAGCAATAACCCTGTGAGGCCCACTATAGGAATGCCTTGGATGCAGGATAAGAATAATGAGGAGAGAACCCATCTCCCATATTCAAGGCCATAAACCAATTAATTCCCCAGGAAGAAAGAGATCAGAGAACCCATCTCCTGTAAACAAGTTTATACACCAATTATTTCTCCAAGAAGAAAGAACTAGTGAGAGAACCTATCTCCTATTGTAAAGTCATCAATCAGCCCAAGCTGACAAGAGACGAACACATGGTTTCCGAGACACTTGGGGAATTCTATTGGGTTAAAAGAACCTATATGTAATCTATAATCGTTGTGATTGGCTTGTGTCCAGCCTTGATGGGCTGTGTAACTGTATTAAACTGTTTGTAACTGTTGTGAAACATATAAAAGTGAATGTAACCCTTTGTTCTGTGGAGAGAAGCCTGGACTCAGTCTTGTGATTTTCTCCCCGCTAAGCGTAATAAAGGCCGCATCAGCATTGGAACCGACTCTGAGTGTTGAGTGATTCTTCTGAGAAAACACTAACGCTAACACCATCTAAATCCATCAGAATTTTAAACGTTTCTATGAGGTCCCCTCTCATTCTTCTGAACTCCAGTGAATACAAGCCCATTTGACCCAGTCTTTCTTTATATGTCAGTCCCGCCATCCTGGGAATCAGTCTAGTGAACCTTCGCTGCACTCCCTCAATAGCAAGAATGTCCTTCCTCAAGTTAGGAGAACAAAACTGCACACAATACTGCAGGTGTGGCCTCACCAAGGCCCTGTACAATTGTAGCAACACCTCCCTGCCCCTGTACTCAAATCCCTTTGCTATGAAGGCCAACATGCCATTTGCTTTCTTAACCGCCTGCTGTCCCTGCATGCCAACCTTCAATGACTGATGTACCATGACACCCAGGTCTCATTGCACCTCCCTTTTTCCGAATCTGTCACCATTCAGATAATAGTCTGTCTCTCTGTTTTTACCACCAGAGTGGATAACATCACATTTATCCACATTATACTTCATCTGCCTTGCATTTGCCCACTCATCTAACCCATCCAAGTCATTCTGCAGCCTCATAGCATACTCCTCGCAGCTCACACTGCCACCCAACTTAGTTTCATCTGCACATTTGGAGATTAATCCTCTCGTCTAAATCATTAATGTACAATGTAAACAACTGGGGCCCCAGCACAGAATCTTGCGGTACCCCACTAGTCACTGCCTGCCATTCTGAAAAGTACCCATTTACTCTTACTCTTTGCTTCCTGTCTGACAACCAGTTCTCAATCCATGTCAGCACACT